>NC_140588.1:187851893-188544393 GCF_964204655.1 Triturus cristatus | reverse complement strand
GACATCTGTTTATTTTCCTCAGTAAACAGTCACAACGGTCAGAGCTTAAGCATTCAAAATATAGATACCTAAATACTTTGGAAATATCTTGTTCTAAAAATGTTTTTACTGCAAAGCCATGAACATTTAAAATTAAGATTAGCCATAGGCCTCATTTCAGTGCTTAGAATGTTATGGTCCGGATACTGGGCTAGGATTCATTAGGTCAAGCCTACCAAACAATGCAGTCATATGGTTTCAAAATATATATTGTGGGCTTATTAAGAACCAAGAGGGGCTTTTAGACTGTCCATTATTCACAATTGCTTTACTTTACAGTCACTCTCCTTTGCCTGCTTCTTATGCAATGGTTTGCCTTGCCCAGCTTGTGACCTCCCATCTCCTGAAGAACTGGAAATTTATTTGTGTCCTTTCACTGCTCATTTTTAGGGAACTACTTTTTTCTTTTCTCTTAAGCACTCAACAAGTCTGCATTTGTTTTCCAGCTGTATCTCTAGTGTACTTCTCCTCCCCCCTCTCTGTGCTCCATGTTGCTCTCTGTTGCCTGTGTGCTTTTTTCTGCCCGCTATGATTCTTCTTCCCCCTCATTTTCTCACCTGCATGCTTCTATCTCAGCTCCACGTTGCGCTCTTTTGCCTGTTTGCGATTCTCCACCCCCACCTTTTGTGTTGCTTCCCCCACAAGCACTCCCTGTGTTGTTTTGCCTCACCCATGCTCCTCGTGTTGTCTCTGTCCACCGATCCCCCTTTATTGCTCCTCCTGCCCCGCCCCTGTGTTGCTTCCGCCCCCCATGTTTCTCCCTCTCACCTGCTTTAAAATATAGAAAACTTTCACACGTTTTTTCTTTTCCAACTTGGATCGGTAAATAAAAAGAAGAAAAAATGCATCAAAAAAACTTTTTTTTAGACCGGTGTATGCATTGTGCAGGCGGCCGTGTCATAGGCTTCTTTTATTATTATTATTATTTTGCCATGCTGTACAGCATCACTAAAAACCATTGACAGAGACAATTGGTCCCAAAGGCAAGCCCAAATAGATCTGCAACCCTATTGGCTCTGCCAACCCTTAGTACAATGGCCATCGTAGGAGTATTTTTTTTAATACAAAGTAGTTAGCAGTAGCAGCGGACAGTAGGAGCTTGTGCAAGGGATCGTCCACTTAACACAAACAGAGCCAAGGCACATATAGTCATTTTCAGGTGACTTTCTTTCACAACAACTGAACTTAGTTTATAACCGTTAATAGTTTTTTGATGTATATGTTTTAATCTGTATGCTTTTAAAAGTACTTAGAGGCAACATTTTACTGGAATTGTTGGACTATAATAGGCTGCATTACAAAAGTCAATATTTGCTAAGTTTAGCGCAGTTCACAACTCCTGGCCGGTCCACTCAGTTTTTCATTTTATCACTAACATCTGAGGGGGATGTTTGCAATGTAATATAATCGCTGGTGCCAGCTAGGGTCATGTGCAAGGAGTCATCCGCTTTTATAAACACGCTGCAAATGCAAGCCCATCCTCAACTAACCTACATCTAGAACTAGCCATGCTGAACATCTTGAGAAAAAATTCACCATCTACCTCTTATTCTCGGATGGCACTGCTGAAATGCAACCCTGCATTCAATGGGTTAGTAATGTATTACCCTGTAGTTGAAAGCAAGCTACATAACTCTTCTATTATGAATTCTGCTGCTAGAGAGAGGACAATTGACCAGGGTGTTTTTCTTAACACATGTTCTTCTTAACCGAAACATAAACCCGAGGTTCATCACCCAATAAAACAGAATTATTCTTTGCTTCACTGAAACCTGATTTCATGAGGCATTGGCCATGACTTAGCAGCAGTTATTCCCGGAGCTTTCAAAATTATACGTTTGGATCAGCTTCATAAAAGACTGGGTGGACTAGTCCTGGTCTTTCCCCTCTCAAAATCTCAATTGGAAATAAAGACCCCTGCAGTGGGCGGAGCTATTGGGTTTCAAACTGGCCCTCTCACCTTTTGTTACATGAGACTCCTCTCTCCACCACCAGGCACCAACAAGGGAATTGAGTTTGGAACACCTATAATTTCTTTCATCCAAGTTTCTTCGAACATCGAATTTCCTTATGCCTGTATGCTTGGAGATGTCAATATTTCGGTGGGTTGTCCTGACAGGCCAGACACAGCCATGTGCCTCCCTAGGGCTTACCTTGTATGTTTGACTTTCCCTTTCATGACCTAACTCTTTTCTACTTCTTACAACATTTATTACAAGGAGCCTTTGTTATTGCCTGGTCCGATCATTTACTAATATTGTTTGACTTGCACATCCAGAAAAATACATCTAACAATCATTCTTATCAGTTAAAGGATGGTTCTGGGGCTAAGATTGGACCAGATAAGTTGGATCAGGCCCTAATCCCTTCTCTTTTTCATGAAGGCAGTGAAATTCATTCCTACTTTTTGCAATACGAATCGTGGATTGCAGATAAGCTTCATAGCACAGTTCCACTTAAATGGTTCACTCCTTAGCGTAAGACATCATCTGCACCAAGGCTATCACAGAAATTTGCTAAAGCGAAAGACCTGCAAAAATCTAGAGCACTGTTGGCACAGAGGTTAGACAGTGGATTCAAACATAATCTGCCTGGCTGCCTTACGATGCTACAAACCACTTATTGTAAAAGCCAAAGTATATTATTATGAATCTAAAATTGTCAGTGCGTCATATTCATCTAAAGAACTGCTTAGAATTGTTGACTTGTTGACAAACCAAGCCTGCAAGATGATCTCTTATGCAAAGGGACTGATTAGGGACAGGTTAAAGCATGTATGATGAAGCCTCCTGGATGTCTGACAATGCGCTGAAATTAAACTCTAACAAAACGTAAATACTCGTTCTAGGAGGATCCTTGAGATTTGATCTATCGACTGGTGGCCTTCACAACTTGGGGCATCAACCACATCTGTCAAGGAGGCAAAAAACCTAGGTGTTTATTGTGATAATTACCTTTATTTTAAATCTGATGTTAACAGAGTCACTTTCAGTGCTTCCACGGTCTGAGGCTGCTCACGAAAATCTGTCGACTTTTATTGGTACCTTGTGGTATATGGGACTATTCCTGCAAGCCTGGACTTTTGTAATGCTTTATTTGTAGGGCTCCTTAAGTATTTCATATATACTGTATTTATAGGCTAAATTATAGTTGCTAGAAAACCTGGTGGCTCATACTGTGTTATCCCTCTCCAGAAGGACCCACATGCCCCCGATTCTGAGGGAGCTACACTGCCTCCCTATTAACAAACTGGTAATGTTTACAAATTTGTGTATTATGAATATTGTCCATATGCAGCAAGGCCCTACAAGCAAGCACATTCAGCTGTTACTGTTCATCTAGAAGCCTTCTCACTTCTGTTATACATTTAGCCAGGGTTTCGTGCTTTAAGAAGTGTAGGGAAGGCGGCACATTTTTCTGCATTCTAGCTGCAAATGAATGGGACCTATTACTTATAATTTTAACAGCAGGAATTAACCGCCTTACATTTAGAAAGGATCTTGGGTCCCAGCTCTTTCCAAAAGATTAATCTGTATGGCTTGCTCTGGTCTACTCTTCCTGGTTGTGACTATGCAGCTCTAGGACACACTTGGATATCAGTGTGTTAAAAAAAGAACATTAGTATATTGTATTATATAATAGGATCAGGATCAGGTCTAGGGTTAGTCGTAGGATTAACTTTAGATTCAGCATTTATGTTTAAGGGTTATCATTAGGTTTAGATTTTACATCGGTGATTCCATTTTTTCAGTCACCTATTCATTTTAAGTTTATAATTATTAATGTATTTTTTGGGTACTTTAATGTTTTTAGTTTTTTTATGTAACAATTTGTAGGCATTACATTGTTGGTACGGTGAACTACAGCCACTTCACTTATTTAGTAAATGAGGAAAAAAGTATTCTTGTTTTTATTTGGCCCATACAAATGATTTCTGTATGGGCAAAACGAAAGATTTTTTAAAATGTGGGTATTTTTGATGTTTTCATTTTTAAATTAAACTGTTTTAGAGAGAAAGTAAGTTCTTTTAATGGAATTGCATTGATAATTGCCATTATGTGATGTGGAAGGTGTTTGGAGCTTTCGTGACTGTCTCTTATATGCACGATGAAATCTGCATAATTTTCAGCTGACTGCTTTGGCTTCAATTTGAAGTTGTCTAGATGAGCATACAGGAGGTACAATGTTTCACACCTTTGTCTTACACAAATTAGGCTGTTATAAATTGTGTTAACTGGGATGTTACAAACCACACCACACCTTGCCCACCTTCAAGCAGTACAGAAATCGGCAGCTCTCAGGGAAGAAGATGAGAATGTGACTACGTGCCACCTTGTCAACGGCACAATAGAGTTTTTTTTCCATTTATTTCTGGAAACAATCTACTTTTCATGATTTAACAGGGCGATGGTGTTACTTTAGACCTACTTTCATGAATAGCTTTTGGAGAATAATGGACAGGTTGCGGAAACATATTTTTGGAACATAATCTTGCTTCAGAACCTCGAATTTCCAAAGCAATCTGCTGTAAATTTCTCACACACCCAACATTTGGCTGATAAAGAGGTTATAGGGAGCTAGGGTCAGTAAACGAGAACCCTACAAATATAAGCCTTACACCTGCTACTGAAACACTTCTAGCAGTCTAAGGACGTATGGGTAATGGATCAATTAGAGAGCGAAGGAGAGGGGAAAGTAGAGGCCACTGCTTGTGAGTGGGTGAGGAAGTGAAAACTCAAGTAAGAGCACTTGGGTCATGTACAATTTGCATAATTTGTCTTTCTGTAGTTATATATCATTTCAGGAAAATTATGCTTTTTACGCAAAATACAAAATCTGCTAAGAAAACAAAAAACACAAGTGCTGCAAACAGCAGCTGCTTGCATTTTGATCATTCATGTTATTCCCGTGCATTTGCTGTGATTTTTTTCCAGTGATCAGCACGTCTTTGCATAATTTTGAGAATTTTGCATAACAAGTGTAATGCCAAAATTACAAAAGATTACAGCGGGGTAGCGGACATTTTGTCCAGTCCTTAAGAACACCTGCTCACGTTAATATTTGTGTTAAGGAAATGTGGTGGCCAGAGTTAGAGAACCAACCTGCATTTATTTGCAGAAGTAAAATCATTGCTCTGGTGTAGCCTTTGACATTCCCATTTGTAATAATATTTGTTGCTTCAAGGCACTGAGTAGAAATTATCCCACAAGCCCAGAAAATGACATTGTTAAATAAAATATCTGTGTTAAAATATCAGTCTAAGCCCCATACAAATTATGTTAAAAAACAATAAGAAGTAGAATATTTAGCCGATTGTGTTGCAGCAGTTACTTTACAGCAGCAACATTATTGCTGCCAATTTCCTCAGAAAGCAACTGGTTCTTCTGGCTGCACCCCAGAAACAATCTTAAAAGATGCCTCTTGCAGCGGGTAGGTGGTATGAGCTTACTCCTTAATGCCACAATTACCTTTGGTCTGAATGAGGCTGAAGTATTTACTTCACACAATAAATACAACCAGTGCCGAGTTTTCCTCATGAAAATGGGAGATTACGTGCAGAATGTGTTTATTTTTGCACTGTGGCCACATATATCCGAATTTTACTACCAGTTTTCATTCCATACGATTTTGCAGTTTGATCCTCGTGAAATTATCCAGGATTAAATTGTAAGTAAGTGGTAATAACCTCAAAACTTGGAATCCCTATCTAAATGCAAGTTTCTACCGATCTATAATGTGTCAAAAACCTTTCCCTTAAGCTAAGAAGGCAAAGCACAACCTGGTCAGGAAAGCTGATTTGATGGCAGCGGTGCCCATTATATCTCCCACATGTAGCTTAATTAACTGGATTTCATATTACTTACTTTTGGCTAGTATTTGGCTCCCCACTTTGAATTTCTTTTCTCCATGTCTTTTCCTCATTGTCTGTATTCTGCCTCCATTATTTTGCTCCGTTTCCTCATCAGTGTTTATCTAAAGAGTCCATGGCTCCCACCAAGCTGGTGCTTTATTGACGTTTTTATAGAAAGGGTGTTTACTCCATATGCAACCTAGCCCCTGCCTGCAGTAGTCAGAATTATCATAGGTCTCCAACTCTGTTTCTAAATAAAAGCAAACAATAACATCTAATTTGCTATAGTAGTACCTGAAGAAACGCTGCTTTGTTAAACAAAAAAACGGTTTCTCTCAAAACTGTTGGAGAAAAAATGCAGACTCGTTATGTTCTGTTTGGAAATTGTCCATGTGATGCAGTTGACACACTTTGAGTGCTGAATGTTATGTTTGGTAAAGAACAAAATAGGGAAAAAATCATTATTGTGTGAAGAATTAAAGAAATAGTCTCTGTAATGTACACGCCCCGCCCCCAAGCTGTAATCCTTATCATGTCAGCGCAGAACTAAATGGCCTACTGCCAATAACCAACTTCACTTTCAGTATCTCCTACATGTTTTTTAATATTTATTATTCGACTATGTTAGTAATTTCACTGTTGTCATATTTCTGTAACTGACCACAGCAGACTGCTATTGCTACGTGATGACTAATACAAACATTGAAATGAATAAAAAGCCTTTCGGCTACGTCCAAGAGATAAAGATTAATAGGAAATTGTAAGCCTCATTTTCTTCTACTCGCTTCCGATCTAGAAGTTTCGTTCCCGTTGAGTGACACACTGATGCCATACAATTAAAAAATACTGAGGCAGACACATGCCAGCGTACTGCTCTTCTCATCTACGGGGCATTGTCCCCCTAATCTGGAGGCAGCAGAAGAGACCATCTGTCTATTCCACTACTCATGCCCTGCGTCACATCTCCGGTGAGGCTTCAGAGAGTGTTGCAAGTTCTACAAAATGGTGGTTGAAAGGTTTTGCTCGTGGGGACAGTATTGCCCCCCTGAAAATTGGACATAGGCCCCCAGATTTATTTGAAATTGTATACGTTAATAACTTTTTAGGTTTTGTGAGGATGTACCAAACATACCGAACTATCTAGAACATGAGGTCAGGTTTTTTTGGATTAAGATCTTGACATTCATAATTGTATTACCCAGCTATGGTCACCCTCGCACTTAAGATTGTCTAAGTTCCAAGTTAAATTTTAAGAATCAACAATTTACTAAACGCCTCTTGTCTAACATGGAGCTAGTGTTTAGCTTCACAGTGTCTGTTTCGATACTCTGAAATATTTGAAGCAGAAGCGTATAGTTCCACTACTTCTTCTTATGGCCAGGTTTTCAAGGAAGTTTGAAAGCCACATGAAGTGTGATTCATACCACAAAGACTTCAGTGATTGAGGCTGCCTTTGTCAACACTAAATTATTGGGAGGAAAACAGGTATCTAAACATCTATAGGTTTTGCTGTTTCCCTGCACTTCACATACACTTTGGGGGTGAAGAGTGCCAAAGGTCAGTTTGCATTGCAGACATTGATCTGTTTGCCTTGATCTGTTGTGGATATTGACAGGATCTTCGTTTCTTAGGTTTTAGGGTAACATGGAGGCTGTTAGTGAATTTAGAAACCATTAACGATAGAGCATGAAAAAAAATATTTTTGCTTGCTCCTCATCACCAAGAGCCAACTCCGTACTCTCGGCTGGCTGGTTGGAACACCAAAATTCTACTTGGAATGGGCCAAGATAGTTTTGAAATTCAAGTTTCAATTGACTCCTGAATTTGCTTTATGAGTTTAGCTGCAAAGATATTGTCGAGAATCAGCTGTGTCTAGCTATGTTCACTGAGTGAAGATAGCACTGGAATTATAGATCTTTGTGCTCTGTTCTATTGCCAGTAATTTGACAAGAAAAAACTGGAGATTGTGGTCTAGGCAATAATGTGGCAAACGGTTGCTGATTCTCAATTTAAAAGGAGACAACTGTTTACAAGTTAAAAAACATATGGTCCCTATGTAGAGTAAAACTTAAAGTGCTCCTTATTCCACAAGTATTTCAAATGATTGTTTTTCTGTATTTACTGAAGATGAAATATAGTTAGTATAGTGCAACTTCCGGAAGACTCATGCTCGTGTGAATGCGAAATATAATTTGATGATGTTTTATTAATTTTTGGATATGCTATTTAGTTTTAGTAAAGGTGTGACATTTTTATTGAAACTTGGGTAACAATGGCAACGCCCAGCAATCCATGGAAGAGATATAGGACCAAATTTGAATCGCAGATCAAGAGTTACGTTTCGAGTCGGCCTACAAGTGTTTACCTCCCTCTCTGTAAACATTTGCAGGGAGGAGACAAAACCAGAGAACCAAAAAAGAGGACAACCGTTAAAAAAAAGTCTCAACATAGAGATCCGTTCAGGCAATAAATGTTAGTTTATAAAGTCTTACTAATTTTTTTCATAAGAGGCAAAAACTGTGCCTCAAGATCTTGATATTCGCCGTGAAATTCCAAGGCACTGTAGATGTTTGTTGGAGAACTGAGTGAACCTTTCAGGTGCTCCAACGAACGTCGCATTTGTGTATATGGCATGTTGTCAGTGCAAGCACCAGTTACCTACAAAACAGCATGAGCTACAACTTTTGAAAGGTAGAACAGGTGCTTTACAATAAGGCTGTTTGATGTTTGTATGCTTCGTCACCCCGTGTTTATCTATGATTTTGGAGTTCAGTTTGTAACCTGATTTCACTTGTTCCCCAAGAAGTAGGGTACATCCATCAAGTGGGCCAGATTTCTGGAACCTAGGTGTTTGGCCCTGACTAATTTGTCAGAAAAGAAATCTTGACTTTTTCCATTACAAAAAGCATGTAGCATCATTCTAGTCAGTTCCTAGTGAGTTGTACATGCAGGGCCCTTTGTAATGCAGACAATATTAGGAAGCTGATTAGAATGCCACTAGCAAATGATGCCCTATTTGCAGAGAGGGTTGTGGGTGACAACATTTTTTTCATCAATCATGCTTTCAATGGAAATAAGAAACACTTGATTTTTTTTAAGTATGTTATATTCAGAAGTTTACAAGAAGCCCATGCCATACACATCCAGCCATTTCAGCATACTCTATACAAAGGAATCCAACTTAGGTTCAGGAGGATCTACTCTGATCCCTTTTTTCATTATAACCTGGTAAGAAAATGTACACAAAATTAATCTAAATCTAACTTATTACATGTTTGCTGGCTAGTCTGAAAATCTGTTATGATCCAGTCCTTGAGAACAGTATTGGACGCCCCGGCTCTATATAGGTGAAGGCATTTTTTCAGTGGCGTAGCTAAACCATTTGCCACCGGTGGCGGCCGCATGTAAGATCAGGGGTGTACCGGCGATTCCTGCGATGGCTGTAGGTAAGAGCGGGGGGAGGGCGCTTCCCCCAAAACTCTGGACCCCCCCTCTTGCTATGCCACTGGGCGTTTTAGAATTTTAGTTCACTACACTTCTTTCCGATTGATGACTGTTGCAAAAATCATTAATTGGCTGTACTGTTTGAAGCTACGTTCCAGATATAATGTTGATGTGGTCATTGTGTGCTCTGCTTGGTGAGTGGGGAACTCTTAAAATTCAGAAGCTCAGGTGAGCCAAACACTAGTCTTCTTACATAGTTGAGAATACCATTCACTTAAGTATGTTCTGCTCTACTTTTGAAAAACACGCTACTGGTGCATCAAATTTAACAAGTATATTTTGAATCTAAATCTTCACTCATTCTCTATGGTGCAATGTTGTGGTGCTCTACCAGTTTCTATCACACTGTACAATGAAACATTTTTAAAGCCTTTGGTGATGATTCCTCTAGCATATCACACCTTTAAATAACCGCAAGGAACAATATGCTCAATTATTAAACCTTTATTGACATAACCCATGACGATTATTAATTCTGCTGGTGCTAGATAGTAAATTGATTACTGCTAATATCTTATTGGGATTTTTTCTGGTTTTGAACCAGTATCTCATGTATTAATGTTTCATAGCTTCAGTTAATATTTCTTTGAGTTTATATAGTGCTATCACTAAGGCTACTTCATAGGGCTGATCAGAGAAAAAAAGAAGACATTATGAAGTTAAAAATCCAAGTGAGCTAGAGTTCAGACTGATGTGTAGGATGAACCTGGATCTGGCATACTTTAAACAGTTCCATGTTGCTGGAGGGCTTAGTTAAAAGCCTGTCTAAAAATATATATTTTCTGGAGTTTCCTGAACTAAAGGTAATAGATTCTGGGCCCTGCACCCTCAATGGTCTTCTGCCATGCTTCAGTCTCTCAAAAGGATGTTGCTTGACCAGTCATGCCAACGAAGATTTATTGCAGGATCACAGTCAAGGGCCAGTGCTTCAAGGTATCCAGAACCTCTGCTACTCAATGCAGTGCTTTCATTTTGATTTTGGATTTAACCGGAAGCCAGTTGGCAGCTGTCACAGCTGGCTTAATGTTGTCACAGTTATGTGGGTGAAGGCACGGTTGGGCTACCTGATTTTTCGATCTCTGAAGTTTGATGATTCATTTGTTATGTATCCAGAATAAACTATGCTGCGGTAATCTTAGGACATCATGCCAGAGTATGTGTAAGCTGTATTTGGTGGTTACGTTCGAGGGTACAGGAATAGTGGGGGTTAGAAAAGTGCTCCCTTTACCCACTGCCTTGATATGGGGGCTGTATTCTGAGTCGCAGCTAATCACCAGAATACTCACCTTCTGGGAGCATTGCCTCCTAAAAAGTGTATATCTTCCTCCTCTTGTTGACGTATAAATATTTAGCTTTTAGCCTTTCTTCACATATTATGCTTCTTGCTTTCTTTTTTTATTCTTTTTTTTTATATTTTCTTGCACAATTCCCTTATTTTTGACAAATAAGGTGGAGCACTTGCTTCTTTATCTCTGGTCGCTATAGTTAGCTATTGAGTGCTCAGTGTACATTTATTCCAGGAGTTGTGCTGGTGAACGCAAGAAGACAGAGGGTGTAGTTCTAGGACTCGACTGCAGGTGCACAGGCAGACAAACTACGACTGATGGATTGTTTTAAAGGATAGGCATGAGTCGGGTAATTTCAGTGTAGATGTGGCTTTCATAAGAAATGCAAGAGTGAGTGATGGACAAAGGAGTTTGGCAGTCTAAAGACATTTGGGGGGATACCAAAGGTTATGAGCAAAACTAGTTAAGCTAGAGCCATTCTAATAGAAAGTGCATTGTTGTGTGCTTAAGCAAGAGGAGGGCATTGGTGAAGTGGTACCCGAAACACTGCTGAGAGAAGCAGTCCCATTGGGTGGTATAATGTCACCTTAGCAGCGGTCCTCGAAAGACGAGAGAATTGGACACACTGTGTCACATGTATTTCAAAAAGAAATCGGCAACTGAGAGGGTGGGAAATTCAGCAGAACATTCTGGGGGAATGCCAGACTCAAAAGCGTAATAGAGGGGGAGTAGTATAATTAATTCAAGAGCTTTTAGAAATAAAGTTAAAAGTGAGATCCGGTAACAGCTGCTGGAAAGAGTGATGTTGAGGACACTGGAGCTTTTTTTGACGAAAAGGAATTTAATGGAACCAACAAATACAGAAGCTTAAAATCACATTGTTTTTTCCCATTATGAAGACGCCTCCAGGCAGTTAGCAAGTGCTGCAACTGTGAACATTACTTGAGCGTTCATTCTTTTTAGTCTTTCTCACTTCTTCTGTGTAGCGGGAATTAGACTGAATACTAATCTAGCCCCTCCTTAAACAAATCTTGACATATATAGAGAAAGAGACTGTAAAGCTAGTTTTTGGATTTACTACTGAGAATCACATTTTTTTCGACTCTCCGTAATGCTATATCCTTACTTCTCTTAAATGTAGACATTTTTCTCTGCATGCTGCCAACTGACAGCTTTGGAATGGAATATGTATGTAAAGATCCATGCTTAGTATTTCACTTGTGAGTGGAAGCAACAAAATATTTCCTTACTATTTGGGAAGTCTCTGAAATTGTTCCTATTTGTATACCCAATGAACTCTTGTATCTCTCTGGAGGTCTCTTGGTGGGTGCTACTGGGAGATAACGAATGTTTATTGTCATGCAACTCAAATGTACTCATTTTATCGACCTTCTGGGGATTTGAAGCTGTGATCATGGGGTCAAACACAGACCCCTAAAGTGTAAGTATTAATCCACTGAGACACAAGACCTGGCTAAAAGTATAATGCACCATGATCGGATTCCAAATGTGAGGTCTACATAAGATGGCAGCCCTTTATTACAAAAAAAAATCTCCGAGCCTGAAAGACATTGCAGTTCTCACCTTATGTATTTCAAAATAATTTGTTCTCTTTTTTTAATTTTTTTTTAAAGAGTGCAGCAAGACAAAGGCAGCAGCGTGTTCGTGCCTGATGATATGTATGTAGTCGGTGTTAATTGGGCACCCTTGAGGAAACACTCTACAGCAATTTCTTATTTGGATATCTATCAGCGCCGCACGTTCAGTAGCAATAGGTTTGCAATTATTTTTTTTATATCCCTTCTACAAGCTTTCGCCCAACATCCAAATTAAAATCCGAACACGACATATGATTAAAAATCAAGAGCCGTGATTATCACCTAGGAAATGCAAACTTTATTTCCTGGTTTCAACAGATTTCTTTTATTCCAGGATAAATTAATCTCTCTTTAAGATGGCATTTACAGTATCGCTTTTTTAATGGCTAGTGCTTGACCAGTATGACAGCGGCTCTGTGGTATTTAAGGGGGGTACTATTTACACCACGTATGTTCTAGATCTGTACAAGTATGCAACCCTCTGCAATTCGCGATGGCAATATGCATTTTCTCAAAGGAATGCAAGAAATGCATCCTGGATTTTACAAGTAAAAAACGATACTAAGTGACAAAGCCGCCAATGAGACATCAATCTATAAAATTCATAAGATTAATGACAGGCAGGGCCAAACCCGGACAGAGATTTTTTTTTTAAAGTATACAAATTGTCACTGCAATAAATTTTGCTCTGAATGCTCTGTTCTCTAGATTTCATGCAAAATGAACATTAGCTGTCTGCTATATAATTCATATTTCACTTGATAAATGTTTGTTGCGTTTTAGCACAGGCGTGTATTAGTCAGAAAAGCTGGCATTACTCCTTGACTGAAAAAGTACTTTTAAGCATCTTCCAATCTTATAAAAATTATTTATACATGTGGTAAAAGCATCATGTCTTCTGCCGGTGGGGCATGTATGTTCTACATACTGTATATGTTTGTTTTATTCAGCCGTATAGACTCTGATTTTATTTACCCGAGGCGTGAACAACTGACCCTTTCTGTATGGGAATTAGGTTTTTTATTTAGGTGCTTGCCCCGTGTTGCCCTTGTTACTTTGTTACACATGTTACGTTACATAGCGAAGTATCTTTGAAGCAAATGCCATTGTTGTGATAAACATACAGGATACATTGCTGGCTGTGACATTCATAAATGCACTGTATGTTTGTTCTTAAATTCGGATAGAAAAGAAAAAAAAAGATACAGAAGACTTGGCAACATAACTTCTGAGTAGTCAGAATCTGTTGTGTCACTGTTTTGTTAGCTATATAGTATGCCTGTCTATCTATCTATCTCTCTCTCTCTCTATCTCTCTCTCTCTCTCTCTCTCTCTCTCTCTCTCTCTCTCTCTCTCTCTCTCTCTCTCTCTCTCTCTCTCTCTCTCTGTGTGTGTATGTGTGTGTGTGTGTGTGTGTGTGTGTGTATATATATATTCACTTAAAAAACCATAGGTTTCATACATGTTATAGTTAGCTGGGCATTTCCCTCGTAAAAAACCAATGAAATTCCCCCGTTATAGTTAGTGCAGGCAACTATAACTCACGCGACCGCAATCCTCTGCTGATGACGTCAGATATTACATCACTGTATTTAGACACCTATTTACCCATGTCTTCTTCCATTAATCTTTAGCTATACATATATTACAAATATTTATTTTTCAGAAAGACACATATGTAATCAGTGATGTAATATCTGACGTCATCAGCAGAGGATTGCGGTCGCGTGAGTTATAGTTGCCTGCACTAACTATAACGGGGGAATTTCATTGGTTTTTTACGAGAGAAATGTCCAGCTAACTATAACATGTGTGAAACCTATGGTTTTTTAAGTGAATTTGCAAGGTTTTTTAAATGCTATTTCCTAACTATAACGTGTGTGAAACCTATGGTTTTTTAAGTGAATTTGTACGTTTTTTTAAATGCTAAGTTATGTATTTATTCATATTTTTTTTCCAGGTTTTTCACCGTGCGCGCACCGTGCGCGCGCTGTGGGCACTCGGTGCACTTCGCGCACCGAGCGCCCACGTTGCGTTGTGCGTGCCGTGCGCGCACGGTGCGCGCACCCCGCGCTTTTTCGTCAAAAAAATAAATGTTTTTTTCACCCTTGGGGGTCCTTCAGTGACCCCCTGACAAAGGCTAGGGGGTCAGGAACTGTCCACCCTGCCCCCTTTTCACGTTCTACACCTTTGTTTTTCACTGCCTCAGAGTGCGAGAGACAAAATGGCGGCCGACACTTCCTGATTTCGACCGATTCGAATGTTTACTGACATCTAACAACCAATCCGAATTGCGCTCGCGCACGTCACTGTGCGCGCACGGTGCGCGCTTATAGATATATATGTACTTTTAACTGAAATTTTCTCAGGATCTACTGAACAGATTGACTCCAGATATTCAAAAGGCACATCCCTGATCTGAGGACTACCTCTCTGCCAAATTTCAAGTAATTCTGTTCAGCCGTTCGGGCTGTACCTTGGACTAAAGGTCCCTATGGAAAAATGCATGGGGAAAACGCGTTTTGGGACCCCCCTTTTTTCTCGGCCCCGCTTGACTAATCACCCCCGAGACTTTCAGGGTAGGAGCAGAGCGGAGCGCCCCACCTATTTTGAAAAATTCACGAGGATTCGTCAACCGGCGCCAAAGTTATTCAAAATAGAATTTTCAGGTTTCCTATGGAAACACGGTCCTAACTATAACTATCTACTGGCGACTGCCAGTAGATAATTTATATATGCATAAATATATATGCATAAATATGTGTCTATCTTCAGGATATACCGACAAATGACTGTTGCAAAGTTGCCATTTTGCGTTGTTTTTTACTTTTTTAAAAATGTTTCTATTTCTGGTTGCTCTGTAACTTTGTCATACAGTGCTTAGAATGTGTGAAGGAGCACAACCTGATCATATTTTCGTACGTTTTAAAATGTATCATAACCAGCTGTTGATTTGTTTAAAAAAGAAACTTTAAAAAAACATAAGGGGGGGGGGTGTAAAATCTTTCTTAGGAGGCAGGTTCTGCTGAATGCTGGGGTTGCTAAATACCAAGGCTGCGTGATCTTGAATCTACCTCGTGAATATTTCTTTCACCACCTACTCTTCCTACCTCATGATGTCAGTCTTGTGCGTTATTTTTGTGACCCCTGCTTTCTCCATTGATCACTGATTCCTATCTGTTCGTCATTTTTCATTTTTCTGGCTTTCTACTGCTATTTGTCTAATGATGAAAGATAAGTCCGGGTCCCAGAAGCGACCGCCGGTACACTCCTCTGCTTGCAAGCACCGACACAAGTGAAGTATTGCTAACAAATTCTATAGAAAAAGAATATTAGACGTATAGTGCTCATCAAGTTATAGCATGCGATTTAGTTGTATAGTGCTGAAAAAGGGTAAACTGTAAATGCCTGTGTGCAGTTTTACTTTAGATCTTGTTTTTTGAAAGCCTTGACGCAGCGTTTGACAGAATAGAGGTTCTTAATAGAACTTACAATGAACTACGCCACATTCGAAGACGCGCGTGCGGTTGGACGCCACGTGACGTGCGTGCGCCACAACACACAATCTCCAGCCATGTCCGCAGTCTGTAAGCACACCGAAAAGGGAACATTACACCCTGCCATTTCTTGAAAAAAGTGCACCTGGCACCCCTGGAGAAGGCTATCGAGTCAGCGCGAGGTCGCTCGAGTAAGCGCGTCTTGCAGCCGTTTAGAAGCACAAGAATAAATGAAAAGCAAATTCCATCTATTCCCACGCTCCTTCCACATCACTAATGTAGAAGAAATGGACTGTCGGGGATCCGGCCTCCTCGTCACCTGTGCAGCAAAGCATTGCAAAGCATTTCAAACCCTGTGCTTCCGCTGATTTCAAGAGGATCTTTGCGCAATCACTGCTCAGACAGGTGCACGGTAAAGCAGGCCGGATCCTCAGCAAGCCTTCGATGCACGTGCCAGACAGGAATATGGTCTTCAGGAAACCCTGTGCGCGAGAACGACGGTTTCAAAACTATTTGAGAAATATCCGTCCAAATCCCAAGTGCCTGTGTGCCAAGCGCGCTTCCATTAAAGAAAAGTTTGGAGCCTGTGCTACCGTTTCCTAAATTAACGTTATTTATCGGCACCATTACACATTCGAACAAAGCTCTCGGTCTAATTTCACACAATCTAAATCCAGCACGGAAGGCTTCAAGCTGAAAGATGCTGTTCCGAAGCTTGGCTTCTCATCAGCATTACTGGCGAGACGAGCCATACATTTCATGGAAAGGAACTTTTATTCCTTGCAGAAAATAAACAAGAAGCATAAAACTCAACAAGTATTGTAAATGAGCATGGGTTAATTATTAAACTAATATGTAATTAGCATTTTATAATGGCAATCCTAATCTGGACAAACGCTTTCATTCATTTTGCTGCTACCATTAAAGACTTTAACAGCTCCTGATTTTGTTAATTGAGTCCCTTGGCTATTCATCAGTGATGCAATTCAGCCAAATACTCCAGTGGCTAGTGATCAGTTTGTTGCCTGTTAAGTGAAGCAAATTTTGTCACTGTCCTTAAGAGAACCACCTTTATTTCCACTCTCCATCATCACACAGCAGGAAGGTGCATAAGAATAACCAAGGCTTTAACAGTCAGACATGCAGTTTTCTTGCTAGAATGGCATGTTAAACTGGTCTCTGGTGGTTTTTGAGCAATAAAACAAAAATTATCGTTTATCACAGGTAGCTTGTTGTTTCACCATTCAGTGCTTTCTTTAAAAATTGATGATTTGGAGCATGCCTTTTTATTTCAGCATCTACTTCAGGCACTGCATTGTGAAGGGACAAGTGGTTATGTGGCTCATTTCAGTCGAAGATGGGCAACGTGCCAGTCTTCATACAGCTCTCCAATAATATTGCTGTCGATAAACAGTGCTATGAATGAATGGATGAAATACTTGCATTGCATGGGTCTGCAACATGAATTGTGGCAAGGACCTTTATGATTTGGAGTACATTTATATGGGAATTCACGAAAGACAAATATTCTAACCTCAGATTCGTTACCATAGAATTATCCCCAGGCATCAGATTGGATCTGGAATTTTTTTCATGAGCAGTATCCCTGTGCGCCATTAGATGGTGTCGTCCACTCTAGAAGTGACATGTGCTGTGCCTATATAGGCACCACCCCAGCGCACTGACACCAGTTCTGTTCTTTCTGTGCCAATCTTGGCAGATCAGGAGAAAGGTCCCACCAGTCATTTTTTTACTTGCCTTTTTCAACTTTTTGTTGAAGTCTTGTTTGAGATCTTCTACACGTGTGCCAGGATGTCAACTAAGAAGGCTGGCTTCAATCCCTGCGGCACCTGTCACCAACAGATGTCGGTGAACGACCAGCACCTTGTTTGCCTCTGGTGCCATGAGCACGACCAAGACTCGAAGACTTGCGTCGACTTCCGTTCCATGCACCCCAAATCCCTGAGGGAGCGCTCCTCGAGTTCCTTGTCACTCAATGTGCGATGCCTCGATGGTCTCGATCCCGTTGAGAGGAAGGTCCTGGGATCGGTCGCTGAGCCCAAGATCGTCGTCTCATTCAAAGTCATCTTCGGGTAAGTCCCACAGGAAAAAGAAAACGTGGAAGTCCTAGAGGTCTTCGACTTCGCCTCATCCATCAAAGTCATCTGACAAGACGAGGGAATGTTGTCATTCGAGGCCTAGCTCAACAGTTAAGCTTGGGCTGGCTCTGTGTTCCCTGATTTCCGAGCGAGCCTGCTCAACTTCATGAGTTCTATGAGGCATGCACCTCAAATTTGGGTGGCCCATTTTCGCTGGCATGCCTTTGGGCCCTCATGTTCGGGAGTGGCCCCCACCGGTTCTCTGCCGATGGTTCCATCCCTGGCTCCAGTTGAGCCCGCTGGACCCATGAATGGATCCAGACTGACACTGGTAGTACCACCTTGAACTTCCCAATGCTGCCGGTGGCACCATCCCCATTCTCATCCCCAACACGGAACCGGAGGGGCATCGTCCAATGCCAGTGCTGACTGGAGCATGCCTTCCAGGCCGGAGCCCTAGCCCTATTGCTATGGGCTGGGACTCGAAAAGGATTGGGAGGGGTCACTGGACCCTGAAGAATACCAGCCCCTAGACCCTAATTTGGACTGGTGTGAGGAATTGGAGGATGCCAGCGGACTGGACACCACTCCAGATGATTACATAATCTCTCCTCCTCCTGTGGGTACGGGTGAGGGAGACTCTTTTGCTATGGTGGGTTGAAGGATGGCCAAGGTCTTGGACCTTAGCCTAACCTCAGTGACACTCAATTCATGTCTTGACAGAGGTGCTTCAGCTGGGACTGACCCTACTCAGTACCACTTTTCCCATTTAATGAAGCCCTCACAGACATCCTGCTTAGCACTGGGCTGCTTTAAGGATAGCATGGCTATTGCCAGGTCCTTGGGCCTTTCCATGGCCCATCATCAACCCCAGTTTTTCTTTTCTTGGCCACAGAAGGGGCTTCCAGCCGCATCTGTACCTGCCCAGCCACCACAGCGCACAAGCTTCCCAGCCTCTGCATAACCGATGACTCCGTACCCACAGGCCCTGTGGGTCGGGGAGCCAGAGGCCAGCCAGTCCACCCTACCCCCATCCCCCTTCCCAGGCTGCCACAGCCTCCAAACCCCTTTAGTTTGCCCAGTAGGAGGCATGATATGGATTCATCTGCCCCACTGGAGCTCAATAACTTCAAACTGCTGTAGATTGTTTGCAGGGGCTACTCCCTCCCCTTTGTGACTTCCCCTCCACCTATGCCACCCACTTGTGACAGGCTGACAAGGCCCTTTTCTCCTTGCTCCGCCAGGAAGATACAGCTCTCTTAGCCAAGGGAGCCATAGAGAGGATGTTGATGCGAGAAGTAAGTTGTGGTAGATATTCCAGCTACTTTCTGGTGCCTAAGAAGGACAGATGCCTTCATACTATCTTAGACTTGCGCCCTTTCAGTTTCTTCCAAAGAAAGTAGAAGTTCCAAATGCTTAAACTCACTCAAATACTGTCTGCCCTAGACCCATGTGACTTGATGGTAGCATTGAACTTACAGGCTGCATACGTCTACATTCCTGTCCTTCCTTCCCACATGCGTTACTTACAGTAGGATAGGAGCACTTTCAGTTTGGTGCTCCCTTTTGGCCTTTCCAGCGCCCCTTGAGTGATCACCAAGGTGATGGCAAGGTTGCAGCTCATCTGTGGAAATCAGGGGTGCCAGTCTTCCCCTATCCCGATGACTGGCTGCTGGAGGCAGGCACTCCCCAGACTGTTGTTTCCCACCTCCAGACTGCAGCGGACCTTCTGCACTCACTTAGATTCACTATTATTGTAACAAAGTCACACCTGACCCCCTCTCAGATGCTCCCTTTCATCAGAGCTGTTCTGGACACAGTGTAGATTTGACCTTATCCCCCCGAGCAGCGAGTCCAGGATATTCAGAATATGATACTGATGTTTCAGCCTCTATCCTGGACTATGAAGCTGATGGGACTCATGGCCTCCTGCATCCTGCTTGTGACAAATGCCTACTGGCATATGCGGTCTCTGCAGTGAGACCTACAATTCCAGTGGACACAGCATCAGGGAAATCTCTCCAACATGGTCCAGATCTCGGAAGGAACTACAAAAGATCTGTAGATGTGGTTAACGAACCGCAATTGGGTCAGCGGCAGACCTCTCATCCTTCCACAGCCAGATCTGGTCTCCAGCGGAATTTGGACTTCGCATCAACATTCTAGAGCTCCGGGCGATTCGGATCGCTTTAAAAGCCCTTCTACCCTCTATCCATGAAAGGCTTTTGCATGTATTCATGGCACCCCGGCCATGTGGCACTGCAACAAAGAGGGTGCGTGGGTAGGTTTGTTGACCCTTTGTCAAGAGGCCATTCATCTCTGGACATGGCTGGAAGATCATGGGCATATCCCTGGTGGTTTAACAGCTAACGGGCTCTCTAAACGCCAGGACGGTCAAACTAATTCCGAAGATGCCTAGTGGATCACATATGAATTGGGGTCTGGTGGCTTAGTGGACTAATGCATCCACTACAATGGCCTGTGTTTCGACCTCCTGGTCACGGATTCAATTCCCGGCGGGTCTACTAAGCCTTTCATGCTTTCTGAGGTCGATAAAATGAGTACCATTGAGTAGGGTTACAATAAACATTGGTTATTCAGCGCCAAGATGCCCCTTTGGGTGTGAACGTGCGCTTTACAAATACACATGTTATGTTAAATGATGTCTCCATCCAGAGGTGGCACAAGATCTCTTTCAGCATTGGGGAGAGCCTTGGTTAGATCTGTTCGCCACCTCCGAGAACGTGTAATGTCAGAAATTCTGAACGCTGGAGTTTCCAAGGCATCTCTCGCTAAGAGAGGAGACGCTTTTCATCTCGAGTGGAGCTCAGGCCTCCTCGCATACTACTCCTGTGCCGAGTTCTCAAGAAGATCAGAAACAACCAGGCCCAAGTCATCCTTGTGGCACCGGACTGGGCTCAGAGTTTGGTGTCATAAGCTGTTGAGCATGGCCATCGTTCCTCCGATCAGGCTGCTCCTTTGGGAGGATCTTCTGTCGCGGCAACAGGGGAGGGTTCTCCACCCAAACCTGTCACTGCTCCTCCTTCATATGTGGAGATTGAGCGTTGGCAGTTGACAGCTTTCAACCTTCCACCCAAAGTCTATAATGACATCTTTGCAGCCAGGCATCTCTCCACCGAGGCTGTCTTTGGGTCAAGTTTGTTGTGTGGTGAGCAGAGAAACAGGTTGACCCTCTTTCTGCTCCCCTCTCTTAGGTTCTTCTTTTTATCTTTTCTCTTGCCCAGCAGGGCTCTGCTCTGGGCACCTTAAAGGCCTATCTTTCAGCCATCTCAGCCTTTCTGTGGTTGCTATATCAGCCACCCCTTTTCAAATACCCTGTAGTAAATAGGTTCTTGAAAGGTTTGCAACACGTTTCCACCTTCGCCCTTCATCATGCCTCAGTGGGACATTAATCTAGTCCTGTAGTTTCTGATGTTCTCTCCCTTTGAGCCATTGCACAACTGTCCTCTCAGGCTTCTTATCATCAAGACGGCCTTCCTGATGGCAATAGCATCTGCCTAGAGGGTCAATGAGCTACAGACTTTGTCATCCAAGCCTCTGTACCTGGACAACTACCCAGACAAGCTGGTTCTTCGTTCTAGAGCTTATTTTCTGCTGAAAGTTGTCACTCCTTTTCATGTAGGCCAGTCCATCACCTTGCTTACTTTTTACGCTCTGCCACATTCCTCTAAAGGAGATGAGCCTCTGCACCGACTAGACCCAAAAAGAGCATTATCATTCTACCTTGCCCACACAAAAGAGTTCCGGGTGAACAAACAACTCTTTGTGGGGTATGTCAGAGCGAAGAAGGGAAAGGCCAAGCACAAACAAACCATCTCCCTATAGATTATGCTCTATATTAAGATCTGCTACACATTGGCCAATAAGCAGCCCCCTGAGGGTTTGGGTGGTAATTGCACCAGAGCTAAGGCTGTGACCACTGTGTTAGCAAATAGAGGTCCGGTCCTGGATATCTGCCAGACAGCAGAGTGGGCTTCTGTACTCACGTTCATGAAGCATTACTGCCTGGATAGTCGGAACGAGCACTGTGCTCGTTCAGTCCTGCAGGACTTTCTAGTGTGAAGCAGTTTTGCACACCCACCTCCGGGGAGGTATTGCTTGGTTATCTATTCTAAGGTAAGGAATCCGCAGCTAGAAGTCTCTATCAGATGAACAAGTTACCTTTGATAACGCCTTATCTGATAAAGACTTTCTCCAGCTGCAGATTCCTTAACGACCCACCCATCCTCCCCACTCTGTGATCAGATTTCTAGGACCAGGGCTGCTTCCCTTTCAGGCCCCTAATTTTCCACATCAGTGGTCAGTGTTCTTTGTGGTTCCTCGCTCCTAGTGTGGAATGTTGCAAAAAGAAACGGACGTCAGCGTGTTGGAGTAGCGTCTATATAGGCACTGCGCATATCACTTCCAGTGCGGATGACGCCATGTGGAGCTGAATTGTCGCCTCCTAAAGGCATGCAGGGGTACTGCTCCTAAAATATTTTCCAGGTCCAGTCTGATGCTCAGGGATAATTCTAGGGTAAGGAATCTGTGGCTAGATAGTCTATACCAGATAAGGTGCTACCGAAGGTAAGTAACTTGTTCTTTGAGTTCCTTTAGAGGTCTAGTGTTTGCCTTTGGTGTAGATGATCAAGAGAGTAGCCAGATAATTACAATACTGTCCACTTTAAACCATACTTGTAAGCTACCTAATGAGTGAGGCAAAATAGCCCAACCATCCCTAGAAATGTTCAGTTTTAATTAAATGACTTTTCATGTTGTTCTGAAGGAACAATTTGGAAATAATAAAATAAAATACTGCCAATATGCTGAGTGCGGCCAGCCCCAGTCGTGTTGAAGGCATTCCTTCCTTTTGCCCTTTTATATCTTCTCATCTGACTTTGTTCTCTTTTATTAGCTTTTTGCACCTACTTACTTTTCTCTTTATCTCATTTATGTCTCCCACCATCTAAATTTGCTTCTTCCTCTTTCTTTTTTCTTACCCAATTTTCATTGTTTATTTTTCTCTTCCCCCATTGCTGTACCAATCTCATTTGCCATCACTCAGCCTTTACCTCTTTGCTCTGCCATGTCTTTTTTGTGAACTGTTATTTACAAGACAGAGACAGACCTACAGACACAAAGGGTCCATAAAGCAGAAATTCGTTTTTTTGGTGTGACGCAGAGGTGGCCCAAGCTGCAGCTGCTCAAGAGGGGGGGAGGTGCTTCTCTACGCCCCTGCCGATGGTCTTAGAAAGTGTGTTCCATAGCAGGGCTCTTGGACAGCAAAAATTGTACTTCTGAGCTTCAGAATGTTCAAGGGATCGAGAAGTCATTTTTGTTGGATGAATATAAAGTGTGTCCAGACTAATAATTTCATATTTTGTTACAGAACTAAGCTTGGGGTCTTCCAGTGGATACAATTATAGGTGAAGTAGAGGAAAGTGAGTGCACTTATTTTAGGATAGGAAAGGACTTTTCTACAGCTTTTGAGTATTACTGTACCATTCTAGGCAACTTGGATATTGGAAGAGTTGATGTTATTGCCAGATGAGATAGAGTGAATTGGGTCATGTTGGGATAGATGGCATTTAACCCCTTTCCCGCTCATGACGGAACCGCTCCGTCATGAGCCACGGTTGCCGTGTGCTCATGACGGAGCGGTTCCGTCATGCCACGACCGTTGGCGGCCGCTCCGCCCACGCGGCGATGTTTCCCCGCCTGTGCGGGGGGACAACGCAACTGGGCGGAGTCATGACGGAACCGCTCCGTCATGAGCACAGCTCAACCGTGGCTCATGACGGAGTGGCTCCGTCATGAGCACAGCGCCACCGCGCTGCCCCCCGCATCCCCCAGCGCTGCGGCGGAATTCCCGCCGCAGCGAAGGGGTTAATGCCCCTTCTGGTGACTTTTAGAGGGGATAAAAACTAAATATGCAAGAGCAAGCGGTCATTGGTGTAGATCCTGCAAGGTTTTACCAAAATAACTAATCATTGGAGTAGAAAGAAAATAATGAAAATGAGTAGGAAAAAATAGCCATCAGTGACAATGTTTTCATCTATAATATTTGGTCACGATGGCTGATTTAGAAGTAGTACAATGTATCATTACATCTAAAACACCCTTTTGGTTGTGGGGATATATAGGATTTCTATGTGCTTCAAAATGTGATACCTATAGCCAACAACTGAACTGGTGCTTATAATGATTTTTAATTTAGTAGCAAACATACAGCAGTACATGTGGTAAAATATAGTGAATAAAAATCGTGTATGAAGGATACCTATTTATTTTTTAAATGTGCACAAGATACTGAGTTTAAAAACAGTGTATTTCTGTTCACCTCTGAATTCGGGTTTACCCATACTACAATGGGATTCAGAGGGTGTTTTTCAATTTATCTTCGCACAGTGGTTTTCATTTGGATCCTAATAATGTAGAGAAATCCAATTGGTAACAAAAAATAGATTTTGCTACATGCGTTCCTCCACATTTCACAGTAAAAACGGTGCCTCACTTGTGTGACTGGGCCTAGTGCCCTCCACACGAAAAGCGACCTGGAGACATCACACTTCACACAGCAAAATCAAAACTTTTTTCACAATCCTGGTAGCTGCAGACATAGATCATTAGCTCAGCCGCCAACCTGAAAAACCTACTAACCCTGGTATTTCTGAAAAACTAAAACACCCAAGGTAGTCCAGAGTGATGTGACTCACATGGATCCCATGATTTTGTTTATTTTTTTTTCACCCAACAGGCCTTGCAAACCTCAGATTTTGGCTCAAAACACACAATTTTTTCGAATTTCTGTGAGGGAAGTTCCTGTAACTGCCACAACCCACAACATTCCCTTCACCTAGCGTTCCCACAGGTCTTTGATAAAAATGCTACCCCACTTGTGTGGCTTAATGTGGCATACTGTGGATTACTGTCCACATGAAGAAAAGTGTTCCCCTATATCTCAATCTGAGAAGGATATTTTTGCTAACCAAGAACTAACAGTAATAAAGCTGCTCTGATTTTCTTTGTGTTAATTAGCCATCCTTTTATTTCATGTGTTTCCTGTCTGCGTACGTACACACATACACTCTCTCATCCGTACAAATTGATACCTTAATCAAACTAACAAATTAATTAATTTGTAGGCTTACCTAAAAAAGACTTTACTTTTTGAGGCAGTATCTAAATGATTCATAAAGGCAATATGCACATCTTGTTGGACACGTCCAATGTCTTATAATGTGTATAAATTATCTTGAGGAATTTCAGCCAGGCAGGCTTGGATTAATGTTAAATTGTGACCACACAGTGTAATATTTTTAACTGTGATACCCATGCAAGGGCAAAAAGAGAATACATTGTCTAGTTCATGTATGCTGCATACTAAAATACACAGAATAGTCAATCTCTGTAGTAATGTTTTCATTCTTACGCAAGCATCCCACCTCAATATTTTCTCATAGAAATCTGGTGCATAGCAGACACTGGAGCATGAAAGTATTGAATTTTGGGAAAAGTTTTGTGTGTGCTTTTCTCTTCTTTAAGTCAGTCACATGTCAGGTATAGGTATGTTATGTGTTTTTCTAAAGCGCACTATCACCAGCATAGGGATCCTGGCACTGAGCATGTGTGTGTGCCTAGCTCTGCCTTAGGTAGGTTGGTCAATTGAAAAACCAGGTCCTACTTCTTGCAGAATTCAAGAAGAGAGGAGGAGGGTCTGATGTGCAGAGGGAGGTCGTTCTCCATTTTAGAAGCAATGTAAGAGAACGCCTGTCCTGATTTAGTCTGTGTGTGCGTGGGATGTGTATGAGTACGAGTCCTACAGAGCAGAGGTATTTGGATGGTTGGTGGAAGGAGATGCGGATGTTCATGTAGGTGGGTCCCGAGTTGTGAAGTGCCTTGAATGTGTGTGTGAGGAGTTTGTATTGAGCGTGTTTGTGTATTGGAAGTCAGTGTAGTTACCGGAGGCGTGGTGTGATTTGAGTTCTGTGCGGAAGGTTCTGGTTGACTCTGGCTGCCATGTTCTGGAGAGTTTGTAGTCTTCTACTGAGTTGCTTGGTGATCCCGGTGTAGATGTTGTCACAATAGGCCAATTTGCTGATGACTAGAGCAGGAGTGACAGTTTTTCTATTGTTTTTTGGGTGCCATTTGAAGATCTTCCTCAGTTTCTTCAGAGTGTGGCGGCAGGATGCAGCGACTGTGTTGACTTTTGCGTTCATGTTCAGTTTGCTGTTCATGATTATTCTGAGATTCCTGGAGTGGGTTTGTTTTTGGGTTTATGGGCCCAGTTTCCACCGACCACCAGTTGAAGTTCCATGGTGAGGTCGTCTTGCCGAAGATCACTACCTCTGGCTTGTCAGTGTTGAGCTTGAGACAGTTGGCTTTCATCCAGACAGCGACTTCGGTCATGCAGGCAGTGAACTTGTTTATTGTGTTGGGGGACTTGTCCAATAGAAAGAGTATGAGTTGTGTTTTGTCAGTGTAGGAGAGGATGTTTATGTTGTATGCATGGATGATGCTGGCCATAGTGATCATGTATGCATTCAAGAGGGTGATGAACCTTGACACACTCCACAAATGGGTTTGCAGGCTTCCGAGAAGGAAGGTGCCAGGCTGACAGCTTGTGTTCTATCTGTTAGGAAGGAGCAAATCCAGCTGAGAGCAGGTCTTTGGATGCCAATCTCATAGAGGCACCAGATGTGGATGGGGTGTGAAACCAAATGCTACAGAAAGGTCCTGGAGAATGAGGACTGCCATGTCTCCTCTGTCAAGGATCATTCGTATGTCATCTGTGGTGGCAATGAATGCTGTTTCTGTACTGTATTTGAGCCTAAGTCCAGACTGCGTGGCATCAAGGAGCTGGTGGGTGCTGAGGTGGTCGGTAAGGCATTGGTTGATTAGTTTCTCTAAGACCTGTGCTGGGTATGGTAGGAGGGAGATGGGTCTTTAGTTGGAAAGCGTGGCTGGGTCAGCAGGGGCATGACAGTGGCATGTCTTCAGGTGTCCAGGAATGTGGTGAATTGATGTATATGTCGAGGATGGATGTTAGTGCTCCACTTATCGGCAGGAGTGCTTTTGTGAAGGCTTTCTGGGGGCAAGTGTCAGATGGAGCCCCCGAATAGATGGTCGTCATGGTAGCAGCAATTTTGACGGTATTGGTGGCAAACCATGAGGTCAGGGTTTGTTCATCACCCGTGATGGGATGTTGAGTTGCAATAGAAACGTGGTCCGGTTGAGAGTTGAAGTTGCTGTATATGGAAGTGGATTTATTACAGAAGATTTTTAGAGCTTGTTGTAAAGGTCTTGTGAGAAAGTAATGTTGCTGGAAGCGACAGGAGTTGTATTGAAATCTTTGATGATGGTGAAGATTTCCTTGCTGCTGTTAGTGCTTGCATCAATGCGATCTGCAAGAGCTGTGCACTTGCTGTTCAGTATATGCTGTGGTAGTGCCTTAGGGCTTTATCTGCTATGTCTTGACTTGCTCTTCATTTGCTCTCCAGTTGCTGGCAGTGACGTTTGAAGGCCTGAGTTCCTCTGTGTACCAGATGTCGCATGATTGGTCTCTTGTCTTTGGGTTGTGCTTGAGGGGAGCCAAGGTGTTGGTGCATGCAGTGATCTAGCTGTTGAGGTTTTTTATGACTTTAAGCAAGTAACGGGTGTTCTAGGGATGGATTGTTGAATGTGATGTTGCTGATTGAAAAGAAAATCGGTTCCAATAGGTGTCCGGTGGTGTGGGTGGGTTCAGTAATGTGCTGGGTGAGGCCAATGTTTCAGCGCTTTTTAAGTGCTGTAGAGGTTTTGTCGGTGTAGTGTTCTAGGTGAAAGCTAAGATCTCCAAGGTGAAAGAGGGTGCTGGTTTTGATAACAAGGGGTGTGACTTAGTCCGTGATATTGTTGACAAAATTGTTGTGGGTCCTGGTGGTCTGTATAAGAGTCCAGTCAAGGGAAAAGTTGGCTGTGATGTGTATCTTGAACGTGAGATGTTCCATGTAGCTGTTGGGAGTTTTTGTGTAAGGGGTGCAGCGCATGGTATCTTTAAATATGATGGCGACTCCACCTATGGGCTTGTGCTGACAGTCTTCCCTAACAATCTTGTAGCTAGCGTGGATGACTGTGGCGATATCGGATGCGGAGGTTGGGTCTAGCCATGTTTCTGTGAGAAAGTTCAGTAGGTTTCATCTCTCCATGACGTGATTGGTGAGCGAGCCGGTCTTGAGTAGCATGCATATGCATGTGGAGTGTTTCAGTGGTGTTTGGTCTGTGTGAGTGGGTGGCTGGTTTGTTTGTGTGAATGTGTGTGATGTTGGGTGCTGTTGGTGCAGGAGAGTTATGGGAGTAGCGTGTAGGAGAGTCCATGAAAACTTGCAGGAGGTGCATTTGAACACCCCTTCCATGTTGTGTGGAGCAGTGGCAGCAATGAAGCGAGCAGCGGCTGGCCTTAGGCGCATGGATGAGCGCAGCAGGGTATCGGTGGGTAGGGGAGAGCCAGGGTTCCTGTAACTGCGTGCAGACGAGCTAGCCTTTGGCATCCCAGCTGCCTGCAGCTGCTGCTCGTCCACCTTGCAGCTGCCATTAAATAGATCTTGAGTGGAGTGCAGGTTACCGTGGACTGCAAACCAATGCTGTCACTTCCTGTGCAGATGGGCAATGGGGAAAAAAATCAAGGCATGAAGTCTAGAAGATTCATTTTCACTTATGAGACATTGCTATGGATGAGGTAGACTGAGCCATATGCCTTATGGGCATCGCTGAGAGACTACTATCTTCAGATATAAAATTGCAAGCTGATGCCCCTAAAAGACCTCCAGAGCAAGTGTTCACTCTGGTGTCATGGCTGGACTATGGCCTCATTTATTCTCTTAATGAGAGCCCCAAGACGCTCTGCACTGCTATACCACTGTCTATTGTTTAGTTAGTACTTTATTCATAAAAGTTTAATAAAACGTTAACATTCTTCTGCCAGTCAAAGTCCACCATTGACTGCACTTTGCAGAGAACAGCTTCAACAATCAAACCAAAGGTTGACTTTTTCTCTGGAGATCCATTCTCCTTATGTTATACTTTAACGTAACCGCATTTGTATAGCACCTTCTGCTATTACTATGGTACCGAAGTGCTTTCTTGACTCAGGTACCTCTTTTCTACTTTTCTGGGCAGTCCATTCTTGGGTTGTGCATGGTCGTTTGGTTGTGTACAATTAGTAGAAATGTAAGGTTCTAGTTTGGTAATAATGCGTGGTTGGTTATTGTGAACATTAAATGAGCTTGATCCAGCTAAAGATCTTTGGAGTGCCTTTCCTAATCATCTTTTCTGGAGCTGGTTTTATTGCTCGCTAATGTTTTCATAGCCCTGAGTTTGGACAATTTTCTAATAAAGGTAACACAACATATATTGTACCGTGTGTGGCTGTCCTGCGCCTTGCTACAGACATTCGCAATTGTCTGTCATGTGAAAATAAGGGCTCTCAGTTTAATGTCAATTATTGCTAATGCCACAAAATGGATGTTTCCATACATAGCATTGAAAAATACCCATGGGCCTCTACTGGTTTTTTTTTCTATTTGAAAGTAGTGAATATTTTGAAAAAGAGAGTTCACGGCTGGCAGCCAATTTGTTGTAAAGGGTAGGGAAGCTGCTTACCCTTGTCATTCTGTATCACTGTGCGCGTTTGCTTATTTTCCTTTTCTGTATAATTGTCGCTGCCTGCTTCATAATATATGTTTAGAAGACCAAGACCCTTTTTTATGCTGATACAAACTGTCTTGCGCGCATTTTTTATTGCGTGAAGTGCTAAGAGAATCTAGGAGAATTCAAATGATGCCACTTTCATTAGCTTAAGAGGGTCTATTGCAGCCTCATTTGTATGTGTGTGTGATCATGAGTAAAGAATAGGGGTGAAAAATGTCAACAGAATCTGTACTTTCATGATTTCAAGTAAACAAACACTAGCATGTGCGCTCCTCTCTCTGTAGTGTAAGTTTTGTATGCTAATAGCCTCATACATAAAGGCGGTAGGATAAACTCTGGATTGGCTGATGACTATCTCTTGATGTTCTTGAGTGAACACTTACTCTCCTTTATCAGTGATTTCCTCTGATTCCTCTCCAAGAGCCATATCTGGGCAATATTCCACACATTTTGTCTGTTTTTCTCTCCATAGGAATAGTGCTATAGTGCCTTTCCCTTGCCGTTCGATGTCGCTTGCAAAGAGCTAATTGCAGGAGAGAAACCGGGAGCAATAATATACTGTCTTGACTAAACAAGTAGCTTCGCTAAACAGGGTGGGTCAATTGAGGATGCTAGTTGATTTTGTTGGTGCCATGCTGGTCTTTACCATTAAAATAACCCCGACCCCCCTCCCCCTCCCGCCCCCGCCAGATAGCCACCTTATGGTAGAAACAGCTTCCTCCTGTCCAAAATACTTGACATGAACACAGACCAACCAAGCTGCGAAAATATTACATACATGGTCTTTGTGAAGCAAGGCATAAACCCCAATGTTGTAGCAGTGTCTCCGCTCCTGCAGGTGACTGAGTACACATTTTTACTACAATGTTGGACGTACTCCATTCTCATAAAACAAGCCAATAATACAACAATGAAACCTGCACGGCATAATATCAACAGATTGTACTCTATACCCATATTCAGATGTTCACTGTTCATCAACACTCTTCCCATATGGATAATTACTAGGCCACTAGAGAAATACGAAGGCACTCGTACAATAGATGCTCAGAGCTTAGGCATAAAGGATGAATGGCAGTTCTGTTTCTTCTCGTAGGCCCCATAGGTGATTGCCCTGCTGCTCTAATTGGAGAGCATCAAGCGTGTCACAAATATGTAGCTCCATGGAGTTTTGTAGCTCATCAGGAGGCCTGGGCTTGGAAAGACTGAGTGGGGAGGCCCCAAAAATGCTTTACCTAGAGCACCAAAATGAAGCCTTGTTGTGTCTTGCAGCACATGGAGAGCAGTTGACACTGAAAAATATAGCAACGAGGCACAAAGAATGCCTCACATTAGGCTCTAAAGTGCATTCAATCTGCCCTACTAAATGGACCATATCTTCTCCCTTCAGTGTTTGCTAAGTCAGTGATGTAGTATTGCCTAGGCCGTTAAAGCAGTGTGAGAAATTGGGTTACTGGTTGAGGGGGTTCAGACCCTACTCAAGCAGCTGCCACAATTCTTGTCAGGATGAAACACAATGAAACCACAAATTAATCTGTGCTTAACCCTCTAGTAGCTTGGCACAAAAGCAGTCGCACTTGACTTAAAGTCACTATGTAAAGTATTTATGCAGCACGCAAAAGATAATAACATGAAAATGCAACACAAGACAAATTCCACACCACTTTAGAACAATAGTGTAAAATTTTATAAATTATTTGACACCAAAACAACAAAATCCAATTAGTAGAACCGGAGATGTGCAGTTTAAAAAAGTTAGGTAAAAATAGTGTTAAAAGCACAAAGCGCCAGCTGCACTTATTGGGTTGCACCGGACCGGGAGACAGTCACAATTTTAAGCCAAATGCGATAAAGCGCAGGCAGGATACAGGGACTGAGTTAGTCCCGCTGAGAAATGTAGCTTAAATCCTAGTTGGGGAGTGTTGTGTCCCACAGTGGAGGTTCTGATGAGCTGCGAGGGCTGCAGTGAGGGCTTGCTTTCAGGCCGCATTGTTTCCGAGGAGAGGCTGCGAGGTCCGTGTTGAGGATGTGTCAATTAGTGGCAGTTCTGATAAGCTGTGTAGGCTGCTTTGGGGGCTTCAGTCGGTTCCGATGAGGTGCTCTTAAGAGCTCCATCAGGTTTGCTTTGCACTGCATCTGTTCTGAGACCACAGCTGAGCTGGCAGAGCCTCTTTAGCCCCACTTTCAAGGGCCCATACTTGAAGGGCACCATTTTTGGGGCGGGTGAGGGGGAGTGGGAATTCAGCTCACAGCAGACAGATTCCTGGTGCAGGGTCCAAGATGGATTCAGCCTTTTTCATCCCTGGGGCTCTGATGAGGAGGCCAGCGAATTAGCACTTGGATTCACTCTGGTGGTCCTGGGTTCAAGGTGGAGGTCCTGACCTTCTTACTCAAGTTGCCGGGCAGCAGAGCAGTCCTTCTTGCAGGAGAACGGCACCGCAGTCCTTCTTCTGAGTGTTCCACAGGTCCAGAAGCATAATGAACAGTTAGGTCTGAAGGTCAACTATTTATACCTGGCACCCACTGTAAAGTGGAAGAAGCTTCTAGAGTTAACGGTGTACTTGGTTGACCAGTGCAAATGTGAACTAGGGCGTATTCATTATACCTTGCACTCACATCTTGCTTTAACGGTCCTCACACGGTTACTCTAAAATTTACTTCAGAGTACATATGTTTCATTTTTAATTTCATCTCCCATTATAAAAGACACATATCCACTTTTACTGCATTTTCCTTTTTTTACCTTACCTATTATTCATTAGCCACAGCTTCTAGCAATTACTGTGTCTGTCTTCCTGAATGTATATTGAAAAGTTCGACCATATTACAAAATGTTTATAAAACAATGGAATATGTAATATAAATAAGAAATGGAAAGGCATAATAGAGGGTAATAGACGCAGAGCATTTGCAAACTCATTCAGAGTCGCATGTCTATGCATACTTGAATGCCAAGGACAAAGTGCCCTCATATTCACACAGCATTTTGTGTACAATCTATGTTCATCTTTTCATCTTAACTGTATCTTGTAGATGCTGTGACGTGTTTTCGTTTAGAGAAAACTCACAAAACCTACGCAGTAGAGCCCTTTCAAGATTTTCGCTGCACCAAGAGTTCCTGGTCTCTTAGTTATCAACTCAATCTTTATTAAACACTTTCCGATAAAGATGTTATGCCGCAGGAAGTTTCCAATTAAACACAAGTATGTAAAGGGGGAAATATGAAAACATCAGTAAAAAACACTGCACATGCGAGACAGAACCAGTGTATAGCGTCTAGTAATAGGTTAGACCAGAATTACCCAGAAGCCCAATCACAATCTGTTCTCCTGGCCTGGTCCATTTCAGTGTTATGATCTTACATATCAGTTTGGTCTCAGTCTTCCATCGAAGTTACATTATTAGGAAGCTCTGAAGTATGTAAGATAATCCTAACCCAGGGCAGGAGGGTTCAATTTGGGGTTCATGAGGACCACGCACAACCTTTGAAACTGGGCTGCCATCCTTGTTATTTCCCTGTGTTGAACAGCTCAGAGAAACAAAAGCCTTTCCTGTTTCTGATTCCTGAGTTCATCATTGAGTGAAAATATTTTTCCTGTGAATATTGTACAAAGGGGAAAGGAAAAGTGTTTTGGCCATTCTCCACTCTTAGATGTAGCGATAATTTTTGGCAATTATACACTTTCGTTTAACTAATACCAGCAGAAGTAGTTTATTTCTAGCCCTCATGATAAGTAGGCAATCTTATATTGGGGCGAGCGCTAGGATGTAAAGTGTGGGCTAACCATCTAAAGAATATATCTTTTTTTTAGAAAGGCGTTGCTCTCGATTCTTAAATCTGCAGTTATTTGCTATCCTGAAGGTTTATTGGATTGTTCGCATCTATGCTTTTATTTTTCCATCACCATTCTTACAGATGAGAAACATGGTGTTATTCTTCAAAGACTTGAGGAAACATTGTGCTTTGATAAAAGCTTTGCACTCTAAACAGTGGTGGCCAACTGTATTTAAGTTTAAATTAGCAGTTCGGGGCTATGTGCATCCCTGTGGCCTTACTTTTTATTACTAGGCTGTCAATGGCTCTTTGTGCACTTAACCACCGCTGGACCATATCTTCAATCTTGCTGAAGCGCAAGACCGGGCTATTATCCTAGCTGACTCACTTGAAAATGTTTCTGAGAAAAAAAAATCCTGCCCTTGAGGTTTTTTGGCATGAATATTGAAGGTCCAAATTCAGGCCTTTTGTGCCCTTGGCCGAAGGTCCAGATAGCCTATCCGTTTCACTCTCATTGAAGACAAGAGAGGACAAGTGAGTGAAACACTGGAGCACTCCTTCCTTTCTGTGAGCTGGGTGGGTCTGTTTCAATGTTGCCCTGTGCTGCCTCACCCCTGATTCTGGGATGCTGCTCACAAAGTGAGTGCACCCGCCACCTTACTTTAAGTGCACTGAAAGACTGTCACGGTCAGGTGTATAACTTGGAATCACAGTGCAAGCCAGACATTGGTTTTGCTAATGCTTGTTTCTTTTCTATCAACTTGTTCAATAGGGTTGATGACTAAACTGTTTCCAAATATGTGCAATACATACACATAAATAACCAAAGAGAAACAGTTGTTGCTGGTCTGACCATGATGTAAAAAAAAACCAATGGGTTGGCAAACTAGTAACGGCTCATGTATGCAAGCATGATTCTCCAAACAAATTACTAGAGATTTACTCCAAAAAGGAATACTGAAAAACGTGAACAGTCCTTTGCGTCACATGCTCCTGTTCGATATTGGAAGGAGTTTGACAATGCCTGAACCACAAGCGGAATTAGAATCAGGTCTTCCATGGTAACTTCTGAACTCTGTAGAGAGCCATCAGACTGCAGAAGACAAGCCACACCTGTGTCAGAATATGCACTTTACAAATGCCAGTAAGATAAGAAAACTTGTGTTTGTTCATGGGGTCAGTGTGAAACCTTTAAGGACAAAACCGTACACAGAAACTGATTAACTACAACTGTTTGTTTCGCATTTTGGCTTTTTCTTAATAACTGGGCACAACTCAAAAGTTTGTATGGACAAAGGAGAGGACCATGTAAGCTAAGAGCTTAATACAATGAGGAGAACAAATCACTAGATCAAAAGGTATAATACGCCAAAGCAGAAACCTACATCTCAAGCAACAACAAAAAAAGCACACTGTAAATCTTCAAAACTGTTAATGCATACCTTAAAACGAGATGATTTTAGGTCCTCTGTGAAAGGTTAACTTTGTATTTTGGAACTGTAGTCCCAAGCGTTTGAAAATCTATATTGCTACATCACTGCAAACCTTCAATTCGCTGTCCATTCACAGAACCCAGCTAACCCCCAATCACTTGTTGGCTGTATCTTTGGGTTTAATTCTTCGCAGCGCTGAGCTGCCTTTCAACTCAGCCCTCCTCAAACTAATACCGCACACATATGCATGCATCCTACTCTGTATTGTCCGAAGAGTTTCCATAACTAAGATTTAAAGGAAGTTAGTACCTAAAAAACACAACAAAGAAAAAAGCCTGCCTCTGATCTGAATAAGCAGAGTATCTCGCAATAGATGGTGGACAACTCACCAAAATGGTCGAGCCTTAGCTTTCAGCATACCTTCAATAATGGACAACCATATTCTCGGTTAAATTTCAAGGATTTTCAATATTTAATACAAAATAAATCAGGATAAGTATCAGTAACATATATATATATATATATATATATATATATATATATATATATATTCTCTCAACTTCTAAAACTGAACTATGATAAATTACAGGGAATACATATTTTTTAATTGTTTCATCCCCCTACACACACTCAATCTCACCTACACTCATATCACACATACCACATAAACCTTTTAGTAACATACAATAAATCTTGATTAATCTTTGTACCCAGCACAGGAGTGAAAACAATATGACAGGACCAATAATATAGAGCTCTTTTCACTTAGAAGATTTCAATACAGTTAATACATTGGAAGACATTTCATTCACTCTTTTGGTATAGAGCCTAAATCCGATCACATAGATAAAGTATTCAGCTTTGTATATCATTTTTAAAATGTAAGCGGCATAGTCCAATATTATGGTCCCAAATACTCCTGTTCAATCATGCGTCGACATGCGTTTAGGTGAAAACCACGTAAGTGGGTACGCCTTCCTCAGGGCGCTCAGGTGTCATGTTCCATATCTCGAGGGGGGGGGAAGAGTTGCAGCTCCCAAAGGAGGATCCTTAAGATCAAAAGATATATATTAGGATCACAAAGGTATCAACAATGGCTCAATCCATAACCCATTAACAATATTTACATGTTTCTAATGTGCGGGAGCGTACTAGATTCAAAAGCAAAGAGACCAGATTGAAAACCAAAAGGTGTGCTCCATAGGATACGTGCAAGATATGACAATAAAAACCCAAATAAGTCCTAATAATGTGCTCAAGCCTGTTAGCCGTAAAGAGTAGTCAATCCGTCAGGGGTCTTATAGTGACCATCTCGTGAACTGCTACCAAGGTCCAATTCACGCACTCAAAGTGAATAGACCCAAATACCGCATGGTGTAAAAAATAAATGGAAAAAAATAAAGAAAAGAAAAATGTTACCCAATACTCACGTCTCCACTCCTAACAATGGTATCAGTGGAAGGAGACACCGGTTCTAAAGCCAAAGTCCATACACAATGAGCTGCATATGACTATCCTGGTTCTGAACAAGAAAATAGAACAATAATAAAGAGATAGAAAAAAAATCTCACTAGACCGTGCATTAGTCTAAGCATCTTACAGCTGCCAATGTAGTTCCTACCTCAAGAGATAGTACTGTGTCCTGATTCGTTTGTGACAAATCCGATGGAAGTTAGATGGCCATAAACCAAATGTGTACTCAATATCCCAGCAAAAGGAAGCTAGGTCAATCCTTAGAAAATACGTTTTTCTAAGCCTCCACTGCAGACACAGAAAAATTTCAGCTTGTATTAATTAATGAAAAGTAAGATTATTTGAAGGCGCCATTTTATCGTCTTATAATTAAATGGTCAGAGACAAAGACCAATGCCTGCAGTATTTAAGAAAATCCTATCTTTTACACTTTGGCTACTAATTTATGGGACAATTCATGCATTTATTTTACCCTTAAATTACTGTTTCCTAAACTTCCCACAGATTTTTAGCGGAGTAGATGGTATTTGGGTTTTGTATAGTTCAAACAGGCTCTGATTCCAGATATTCATTGTAACTAGAGGATATGCAAAGTTTTTGGCACGTAAGCATCCAGTCAAAGCAGAACACGTGCTTCCAGTCAAGAAAGGGTTAAAGCAATGTTTGGGACAAGGTAGTCTTTTTATTATTTAATACCTTGATTACAGTAGTTTGTTCAACCATGAAGATCACAATAACCGAAACTAAATATAGAATGGGAGTGCGAGTAAATAAATAAAAAAAACATCGAAGGGGTGAACGGTCTGTTTTTCTTGCTCCCATATTTTCTTGTCCCATTCTAACCCACCCATTGTATTCTGCTAGCCCTCTGCCTCCAATGTTTCAGCGCTTGGACCCAATCCAATGGGATATCAGTTGAGTTTGCAAGCAATCTCCTGTAAAAATAAGCCCAGTGCAAATATTGAGAGTGCTTGGTAACATGAAAACAAACAACAACAAAAAACTTTACAGGGGTAAATGAATCAGTCAGTAACTGTCCTGAGACTTTAGCATGCCTAACCTAATGTGGGTTTCTACTACAACAGTTCTAGAAGAAATGTAAAGCATTATTTAATATGGAGACTTTGATCCATATTATTGGATCATATTCACAATTTTTCGAAGCAGCTGCCTTCTGGTTGTTTTAATTTTGGTAATGAGCCATAGCCATATTAAAGGAGGGGTTGTCTAAACACAGCTCAACCCAATTCTCTCACAAATGTGTACACAGTGCTTATTATGTGCAACCCATTTATGTTTACAGGCCATCTTGAAAGTGGTTGATGGCACATAAGATATTGGGTATTACTTTTTCTAGCGTCCTTTATTTTTGGCAACAAATTTACTCCCTTTGGGGTAATTAGGCAACGTAATTATAATAGGTCTCGGCTTGATGGTCTTGGTCTATCATATCCATACAAACATTTCAACCATGTACTATTCCCTTCTAGGGACTTTTGTTTTAAAAAAAAAAACATAGGCTAATTTTAAAGCCATAGCGCTTGTACTCTTGTCTCGGAACAATGATCAGTTCTTTTTATATCTTAGAGAAAATGGGTTGTGTAGTTCAGTGTTCACACTGAGTGTGAAAGAGTAATCTTTTCTACAAAGAGATCCGTACTCAAATATAAGCCGCTGGTTTATATAACTAAACTGCAAGGCCGGAGCTGTATTATGATAGGATGGGTATTTGTCCGCTAATTCCCTGACTAGTTGTTATTTGCAATATTTAGTTTGCTGGTGGGTGGGGGGGCTTTCATGTGGACAGGAATTGCAAGCTTGAAAGCTGCGAAAAGCAAGCAGTACACCACTCTTCTCTGGGTCAGCGCAAGGTAAAACCCAATAAATCTACCACCAATATCTCCCTTTCTATAAAACATTACAACCTGGTCCGTTAATGCATTTGGGTGAAGTTAGCGTAAATGGGGCAATGTTATCTTTGCGTTATTGTTCCCAGGAAGATAAATCCAAAGGTGTTAAGATCACATTGGCTTCCTGGTCATACTTGATGTATGATAATATCATTTATGTCCCCAGAATTTATTATATTAATATACAGCGGACCGCGGCTTTCTGATTATTATGGGACACATGGTATTGCGGAGCCCTGTAATGGTGCACCTTGGACTCTGTCGGCAGCTGTGCCAGGGCCCATCTCTTCAAGCAGCAGTGTGCATCGGAAGGAAGGCTTTTTTAGCTGGAAGCATAACCATCTCTTCGTATTAATCATCTCCTCTGCTTTAGCAGTCCCGCAATGTCTGCTCTCAGTGACAGGAATAAAATCCTAGAAGGGAACGGTCTGTGAAATGCACTCTGATGGGGCAATGAGACTGCCAGTCTTCGCTCCCTCTGGCCTAATTAAAGACAAGAAAAGACACCATAAAAGAAATTAAATTTAAAAAGCCAAATTAGCAACATAAAGGTGTGGCAAAAGCCAATTTATATGTGATTTTTCGTTTGCACATGACATGAAGGTGGGAGATGGGGTTATCATTGTTCTTCAATGAAAAACAATTCTTGAAGCAATTATGCCGGCTTCTTATCACATCTTTCTTCCCGTCGCACTTTTATGCCCGCAGGATTGTGTCAAATAGAAAAAGAACAGACATTTCAGCAAATCTAAATATCTTTACAAAGTAAAAAAAAAAACCGAATAATTAAATAAGCCATACTGTGCTACTTCTAAATATACAGTGTTCTGTGTACATTGTCTATAGGAATCTTACATTTGCAATAGCATATTGTATATTTCATAGGTAGTAACAGTAATACAGTACTGCTCTTACAGAACCTTGGTAAGATCACCGTGTGTCGCAAAGCCATTTTATCATGACAAATTCGTGAGCAGTATTTGTGTTGCTGTACACTACATCTGCTCTGTTACAAATGCTGTGACATTGCCTTGTTAATATACATTTCCCCTTAAATTTATATTTAAAAAAAATAAATACGTGTGACCATATCATGGCAACAAATCCTTTTTACGTGAACATCATAAAGTGCTGTGTGGGTTGCGGAAATACCCTATATTCTTTTAGTGTAGTCCACTATGTAAAAGCTTATATGTTTGTACTTAGGCCAAATATTGCCTAAAACGTGTAACACATTGACACCTTAAGTTTATAGTATGCTTCAAAAAGTAGGAAGGCTATGGGGCTTTATCTTATTAAAAGAAATGCCTGTACATAATTTATGTTGATTGGAGAAAGATGTCAGTTTTAACTTGGACTCAGTAGGATTGTGACGGAAGCCACAACTTGAGTGGGAAGTGTCATTGCTGGATATTAACATAACACCTTTCAAATTTCTGTGATGTGTACGTTCGTCTCCACTCCCACACTTCCATTTTAAGGAGCCTGTCGGGCAATCAACATTCACCGGCAGCCCTTCAAATCCGTCTCAGTGGCCAGGGGTCTTCACTTGGACTTCTTGCATGAAGTGTGCTTTTCTTCAAGCCTGCTTTCTGTCCACCCCTCTTTGTAAGCTAGGTTTGATGAATCCTCTTTGTGAGTAGGTTATAAAAATGGGCTATTTTTGGTGTAGTTGAGTTAGTGTGTATTTAGGGTTACGCTCTGGTCCTAGGATTAACAGAATAAAATCTATAAAATAAGCGCCATAATCCAATTTAAACCACTAACAAATTATTGTCTCCATTAATGCTATAAATTTTGCAATAGTGCAAACAGTCCTTGCAGGGATGCAGCGTTTTTTGCCCAGTATGCACATTTTAATTCTCCCCATCCCTACAAGCATGGTCGTCTGATTTCCAAGTGACTGTAGATGGAAACGTAGCAGCTCATGTCTGCCATTAAAACATTATTCATTTTTAAATATTTGATTATTTGTTTTAATTTAATGACGCATAATTTGCACCCAAGATAGAATGTTCAGTTGTGAAAACCACATGCTAAAAATTTCTTATAGTTGTTCCATGTGTTCACTTTTATTAGTGGGTTAAATGTGACAAAAATGTATAACAGGGAGGGCGTGGCCGGGCAAGATGGCCGATCGGACGTAGACCGTGTCGGCTCCCGGTCCACGCGCTGTTCCGGACACGAAAAGGGCGGCTGAGCGAACCGAAGAACGCCACAACTATCACCCACCTATGTCGGAAGATGTGAGGCGTCAGCTGAGGGCCCTTTTCTGATTCAGACACTGAGATATTGGCCCGTTAGAGCTCCGAGTCGTCTGGAGGAGAGAGGCCGGCGTCTGCTGACATGGCGGTCGGTGTCCCGCCGTAGCGAAAAAGCAAGCCCCGACCTACGGAGTGTGCGCGGGGACACCAGATCCCGACCGGGAGGCTTATCGCCAAGACTGAGGAACCGCACAGCTCAGGAATGCTCAAATCAGCTAGCGGTGATGTGCGGCTTTCACCAGGACTTCCCTCGCCACGCGTGCCTGACTTAAACATGGCGGCCGCGTTTCTGTAGATGATGGTTGCTGGCGCCTTCAGCGACTTGGGGCTCTGGTCTTTTTGCGCTCTCTTCATCGGGGCTGCCACCTATACTCTAAGTAGCGGATCCCTCCCTGCAGACCCCAAGGGGCCGCCACACACTCGCAATGGCCCTGGGGGCTTGGGACGCTGCTCCTCATCGACTCCTCAGTGCAGTTCCATCATGCCCCACTCCGCCATAGACAACGCTGGTGTGACGCTATCCACTGACCGTAGGCCCCGGATCTGTGGCCTCTACTAGACGCGGATCATTGTGCTCCTGTCTACTGCTCCTCTCCCTGAAGCTCTCTTTGGACTGACTCCTCTTGCCTACAGGAGATGTGAGGAGTGCTGTGCACTGCCTGTTGGGCCATCCACTCTCCAACTGGCGATCTCGCTCCCAAGTTTTGCCGGCGGTCCCTCCTGATCACGCCACGGCTAGATCAACGTGCCTCTGGTAGCGGTCCTCCACTATCCCACGGATACTGCTCCTTGTTATTCTGAAGCCTGCCCCTGCGCACCACTGTAGGCCACACACCAACTGGGACCCTGCACATTCGCCTCCTCAGTGGAAACTCGGCGCAGCTCTTTTGGCTCCATCCATATGCTGCCAAAGAAGACAACAGATAAGACGCCACACAAAGTATCGGACTTTTTCGCATCTGCAGAAAAACGATCGACACTACGCAGCGAAGTGGGTTCTGCAGCAATGGCTCTCACGAAGGCGGACCTACTTAACATGTTCAAGGATTTTAAATCTGAACTGCGCAAAGACATTAGCCAAGATATCAAATCCTCCATAGACCAACTGCAGTCAAACTTGACGGAGCGTTTGTCCTCCTTACAACAGGATGTGGACTCTGTTGGCACTAGAGTTCTTGACCTCGAGTCACAACACCAGGAGCAGAAACAACTCACTGCAGAGATGAGAGAAGATGTCCGTACCCTCAAGGACCAGCTGCACTTGGCGCACCTTAAGGCTGAAGATCTTGAAAATAGGGCACGGCGGGAGAACATATGGGTCCGGGACTTGGAGGAGGGCGCAGAGGGGCCTGATCTGGAGGCCTTCTTAGTGGGCCTCTTCTCGGAGGTGCTGGCCCCACAGACCCTTAAAATAAAGCTAGACAGAGCCCACCGGGCCGGTTCTCTGCAGCAAGGCGATAAAAAGAGACCTTGTGACATCCTGGCGAAGTTCCATTTGTTTAAAGTCAAGGAAGCGGTGCTTCAGGTGACCAGGTCGAAGGGCTCCATCTCATTTCAGGGTCACTCCTGCACCATCTACCAGGACATGGCGCCATCTACCTTGGCCAGGAAACAGCAACTCAGGCCCGTCGCCACTAAACTGAGAGACGACAATATCAGATACAGGTGGACCTACCCCTTTGGACTCAGCTTCGAATTTCAGAATAAACGACGCCACATCACCGACCTACAGGAGGGTTTAGACCTCCTGGGCCTTCCTGCTGGTGAGGTGGGCCCCCCCAAGGTAACGATGGAGATTCTGCTCGACGATCAACTTCTGCCTGGTATGCGGGATCGCGTAGGGGACGTCGATGAACTCTCATGGCTTACGCCACATAACTGTCCTTCACAGGCTACGAGTTGAGTCATACTGAATCCGCTGTCTCCAGACGCACCCAGTGGTGGCCGACAGGAGTAGGTCTATACCCAGGCCACCCTGCCCTCGGGCCCCCGGCTGCCCTCCTATGGGGGGCCTTGGTCACCCATCCGGACGATAGGGAAGCTGCGGACATTGATGAATTTTTCCATAGGATCGGTGCTGCTTCCTTACTTCTATGACATGCAGATTTGAGGGCTGAGACTTTGGGTGCCTTTGGATATCTCGTGTTCGCTGAGCTATTGCTATACGTTATGTTTCTCATTGTGGATAACTTTCTGCTGCAGTTCCGTTAGGTATAGATGAATATAGAGACTTCTCTTTCAGCTGCAATATTTTGTTTTCATGAGTGTCTTTCTCCCGGACGAGCGTGGATGGGGTCCTCGGACCTGCTGTCCCCCTTGGCTCCTACAGGGTCGTTTCAGCCCCTCAAGGGAACCATTTCGTAGGGTTTGTATTGAATATTTTTTCATGTTTGTTATTTTTTTTTCTTCAGGGTTGAGGGGGGGGAGTGGGAGGGACATGGTGGCAGCTTTTTAACAGTGAGTTCTGAGGGGTTCTTTGATATCTACACTCACACTGCTGGCTCGTTCTGGCACTCCGCATTATCCTGGGGAGGGACCAAAGCCAGAAATCTGTTGGGACCACTGAAGCTTCTGGCGAGCAGTGCTCTTTTCCCTATTTCATAATGCCGATCGTTATTGGTACCTGGAATGTTAGGGGTCTTAACTCCCCCAAAAAACGCAACAAGGTATGGAAATACATTATAGACCACCATCTCGACATAGTAGCTCTGCAGGAGACGCACTTAACCAGAGCAGAAGGCACACGCCTCAAGCATAAACACTTCCCATTGATTTATAGGTCCTCTGCTCAGACGAAACACTGGGGAGTGGCGATCATGTTTCGCTCCTCCATTTAATTTCAGCCACTAGGAGTCCAATATGATAAAGATGGCCGCTGGGTTATGGTCAAGGGCCGCCTGCGAGGGAAAATTTGCACTTTTGCAGCAGTATATGCCCCTAATACTGGGCAGACGGTCTTCCCGCACACATTTTTGGGGAAATTAACAGATTTTGCAGAGGGCCCATTAATCCTCATGGGTGACGTTAATTTGATCTGGCAGAAGGAACTGGATAGCACATACACGCAAGGCTCGGACATAGGCTCCTTCTCCCTGGACACACAGCAGCGACTTCACGACATGGGGCTTCTAGACTCTTGGCGCACTCTCTACCCTCAGACCCGAGACTTTACGTTCTCCTCACATGTTCACCATACATACTCTCAGCTTGATTACATTTTTATTAGTCAATCCTTGCAAGGCACCCTGCAGGAGGCCAAGATATTCCCCCTTTCTGTATCAGATCATAGTCTGCTCTCTGTTAGTCTTACTTGGAGTGGGAACGCCTCGACTACCCCCAGGTGGTACTTCCCGGTGTCGCTCACCAGAGACAAGGAATCATGTACCAAACTCCGAGAAACCATTGCTGAATTCTTTGCTATTAATAAGCTGGAAGACATGTCGGAATATACCACTTGGGACGCACTTAAGGCGTTCGTTAGAGGGAAATGTATTGCCCTTAATGCAGCTTTGAATAAGCAGTGCACTAGAGAACGGGAGGAACTGGAGACAGAGCTTTCTTCTCTTGAACACGCCCATAAATTGAACCCCACCAGGCAAACTCTACGGAATCTAACGGCGATCCGTGGTAAACTCCGGGCTATCTATAATAACAGAGCAGAATTTACGCTCCTTAAACTCAGGCAACTTTTATACACTCAGGGCAACAAAATTGGTAAACACCTTGCCAGACAGCTCAAAGATAAAAGGGAGAGAGAGTACATAGGAGGCATTCAGGGCCCCTCTGGAGACATCACACATAAAGAAGAGGACAAGGCTGAGATATGTGGCTCTTTTTATGAACATCTATACTATGGAGAGACACTAGACTCAGATACCCAACAGGCCTATCTCCAGAATCTATCCTTACCCCAGGTATCTGAAACGTGGAACGAATTGCTCACCGCCCCTATCATCACAGAAGATGTTACCGCTGCCATTAAAGCCCTAAAAATCCACAAAGCCTCTGGTCCGGACGGCTATACCGCTCTCTTTTATAAGACATTTTCCCATGACATCAGCCCACATCTAGCACGACTTTTTAATAGGATGGCAGAGGACGGCGCGACCTCCGGCACCATGTCGGAAGCCGTAATCTCAGTGATACCTAAGCCAGGGAAGGACACTCACCGATGCGCCTCTTATAGGCCTATCGCCTTACTTAATCTTGATGCCAAATTGTATTCCTCTATCATTGCCCGACGACTAAATGACCTCATGCCCGACCTCATCCACCCTGACCAGTCCGAATTCATTAAGGGTTGCCAAACACATGACAACACCCGTCGCATTATCCATCTGATAGAGAAGGCCAACAGACGCCAAATCCCTGCAGTTCTAGTTGGTCTGGAGGCTGAGAAAGCCTTTGACAAGGTCGACTGGAGGTTTATGTTCCACACTCTTACAACGTTCGGATTCTCTCCTAAATTTCTTAGTTTGATTCGAGCTAACTATCTCCTTCCCCGCTCTAAAGTGGTGGTGAATGGGATCTAATCGTCCTCCTTTGTCCACTCTAGAGGCACCCGGCAGGGATGTCCCCTTTCCCCCCTGCTTTTTGCTCTCAGTATCGAACCGTTGGCGCTAGCAATCAGGGCTAATCCTGGCATCCACGGGCCACCATTCACAGGGGAGTCACATAAAATGTATTTGTTTGCAGACGATGTCCTTCTGTCTCTATCTGAACCGGCTGCGTCACTCCCATGTGTGCAATCCGAGCTAGAACGCTTCGAAGCAGTAGCAGGTTTTAAAATAAATTTAGATAAATCATATATCCTCAACCTCACTCTCCCGCCAGAGGAAATCCATAGACTTCAGTCTCATACGCCACTCCCATGGGCCACTTCCTCCATTCAATACCTGGGAGTCCAGCTGACACCCACATTAGAGAAGCTTTACGCTGCCAACTTCCCCCCCATCCTCGCACGAATACAAGCAGAACTCAAGAAATGGAAGCCCCTCTTCCTGTCGTGGCTGGGCCGTATACACTTCCTCCTAAACTCCTTTACCTGTTTCAGGCCTTGCCCATCGAATTAGATAGTAACTTCTTCCGTAGAATGAAAGCTATGATCTTACGCTTCATCTGGCGGGGGACAGGCCCGCTTCTCCTTCTCTGGTAGAATGGTCGAAACAAACCTCCGATAAACACTGGTTACATATGGACCGAAGTGTGACGGGACGGACCGTATGGGACCTGGTGTGGCGGCCTAGAGGGGACAGACCCAAGAACACGTACATCAGCACTCCTACACGCACCACCCTGAGAGTATGGGACTCAGTCTCGGGTGACGATAGGTGGACTTCATTCCCCTCTCCATTTACACCACTTCATTTCAACCCGGCATTCCCCGCAGCTTTACATGAGGGACCCTTTGACGCCTAGCGGGAGGGTGGTTGCTTTGCCTTGACACACTTATTCCACAATTATGACCCTCTCACTTTTTGACAATTGCAAGCGAGATTATAAATTAGGCAACGCGGAGAGGTATCATTATGTTCAACTAATGCACTGGGCCCTTACTCCTCAGATACGGGAGGCAGCTACTAGACCTCTCACCAAATTTGAGGCCTTCCTCACCAAGACCACTTCTATGAAAGGGGTGATATCCTTTATGTACGATTTTCTTCTCAGGACCACATTGTCTCCACGCCCACGGTATATGGCTATGTGGGAGGACTTACTGCAACTTGCCATCCCTGATGAAGAATGGTCTCATTTATGGTCCGACATCATAAGATTCAACCACTCCACAGAGCTCCGGGAAGCCCATCTGAAGACCATGATGGACTGGTACCTACATCCGTCCAAACTAAAAAAAAATATTTCCCACCACCTCCGATAGATGCTGGAGGGGATGCGGGCTACTCATGGATTTCCAACACATATGGTGGGACTGTCCAACTAGCCGCCCTTTTTGGGAAGAAATTCTAGCACATATAAAGGATGTGTTGGGATACCCCATCCCCTCAACTATGGCGAGTGTCCTGTTGGGGCTCCCCGACTCTTCCCTAGAACTTTGAGAATTATTTGTTTATGGTTTCTGTTTTCAACATCTAGCACCTTCCAGCTGGAAGGCATAGACAAAGTTGCCGTCACAGGAAAAAGATATACCGGATATCAAATTCATTGTTCCTATTTTTGTGCCTGATTGCTCTTGCTCTAAGCTCCATTACCACCAGAAGCTATACCTTATAATTGAGCTCCCTATTGCGACAGGAGTGTGATGTATATTGGGCAACGCACTTTCTTCAGCAATTGTATTCACTGTTGAGTCATACTGTCCCTCTGCGAGGGGTACTGTGATGGTAATTTCTCTGATTGTATGTTGGAAAAATACAATAAAAACACCTTTGGAAAACAAAAATGTATAACAACCTCTAATAAAACAATGTGAAGAGAGCAATGGATGTACACGTTTGTTGTTCCTTTTGTCTCTTTGTTAATGCAACAAGTCACATACAGAACACCTGAAGAGTTATGCCCACAATATGCCCCATGTGACTTGTGATGTTCACTCACTGCCTGGACTAGATAACACCAGTCGCGGTTGGTACTGAACGAGGGCGGGGCGGGGGGGTTAAAAAAATAAATATCACTTACCTTGTAAGGTTGCAGACTCCCCTCCATCGTCCTCTCTCATCAGCTTTATTCCAGCCAGAACAGGAAGCACACAGGCTCCCCTCAGCCAATCACAGTGCTGTTTTAGCAGTGTTGTGATTGGTCTGAACGCCGTGGTTCGGAGCTCGGGCAGGCAGTCGGAGCCTGTGCATGTTCCTCACTAGGCTGCGCATTACAGCCTGGTGGGGAACTTGCTAAGTGCGCATGACTGTTTGGCCGGCCCTAACTTTCATGCGCATTTTAAGTGCACAGATTTTCTCCTCCCCCTGCTTGCTGTGACACAGCCAAGCCCCGCCCCAAAACCTGCCTCAGCACGGAAAAATGTAATGATAAAGACATCATGTTGTTATAATTTTGTTTTTTCTTCTTTGCACTGCTGAAAAATAGTGGGGCGACGCTCATCCACCTTTGCGGAGGAGATGCCACTGGATAACACTAGTTAACAGAATACTTCCCCAGTCACTCAAGCACCCTTTTTTGTTTGATTTAGTTTTTCGTCCTGTTTGCCCGAGAGGCTCATTCGATACAACGAACCCAGAAGTTAGTTTACTACAATGTTTTTCTTGAAGTACATCATTTCATTATACCAACAAGCAACAACCTTGCAAAATCGTATTCTGCATGTGAAAATTCATATTGTGCCTTCAGTATCTGCAAGAGTTCGAGCAAAACAGAATAAATGAATTATTTTTTTATACTTTTGTTGAACAGGGCAAAATTATCATATCTTTCATCACCCTATTAACCATAATGCATTCATTTTGACGGGGTCCTGGAGGCAACCATCAGTCACTATTACATGTGGGTTTTATGATCTTATACTAATTTTCTTTTATCTTGCCAATTACAAAGCAACACTCTCTCTATTTTTTGTATTATTTTAGAGTCTTTGATAAGTTGTTGTTAAACTGACATAGATTACTCTGACACCGAATACTTGCTGCACATTTTAGAACTTTATCCTCTGCATTTTAAACATTTTACTAGAAAGGTATAGTTTATATGAAGTACGACTTTCTGTGATTTGTTACTGCCAAGAGATTAAAATCAATGCTGCGTTTCTGTGTCTGATAATTAGAGGAATATTTTATTTCTCTGTGGACCTTTAATTTTATTAAAGTTAATAAAATAAATCCCAACTACCATTTTCTTAATAGCTTAATTTCCTTAGTGAAAAAAATAATATTTTAGTGGTTAATATTGTTGCTTCTGTACAACTGATCTAATTCTTTCTTAAAAGTGAGGGATTTTGAGTGAGCGATTTTGAGTGAGCTCGAAGGTATATTCTAATTTGAAGTTAGTGTTCTGAATGCTCATACGCCTACTGTTAAGTCCTTCGCCAAACTCGAAAACAGAAAATCATTAAATTCCTCTCTCTGAGCTACTTTTCTTCAGTGTTGTGGACTCTTAATTTTAACAATTTTATCTTTTACTTTAATAATATGTTGAACCTAATGAGGTGGATATCACACCACCATAGTGCTCAAGAAAACTGGTGCATTGCCCTTCATTTTCTAGTCTTCCGTCAGTGCTTAATTTGTAAAATAGTAAGTGCTGGGGCCCAAGGTTTTGCTCAGAAGCCATCTGCCGGCGCCATCAAAATTGAGGGTGCCGAATACCAAGGTTGGCTAGTCTCGATTCCACCCCAGGCTCTATAATCAACCACAAGACACTCCCTGTCCCTTTAATTTACTCTCGATGGTCTTCCAGCCCCACTTTCCTTGACACTGTATTTTCATCTTTCGCTTCCACCTCCTTTCACCCTTTTTTCTGTATTTTTCTCTTACTTTGTGTTGATCAAAGTCTGATGGTAAAAAACAAGTGCCGGTCACCAAAAACAGGCGCCTGTGGGACCCACCTGTAACGTCTGGCCCCAATTAAGCACTGGTGTTCCTTCCAGAAACATGTACTGGCTGCTTTATGTCACACATTCTACTTTTTCTGCAACTTTGTAACTTCAAAAGGTCTGATATGTACTTATATTTATCTCTGGCGTGATAGCATTTGATATGCCGTCCTTTTGTTACCAGTTTATTTCGCATGTGCATAGAGTTGGCTTTGGCTCCACCAAGAAGAGCATTATTCTCTTGCATCATACTATTGACTGTTTGGAATATCAGTCCTCGTTCTAGGAAGCACTTACATTAAAATACATGGGAGCTGTTTAACATATCTAAAGTACAGTCAAGCATCACATATGGTCACATTCAATTATGTATTACCCCTATGCATTCTAGACATAAACAATCCTTTGTTGCTACTGTTTCCCAGCATTGGCAAAGTCAGTAAGACTCACTTGAATGTGATAAACAGCATGTGCGCATGCCTGTGTTTGCTTGCTTTAGCGCATTAAAAACAGACACATTGGCTTTGCCAAAGCTTATTTTTGGTTGCTTTTTGTCACATCCCCCTCTTGGCTTCCCTGGGCCCCTGCCTAGAGAAAGTGGCGACCTAGATGAACAACTCTTGCCTGAAATTAAATGGTAATAAAACTGAACTTTTGATCCTTGTCAGTAACTCTAATCCTTTCATGGATTTTGGCTGGTCGAATTGCCTTGGACTGCTCCCCCCTGCCAATGATAAAAACTGCCATAAAGAACCGGGAGTAAATTATATTCATTTTCTGTAATCTAGATGGAATACATGCATTCCCCTCAATATTAATTTTTCTTGATTAAGGGTAAAAAAAACGGGAGCTTGGAGAAAAATGTATTTTTTAGCCAGGATGGCTATTTTTTTGGAGCAACAATTAAAACTATACTCTTTATCAACAGGTTTCACTTTTCTGACTCTTAGAAATGCCGTGCCCTATTATGCAGCTAAAAATTGACAGGACATTGCAACAACTTCTGAAAGTGTTGAAAAAATTACTCATCATTTTAGTTTATCTTCCTTGTTCTGTCCTAGACAGAATAAATGCTAAAAGGAGTGTATCGAGCAGATGTACTTCACTGAAAGCATGTAGCCTCAACCCCAAGGCCATCTTTAATTCCAAGATCTAGCAATTAATACATCCCCTGTTTTTCAAAAATACTGATAAGTAAATCAGGCTATAATATTCAGAAGGACTCACTTAGAGCTCTAACTCTTTTATCTTTTCCTAGAAGTGATAAACGGCAGTGGACATACTCATACATGCAGCCTGTTGCCGGGGCCCCTCCTGTACATTTAAACCTCAAATGTGACGACATAATTCTATAATGAAAATTGAAAGGTAATTCTTCCCACAGAACTCTCAAGATCCAAACCCAGCAAAATGGTGACCCAAGGCCAAGGACATGGCAGTTTATTCCTCTCCAAGGGAGGTTCTGCCTAAAGTTTCAAGAATATCGTTCTTGTCCTCCCTTCTTTAAAAGACAACGGATACTTAGGCTTATCAGTTTGTTTTTTCTTCAAGATAAGTTGAATATACTGCATAAAGAAGAAAGAATGCCGTATTCTCAATGTTTCCCTATCAAGAAGAAAACTGTAGAATTGATTCGATGAGGGCGCATTTGTGGTCCACCCAAGTTTCAATCAGGTTCATTATCATGACCCTTCATTGCAGACAGGCTTCAAGTACATATTAAAAAAGCATCTTCTTACTCCAACTGTCCACTTCCTACTGGGCATACCTATCCGACAGTATAGAAGTTCCATTTGGGTTCCCTGATGAACATGGCAGTAACAAGTGGGATGTGTCTGCCTCACTTAAAGCTGATTAGTTGTGAAACGTTTTGTAGCCTTCCCTTAAGCAGAACTCTCCAACTTGATGCTTGGCTCCATGGCTTTGTTACTGACTCTGAAAACCTTCCTCCCTCCCCTTTTGTCAGAAATGCTTATTAGGGGAAATGACTACACTACACTGCTCAAGCAGGTATGGACATATAATCTCGCATATTCACAGAACTGTGATGCCTTTCTGAGGGATTCCCTTTGAGCATAGCTTCAAAGATGAAGGACAAATGTGTAAATGAGAAGGACAAATAAGTGCTGACAAGCCAGATACTCACTTCTTGTCTTGCTAGGGTGATGGAAGAGGTTTTCTTTACTCATCACTACAAAAGGGGCAGAGACCAATCGCCAGCACATTTCCAGTGTACTGATCTGGTCATGACTCCAGTTGTTTTCCCTTGCACACAAACTGGTGTAGTAAATAGAAGGTACTTGGGGCATAACCTTAAGCCCGGTAGCTTTCACTCCTAGTACAGCTGTCTAGAAACCATATGGACCTTTTTGAGAGAAGGGGAAGAAGTGATACTAAAGAGAGTTTTTCAGTTTTTGAACTTTGTTCCTAGAGAGCGGGGGTTTGAAACTCTAAATCCTTCTGTAGCTGAATTGGCCTTGGATGCTGCTAAAAAGCCAAAGATGTTCTATGTTGGCCTTGGGCAAAATATCAAATTAATATCTTAGCCAGTAGAGTAAAAATCTATAAATGACAAAACATAAATGTATGTGTTCTCCTTTTGGCAGACAGTGCTTGGAGGGAGAGACCACCTGTCTACTTCCATTTACATTATATTTTGTTAAAGAATATGTGCTGATTTGTGGTAAAGCGGTAAATCTCTCCGGTAAGTAAAGAATATCTACAGGCCTATCAAAATCATCTTCACTAAATGAACAAGCAAGAGGAAACTCTACACTGGATATTGTTTCTATGTAGGCCAGTTCCCGATCTGTGAAAGGCCATATCTCAATGCATCACCACATAAGGTAAGATATAAATGCCTTACTAATCTCCGCCAAACACCCTACTTTTCACTGCAATTTGTGTCTCTAAAGGGGCTGCAAGCTGTGAGTACATTTATTTAGTGGTGTCTTACTACTTAAAAGATAGTATCAAAGCTTGTAAAGCCGCAATTCCCAACTTAAACCCTCAGTACAAGTTTCATGAAAATCGAATTTTGACTGCAAACAGGAGTTTGCAGCCTAATCTATGTTAGGTGTTTTGTAGGAAAACCTTTATTTCCAAGATTTTATCCAAATACATTTAACCTGTGAAAAACTGGCAGAATAAAGCAAGGAAAAAGTCCTCAAAATCAGTGTAAATGTGTCAACATTGGTGCGCAAAACAGATTTTCACAGTTCATTCTTATTCTGTGCCCAAAATCTGTGTAGTATGGCATCTGGTAATTACAGCACCATGCATTATTGATAATGCCATGTGCAATATTACCACATCATTTCACAAGGCAACTTGAGAGCAAGCCCTTTGCCAGGATTAACTGTTCAGATTTGTTCTTCTTCTGGCATAGATACTGAGATTACCTTTCCCGTTGTTGCACAAAGTACCCTTCTTAGTGATATTTATTTTGAATTTTAAAAAGGTACCCGTCAGGTCTATATCGCTTCTGAACCTACAGCTTAAGATTTTTGCTAGCATCCTAGCCTCACGTCTTAACCCCCTTATGCCAGATATATTACAGATCTTGATCAGTCATGTTTTATCCGGTCCACGATTGTAGGGATAATACTAAAATCCTCATTGACATAATTGAACGGACACAGAGAAAACGCAGAAACGCCTTTCTGCTTTCCCTCGACACTGAGTAAGCATTTGATTGAGTGGATTGAACATGTTTGGCACAATTATTAAAGAGAGCCATCTTCAGACAGCTGTAGAGGTGGTAAAATCAACAACCATAATGATCAGCAGAGGCACCCTACAAGGATGTCCTCTGCCACCACTCCTCTTTGAGTTGACTCAAGAGAACTCAGTGCCATTCAGTAGTGAAAGGACATTAAAGTTGTAGAATGGGATGCAGCTATTTACAAACTCACAATGTTCGCTGATGATATAATGTTATCAGTCTGAGACCCAGTGGGCTGCCTGCCACCACTTCTGGAGGAATTAGACAAATATAGATGGGATTCGGGTAGGGGTGTAGCTTCGGAGGGGGGTGTTTGGGGTGTTACACCCCCCTAATAAATATTTTATTTAGTAAATAGTTGGGTCCAGGAGCTTTCAGTCAGGTACGGTAAGATGTTTGTCAGATTTAACCTGGGATTTTTAAATACTCACTCAGACAAAAACACACACACTTCTGTTTTGAAGGTCTTAAAACATGGGTATTTATAGAAAATACTGTTTTAAGTACCCCTCACAATCAGTACTCCTTTCCCTTTCCATTGGCCATTAAGCCCCCCCTCGTGCTGCTTCTCATATAATAGTTATAACGCCTGCATGATTTCCGGAATAGTCTCCCAAGCACTGCAGATTCTGGGAGGACATACTAACGGAGATTGATAAAGCCTTTGGTATCCAGATTCCTAGGGACCCAGTGTGGTTTTGTTAAGATGCTTCAATATAAAGGAGGCATATCCCACAAATCATCCAGGGCAAAACAGACTCCAATACCAATAGTGACAGGGATACAGGACAATACTAGCCCTATGGAGGAAACAGAGGACCCTCGTTTAGGAGATGGACTAAAACAGACTATGGGAAATGCTGACCATGGAAAATATTTCACTCTACATAGCACATAATCAAAAAGCATATTTATCTGCGTAGGCCCCCTGATTTCAGTTCTCCTCAGAGAGTATACAGAAAAAATGTGCCCTAAATATCTTAAAGTCCTTTGTCTCCTACCCGCAGACTCCACTTAGGCGAAACTCACAAAACCTCTTATGATTATAGCCTTTGCATCCTTTCAGTACCCAATACATATGTATGATACACGAATACATTCCCCTGTAGTGCCTTAACAATTAGTTCAGTGGGAAAGATTGGTAGAAAGCGGGTTGATTTGCTTAATGAATCATAAGAATGTTCATGTGCTCCTTGCCGGCCAGTGGCTGTAGGGGACGGAATATATTGTAAAACAATAAAAACTTAAACAGTGAAAACCTACCTGTTTATAGATGATGTGCTTGTGTTAAAGGTTTAATTCCAGATTGCTGAGAGCTGCTGGAGGCAAACCAGAGCTAAATATCAGTGTTGGTAGTACTTCATTTATTGGTTGGATGCGGTTTCATTGATCACATAATCTTATTAAAGCATCAGAATAAGTAGCAAGCGTACAAGGGAATATTATGCAACGGATTAATTTCTCTTTGGTCAGAAATGTTGTGTTACCCCAGAACACCATACATCGTTGAGTTCAGCAATGGTGATCCTTGTCACAGCTGGTTTTTAAATGTTTCAAGTCGAGACGTTGCATGATGACATGGTTAATGACAAGGCGTAGGATTCCATAACCATCCTATTGACAAGCAGCTATTCAGCCATATTACTAGAGACTCTGAAAAACAGTATAAAATATAATATTTACTCCTACATCATAAAGAACACAAATTATTCAGAATGGAGATGAAATGCAACTAACTATTATAAACCTCACGCTACAAACTCTCCTTCCAAAATTTACTAATGTTAAATACCTGCATCAAAATCACGGACTTGATGTTACCCGGGATAAGAGACGTAAGAATTGAAAACCTAGAGTAAATCTGAATTCTAAGTTCCGGTCTGTTATTTTAAAGTAGGGAATTAAGGGACTACCATATGTAGGTTATTAGCTCTTCAGTATGTTCTATTACAGTATGTTGTTCCTTGGTTAGCCCAATAGGTTTCTGTGGAGCTGCTGGCAAACTCGTTTATGCTAATTCTAAGCCTACAAAGGCCACCTTAAAATAGTGTAGGCTATCTGAAATGGATAACAGCAAGAATCATCATAGAGCTGGCAGAACAGGTAAATGTAATTGGGTGTCTTGTGCATCCTATGAAGTTACGGTTACCATGAAGATAATGCCAAAACAAATATCCATCATGCATGGGGGACCCTTATGGCATGCTTGACAGCTCTTTTTAGATATGTAATTGGATGAAACTTCCAATACATAATTTTTTTACCACAACTGAAATAGCTTACAGCTCCATCCCACATTCTAATGATTTTACAGGAATAACGTCACCCATACTCGAAACTCTCGTCTATCATGAGGTTGATGTTGATTCTTCAAGGAGTTCCAGAACTAGGGTGTCACAAGGATATAGAGTCAGAGGGTGATGTGAGGACTCTATTGATTAACTTTTTCAGCCCACATCCAGCATTGATGTGAAACACATCCTTCCCTAATTTGGACATGCTCTGGAATTGACCTCTTGCAGACGGATAGCTCCCAGGTGAAGAGATGGGAACAACCTTGCATAATCTGGGAACTTGACTAGCTGGTGTTATCCCAGAGTGTCCTTTCTCAGTGCCACTAGACAGAATCTATTATGCATAGATTAGAGCATAGAAATTGAGTTTAGAGATTTGTGGCGACAAAAGGCCCTATTTTAAAATTTTCAAAACAATTTTTTGAGTGGGGGAAATATGTCCTGTATTGCAATAAGTGACCCATGTTCGCATTTTGCAGTTTTTGCAAAATCACTTCCAGTTTCTCATGGTAGTCAGTGTTTCCTAAAAGGAACAGTTTCACCTCACTAGCCATGAAGCCTGTCGTGGACCAGAAACAGTTTGATAATCCACATGGAGCTTGCACACTGGATGGAGTTCAGAAGTACAAATACCTTGCCAAGTGGGAAAGAAGAGTATGAGCACCCTTTGCACCCTGGCCTTGCCCTAAGTCCAGGGAGGAACAGATATCAGCCTCCTGTGGGATGCAAAGCGATCTCTTTGCCTACCTTGGGGACCAGTGACCTCAGTGATCAGGGAAAAACATGTCTTCACCTCCTGTTGAATTTGCCGAAGGGCTGAGGAGAAATCAAGAGAAATTCTTCCTGTCCATACCCAAGGATGGGTGAGATTCTCAGCTCTCTACCATACTTTCAGTGGTGTATAGGCTATGCCCTCCAATCTTCAGATCCCTTCCTTCACTTTGCCCAAGGGCGTAGGAGAAAATACTTAAGCCTTGCCAGTCTCTGAGATGAGAACATGACAACTCTGGTCACAGGGTCCAGTTTACTTATTCTGTGCACTTGTTAATTGGCCAATTGACCATGTCCACTGGGTATGAGTATGAAGGGCACGGCAAAGGTTATGTCATTTGAAAGATCATTGTCATTTAATGATCTTAAAAAACGCAGTCAAGATTGTTTTGGAAGCAGTTCTCCTATCCCCATATTACCTGTCCCACTATCTCTGAACGTTGGCTTGGGCAGTGGATGCAGTGAATAGTCCTTAGTCATGCCCTGAACCAATTCTCACTGTTCGGTGAGCAGACCCCACCCCACCCCCGTTGCACAACAACTTCAGTTATTGAAGGCATATTGAAAGCAGTGGGATCCAATAACAAAACAAATTTAGAATTGTCAACAATATGTGTATGGCACAAAACCTAATTTCCCTAAAATACATGCGTTCAGGTCGCTGTACAACTTAAACTAACGTAGTAGATGCACTTTTGAAGAGCACACATGCTGTAACTGATAACATCACAAGTTACATATTGATAAAAGAACTGGTCTTCCATCAGATTACTATTGATGACATTACTGAACCAGCATGGGACCAGAGGACACTTAGACCCTTAAAGTAAAGCCTAGCATCCATATCTTGCTGCCACAGCCAACCCTGTACCCAAATAGCTGCACTGCAACCTGCTGGCCATTTATTGCTGGCCATTTATTGAAGGACATCCCCGGCAGACCATGAGGCAAGGGGTGCTAAACACAGGGCCTGCACTCTGCACTCTACTCCCATTGGACATGCCCCACAGCCAGTCCTAGTAGCCTCTTAGAGTAAGGCCTGCAAATACCCACTTATCACAGCTAAAAGACTTGTTCGGTGGGCCATAGGAGCAGGGGTGGGGAGTTCAGAGTTTCAGAGGAGAAATGCCAGATCCTACACTCAGAGCACCCTGGGCATATATGCAATGCCCATGACAAGCGGGTCAATGAAGTAGGGGCCAGGCCCTTGTCTCAGAATACAAAAGTCATGAACAAAGTAGGCTCTGTTTTCTGCACTCTTCTACCATTGTGCAAGGACGAGCTGAAGGCCAGAATCTGGAGCCCGGTGCATACTGCAGATGTATTATTTGGCTTAAGTATCCCTCCTGTTCTGGATTTTTTCCTAACTTGCGAAACCCCTAAATGCCCTCAACATAGAAATTGTTAGTAAAAGAGTTTATATTATCTAGACTTTTTATATAAATAATCTGAGTTGAATGAAGAAACCTACGATTTTAATTGAATCTGCATCCACACTTGGTTACTGTTTATGCGTTTACATTGTGGATCAGATTTCTTGGTTTAGAATTGCTTTTTTAAAATCTCTAAATTGCTTTACCATTAGGGAGGGGGGTTTGAATTCAGTCCCGACTATTTACCATGCTGATCTTTATTATTTTCAGAAGGAGGAAGACTATTAAAATTGATAGGCATTGACAAGACAAATATTTGTGTTGAGTCGTAAAGAGAATTTTTGAACAGGAGTACCTGCATAGATGTGTGACATGCACCTCCACTCCCCTCCTAATTGGAATTGTGTTAGCTGCCGTGGGAAGTGAGGCAGGTTTGAATTGTCGAATGGCATCGCGTTTAATAAATACATGAAGACATTAAGGTGCACCAAGCGATAATTTGTGTATCATCAAATCAAACATCCAAAACAGTCACAATCTTTATTCCTTTTCAGTCTTCCTTTATTGTAAATCTTTAATTACATTTGGCAGCCAACGCGTTTCGTCCAGAGATGGACTTCTTTGGGGTTGGAACATATATTGGTCCCTTATATCAAGCACCAAATAAAGTAGTGGTCTCTTCAAACGTCTTCCATTACAGAACGTCACAAATCCCAATTGGGTATCTGGGAAGAAAATGTATCCCAATATCAGGGAACGCCTGGTTCCTAGAAGCGCGGTCCACAACTACGTCCGGTCGATAATCTATCTAATAAAATTGATAGGCATTGACAAGACAAATATTTGTGTTGAGTCGTAAAGAGAATTTTTGAACAGGAAGACCTGAATAGATGTGTGGAGTATCAACGTGGAATGCACCTCCACTCCCCTCCTCATTGGAATTGTGTTAGCTGTTGTGGAAAGGGAAGCAATTTTGAATTATCGAATGGTATCGCATTTAATGCCTTTTTCGCTTGTTTCTGATAATGTTGCACGATCAGCGCAGGCTACTTTCCGACCTCTGCTGTTAAGTTTTACTCTGTGAATTTACATTTTTTTCTTAGCATTTTGCAAGGGGTTTTGAGAAACAAAATTGTTACCCCCATCTGTTTTCTTTCACATGTTCTATATCCCTCATTTACTGTTGAAAAGCAGGGCAGGACTGGCCTACCGGGCGTCAGGCATTTCCCCAGGAGGCTGGAAGGATGGGGCTGTTTTTGCAGCGGTGGTGGACATTTTTGTTACGGGGGCCCGTTTTGCAGCGGTTCTGCAATATTGGCCCTATGTAACAAAAACAGCAGTGCTTCACAGTACCTCCCAAAGGAGGCTGGTCCTTCAAAATTGCCAGGGCTGCTTTGAGTTCCCAGTCTGGCCCTGTTAAAAAGGCATTGCGGGAAGATTGTAAGGATACAGTAAGAAATGGCACTGGTCTCGTTGTAAAATCTAGTTGGGTATTCAAGATTATTCAGAATAAATATTTTGAGGTCAATTTATTCATAATGAATTTGACTGTAGACCATTTGCATCTTTTTGGTCATTGTGAATTTCATTGCAGACCATTTGCAAATTTTTGGTCATTGTGAAAACCTTACCTCCGTTTTACTATTTGATGGCTTAACTATCCCAACATTCAAATTAGCCCATAAGAGGTGTGCCACTTTTACAGGCTGGTGGCGATAGAAAATCTTGTAGTCACCTAATTCCTGCCCATGCGCCATCGCATAACTGAAAAAAAAATACATTGTTCTTTTATTTACTAACCTATGAATTGAAGTGTCCGCCTTTTATTGCAGACATAAAGTAAAGACTGTGAAGAGGCAATCATTTTTGTGGCGCTCAGACCCTCCGTAACATATCTCATGTGGTTTAAATAACAGATAGTTTAAGTGTTTTTCTATTACCACCATGTAAATGAAAAATGCATAAAATATTTTAACAAGGCAAGGTAATCCAAGGAGATTGTTATTTTGTCTTACAAATTGGGTTATTTCTATCATAAAATTAAAGGGGCGAAAATCCCAGCGCCAGGATATTTCAGTTTAATATCATTTACTAGAAGGAACATGTAACGGATTTAATGAGCTCGCAGGTCACTTGGATCCAGCTGTTTCCGACCTGCTTTATGAAAGGTAGAATGCTGCCTAGCCGTAGGAGGTAAGCATTATTACAAGCTCTGAAGGAGCTACAGAATCGATTTCCTCTTGAATGAATTAATTTAGATTATCAATTTATAACCAGCTACAGAAATCTCATCTGCACTGCTCTTTGGTGAATGATCAGGTTCAGGACACGCTGGAGTGTATCAATTAGGGAGGCCATGTTTTTTTCTGGACCGCGCCGGCCATGTTGATGTTTGACGGGCTTGCTAACAAAGTAACTTTGTTTGGCAGACCGAAAGGGGAAAAGAAAATGTTTGCTCGAGCGCCGAGCAAGTGCTGTGTGAAATCTAGCGTCTATGAAAAGAGCAGCCAACGTTAAAGCTGTACACGACTTGACATCATGTTTCCAGGGTATAACTTTTTTTTCCCTGTCCTTTTCAGCCCTGTCAGAAATATTTTTGCCAGTCACGTCAGGGAAGGTTTGCGTTTAGAGCTCCTCTTGAAAAAAACAGAAAATCTGCACAACCTTTATGAAAAGACGAAATATCATGCCGCTGACAGATGCAATTCATCTGTTGCTGTGATGGGAAATTGTGTGGTGTCGGGGAGGGGAAGACGAAGATTAATTAGGCGGCCGGTTTAAGTTTACTCATTATGCAGATGGCCTAACGCCTAGAGTGACACGTTTCATTCTGTACCCGTGGCATGAGAGCGGCTTACTTGCATACAGTTTGCCCCAGGAAAGATGAGAGATTATTATATTCTGTGTTTTACAGAGGCGGGGATGCTCCGACGACGCCCGCCAGCCCCTTAAAAAGTGCGCACTGCTCTCTCATCGAGCACCCATTGGCCGGTACCAATGCGTTCTTTAAAGTAATTAGGCGTTTCTAGTTGCCTCAGCAACATGCCTTGGCCTGGCTCTTAAGCTTCAATAGGTGTAACAGTAGTATCTACCTAATGTACATATGACACAAGTACCACTGAAGAGCGAGAGCCTAGAATTTGCAAGTATTAAAAATGTGGTGCCTTGTAATATCCGTTCCTGCCATCTATGTACGGCCTCAGGTTACAAACAAGCATTGAAAATGCAATAGGTCTCGCCCTCGTTTAAGTTAAAGCAATTCTGTTTGTAATTATGCGGCTTTTAGCTTTGCTTTTATTAGTGTTTTTCAAACTTTCATGTTCATAACATGCATATGTATGCGTATATGTATGTATGCATTTATATTTGTATTTAAATAGCTATGCAGATGTATATATGTTTATGTATGTATGTATATATATCCACATACATATATATATATATATATATATGCATCTGCATGTGTGTGTGTGTGTGCGCGTAGAGAGGTAGAGGTAGGAAGAGGTAGAGAGGTAAGGGGTAGAGAGTAGTAGCGTGAGTAGTAGAGAGTGAGTAGTACAGAGTAGTAGAGAGTGAGTAGTAGAGTAGTAGTGAGTAGTAGAGAGAGTAGTAGAGAGTAATAGAGAGTGAGTAGTAGAGCGTGAGTAGAGTGAGTAGTAGAGTAGTAGAGTGAGCAGTAGAGAGTAGTAGAGAGAGAGTAGTAGAGTAGTAGAGAGTGAGTAGTAGTGAGTAGTAGAGAGCAGTAGAGAGTGTGTAGTATAGAGCAGTAGAGAGTGAGTAGTAGAGAGTAGTAGAGAGAGTAGTACAGAGTAGTAGAGTGAGTAGTAGAGAGTAGTAGAGAGTGAGTAGTAGAGAGTGGTAGAGTGAGTAGAAGAGAGTAGTGAGTAGAATAGTGAGTAGTAGAAAATGAATAGTAGAGAGAGTAAGTAGAGAGTGAGTAGTAGAGAGTAGTGGAGAGTGAGTAGTAGAGAATGAGTAGTAGATTAGTAGAGAGTAAGTAGAGTGAGTAGTAGAGAGTGAGTAGTACAGAGTAGTAGAGAGTGAGTAGTACAAAGTAGTAGAGAGTGAGTAGTAGAGAGTAGTAGTGTGAGTAGTAGAGTGAGTAGTAGAGAGTAGTGAGTTAGTAGAGATTGAGTAGTAGAGAGTAGTAGAGAGTGAGTAGTAGAGAGTGAGTAGTAGAGAGTGAGTAGTAGAGTGAGTAGTAGAGTGAGTAGTAGAGTGAGTAGTAGAGTGAGTAGTAGAGTGTGAGTAGTAGAGTGTGAGTAGTAGAGTGTGAGTAGTAGAGTGTGAGTAGTAGAGTGTGAGTAGTAGAGTGTGAGTAGTAGAGTGTGAGTAGTAGAGTGTGAGTAGTAGAGTGTGAGTAGTAGATAGTGAGTAGTAGATAGTGAGTAGTAGATAGTGAGTAGTAGATAGTGAGTAGTAGATAGTGAGCAGTAGAGAGTGAGTAGTAGAGAGTAATACAGAGAGCAGTAGAGAGCGAGTAGTATAGAGTAATAGAGAGTGAGTAGTAGAGAGTAGTAGAGAGTGAGTAGTAGAGAGCAGTAGAGAGTGTGTAGTAGAGTAGTAGAGAGTGAGTAGTAGAGAGTGAGTAGTAGAGAGTGAGTAGTAGAGAGTGTGTATTAGAGAGTGAGTAGTAGAGTAGTAGAGAGAGTATTAGAGATTAGTAGAGAGTGAGTAGTACAGTAGTAGAGTAGTAGAGAGTGAGTAATTAGTAGAGAGTAGTAGCGAGAGTATTAGAGTAGTAGAGTGAGTACTAGAGTAAGTAGTAGAGAGTAGTGAGTTAGTAGAGAGTGAGTAGTAGAGATTGCGTAGTAGAGTAGCAGAGAGTGAGTAGAGTGAGTAGTAGAGAGCAGTAGAGTGAGGAGTAGAGAGTGAGTAATAGAGAGTAGTAGAGAGTGAGTACTAGAGAGTAGAGAGAGTAGTAGAGTGAGTAGTAGAGAGTGAGTAGTAGAGAGTAGTAGAGAGTGAGTACTAGAGAGTAGAGAGAGTAGTAGAGTGAGTAGTAGAGAGTGAGTAGTAGAGTAGTAGAGAGTGAGTAGTACAGAGTAGTAGAGAGTGAGTAGTAGTGAGAGAGTAGTACAGAGTAGTAGAAAGTAGTAGTGAGTGGTAGAGAGTAATAGAGTGAGTAGTAGAGAGTAGTAGAAATAGTAGAGAGAGTAGTAGAGCGTAAGTAGGTGAGAGTAGTAGAGAGAGAAGTAGAAAGTAGTAGAGAGTGAGTAGTAGAGAGTGAGTAGTAGAGAGTAGTGGAGAGTGAGTAGTAGAGAATGAGTAGTAGATTAGTAGAGAGTAAGTAGAGTGAGTAGTAGAGACTGAGTAGTACAGAGTAGTAGAGACTGAGTAGTACAGAGTAGTAGAGAGTGAGTAGTAGAGAGTAGTAGTGTGAGTAGTAGAGTGAGTAGTAGAGAGTAGTGAGTTAGTAGAGATTGAGTAGTAGAGAGTAGTAGAGAGTGAGTAGTAGAGAGTGAGTAGTAGAGAGTGAGTAGCAGAGAGTGTGTAGAGTGAGTAGTAGAGTGAGTAGTAGAGTGAGTAGTAGAGTGTGAGTAGTAGAGTGTGAGTAGTAGAGTGTGAGTAGTAGAGTGTGAGTAGTAGAGTGTGAGTAGTAGAGTGTGAGTAGTAGAGTGTGAGTAGTAGATAGTGAGCAGTAGAGAGTGAGTAGTAGAGAGTAATACAGAGAGCAGTAGAGAGCGAGTAGTATAGAGTAATAGAGAGTGAGTAGTAGAGAGTAATAGAGAGTGAGTAGTAGAGAGTAGTAGAGAGTGAGTAGTAGAGAGTGAGTAGTAGAGAGTGAGTAGTAGAGAGTGAGTAGTAGAGAGTGTGTAGTAGAGAGTGAGTAGTAGAGTAGTAGAGAGAGTATTAGAGATTAGTAGAGAGTGAGTAGTACAGTAGTAGAGTAGTAGAGAGTGAGTAATTAGTAGAGAGTAGTAGCGAGAGTATTAGAGTAGTAGAGTGAGTACTAGAGTAAGTAGTAGAGAGTAGTGAGTTAGTAGAGAGTGAGTAGTAGAGATTGAGTAGTAGAGTAGCAGAGAGTGAGTAGAGTGAGTAGTAGAGAGCAGTAGAGAGTGAGTAATAGAGAGTAGTAGAGAGTGAGTACTAGAGAGTAGAGAGAGTAGTAGAGTGAGTAGTAGAGAGTGAGTAGTAGAGAGCAGTAGAGAGTGAGTAGTAGAGATTGAGGAGTAGAGTAGTAGAGAGTGAGTAGTACAGAGTAGTAGAGAGTGAGTAGTAGTGAGAGAGTAGTACAGAGTAGTAGAAAGTAGTAGTGAGTGGTAGAGAGTAATAGAGTGAGTAGTAGAGAGTAGTAGAAATAGTAGAGAGAGTAGTAGAGCGTAAGTAGGTGAGAGTATTAGAGAGAGAAGTCGAAAGTAGTAGAGAGTGAGTAGTAGAGAGTGAGTAGTAGAGAGTGAGCAGTAGAGAGTGAGTAGTACAGAGTAGTAGAGTGAGCAGTAGAGAGTGATTAGTAAAGAGTAGTAGTAGAGTGAGTAGCAGAGAATGAGTAGTAGAGAGTAAGTAGAGAGTGAGTAGTAGAGAGTGAGTAGTAGAGAATGAGTAGTAGATTAGTAGAGTAAGTAGAGTGAGTAGAGAGAGTAGTAGCGAGTGAGTAGTAGAGAGTAGTAAAGACTGAGTAGTAGAGAAACCCAAGAGTCCAGAGTAGGGTAACCCTCGCCATTTGGAAATGCAGTTCTGTGTGTCCAATTTTGCCTCGGAAACAAGGTGTCCAATTGTAACATCAGAATTGCAAGCACCAGAATGGAAAATCAAAAACCTGTAAGGCGAAATAAATTGGGAAACTAAAGCGTTCTGCTACACACTACTGTGGTTTGGAACTTTCTGCAGCCCGTACTACAGCTCCCAGAATACTTTGTGTCAAAGGCCAGGAACGCACATGTTTTAGAGTAATCTGCTGGTAACTTTGAATAAATCCACTGCTTCCATGCTTAAAATGATGGCCCCCGATTGACGCTGGTCTGAAAGGTGCTAGTAGGAAGCGGGAATGAAACTGCAGATGCGTTCTTCCTCAGACTAATATCCGGATGTACCCTCTCACAGGCTGTTGTCCTTGGGTTAGCTGCTTCTGCAGGGCTTCACGGGGAAGCCCCGTGGGACAGCAAAGCACTCGATTCGAAGAGTTCGGGACTGACCAGTGAACCCCTCCAGTTTGATGTATGTGCACCTGTTGAAAATGCCTCCTCAGAAAAACTGTTGTAAAAATGAATCAACTGACTGGAGGTTAATATTACAAACTATTCTTCGACGGGCACTGGAAATACTGATAATTGATGCCAGTGACGTTTCAGAACCAAGACCCGCACAGCTTGGTATTTTCTCAATGGGTTTCTTTTGCTCATATGAATGGTTCCCCCTTCCTTCCCTGCAGGTTCGTAGTCGACATAATGTAAACTTCTCCTGTGCATGCGAAGCAATGGCCAGGGTATAGACCGGGGTCTCATGTGCTAATTCAAGCAGACACAGGCACACATACTATCTGTGCCAGGCAGTCTGTGCCTCTCTCTGTCTTTCCGATCTCAGTTTTTCATTCCCAAAGCTTGTGCTGCTGCCTGGAAGTCATGATTAGACAGTGTCATTAAAATCATGAGTCGGTTCCAATGAAAAACTAAGAGCTTGTTTTAAGATGAGGCGAGACTTAACTCCTCTCGTTTCCATGCACGGCGGTATTGGCCAATTTCATGGTATTGTTTTACCTGACATCTGAATGTCGGCCTTGTCATACATCAAACTGATTAAAAGACGACCACAGCACTCGATCGTTTAACTCAGAGCGACTACTTCTACAATGGTGGCATTTGTAATGCTGCAAGGAGATTGCAGCGCGGACAGGCAGTGCCAAGGCAAAGGCAGCGCGATGCAATTATAAACATGCGCTGCTTTTGCCAAAGGGGAATGATCACAAACAAGTGCGTAGCGGCTAATTAGGAGACACTGTCTCCCGCCGCAAGTAAAAGATCAAATCCCGGTGGGCGGGGCTTAAAGAAGACAGGGTGGCAACACGCGCCTATTGACATGCCTTCAGTGCAATAATTGCACTGCCTTTGGCATAATTTGTGACGCAAAACGACGTGCACGAATCACAACTTAAGGCGGAGCGGAGACGAGGCTTCTGGAATCATATCGATTCCAAGAAGCCTCGTAAGACGAGGGCAGAGCAGGCGCTGCTTACGTCAGGCCGAGACCTAAAAAAGGGCTATCACCAATTTGCCATAATTGTTTTACTATACAATTTCTCAGTATTTACCACCTCTATTTTATTTTTGATAACCTATCTTTTCAGGTGAATTTCTGATTTGTTGGGGTCACTTGTAGATGATATCTGATAGAGACTTCTAGCCGCAGATTTCTTACCATAGCATATTCTGCAGGTGCAGACTGGATCAGAAAAATCTTGAATAGTACTCCTGTGTGCCTGTAGGTGGCATTGAACTGCTCTGCGTCAGCGTCTTCAGCATCGTTCCTGCCAGATGTGCAGTTGCAGTACCAATAAAGCCCCCCCCCCAACTTGCTGACATCAGTTCTTTTCTTTCCGTGCCAGCAGCACGGATCCGGAAGAGCTACCCCAGTCATTTTGACAATTGCTTACACCTTTTTGAGCACATTCTGCTCCCATTGTGCCAGGGATATCCCTAAAAAAAACAGTAGGTTTTAAACCCTGCCGGGCCCATCACAGGCAAATGTTTGTGACAGATCCCCATCTGGTTTGTCTGTGGTGCCTCGAGCCAGACCACAACTCCAGGAATGTCCTGACTGCTGTATCATGAATCCGAAGGCGAATCAGGAGTGGTAAACAAAGCTCCTTTCGGCCCGAAATCAGATGATTCTGCACTACTGTAGGTCCCGGTTGCGTGGAAGGTCCCAGGCCCGCTCTTAGAGTCAATTCTGTTGGTTGTCTTTGTGATTGAAGTCGTCATCAGGTAAGTCTCCCCACCACAAGAAGTTGAAGCACTTTTCAACTTCACGGGACCTGTACAAGTCGAGGCCCTGCTCCCACACTACATTAGCAGAGCCTGAGCCTGGGCCTGTGCTTCTCAACTCAAAGTGTTTTATGAGGCTCTGCGCCTCATTTTGTGGTGGTTTGAGCACCTATGGAGCGCCTTCAGGCCCCACAGATCTAGGAGATGCCACAACTGGACTCCTACCGGCGGGTTCACCCTAAGCTCCTGTTGGTCCCTCTGGAACACTCTCAGATCCAGGTAGATGCCGGTCGAGAATCCACATCCTTTGCCAGTGGTTCAGCCCATGGCGCTGTTCCCGCCGCTGCCCACGCCTATCAGTAGCACTGAGCCTATAGTCTTGCGCAACTCCTACATGGAGCCAAAGCACTATCTATCAGGTCTGAATGGCTTCTGGGTTGGGGACAGTTCCTCCTTTCTTTGTTGGGTCCCGTGGGGAATTTGGCATGGGTGAATCTGATGATCCCCGTGGCTACCTGGATCCACCCCCCCCATAAAGATTCTTTGTCCCAATTGGATGATGACAACTGGTATGAGGAAGTGACGGATGCCCGTGGTCTTGACACCTCACCGGACACTGGCCTGGTCTCTCCTCCTAGTATGGCTATGGAGGAGGGAGCTTCCTTTGCTATGACTATGAGGAGGGCAGCTGAGGTCCTTGACCTGTAGCTGTCCTCCATGGACGTCATGACCAATGTCTTGATAGAAGTGCTTCAACATGCAGTATCTCATACAGCACCCCTTCTGGCCTTCAATGAAGCCCTCTCTAATGTCCTACTTGGTGCCTGGGCACAGCCCTACACTGTCAGTCCTGTGCACAGGACAACTGCACGTCGCCACCACCCACTCCTGGGACCTCAACTTTCCTCACCTGGCACCATACCCCTGAGAGCCTGGTGGTGCAGGCCTCAACATCCAGAGTAAATCCCAGTGCTTTCCCCAGCACTCCACTAAGAATCCAAGAGACTGTATGCTTTCAGTAGAGGATCTTCTCTTCCACCAGACTCACACTGCAGTCAGTGAACATTGCTTACCTCTTGGGCAGACATAGCTACACTGTGTGGGATTTGGTTGCACAAGTGCTGCCTATGGTCTCATAGGAGACCTGCGCCATCCTGAACCAAGTTATCGCCACTGGCAGGGTCGCAGTTAAGTTCGCCATCCGATGTGGGCTGGGCACAACAGACTCACTGGGCAGGGCCATTGCTTTATCAGTGGCAATCTACCGCCTTACAATGTTGAGGTAATCTGTCTTTTCAGGGAATGTCCAGGCACCCCTAATGGACATGCCCTTCAATGGCATTCTCCTATTTTGTGACAAAGCTGATTCAGCGCTTGAGTACTTCAAGGAGGGTAAAGTCATTGCACATTCATTGGGGCTTACCATGGTCCTACTCCAGCCTCACTCTTCTTTCCGCTCCTTCCGTGACTATGGTAGGGGATGCCAGCCACATCCTTTCCAACAACAACAGGGCCATCACAGCCAACCGGCTTCCCTGTCTTTTCATGGCCCTAAAAGCAGCTCCCTCAAGTCCTGTGGTACCCAAGGCCAGAGATCTGCCCTTTAAACCACTACCCCTGGCATCTGCAGCCTACAAACCCTTTAAGTATTTCCTCACAACATCAAAGGCACGCTGTTGGAGGCAGAGTTCCGCACCACCTGCCCCAATGGCAATCTATAACTTTGTGTGTTCCAAATTGTCCGGTGGGGTTACACCCTCCCATTCTTGGATACCTTGCTGCCCCTGCCACCGTCCTCAAATCGGCTGACAGAGGACCACCTCTCCTTGTGATTGCTATTCCTACTACTTTCTGGTGCCAAAGAAGGACAGAGGCTTTTGCCCTATTCTAGATCTGCGCCCTGCCAATGCCTTCTTGAGGAAGGAGAAATTCAAAATGCTAACACTTGTTCAGATCTTGTCTATGCTGGACCCAGGAGACTGGATGGTAGCACTGGACCTGCTGGACACTTATTTTCATATTTCCATTCTACTGGCTCATCAGCGTTACCTGTGGTCCATGGTAGGTCAGTAGCATTTCCAGTTCCCTGTGCTCCCTCTCGACCTTTCCATTGCCCCTCGTATGTTCACAAAGCTGATGGAGGTGGTTACAGCACATCTGCAGAGGTTGGGGGTACCAGCCTTCTTCTACCTCGACAACTGACTGTTGAACATGGGCTCACCACAGGTAGTCGTTACCCACCTCCAGACTATGGTGGACCTCTCGCATTTGCTGGAGGTTCACTATTCTCTGTGCCGAAGTCACAGCCGATTCCTTCTCAAATGCTCCCTTTCATCTGAGCCATTCTGGACACAGTGCTGTTCTGCATTTCGATGAGACTGACTCTGAGACTGCTGGGTCTGATGGCCTCCTGCATCCTGCTGGTGAAGTAAACTCAATGGTATATGTCGGCTCTGCAGTGGGATCTGAAATTCCAGTGGGCGTAGCACCAGTGGAATCTCTTCAACCTGGCCCAGATTTTGAAGGGGACTGCACAAAATGTACACTGGTGACTAACGGACCGTGATTGGGTCAGCGGAAGACCCCTTGCCTTTCCCCACTCATAGATTACAGTGGTGACTGATGCATTGCTTTTGGGCGGGGGCCGCCATCTGGAAGAGGTGGGGATCAGAGGCTTCTGATCTCAGGCGGCAACTCAACTCCACGTCAGCCTTCTGGAGCGGAGGGCGATTCGCTTGGCATTGAAGGCCTTCCTCCCATCCATCAACGGAAGGTTGGTTCAGGTGCTCACACTAAACACCACCACGTGTTACTGCAACAAGCAGGGTGGATGGGATTGTGCACCTTGTGCCAGGAGGCTCTGCACCTCAGGACATAGTTGAATTGTCAGGATATTTTCCTTGTCTTGCAGTACCTGAAGGGATCTGGAAACGCCAGGGCAGACAAACTCAACTGTCGATGTTTTGCAGACCACGAAAGGAGTCTGCACCCAGAGGTGGGTCATGGTCTCTTTCAGGACTGGAGAGAACCATGGCAAGATCTTTTCGCCACCGCAGATAAAGTGCAATGTCAGCACTTCTGCACGATGGAGTTTCCATAGTGGCTCTCACTCAGCGACACATTCAGACTGGACTGGAAAATGAGACTCCTTTCTGTGGATACCTCTCCCCCCCCCCCCCCCCAGAGTTCTGAAAAAGATCAGAACTGACTGGGCCCAAGTCATCTTAGTAACTCCTTATTGGGCGAGGAAAGTATGGTATCCAGAACTTCTGAGCATGTGGATCTGTTCCCTGATCAGGCTGCCCCTCCGGGAGGATCTCTTGCCGCAACTACAGAGGAGGGTTCTACACCCAAAGCCACTCACTCTCCACCTTCTTGCTTCTAGATTGAGCTGCGACACTTGAGGGCCTTCAATCTCCATACCAAAGTCTTTGAGGTCATCCTGGCAGCCAGGCATCCATCAACAAAAACTGTTTACGCCTGCCATTGGCACAAGTTTGTGGCTTGGTGGGCTGAGAAACATGTCGACCTGTTTCCTGCAACCTTGCCTGAAGTGCTTTTGTTTTTAGTCAATAGAGTAAAAAATATATTTAAAAAATATTCCCTCTGGAATCTGACATCAACACACAATATTCATCAATAGAATTTCTTTTTTTTTAAATACTGTACACTCTTGCACTCATCAACAAATCTCACATATAACACCAAGAGTGAAATAGAGTGCCAGAGGTAGCTGTCTGTATCAATTATGTAATATAACATTGTTACAAAAATCAATGTACATACAATATGATCAAATCCTTCACTTACATGCGTCGACACATTTCGGTGGTATCCAATCAATTAAAACCACTTTTTTCAGGACAACAGAATTATTTCTCTTGTTAACAATTCTCATCATTAACACCTGTGTATAAACATGTAGATACTACTGTTATAAAATGTACTTCAGTATTTATTGCCTACACATATACATATTACCAATATATCACCTATTCATATTACATTCAATTTTAAAAAAGACCTATTTTTCAACATAATCAAATTGTTCCTAACTCATCATTGTTACATCTATATTCAAAAACGAACAATCTCCAAGTGGCACTAGAAAACCTCCCATTTTGGGGTTCATCCTTGTTTGTTTGTAACCATCCTTCCTCATCTGACTCGCAAACATTTAGATTATAATACAATATGCTACCCATGCATACTTCGCATATCTGTTACTCAGCCTGTTCACACCGTGAAAATGAATCGCCACTTATTTCCACATCGTTGTAAATTTAACTTGTCACGTGTTTACCTATGGGGCTTGCCTAATTAGGCCCTTATATGTTCTATAAAAAAAATATTGGTCCTCATTATATACATATTTTTTTCTTTTGTATTTTCCTTTTATGGATATTAGTGTGTATCTCTACCATATAGGAAGGTAATCCAGAACAAATACTGTAACTTCTCACCTCCCTCTGGTTCAGTCTCTGGGGGAATATAAACATATAGGTTGTCCATATAACTTATTGTTGTGCAATCCCTCATGATCATTATATTAATCAATTCTCCTTCTGGTCGCTTTTAGTTCGCCTACCTTGATTTGAAGAAGAATCTCTTTCTCATCAATTTACAGGGAGTTTATAAAAGTGATTCAACATCCCAGAGTCTTGGGTAAACTTAACACACTGGTGGAGTCACTAGTTATCTAGTTGGGCCTCCACCTATAAGTAAATATTGCATATATCATTATTTCCCACCCCCTTCCGGGCCCGTCATAAAAAACTCCCCCAACAGGTCAAATTATATTGTCTCTATCTTCAATTGCGAATCATGTCTAACCGAATTTCAACTTCCCCTAGGGGCCCGAAATCCAACTTCTCCACAAGGCTTAATTATTGTTACCTGTCATGTATATACGCCCTCTTTTTCAATTTTGTATTTATTTCACCATTTGCCATATTCCGCTTTTATATGTACTCCTGTCTGTTGAAAGTAAGTGCGTATGGTCTTCTGCGTGGTCACGTGGTCGTTGTTCTTAAACGGAAATTGCTCTATTTGTAAAGGTAATGCCATTTTGTAGTGGGTTTCCTTATATCTAGTCACCAATGTGTATCTTTTTTGGAAACCATATATATACATATATATATATATCTTTCTCTCTGTCTCTCTCTCGAATGGCGGTGTCATCTCGCCTCATTCAAGAATTAAGGCTGCCCTATCGATTCAATTGTTCTAATACTTAGATCAATCATATCTTAGCATCATCAAACCAATATCTCGGTGACCCTATATTGTTTGAGAGAAATGACCTAGTACATCTGTTGTGGGATCTAAGTGTTGGAATAAGGACCAATCCGCTATCATGTCCAGTTTCACATCCTCTACTGTTAATCAGTAAATATCTATAATAGTTTGACAAGTGGCCTATATTGTATTAAGCCCTGTCCATCCGTCCTATCCTATATTCCATTGTGTTTTATTATTTTACATGTATCCCTAGTAGCTTACCAAATATCCTATATTCTGTTTAGGATATGCACCCTCCTGATTCAGTGTGACTGCGGTGTGCACCCCAGTCGTACAGTTCTGTGGGTACCGAGGCACAGTCCTAGAGAGTGTATATTATTATTATTACCAGGTAATGACCATTTTTCCTATTATTGACAGATTGTCCTAACTATCAGTAAGTGTATCTCATTCAGCCTTCCCTTAAATTAAGTCCTTTCCTTACAGTAGTTAGTCTAGAGATGTACCATTGTTCTCTTAATTTTCATTTCTGTTCTAGACATCCGCCACTCTTGTTCCCTGTAATTGTTCTCTAAAATAAACCTGTGTAATTCCATGTTTGGCTTGCATATAATGATCGACAAAGAGGGCAATCAGTTTGCAGATTTTTAAAGCTGACTTGTGTTCCAGCAGGCGTAATCTCAATTCCTAGCCGGTTTCCACCACATGGCCAAGTCCACAAGGACATTCTAGAAAATACACAATGTGACTGCTCCGACAGTTGTTTAAACTTCTAGATGCTATTCTGACACCATTGTGTTCAATTGTCTTACTCACAATGCAATGATCACATATGGCGCAGTTCCCACACTTATAGTTACCTGTGGCTTTGGCCATTTGTAGAGTAGTCTTTTGCTCAAATCTTGGTTCTCTATATGTGTGCATTAGGGCATTTGTACATTTTTATTTTGTCTAAAGACAAAGACCGTTTTTGTTACTGTGTCTCTTCATCCTCATTCAAAATATTCCAATTTCTATTGACAATGTTTTAGATTTGATTACTCACTCGTGAGAACTGACTTAACAAAGCTATCTTGTTGTTTTGTCCTTTTTTTTTTTTTTTTTTTTTTTTGAAACCGTTTATTACAAAGTTCATAGAATATACAAAGATGGGCCTACAACCTTCAGGCCGGCCGCTAGCAAACAAGAGGGGCATATGATACACACAGTAGAACGCGTGCTGCGGCAAAGGGAGACGTACAGGAGTTAGCAGCGTTGATGGCCACACCATCCGGACCCCACATAACGGTTTCTTTTTAACATAAATAACAACAAAAAATCAAACCACAAGGCAACCCACAATCGAAAACAGCAGCATGTGCTCCCCTAGAAGGGGGACCCTACCGATCCACAGGAGTATCAAGGGGGGGGAGAAGGTCAGGACAGGGACTGGGTGGACTCCGTGCCCGGTATGTTTTGTCGTTTCTGATCTGATTTGTTTAACATACTTTCCTGGTTGTAAAACCAGGATTTTTTTTAATGAATGTGGAGGAGTGTGGCTCATTGGTTAGAGCGGCAGACCCTGAAGCAGAGTTCTGGCCAGGGACCAGGGTTCGATTCCCGCCTCGGTGGGGCTCGGGCTCAATTTCCTCGGACCTGTCTATTCTCGCCTCGGTGCCTATTCTAATCACGGGCCCCACGCTGCAACTCTGGGCAATAGCTTGCTTAGCCTCCACACCGGCCCCAACAGCGCTAAGGATGCCTGGCTTCACCCTGGGGGTGCCCAGGAGTGGACACTTCACAGGGAAAGCCAGGAGGGGTTCCACAGCGGTATGAGTATCAGCGCCAGGAAACCGCAAAGGCGACACCGCAAGGTGTCCGTCTGGTGACAGTGCGCTCTATAAGTACCTTGACATTTACATTTACATATAAGTCTTTGTGGGTAACCCCTGTCCATTAATTTCTTCTTTAAAGTATCTGAATGTTTATACAAATCTTCTAGTGTGGAGCAGTTCCTTCATAGACGAAGACATATTCCAAGCGGGATGTTGTCCTGTTGGGCTCTAGGATTAAAACTTGAGTAATGTAAGAGAGTGTTTTTACTGGTGGGTTTCATGTAAAATTCCACCTCTAACTGTCCAATCACATTTTTTATGGCAATATCGAAGACATTTACCATGATATTACTCCACAGGGCAGTACATTTGAGGCTTGGATCACCTAAGTTTAACCATTCCAAAAATTCTCCTAGTTCCTCACTGGGTCCCTCCATAGGAACATTATGTCATCTATAAAACGGTATCAATTGATTACATTGTCTGAAAAGGGAGCCAGCTCATTAAAAACGTGTTTTGCTTCAAATTCCTTAACATACAGACAAGCCAGACTTGGGGCACATATGGCCTCTATGCTGGTCCCTTTGCATTGTCGGAATAATTCATCCTTGAAAAGAAAAATGTTATTCTTTAAAATTATGGATACACATTGTGTAGTAAACTCCTTGTTAATCCCTTATATCTCTTCCTCCTCTAAAATTATTTTACCTACTGTCATTGTGTCGTCTTGAGATATGTTTGTGTATAAAGCTTCAGTATTGAGGGTCACAAACAGTTGTGTACCCTTGTTGAAGCTTTTCCCTTCAAGAATAAATATAATGTGCGCTGAGTCTCTAATGTATGACTTTTGTTTGGATACCAAGGGTTAAGAAACAATCGACCTCTTTACTTAGGGACTCCATAAGGGAGCCCAAGACACTCACAATAGGTCTCAAAGGGGAATTTGTCTCATCCTTATGGATCTTTGGTAATCCATAGATAGCTTGAGTTATGGGATTGTTGTTCCTTTAAAAATCTGAATTTATACTCGCAAATCCAATCATTTTCTTTAGCTTTTTCCAAAAGCTCATATACCTCATTTCTCCAGGCAATGCCTAGCTCTAGGCAAAGTTAAAGGGTATCTTTCGGCCATATCTGCTTTTTTTTGCGTTTGCCAAACCAACCAGCCCTGTTTAGGTCACCCGTTGTCACGCACTTTCTGAAAGGTCTTCCACACGCTTCCTCCAAAACCTTTGTTATGCCCCAATGCCCCTTAATTTGGTTTTAACGTTTTTGGTCTGTTCTCCTTTTGAATCCATGCAGACTTCCGATGATAAAGACAGTCTTCTTGGTGGCCATCACATTGGCTAAGAGTTTCAGCAAGCTAAAGCCTCTTTCTGTTCACCCAACATACATCAGCTTCTTCCCAATTAGTTCTCTGAATCCGTGCCTCTTTTCTGCTGAAAGTGATGATGGTGTTCCACGACAGACAATGCATCACACTGCCTTCTTTCTTTGCTCCACGTCACCCCTCCAATGAGGAAAAAAGACGCTACCAGCTAGACCCTAAGAGGGCACTGTCATTTTATACCAATCACTTCTCTCGAGCAAAAAAGTGGAAAGCAGTGCAGAAATGCCCCTTACTGCAGAAATTGACAATCTACAGGTGGATTGCACTCTACATAAAGATCAGCTACGCATTAGCCAAGAAGCAACCAACTGAGGTCTTTCTGGCTCATTCCACCAGAGCCAAGCCTCTACTGCATTAGATCATGGAGTTTCTATCCTGGACATCTGTCAGGCTGCTACGTGGGCATCCTTGCACACGTTTACCAACCACTACTGCCTTGACAGTGAGGTAGGTCATGATGAGCACTTTGCCCGTTTGGTTCTGCAGGACTTTGGTCCAAGCCAGTTCACGGGCCCACCTCCGCTGAGGTATTGCTTTGGTATCTATTCTCAGGTAAGGAAGCTGTGGCTAGAAGTCTCTACCAGATGGACAAGTTACTTACCTTCAGTAACGCCTTATCTGGTAGAGAGTCTATCCAGCTGCAGATTTCTTACTGACCCTCCCATCCTGCCCGTTCTACAAACTGGATTTTTCCACCTAACAAGGTCTTTTTAGAACCTTAGAATGTGCACACTGGTCGATAAGCCTTCTGACGTGGCTCAGTGTTTATAGTGTGGAAATAGCCTTTTACGCCGAGCAGACTACACAGCAAATGCTCTGTCATCTAGGATTCCCCCAGAAGCTTGAAGTGGCCACCTTCCTTGTTCTATCATATCTTGTCTATACAAGCAAACTCTCACAATGAGTTAATTTTTTTGTGCTCAGATGGCTGCAGAGATTTCAGAATTCTGCAGCAAGACAACTTTTACACCTACATCACCAGATCTCACTGCCCATAAAAGCTCTTCCCTTTCTTCCTCTCACTTGATGCTCAACCTTCAAGATCCTATGTACAATCTTTAGGGCCACAAATGGGTGTGGTCTAGGCTTTGTGCAACTAAATTCAGAATATTTTGATGCAGTGGAACATTTTTTATCTATACTGACACTTCCACGGATCACCCCAACCTCCAAGAAGCAAATAGCTGGACCCTCTTTTTCCATACAGGCAGTGATTTCCAGATATCACTAGTGGCCAGGACAAGAGCCATCAGCAACCATCCAGAGTTCAGAAGACTGTGAAAACGTAGTTCTTTACAATGTGAGCCCACAGGATAAGGCTACTAAAGATGGAGAACAGCAGTGTGCTGATGAGATCCTGCAAAAAATATACTTGGGATGCACTATAACCATGAGGCCCACAGTGACCGGAAACTGGTGTACAGTTCTCCATATAAGAGCCCAGCTTTCTGAACGGACTGTGCCAGACACTTCTGCGTTGGGAATTGAGCCTAGACAGGCGGCTCTGATTGTCATAGAAAGGTATTCTGAACGGTCTGTGTTTAATAAACTGGGCCACTGGGATAGGGGTGCTAAACTGTGTCTCCATGAACCACAAACAGGGCCACTGAGAAATGTATACTGTACAGCTCTGCTCTCGCTAGGTTTAATCTGCTGCATCCAGTAGATTTGAAATACAATAAAAAATATAAATAAACTGTCCATGTCTCCAGCTGTACCACTATTCCTAGATTGCAATACCAAATGATAGGTATTATCTTGCATGACCAGGTCTCTTATCCTTCAGCATCGTATCCCTTCACTTCTTTGCCTGCAAATGCATGCACAGTTTGTGAAATGTTAAAAAAAGGATAAGGGCACAACTCTTCTCCTTACTCTTGAAATCAAAATACCCCATGTAGGCAGTATGATAGACATGTTCTTCCATCCAAGGCACTCCCATGGAGGGGTGCACTTCCCTTCCACAGAACACTTTAGCACCGTGTCAAAGGCTAGAAGCACTACAGTACAGTACACACAAATCACCACACCTGGCATGATTAGTAACACCTGTTCATAGCGCCTCCTTGTTACACTCATGTCCTATACATTGGTCACACAGACACAGAATCAGTATTCAATCCTTTGCACATGTACAATAAAAGAACACTAAACTCACCTTACAAATAAGATGCTCTAAATGCCACAAACGGCACACAGGTGTTGTACATCAAACACAACCACTGTGCAACACACACTGACCGTTCCCATACTTTCTTCAACTGACACTAAAGCCAGATCTTGTTGTTAAGTCGAAAACAAAGTCACAATAGGACAAACACGGACACTTCGTGCACAGGAAGACACCATGCAGTAACTTTGTACGTGCCACACAGGCAGACCATATACCACCAACAACAGACAGACACAGCCAAGACACACTGCACAAAATCTCTCATTCATTGCTTGTATGGCAAACCACACAGACTATTTACTGTTTAAGGACAGTTCACGTGGTCTGCGAGCGATTATGCCGATTTAAAGTGGCATATAGCTCTGCCAACCCTTTTAGCACGTGGACACCACACACTGCACGTGCATCACATGCAAAACCCACACCACCTTGATGGTCTTTTAATTAGCTACTGGACCACTTATACACAACAAAAAGGGGCTCATTACGATGTCGGCGGAAAACCTCCTCCCCACAGTCGGAATGTTCACGACCGCGTCGGAGCCCTTCTGACTGACTCGGTCGGTTTACATTCCGATGGCCCGATTACGATGTTCACGGTCGCAACGTAAACCGTCCAGTCAATCCGACTCGGTTCCAACTGACTCACTGAGTATTCCTTTCGGTCGGAACAGCATTGTACACACCTATGGACAGTGTTTTCACCATCAGGATTACGATGTCTATTTCCAACAGCCTTTCCGCGTCGGCCTGCCCATGGCAGGGCCCCCTAGCCCTCGCAGCCTAAGGTTGATAGCAAAGGGGGTACCTAAGGGACCCCCCAGTAAAACTGCACTGTGTGGCAGGCAGCTTGGGGTACACGCACGTGGATGGCGTCCACCCACTATTTTCACAGGGTGGACACCGTCCACCCTGCCAAGAAGTTGGACCCCACTGAAAAAGATGCTGAATTTGTCCCGGTGTAATTTCCAAACACCGGGGCACATTCAGCAGCGCCTGCACATTGTTGTCTGCTTTCAATCCGTAACAACATGAAGGCGGGTAGGGGGCTTTCTTAGTTCAGACTCCTGCTGGGCCCACATCTAAGGCCGGATCTGAGGGATCATCTGGCCTCCTTTTGTGAGTCTCTTGGCTGGGAGCAGTCAGGAGCCTCACACCTGATGAAAATGCAGCAGAGGGGAAACAAAGCACCATGTTAGCACTTCACACATACTTAAGAGAGGCAGCTTTTCACTTTGTTCAGTCTCTGTTTAGGACATATGCATTCACTGTAAGAATGTCAGATGTGTTGGTCTTTCCCTGTATTTACACAAAATAAATAGCATTTATATAGTGCTTACTACCCCTGAGGAGGCGTTGTAATAATTTAAATATCACTATTATTTCTTTGAAAGCACTATGGGTAGAGGAGGTTGACGCTGACAAAAGGCAACAGTATTTTATGTGTAGCTTACAAAAATGTGAATCTTCTGCCTAAATTAGGAGGGTTGCCCTGTATACTTAAATTGTGCTCCAATGTACTCTTGATAGACATGTTAAACATCTTTGCGAGGGCTTAAGATCTGATGTCACTTCTTATGATGCCAATGCTGTGATGTCATGCACTGTGATGTCATGTGCCCGTGATGTCACTTGCATACTAATTAACTAGGTTAGTCCCCCCACTTCTTTTTTTAGGACTTGTGCCCTGGGTGCCTGTAACAGGGTGCAGGGTTTTCCACACACCTCCCATTTCCCCATAGGAGCCTGTGTTACGGCTGGTTCTCGGGCTTAACACGAGCTCCCATAAGGAACCTTTTGAAGGTGAATGCTGAGAAAACGGAGGTACTGGTGCTTACCAACAAGGCCAATCCTTGGGATGATCTGTATTGGCCCCCAGAACGTGGTAAAACTCCCATTCCTGGTACCGTAGTAAAGAGCCTTGGCCTAAAGATTGATGTGGATCTTACCATGGCCCCTCAAGTTTCGGCTGTGGTGGGCTCCTGCATGGCCGTGATTCGGCAATTACGCAAGCTAACCACTATTCTTTCAGCCGCCTCCTTACAAACCATCGTCTCAGCGACTGTTATTTCGAGGCTTGATTATGGCAACGCCCTGTATCTCGGCTTGCCTCAGAAGCTGCTAAGGAAACTGCAGGTTGTGCAGAACGACGCAGCCAGGTTGATTTTCTCCCTCCCGAGAAACTCTCACGCAACCCCACTCCTCTGGAAGCTGCTCTGGCTGCCTGTGAAGTTCAGGGTCCAGTTCAAATGTTTCTGTATAGCCCACAAGGCTCTCTTTGGCAAAGCCCCAGAGTACATTAAGCAGCGCCTGAGGAAGTATGTTCCCGGCAGAACTTTACGCTCTGGCCATGCCTCCAATCTGTTTCAACCCAGATTTAATTTAAAAACTAAAGGAGGCTGTGCTCTTTCAGTGATTATTCCACAACTCTGGAATGAGCTTCCGGCCAGTCTGAAGGAAGATTCACAGCTACTCTCCTTCAGGAAAAAACTCAAGACGCATTTCTTCAGAAAGGCAACACTCCCAGCCTAATTGGAGTTGGCAGAGGGTATTGAGGTGACAGTATGTTTGTGGTTTTTCTGTTGAGCGCTTAGAGACCGGGGGTGATAGGCGCTATATAAAAACCTTATAACATAACATAACAATGGGACTCCGACCGAACATTGTTCCGTCACATAGTAATCCGGCTGTCGGACCCGTCGACCACAGGTTGGTCGGTCCCGAATCCGTGTCGGTGTTGGGCGGAGGCTTTCCACCCGACAGCGTTATGAGCCCCAAAATGTCACCTAATTGACCCACAGAGCACGACCTGATTACAACACCTAATTCATGGCACAACAACAAATGTTATCACTTCAACTGCGGCAAAGCACAGATGGTGCCATGAGGACCTGCAAACATTGCCCTTAACAAACAGTGTTAACATGACATCCAGTGCATTATTGAAATTAATGATTGCATCTTTAGAATAAGCTGACGTCCCAGATATATTGTTGAGGCAATCCTCTTGTGTTTCCTGTTGCTCAACAGTCATGGCTTACGTTACGAACACAGCAAGGTGCTCCGGGTAACAAATACTTCAAAGCGGTTTTAATAGATTTTTAAAGTTAAACTGAGGGGGCGCGTGAGCTCTCGTCACGTTCTTTAACGTTTACAATCTCATAGTTTGAGCGCGAGGCACGATTGTTCATCGGAAGCGCCAGCTAGGAGCAGATTTTGATGCCAACAGTTGCGTTCGCTAGAATTGGGCCTTTTAGTCTGTCAGCAGTGGCTGCCCTGCGGTGACAATATTCTTACTAGCCAGAAAACCACAAACGCTTTAAACCTTAATCTCCCCGAGCCTAACAAAAATTAAACATGAATGTGGCCGTCTGTAACGCAACGGGTGGCCATGTAAAGCGCCCTGATACCTTCGAGTGTAGCCCCCCCCCCCCCCCCCAAAAAAAAAAAAACAAGGGAGTGTTTTTCCCCTCTAACATTGCACCGTCTTCACAAGTGGAACGTCTCTTTAATTGCACGTTAAGGTTGGTGAATTAGACTGGGAAGAAATGTATTTTTCTTTACGTTTTTCAGAACACGCGTTTCTGTGTTTTTTTTCTCCACCTTCGCTACATGTCGTAAACGCTGTAAATATGCCTTTCCTCGGCAGGTAGAGGCAGCTCCTGGCAGCTGGCTAGCATGGGCAACGACCTCTAGCTCCGAGCGGCCTGTGGCGGCGCTATTGCGCATTATTGATAGTCGCAGAGATATTGACAGTCTGTGCTCCGAAGGAAAATAGGAGTTTGATATGACATATTGTGTGTCTCAGCAAGGCTCATAAATAATTTTGACAAGTTTTTGTATGCATGGGAAAGTCCTTGATTCAGCCTCCCATAAAAATAAACTTCTATTATGGAATGTATTTGTCAAGTAGCTGCGTGATGGATGGAGCTGCGTTTACCCCGTGGCAGTTCGATGAGTTTTAGATGCACAGCTTACCAGAGAGGATTTGCGGGCAGTAGAGAAATAATTATTCCTGGCGAAATGCATAATTTCTGTACCTGGGTTTTCATTTTTTTTTCATTGTCGTTTGTTTCTGTTTCCTCTTCTGGAGTCGAGGTCACGAGCCTTACTAGTTTTCCTCAGCACTAGCTTTTGTGTTCTGGTTCACGTCTGAAACCTGTGCTTTCCTACTGTTGCCTGAATGCTTTCTACATATTACATGAACGTTTTTTTAGATAAAAACTATGCCTTGTAAGTGATTTTCAAACATCACCTAATCTTATGTGAACATGACCGACAGACATGAAGAAAATAAACATGCAGTTTTTCCTGCTTATTTCGTCTGAAGGTTCTTTTCACTCCATAGTGTACATTTTTATCGCCCTACCTATCGAGGATAAAGGGGGCTACACACTAAATGAGTTTACACGTTTTATACAAGTAGAACAAACAACGCAGGGCTCTTTACACAGCTCCCTGTCTACTGTTTTAACAAAGCCAGTGTTCGACCTGACTAGGAGTGCTGGCCCAAACATGTCTGCAACCTTACATAGCAAACACATCCTTTGCAGACATTAGCTGATAAAGCTCTACTAACCTTTCGGGAGTGGGTTGAATAATCTAGAAAAGGCTAATTTTCCAATTAAAATTGTTGTGTTTGTTGCAGTGTATTCATAAAACACGCTTTACAATATTTAATTAGGGATATGCATAGACAACATGTAGGATATTTTATTTATTTTAATTTTACTTTACAGAGTTTTATATAGCGTAAACTTGACCCGATTCAGGTATCAGAGCGCTTTACATAGATATGCTGAGTAATTAGATGAACATAGACAGAAAAAACTCCTCTGTCTTTGGATTTGGCGTTTCTGGGTTTCTGACAGAGGAACTGGGTTTCTGATAGAGGAACTGGGTTTCTGATAGAGAGCTCTAACTGCAGATTCCCCACCTTAGAGTATTCAACAATGCTCCCCCTGCTCAGGTCTTGTCTTCCCTGAACCCTGGAGACTGGATGGTAACATTGGATTTCAAGGGATGGTAACATTCGATTTGAAGGACGCTTATTTGCACATTCCTGTCCTGCGAGTCCACATGTGTTACCTGCAGTGTACTGTGGGCACTGAACGTTTTCAGTTCACTGTGCTCACCTTCGGCTTCACCAGCTCCCCTCAGGTGTTCATGAAAGCTGACAAATCACGATTGGGTCTGTACCAGACCTCTGTCTCTTCCCCAACCAGCACTGATAGTGGTGACCAATGCATCACTTCTTGGTTGAGACGGTCAACCGGAAGAGGTGGAGGTCAGAGGACTCTGGTCTCTGGCAGAATCTCCGCTTCATTTCAATCTTCTGGAGCTGAGAATGATCCACTTGGCATTGAAGGCATTCCTTCCATCCATCAAAGGGAGAGGCTGGTTCAGGTTTTCATGGACAATACCACCACCAGGTGGTATTGCAACAAACAAAGCGGAGTTGGGTCGGGGACCCCGTGCCAGGAGACTCTGGTCCTCAGGACTTGGCTAGAGGACCAGGAGATTTTCCTGGTGGTACAGCACCTGGCAGGTTCCTTGAATGTCAGGGCAGAGAAACTCAGCAGTTGACGCCATGCAGATCACAAATGCAAAAGTCACCCGGAGGTGGTGTGCGCTCCTTTCCAACAATGGGGAGACCTTGGCTCGATCTGTTCGCCACCGTCGAGAACGCAGATTGTCGGAACTTCTGAACATTGGAGTTTCCAAAGCAACTCTCACTTGGAGGCACATTCCATTTAGAGTTCACTTGGGATTCCTGTATGCCTTTCTGCTGTTACCACTTCTGCCCGAGTTCTCAAGAGGATAAGTTCCAACCGGGCCAAAGTCATCCTAGTGGCTCATGGGAATGGACAGTATGGTATCCTGACCTTCTGATCATGAGCATCGGTCTTCTGATCAGGCGGCCCTTTCTGGAGGATATCCTGCCACAGCCTAAGGGTAGGGTTCTGCACCCAAACCTGTTTACGATCCACCTTCATGCATGGAGATAGAGCCGCAACAGTTGAGGGTTTTCAATCGTGAAGTCTCTGAAGTCATCTTGGCAGCCAGGCATCCCTCCGCCAGAACAGTATACGCATGCCATTGCGATAAGTTTGTGACCTGGTGTGCCTTATGTCATGTGGACCCCCTTTCTACACCATTGTTGGAGGTGTTGCTTTTCTTTTCTTAATCTTTAGCATGGCAAGGCCTTGCCCTCGGCACTGTTAAGGGTTACATGTCAGTCATTTCATCTTTCCTGTGGTTGCTAGACCAACCTTCCCTGATTAAGTCACCATTTGTGACTCGTTTCCTGAAAGGTTTACAGCACTTGTTCCCTCTTCCCCCCTTTGTGATGTCCCCTCTTCCCCCCCCCTTTGTGATGTCCCAGTGGGATCCCAATTTGATCCTCACGTTCACATGTTCTCCCTTCAAGTCACTACAATGCTGTCCTCTGCAACTCTTGACTCTCAAATAGTCTCTTTAGTGGTCATTACATGGGCTAGGAGGGTCGGCGAGCTTCAAGCTCTGTCAGTTCACTGTCCTTACACCAGCTTTTCCCCTGACAAACTGGTACTTCAGACGCATGCCTCCTTCTGCCGCAGGTTGTCACACCCCTCCATGTCAGCAAGACTATCACTCTGCCTTCCTTTTTTGCCCCGCCTCATCCCTCCAAGGAAGAAGAGAGACTCCATTTCGTGGGCCTAAAGAGAGCTCTTTCATTTTACATTGATTGCACCAAAGACCATTGGGTGGGCAATCAGCTCTTCATCGGGTTCAGTGGAGTGAAAAAGTTAATGCTGTGCAGAAGATGACCATCTCTCGATGGATTCTACTCTGCATTAAGATGTGCTATGCTTTAGCTAAGAAGCATCCTTCTGAGGGCTTGTGGGACCAGTCCACTACATTTTCACATAGCGCTACTGCTTGGATACTCAGGTCCACCGAGATGGGCCTTTTGCCCATTCGGTCCTCCAGGACTTTTGTTTAAACCTGTTCGCAGACCTACCTCCCGAGAGCTATTGCTTGGGTATCTATTTACAGGTGAGGATGGTGTGGTTAGGTTAGGTAACACTTTTTCTGGCAGAGTCTTGTCGTAACTGCAGACTCCTCACCGGCCCTCCCATCCTCCTCTCTCTATGAAATGGGCTCTTCACCCAAAAGACTCCATTAGAATTTGCATACTGGTCGCAAATTGAATGCTTTGAATATGGAGAGCGGGTGGGGAAAACACTGGCCAATAGATTAAGGCAAAAGCAGTCCCAAAGCAAAATTGATAAAATAAAGGACATTGATGGGTCCCTGCAAAACTCGGAGCCTGGTATCTTGGAGGTATTTAAACAATTTTACCAAAAACTCTACGAAAATGGGGAAACTCTCGACCCGCGGGGCTATTTAGGTGAAATCACTACGGTGGGTCTGAGCCTGGCTGAGAGGGAAAGTCTGTCTACTCCTATATCATGGGAGGAAATTACTCAGGCAATGGAATCCTTGCCAAGGGGGAAAGCAATGGGGCCGGATTCGATCCCTCTGGAGTTCTATATCTCTTTCCAGGTTGAGCTTCAGGAAGTGTTACTATCTCTCTTCCAGCAAGCTTTTTTGGGTCTCGTACCCGACTCTTGGTCCAAAACAATCATAATCGTTTTCAAAAAGAAAGGTAAGGATGCGGTTGAGCCGGGCTCATACCGCCCCATCACACTAATAAACTCAGACAGCAAGATCTTTTCCAAGATTCTTGCTAGAAGACTTGGAAAGATCATTCCATCACATGTCTCATTACGTCAGCATGGGTTTGTGGCAGGCAGAGGCACTACGGATCATGTCCGGCGTATAATTTCTCTTCTGGACTGGTCTCAGGTCTCTAAAGTTCCAATAGGGGTGGCCCTGTTGGATGCTGAGAAAGCATTCGACAGGGTCTCCTGGGAATTTTTATGGGCAACTCTCTATTGGAAAGGGTTTCCATCTTCCTTTATTAAGGCTATACAAGCTATGTACACCTGTCCAGCTGCCACAATCCGTATTTCAGGTAATTGCTCTGGGGAGTTTAAGATCCACAGGGGTACTCGGCAGGGGTGTCCCTGCTCCCCTCTCCTGTTTGCTCTTTATATCGAGCCCCTTTTGATTAAGATTGAGCATGATCTGCAGATTATTCCAGTACAGCCTGTGACCGAGTCGGTAAAAGTTCTAGCCTATGCGGATGACGTGGCTGTGGTCACATTAGATGTCCCCAATGCAATGAGACGTATTGAATTTTTGACATCAGAATTTGGTGCCGTGTCTGGCTATAAGTTGAACCTACACAAAACCCAAATTCTTTATACTGGCTCTGATGTATTATCTGGCGTTAATATAGTTACAGAGACGACTTACCTTGGGGTGAAAATTGCGGCCAATGTACAGTCTATAGTCAGTTTAAATTTTGATCCCACCCTAACATTAACAAATAAAATGCTAGAGAATCTGGATTACTTGCATCTATCATTATATGGCAGGTGTAATGTTATTAAGATGGTAGTCTTCCCGAAATTTCTCTATTTATTCCGCACGATCCCACTTCTGGTCCCTAATTCAATCTTTATGAAAATCGAAAGAATATGCTCCCGCTTTTTATGGGGGTATAAAAGAACAAGGAGAACCTATAAAAAACTAAGTTCAGCCAGGGATAGGGGGGGATTAAATATCCCTCAATTCCAACACTATTATTGGATGGCTATGTTACAACACATGGGAACTCTGTTTTTTGGTGTACAGTCTTACAAGGATCCAGCTAATTCCCCATCTATTTATGAACTTGTTTTTGGCCCAGAAGCTAACTATATGTTCTTTAAGTTTATTGAGCCCAGCTATTACAAAAAGACACGTTTCAAGATTCTAGCTGCAGCTGTAGCAATCTGGTCAAAAATTTGTAAACATTTTTCTTTTAAGGAATATAATCGATATATGCCTGTGGGAATATCAGGCAAACTTCCTACAATTTTTTCTGATTATATAATGAGGAGGTGGAGCGCTCAGGGTGTCAGATCCATTGGTGACTTTTATATAGGAAAACAATTAATCTCATTTGCAGAACTCCAAGAAAGATTTGGGCTGCCACATACAGACTTCTTTAAATACCTCCAAATTCGCAGCTTTTTAGCCAATTTAGAGTTAAAAGGACAGATTAGCCTGGAAAAGAACTCGATACTTGAATGTGTAAAAGGGAGATGTAAGATCTCTCAACTTGTCAAAATTATGACTGCATGTCAACAGGATGACCTTGCTTTATATGAGCACCGCTGGGAGATGAGGTTGGGGATAACAGGGGTTGACCTGCAAACCGTATTTAATCTAGCCGATCGGCTATTATTTTCAGGTAGGCATAAGAGTCAATATTTCATGGCTATCTTTGACCTATACTATTCTCCAGCTAAGGTAGCTAAATGGGGGGCAAATCGAGGGGTCTTCTGTCCCAGATGCACTTTAAGGGCTGCAGATTTGGTCCACATGATATATGACTGCCCCGTTATCTCCCCTTGGCTTAAGGAGATACAAAACTTCTTGAATATAAGTCTAGGCATCTCAGTTAATCTGTCACCTCAACTAGTCTTGTTTGGTGTCGAGTTTGATGCAAATGTTAGAACCCGCTCTGCTCCTGAGAAAGGATTTCTGTTTCTATGTATGGTAATTCTCCGATTATGTATCACTTCCCAATGGATAAACCCCGATCCACCGTCTTTTAGTATGTGGATGACTAAATTACTCTCTCTGTATAAGTTGGAAACCGCTTTGTACAAACTTAAAGGCAGGGAGAAAAAGAAATTTGGACTATCACTATGGGCTCCAATTAAGAACTGGATATGATTAAATTTGTTATCCTTTACGCTGAATTTCCACTGTTTGCAGCTATGACCGACTGTCTTTTCTTTGGGTTAAAGTCTCTTTTCTATGTATCATGTAACAAATGTTAATATTATGAAACTGTTATATCACCAATGCTGATTCTTTAAAAATTCAAAAATAAAAATTAAAAAAAAAAAAAGAATTTGCATACTGGTCATACATTGGTTTTTACATGGCTCCATGTTTTTGGAGCGGGAATGGTGACAAAAGAAAGTGTCAGCACATCGGAGTGGCGCTTATTTGAGCACTGCAACATCACTTCTGACTTGGAGCTGATCGACGGCACCTACCGGCGTGCAGAGGTACTGCTCAAGATTTTATGCATCCACTCTGTTGCCTGGGGAAAATTCTAAGGCAGGGTTTTACAAAGTCAGTCCTGGAGGGTCGGATCCATGCCAAATTTTTTGCATTTCCCCATTTAGATAAATATTACTATCTTTAAAATCTGACTGACTTTGGAGAACCCTGTTCTAAGGTGAAGAATCTGCAGTTAGCTAGAGTGTCATCCAGATAAAGTATTCCTGAAGTTAAGTAACTTGTTTGTCTTATACCTTGTTTGTAATTGTGATCCCTGGACTGGAGATTCTTCATCGGTATCATCGGTAAGCTGCTTCTTGCTAGGTTCCAATTCTCTACTGCCCTCTACAGCTTGCTATAATGTGGCAGTCTGGGACTTACGACTACTTTTCCCAGTGCTTTTCCTAGAGCCCTATGGACAGAGCAGGGACTGAGACGGCGAGACACCAGTAAAACTTCAGCTTTGGCCAACCATCCATTCCTTTTCTTCCTTATCTCATGCTTGACAGGGATACAGCGCCCCAAGGATGGGAGGTGATGAATATGGGTTAGAGGACTGGTGGAGCAACAAAGTTGATGCTCAAGAAACTGTAAAAGCAATTAATGGCATCAATAGCAGCCGAGCTCCTGGCCAAGATGGCATACCTAACTTAGTATTCCAGCAAGATACACAGCTTTGATTACAAGTTTCACACATCTTGGTCATACTCTTTGTGAAATGTGGAAAGTTATCAAGAAATTGTCTTGTGTACATCACTAAACCAATATATAAAAGAAGAAACCCAGAAGATCCTACATCTTACAGGATTATTTCTTTACTGAGTGCCACAACTAAAATATTTTCTCAAATAATGTATGGCCATCGGAAGATTTGGTGACTGAAAATAGTTAATTCCCATAAAGCTGGTAGGCCTTCACGCAGGAATGATTACACAACACCATGTATTTAGTCTTAATTGCATTATTGTGAAAGCCATTTTATGTCTTCAAAAGGTGGATCAGAACAACTTATTGAAGAAATTTGACCAACTAGTTATACCACTAGGTCTCCTCACGGTAATTATTGCTTTACATATCAACATTTGAGCTATGATGCAACTTGGACAGAATGGAGATCTTATTTAAAAGAATCCATACTCTAAATGAACCTAACCAAGTATGTGTCTGGTGCCTTCCTTTTTTTGCTTTTTCTGCATGTCTTACCCAAGGTTTGGAAGACAGTGAGTTGCTTTCTCCCGAAATTTGAATTGATTAACACATCTTTTGATTTATGCTGGTGACCTCATTATATGGACACCAAGACAATATGCCTGTAGAGACAAGTGGAAGCCTTAGCGACCCTGCCTCTCTCAAAATCGATTTACCATCAATCTAGCTAAAACCCAAACCATGATTTTCAGCAAGTGTCCCCCTATTTACTTCTAACAAAATAGGATCACATTTTAAAGTGTAATCTCCAACAAGTATCTCAGAATAGCGGTGGGTGGCAAAATTAAAAGGAATATAACTTAGAAGTACATCAAGGTGCTCAGAGAGACACAGTTGGATTGTTTCAGTTTAATATGGAGGCCTATCTCTACATTCAATGATACAAGCATTCAAGCAGAAGCGAATCCCTATAACACATAGAGCTGCAGGGTTAGTATTGGAAAGTTATTTGGGTATAATGCACTAGAATCTAAGCTACTGAGGTGAGCTTTTTGTCTGCCCTGCCCTGTCCAGTCGAAGCAGAGGCCATAAGGATTGAATTAGTTATTTGTTCATTACAGTTTGAAGTGGATGCCTTAATGATTTAGTTTTTGACTATGCATATGAGTAGTTAAGTTCCATCTGTGGCCGCTGTTAGTCTGAATTACATTTTTACAATTGAGTATTTTATTGTACGGAAGTTAAGATGTAATATTACTCTATTTAAAAAATACAGCTGCTTTTAGTTATAACTATCTTAAAAAAAAAAGTGAATATGCTGCTGCAATAAAAATACATTTAAGATTAATACCTAATGAAACATCTATTAATGGTGATTGACAACATAAGTATATATCAGCAAGAGTGAAAAATTTCCTAGCTAACGTAACGGAAAGTTTCAATTCTATTAAGGACTCGGACTCGAGGATTATGCCTTCTAGTCGTCACTTTATTACTCAGCAGACATTATTTAACAACAGACTACATTTCCCATCAAACCAAGGGAAACTGTAGTCCACAAACAACCAATAAGCAATATCCTTAGTCCACCCGTCATGGTCCTCCAGCACCCATGTAGTCTGCTCTCACTGGCCCTTCCTCCTCTTTCTGAGCGTGAAGTCAGCCGGCCAAAACTCCTCAGGAGTCCTGTTTATTGGAGTCCGACCCTACGGAGGCAAAAGGAACCATCAATTCACGAAGGAAGCAGTTGTCAGCAGAAAAAAACAAGCATGACATGGCAGACAATCAAAATTGCAATCGGGACATCTCAGGAATAGCAAATAAATGCGTATAACCCTAGTATGGGAAATCATTTTCACAACATTACATTTCCAGTCCACCCTCTAAAACAGAAAAAAAACAAAATGCATTACTTACTGGCATACGGGGTGGGAAACCTGAAACGGTCTTTAGGGCGGGATAATCCTCGCCTCCGAGTCCTTAATAGAATTTAAACTTTCCGTCACGTTAGCCAGGAAATTTTTCATTTTATGTCAGGTCTGGAGGCGGATATTATGCTAGTTTAAAGCTTGCTCACTACAAGGTGAGCAATATCAAGCACAGGCTTGAAATAAAACCTTTTGAAGGTAGAGTCCGAAGACCAATCAGCCGCATTGAGAATGTCCTCTAAGTAGGCACCCAAGCCAAATGCTTTTGAAGCCATGGCCCCTCTGACCGAGTGGGCCCCAAAATTCCTAATGCTAATTCCAGCCTCCTGCATGACCCACCGAACCCATCTAGGTTTACGGAGAGATATGAGGAGTTGGCGTTCTTCCGGGGGGCGAAACTCCTCAGTCATTCACTCGTAAGCTTTCAAACAGCGAATCACGCATAGCTTTGGACAATCCGGAAACTCCGGATAGGGAACCATTCGGTGTGACACTTTGTCCGCCAGTTGATAGTGAAAGTCACTCCTGAAGGGGTGAATATCCTAGAGGAGACGTCCAATGCCCGGACATCAGAGGCCAGTCTGCAAGAGACCAAGCACAGCAACATGGCCAACTTTGCGGAAAGCTCTTTCCTGGAAAGGAACCTATTCGGTTGCAGGATAGGAACAAATTCAGGACGTGATTGACGTCCCACAGAGAAGAGTACTGGGGTTCCAGCGGAAGAGACAACCGAACCCCTCTGAGAAGTCTGCAGACCAAAGGATGTTCGCCCATGGGGAACCTGTGAATCAGGACGTGGCCTGCCAAAATCGCAAAGCAAAAGGTATTGATGGAACGATAAGCCATTCCGGTGGAAGCTAAATGTGCCAGGAAATTCAGAACATGCTCTACATCCGTGTCCATGGGATTGAAACCCCTTCGCAGACACCAACGGGACCATCTGCCCCAAGCGGATCCATAGCGCTTGATGGTGCTGTCAGCCCAAGCTTTGGACATGAGGTCTTCAGCCGCTGCCGAAAGGCCCGGGATTTTCGACCGTCTCTGGTAATTCTCCACGCTACCAGACTCAACGAGTGGAGCAAGACAAGAGGATGAGGATCTCCGTCGGGATTGAGAAGAAGCTGAGGAAACAGGGGAAGTAGGATTGGAGAATCCCAGGAAAGTTCCAGAAGAACCGGAAACCAAACCTGAGATCGCCACAGAGGAGAAAGGACTACCAGCTCTGCACTCTGGCGCCGGACTTGGGCAGTCACTCTGGTCAGCATGGCGAAGGGTGGGAACGCACAGCCCACCTCCGAAGCCCAATCCTGGAGAAAGGCATCAGTAGACACCGCCAGAGGGTCCGGCCTCCAACTGATGTAACAGGGCAACTGATGGTCTAACCGCGAGGCGAAAAGATCAGTCGAGGAATGCCCACAGAGGTCGTTCAGCGGTAGGAACAATCCCGAATCCAACTTCCAGAGACTGGAATCCCTGAAGTTGCGAGACTGGAAGTCCGCCACAAGATTCTCCCGATCCGGGAGATATTTTGCCGTCACTGAAATATGATTGTCCAGACAATACTGCAGAAACTGGCAGCTAGATCGAAGAGAGCTTTGGATCTGGTACCCCCCAGATGGTTGATGTACCCGACCGCTGAGACGTTGTCCATCTTGAGGAGGACGGACGTCTGAATGCGGTCCTTGGTCCAGCAGCGGACCGCAAAGGAACCCGCTATAAGTTGCAAGCAGTTGATATGCAAACCGCGTTCGGCTTGTGACCACAACCCTCCGGTAAAGAATTTGCCGCAACTGGCACCCCAGCCTTGAGTGCTGGCATCGGACTCGATAATTAAGTCTGGAGTGGAACCGAAAATGGTGCGTCCGTTCCAAGCTTCCATGTGATGAAGCCACCACCGAAGCTCTTCCTTTGCCTCCTCCGAGAGGTTCACTTTGTGACAGTAGGGAAACCCTTTCCGAAGATAAGACGTTTTGAGACGCTGCAAAGCTCGATAATGCAGAGGTCCCAGAAAGATCGCTTGGATGGAGGCGGAGAGCAAGCCCACCACGCGAGCCAGATCTCGGAGAGAAATCTGAGCTCTGGCCAGGGTGCGGCGTAACTCGTGCCTGATCTTCATAACCTTTCGAAGAGGAAAACTGAGTTGGAGGCATGTGAGTCGATCACGAAGCCTAGAAATGTCATAGTCTGAGAAGGAACTAGCATTGACTTGGAGTCGTTGATGACAAACCCCAGGTTCTGGAGGAGATTTACTGTCATCTGAAGATGTTGATGCAGCCTGTGAGGACAGGTGTCCATGAGGAGGATGTCGTCGAGATAGACAATCATCCGAATGCCTCGAGCTCTCAGCCATTCCACCACCGGATGAAGGACCAAGGGGCTGAGGAGAGACCGAACGGAAGGGCGGTAAACTCGAAAACCTGATCTTGCCAAACGAGCTGTAGGAACCGGCGATGGGGAGGATAAACCGGGATCACTAGATAGGCGTCCTTCAAGTCGAGACGGACCATCCAGTCGTTCGGTCGGAGCACGTCCCTGAGAAGATGGATGCCCTCCATCTTAAATTGGCGATACACTAGCCACTCGTTGAAACTGCTTAGGTTGATAACCGGGCGCTTGCCCCCATTGGTTTTGTCGACGAGAAAAATGTTGCTCAAGAAACCCCGAGGGTGAAGTACTGAAGGAACTATGGCCCCTTTGGTGAGGAGAGAAGAAACCTCTGTGTCTACGAGCAAAGTATCTTGTTGAGAGAATTGCAGAGGGAGTGGTCTGATGCGCTGTGAAGGGACTCCCAGGTATTCTATGCGAAAACCCTGAATGGTTTGTAGGACTCACTGATCCCCCCGTGACAGAAGTCCAGGCCTGGGAAAAATTCCCCAGCCGCCCCCCTACTTTTAGATGGGAAGAAGGGAGTAGACTCACCATTGGAAGAGGAAGCAGCTGCTCTGAAGCATCGAACTTTGCCTCTTCTGCCTCTCGTTGGGTAAAAATTACCGAAATATGATTGATCTTGATTCTGTCCTTTTGCGGAGCCTTGCCCAGGTGGCTGGTTGTTGGTGCCTCGGCCGGACGAGCGGCCCCTGCCTTGAACCCCCCCCCCCCCCCCTGGAAAACCCGAGGGAAAACCTTTCTGATGGTAGTTTGAGCTCTATCAAGGGAAGTAAAGGTATTAACGAACTTTCCCAGCTCTTTCAACAATGGTTCACCGAACAAACCGCCCTGGGCCACCGCACCTGCTTCTGAGTCCGCTAGGTCCCCCAGTTTGGGGTCAACTTTAATCAGGAGAGAGCACCGTCGCTCTGTTGAAATGGCGCAGTTGGCGTTGCCCAGGAACACTATAGCTCTCTGGGCACATCCTGACAAGGACTCTGGGGAGATGAGGGATCCTGAAGATTTAGCTTCCTCCGCCATGTCTAAAATCTTGGTCAAAGGGCCAAGGACATCCAAAAGCTTGTCCTGGCAAGCCCGCCACGACCTATTAATACCCTTTTTGGGGTCTCGCATAAACTTTTGCAGAAAATTCGCCATGCGGTTGTCTATCTCCGGAGTCAGGGTGACCTTGCTCTCTAAAGAGGACCTAGGACATTCTGCTTGCAGGCAGTTCAGTGCGTCGTTATCCAGGGGTTTCCTGATTTGTTGTGCCACATACTCAGCTACCTTGTCTGCTGGAGCCCAGTCCGAGGAACGGGGATGCACGATCTCGTCCGGATCAAACATGTCCGAAACGTCGGGCAGTGGGGTTGAATCGAATGGCACGGAGGGCCCAGGAACTTGGTCAGCTGACCCAGAGGGTGGAGGAAGAACAGGGGGTTGCCCCTGTGGCAAGCTGGGTTACGTAGCAAGAAAAGCCTGCTTAAGCTGGTCAAAAGCATCACGTGGGCGTTTGGCTGGTGGAGGAGAGGCCACAGGTACAGCCACGGGCGGGGGAGTAGTAGCTGCCGGGATGGTCGCAAAGCGCGCCAGTGCTTGGTCAATGCTCTCTGTAAGCCGGTCTTCCAGGGGAGCCATTGCTTCCCTCACTGCCCGATATATAGAGGTGTTCACAGCCTCATAAAATTCTTCATTCCATTGGAGGTTGGTCAGGGCATCATCCCCTCCATAGGAATCGTCGTCATATTCAAACTCAATGAGCCCAGCTAGAAGAGTTAGAATTTCTTGTAAGGTCTGGGTGTCAGACACAACAGAAGGGCAAAGCTCCAGTTAGAAAGGGCTGGGTGTCAGCCATGTAATAGGGTGAGAAAAACTCGCAATTAAGCAGGCAAAAGGGTTAAAGAACCTCGGGCACCAATGTCTGGTGGAAACCATATTTATAACACAACCTCAAGACTGGCCTGGGAATCTGTGCTTAACCAGCGCAAAACGTGCGCAATAATACAGACTCAGAGGGCGTGAGGTATCAAAGCTGTTACAAGACTCCACTAAATGCCTAATGGAGCGTGGTAGTTACAGCGAGGGGCCGCCGGAAATGAACGTTGAAAAGGCAGCCCGCTTGCGTAATCTCCTCAGGCCAGGAAAACCCAGACTACGGCGCGTCGCACAGACCCTTCAGGGTTTAAAATGCGCGCGCCGTAGAAACTCCTGCCACGCCCCCTGACAGGCGGAGGAGTGCGGGGCACACCAGACGAGCCGCGTAGGAGTGGAAGCTCCCGCGGCTCAAAACCACACATGGGCGGGCTTTCGCCACAAGGGAAAAAAAACACAAGAGACACCAAGCAAACGCGGGCGCTGCCGCGTCATTAACCGGAAAACAATGACAGCGCTTATAGGAAGGCCGTAAGGGCCAGAAGAAAGAAATACAATTGCTCGCTGTGTAAAGCAATATCCAAACATTCAGAATAAATCAGCAGGGAAATAATAAACAGCACATAGCAGAAACGCCAGGCAGCTCATTGCTTACACGCGCAATATGTAAAATAACAAAATTACGCCATAAAGCCACAAATATCAATATGAGAGGAATGAGGAACGCACTTAACTCTGCTGCTGAGCAGCGAAGAAAGAGGAGGAAGGGCCAGTGAGAGCAGACAACATGGGTGCTGAAGGACCGTGATTGGTGGACTATGGACTTTGCTTTTCGGTCTTTTGTTGACTACAGTTTCCCTTGGTTTGATGGGAAATGTAGTCTGTTGTTAAATAATGGCTGCTGAGTAATAAAGTGAAGAATAGAAGGCATAGTCCTCGCCTCCAGTCCTGACATAGAATTCTCTCCATTGCCTTCACACACAAGAACGGATTTGCGTTAAAAAAGCAAATGAAAGACGGTTCCCTTTCCAGAACTAAGAAGGTATTTGATTTTAATGCGATGCGGCATATTGGCATATTGAAAGTAGTAAATACTAAACATCATGTGCAATGTGTCAACTGATCTTGCTCCTTTAAACATTAAGGTAGACTATCACATTTACTCTTTACAAGTTCAAAGTACTGGAAAATTAGAGAAAATATTTGACACTGCTTTTCAAACAAGCTGGCATGAGGTCTGTGGAAAATGCTTTTAATTATCTTTATAGGTCTACATTTGCTCTGATTCCATAGGGCTTGCTCTGTTAAGTCTTTTTAGTTAGATTATATGGATTTTAAATTTTACTACAAAGAGATGGATGTCTCCAGGTCTCCTCCAGACACCAAAAGGCAAACACCTAAACCTCATTCGTCTCTCACTGAGCAAGAGCAACGGGTGCCTAGATATTTTTTTTCTTCTAAAGTCCAGGGTCAAGGAATATAGTGCCCATCCAATGTTTGTTCCAATGGAATTAGACAGCAACCACGATTGTTAATGCAGAGACTGCAAGAGCAGAGGTCTGTTTGTAGGAGTGTAGGAAAAGTGGGCTGCCTCATAGATACTGTTGTCCATCCTCACATGCCTGCATCACTGAAACCATCCAACTCCTCCTTTTCTCTTAACTTTTGAAAAGAGGCTTGTATTGATCCATCGGATGTGGATATCTAGATTTAAAAGGATAGCACCATTGTGCTATAGATCAGCCAATAAATAATTAGTATTGTGTCTGTCTGTCAGTAAGCAGCGCCAGACATGCTAACCCTTAAGATCGCATGGTAGTCATTTCACTTTTGTTTATTTGTGCTCTATGAATATGCTGGCCAAGTTATTATTTTGTTACTTTTCTACTGTTTTGCTCTCTAATACATAACATGTACTTAGATTGGATTTTGGAACAACCATTTACTCATAATTACATATCTTTGTTGTCTGTCTCAGTTGTCTGCTCTTGATTCAATGGTATCTCTCCCTACTCGTGCTTTCGTGTCACCCGGAAACAATTTGCTCTTGTACTATTTTGATTGGATGAGTCGTATCCTTCCACTGCTGACTTGGGGAAGCTCTGTTATTCTTTTGCAGTGTGCACTCCTTGGGAGTGCATGTGTTTCCTCTGTCCGCTTGTACCTTTGCCCTTCATGCTCTGTCTTTTCTCTCGCTGATGCATTACGATGTTCTGACCCACTCCTGTTGGAATTATTATTATATATTTTTTTTTAATGAGGCCCTGGCACCACCAAAGTTCTACTGGGCCACTCTCCTTCCTTTTGTTCACTTTACACTTGTTTTTCACTTTTGGGTTTCAATTGTTATTTATCATTTTAACATTGCCATCCACCATGTAAAAACCGTGAATTAAAAATGGAAGGCATGTGCCATGATGCATACACACGTGTGCATGCACATGTATCATGAGAACATGCATGTGCCATGGCTGCCTCCTTGGAATATTTTTTTCTTTGATAGAAAACCCATAGCATGTGTCTTGATACCTATATTCCCATTTGAAAATGCATTGGCAAAGCCAATTGCTCGACTATTTTGAGCCGAGACATGTTGGCATTGCCAGTGCTTGCTTTTTCTCTTGTTATGATTGTTTGACTTTTTGCTATGATCAACATTTATGTGGTTTCCAAATATGTTTTTGTTGCTGATTCGTGTCCGTCGTAAACAGACTTTTTTTTTTAAAGTATTTTTCTGTTTCTTGACAAACAACGCCTTCCAACAATAACCAGAACATGTTTTGTATCCAGAACTTAATTCCCTTTACAAAGGAATAGTGGGAAAACGCAATATTGAAACAGTATAGAAAACAACAGAACTGCTGATAGCCAATAGCATTAGGCTGCAGTTAATGCATTTATCAAATAGAAGTTTTTTTCATTGGTCAGGTGGACAAGTGAAGGCAATTACCTAAAATATCTCCTCATAAGAGATGTTCTGCAAATTTGCCCTCTCCCTAGGATCTTCAAGCAACTACATCCTCAACATTACTTTAAAGAAGCTAGCACAGCAGTGACCAGTCCTTTGTACAGCTAAACTCAAATGCTTAAGTGCACAACATAGATAGACCCACTTTTAGAAAGGTGCTAAAGATTTGGTTGTGGCACTGAAAACACCTGATTGACCATCTTCTGTGCTTGATACAATCAATTATCTATGTCAGTGGAGGAACCAAGTTTTTCTATTGAATGACACTGTGACTGAGGCCAACCCCAAGGGTATAGATTTATTGAAAGTGTAATCTCTGTCTAAACATAGACTGATTAGATGTGGCATTGCTCATCGGAGCCTAATACCTACTGTAGAGAACTGAGGGTCACAAATTTTCATTCTTTGATTACCATAAGAGCAATACAGTGCGTTTTTTTGAATTATGTAATGGGTACCATCACTATCTTTTTTTATAATTTACGTTTTGATGTATAAAATACTCCTGGTCCCATTTCTGTTTGCCGGTTGTATCATAGTCTGAATGACCTACAACAATATTATCATAGGTGGATATTATTATCACTTGCTTAATCCAGCTTTATTTTGGTGAATGGAATTATTTAGGACAGGCTTCTCCTACGAGTAGCTTGTGAGCTACTTGTAGCTCCCCAGCTACATGTAAGCAGCTGTCCTGTGTGCATCCCAGTGAACCCAATCAGAAGCTTCTGCTTGGTTGAATTAATACATGTATCCTAAAACTGAAAAGCATTTATTCAAGACGAAAATGTGTGTATTTTCAGAATTCATAAGTTGATGTTTGAGGAAAAGTATTGAATGTGCAATATATAATTAGGTTCGTTGAACTAAAAAGGGATAGGCCCTTAATCAGTAAGACTAGGCCTTTTTAACATTCATACAACATCATGCATGCCAGTACTGATGTCAATTATGCAGCTTTCCTCATGATCACACTATTTACTTGATGTGACCAACACATTTTTATGTATTTTGTTATTTGTTGTTATTTCATATTAGTTTGTCACAATTATTAGGGCGTATTCTTCATCCCATGAAAAATCAATCTCATAACACGACAAAGAGGCACTACAACATTTCAACATTTACATAACAATCATTGAGCATGGAATTTAACAGAAATAATAATTTGATCTATACATGCATTTGAAACTCAAAATATGAAAAACGAACTTGCATTTCGTTGCCAAAGCATTTTGCCCGACGAAGACATTGTGTCCAGATGTTATTTAAGACTGGCAGTAGCAAAACAGATTATGCCGATTGAAGCAAATACTTAGTGTATCTGAGGAGAAAATGAATTTGTGTCTAGATTGAGCCCCTTTTTTCTGTGGAACAAGTGAGACAAAACTGTATTTGTCTCTAGCGTTATCCCCACTGCAAAGACCTGCGTACTCCACTTAGAAACCCTTAAATGTATGCTCTGGGCCAAACTAAGTATACTTTATATATTCTGAGGCTTATGGAATCTGTGACAACAAATCACATCTATTTTGATTTGCTGCTGTGAGGTTTCAGGTTGGGAATGCCTACAGTAGTTGTTGTTTGTAGCAGAGCTCCCACTGTAGAGTTTGACACACAAGGTAATGAACCTAGATAATTACAGTGGAATACAAAATGTTATCCTAGCAAATGTTTATGCCATTTGCTCCTGCAGAGGTATTAGCATAACATGAAAGCAGTGCCAGGTCTCCGACTGTAAGAGGTACAATATAAGGTTACTAACAAGGAATAAGAAAGACATCCCAGCAAGCTTTGCGGTTCTTGTAGTATTCATTCTGCATTTTTTGACATCATATATCTTTTGTTTCAAATATTATCGCAGGGTTGACCTGCCAGCCTCTATCTTAACTGCTTTTCTATTTGTCATCGAGGTGGATAAATAAGGTAATGGGAAAGAGGGGAGTCCACAAAAAGTAAAGGTGCTTTAATTGCCATTTTTTTTGCTTTCTGTTCCTGGAATTCCTTTAAGGCCTAGGGTAGCAGGGTAGTGTCAGGGACAGCAAAGACCAGATCAGGGGTAGAAGTGCTACCTCTAGCCGACCCTAATCCATGTGCATGGTATTTGGTGATTGTATGCGTTAATATTACTCTATTGTAAGGATTTACATGTTGGGGCCGGAAGCTGGGAGGCATCTCAGATGATACATATGATACAATAGTTACAGAAGGCGCGGACATACGTTTACTACATTTTGCAAAGAAAGGAAAGTAGGCAGGTAAAATAGCCATACACATTTACACATAGAATGGTGGGTCGTGAGGTAAATGAAACCTAGGGGTGAACTCGGATGAAGGCGGGCAGGTAGGTATCAGGAGGGTTTTCAGGTTAGTGTACTGGTGTAAAACTGAAAAAAAGAGTTAGTGGAATGTAGTAATGCGATGCATGAGGTTTTCCAGATCCACCACTTAATTGGTATGGTGCAAATGTATATGTTCCTAATGCGTAATGCATCGCAGGAGGCGTTGGGAGGTGTTTGTTTTCTGTGGAGTTTGGGAGCAACAGAGCGGACTCCAGGACCCAGCAGCCACCTGCTTTAGCCCCTCTCGCCAGCCACTACTTAACGTCTCGCGGCATCCGCTGCGCGGGACGCATGTGGGCGCGCGCCCGGCAAGGCCCGGGCCAAGGGCGGGCCCGTTTGAGCCCGTTCAAGATCGTAAAAGGTCAGGTCGGGCCCCCCCCTCTGACAAAACTATTTCCATAAGGTCAGTGCTTGTGAGTTGATTTGTTCTGTTACCTTATCATATTCATTTGGCATTTTGACCCAAGGTATAGTGTAGTGTCGGATCCATCTATGGCCACTAAAGGAGGAAAGGGGAGGATTTCTGCTACAGGGGGGTCAGTGGCGGGGTCATTGGATCGGTTCATCATTAGAGCAACTTCAGTACTGGACCATGAAATTGCCTTGACTGAGCGGCGTCTATCTCTGGACCCCACGCTATCAAAGAGATCATCTCTGGGTGAGTTTACGCATGTTAGGTCACCAGAGCAACGCACTGCCATGGGTAATAACCCTTCCCCCCTGTTTGGAGGAAGCCATCAGCCTTCACAGGCCGCAGAGAGTATTGTTGACATTTCGCCTCTACTGGACCCTGCGCCTACCATCGAGTCTGCTGTTTCGGCATTTAAAGAGCCTGTTAGCCGCTCACCTCCCCGTACTTTAACGAGGTCAATTTGTAATTCCTCTATCCAAGTTGTGGCCCAACCCCAGGAACCTGCTATAAAGAGAAAGCGGGGTGGGGGCCCTCATAGGAATAAAAATCCCAAAAACGCGAAGATCCAAATATCCCGTGGAATAGGTGTAATGGACCTTGTACCAACATCATCTGGGGCGGAGGCTCGATTACCTACCCTTCTCACGGGCTCATCAAACCCTGATACAACAGATCCCCTTTTACATCTAGTTGGAGAGGACTTTTTGGTGAAAATAGGAGCTTTATTCACTTCTTCCCTTCAACCACTCCTCGAAAGACTCTCTTTAATAGAGGACAAACTCTTACATCTTGACTTATCTCTTTCAAACAATCACTTGAATAATAATTTGTCACGAGGGGCCATTCTGGGTTATCTGGTGTAACCTCTAACTCAATCGCTAATCTTCCTACCCCGACTAGTTTATCCCTCCCTTTGCCTCCCAATACAACATTAGCCCCTCTAAGGGGGTCTGTTGAGTCTGGTACCATTGGGAATTCTGGCAATGTAATTCATGGTGAGGGAGCATCTAATAAGGTTATGAATCTAGCGATTTCTACTCAGGAGGGTGGTTCTATGCCAGGTTCAACAAGAAACAATAAAGTTGATGATTCCCGTAGGCGCCCCCTAAGTTGTGATTTAAAGAGCTCTAGTTTGCCACGCGTAGATTTGCCATCAGAATCAATTCCGTATGTTGTTGTTTTGGCTGGTGTCCCGGGACTGGATCAAGGTAAAGAGGAATCGTATTCTGATCTGAAAAACAAGTGTACCCACTGGTTAAATACTAACAGACCACTTCCACCACAGGTGTATAGTGACATTTTATTTGCTCGTAGAGCAAGTTGGGTGGGGCAAAAAAGAAACACATTGAGGGCGATTGCATTTTGATTAACTTTAGAGACAGTCGGATAGTTGATCATATATGCGATTGGCATCAGATGTGGGTGGCTAAAGGGATACGGTCCCTTTCTTTAACGTACTTTTTTCCCCCTCATCCTCCCCACCTTTCAACAAATAGCTGGGGCCAACGAAGGGTAGGTAGGGACTCTATGCCCCAGGTGGAAAGAGCAATCAATTGACGCTGTAACTACGATAATTTCCCACCTTTTGTTCTCCCCCTAACTAATAGATTTAGTTGTTTAGACCAAGTAGACTGACTAACTCTGAACAGTCAAACTCTGCGAATTGATGTGGGAGATGTGGTTAATGACCAGACATCTACTTTGAATAGGGAACTAGCGAGCAAATACATTTTTAGGGGAACCATTGATGATACTGAGGGGGTTGTATTTTGTAGTCCGCCTGGTAGGGTGGGGAGTCTACCTGCTACTATTACTAAACAGGGTGAACCTATTTTTCTTTCCCAGGCTATAGAAGCCCAACTATTCCAGGGAGTAATGGCGCCTGATAATCCTCCGCTGATAAGCAACGATAGGGCATTAATGGAGTATGCTAAAGGGGAATTAGTTAGTCCCCTTGACGCCACTGTGGAAAACATTGGTGGCTATGTGGAGGAAACCCTGTCTGTGGCCCCTGAAAGAGGGATCTCTACCATGGGTCTGCAGAGATCTAAGGCAGTCTTACCATCAGGGCTAAGTATGCTGTCTTGGAATATAGCCGGGTTATCTCCCAAAATGGTCATCCTTGAGTGGGCTGAATACATTGATACCCACGAGATCTGTTTATTTCAGTAGACCTGGGCACTGAAGTCTCTACATAGAGTAGGGTTTGCCACCTATCGTAAAGCGGCAGTTCAGGGCTAGGGGTAGACCATCAGGGGGCTTGGGCATCTGGATCGGTACACATCTAGGCTGTTTAGTTAAGCCGATGGACACCCATTCCCCTGATATCCTGTGTATTATTCTATCTCTTAATGACTTCCCCTAAGTGGCAATTATTAATGTTTACTCTCGCCCTGTAAGGTATGGGCAAACCTCACAGACGCTAGATTGTCTGTCAGCCTTCCTTTCGTCGCTGCCTGAGCAAGTTTTTCCTATTATCGGTGGGCATTTTAACTGCCACCTTTGAAAGAAATGGTCAGGCATCCACAATTGATTATATCTTGGTGAAAGTGGATATCTGGCATAGGATAGTGAATTTCCTGGTACAGCCTCGCCCTGAAAGTGATCATAATCCGCTGGTTGTTACCCTGGACTGGTGTCAACTGGGAGCAGGGCAAGCTGAGCCTACCTCTCCCCCTTCCAACCTATTTGTAACAGAGGGAGGTAAAAGAATCCGTTGGGGAACTTTTTGACAGTCACCTGAGGCAAAGGTTGCACTGTATACCCTTTTTGGTAAAGGCCAGCTATTTTACAAATAGACGCAGTGGTACTGTTTTTTTAGAGGAGCTGGGGGATAACCACCAGGATATGGTTGAAACCCTGGCAGAGATTTTTTATACTACCTCAACCCATAAAAGAAAGGAACAAAGAGGCATTAGTCCCTGGTATAATAGGGCTTGTAGAGAAGCAAGGAACGCCCTGCTGACTAAACTGAGCGAGGGCGATATTCCACGCATTAGGGAGGCAAGGTTTTTTTTTAAAAACTTATTTTAGAAGCGAAATCTGAATGGGAAACTGAGAGGTGACAGGCCATTAAGAAAGCCCTAGACGATAGGGACCCCAGAGGGTTTTGGAATTTGGTGAAGACAGGCAAACCCGAGGGTAAGAATGCAATTGAGCCAAACCTCGGGGAGGAAGTCTGGCGAGCTCATTTCCAAACGTTATATACAAAGTCCCAAATAGGAACAGTTGTAAACGGGCCGTCAGCAATTGACTCTATTCATGTTCCACTTATTGATATCCCCCTTTGTTCCTTGGCTGAGGTGACAATGGCCTTGGCCAAAGTCTTGCCAAATAAGGCACCCGGATTGTATAGGGTCCCAGGAGAGCTATTTAAATCCGATCAGGCAGTTTGGGTTCCATACCTGCGGTCTCTCTTTAATGCAATCCTCTATGGCCTGACACCCCCCCAAACGTGGGTAGGTGCCGAGATCATTCCCATTTAAAAAAAAAGAGATTCTCCTATAGAGCCGGCTAATTATAGGCCTATTAGGCTAATTAATGTAACCCAAAACATTTTCGCACGTGTTCTTTTGGGAAGACTGCAGACTTGGATGGAAGATCATAATATACTCACCCCTCTTCAAGCTGGTTTTAGATCCAAAATTTCAACTATAGATCAGTTGTTTAGATTACAACTGATCTATTGGAAAACCATCATGTTGGAGAGAGGCTCTCTCTACCTCACATTTGTAGACCTCAAATCAGCTTTTGATTTGGTAGATCGAGACCAGTTGTGGGACCTTCTGTTAGAGATGGGGGCTCCAATTTACCTATGTCAACATTTTAAACGCCTCCATGAAGGCACTTTTGCTAAAATTAGATTTGGGAATAGAGGGGAACTCTCAGCTCCGATTCCCGTAGAGAAGGGCGTGAGACAAGGTTGCGTTCTTGCACCAACCCTTTTCTCCCTCTTTCTAAATGGGCTAATTGAGGATCTCTTATCAGTTAAGGACATAGATTCCCCTAAACTTGCCAACCGCAAAATTCCTACATTAATGTTTGTGGATGACATGCTGCTCCTATCTAAAACACCTATGGGGATGCAGCGTGTCTTAGAGAAATTTGGCTTGTTTTGTAAGAAAAGGAACCTTGAGGTGAATATAAAGAAAACAAAGTATATGGTCTTCCATGCCGACTCCACAAATTGTCCACACCCTAAAATGGATGATAGGCCTTTAGAGAGGGTCCCCATTTTTGATTACTTAGGACTTACCCTAAATGATAAAATGGATTGGGGGCCGCAGATTACTAAGGCGAATTTAAAACTCCCTCAGGCTAGTGGGGGGATCCTAAAAATCCATAGGAGTTGTGCCGTAAAGGTTATTGGCCCCACATAGAAATTTATAAAGTCCAAGCAAGGGGTGCCACCCTTTACAGAGCTGAACTATGGGGATACTGCCAGACTAAAACTCTGGCAGTGACCGAAAATAATTTTTTAAGGCAACTCTTGGGTCTCCCTCTAAGCACCCCTTTAGTCCCTCTAAGGATGGATCTGGGCATTCTCCCCATTACCGAAGTGATAGCCTTTCGCCCACTATTGTATTGGCGCGGCTATGGAGTACTCCTGAGCTGGCTATTTACAGAGAGGAACTAAAATCAGTCATGCACATCCGGGGGGTGGGAAAAATCCCTTGGCTGTCCTAAATTCCGGATGCCTTCTGTCAAATTGGGAGGAGTGACTTGTGGTCTTCACCTGAGGAATCATGTCTTGATATTTCTAAACAATCACCTACCTCTGCTCTTAAAGAATACCGATTGATGTGTATCACTAGGGTGACTGAGACATCTAGTCTAACCTCCAGGTTTTTAGATGTTAAAATAGTTTATAAATTGGAGCCAGCCCTAGATCTCATTCAACCCTTCCTAGCCAAGAAACTGTTCCTCCAATTCCGATACGGGACGCTCCCCCTTTATGCATTTACTAACAATTTGGCGGGGGCCAATAAATTATTATGTCCTGGGTGTAATGAGACAGAAGAGACAGAGACCCATGTGATCTTTTTTTTTCCTGCATACAAGGTTGCTAGATCTTAATGGGTTCTTCAACTTTGTAGGAATTTGGGAATCAGAAATTTTAGAGAGGTTTTTAGGCTACTAAAATATGATACACACCCGGTCTTTGTTGCTGCTATATCTAAATTCCTTTTTGCTATGTGGTGAAAACGCAGATGTTTAGTGAAAAGTTAGGGTTGAGACCTGGTTGGTGTTGTTTTAACTGACTCTGTTTCCCTTGATCTTAAATGTTATTAACTGACGTCTACATTTTAAATTATGTTTATTAGCTTATTTATGTTTTTAAATGAATTATGCCAGAGGATGACATTTTCCCTTACGTGGATATAAATTGCTTTAATTAACATATCACTCCATGCTTAAAGTTTTTTACGATTTAATAAGCTACGTGAGTGAGAATCTTTTTTATTGCCATATTCACGTTAACTGGATCTAAAATGTAAAAAGTACCATTATCTGTCCCTACTTTCTACCTTTTTAAAAAAAAAATTATTATGATGTTGTATTTCTAATGTTATTTTATTGTGCTTTTATTGCAGTAATTGCCGAAATAACGTTTTTTTGATTGATTGATTGAAATACATTGTGGTTCCAGAATTAAGTAGAAACATAGGCAAGACACTTCCATCATCCACCCACACGCACTGTTGGAGATTCAGCACTGTAACTCAAGAGCTGTAAAATCGGAAAAGGCTTCATTTTGATGCTGATCAGTATGTTGCAAGGAGAACAAGAGCCAGAAACTGAGACATGCCTAATGTAAACACAAAAATGTACAGTGTAATTATCCATTTTGGGGTTCAACCTAACTTTAGCTCCTGTTAACTATCAGGCTAATTTTTCCTTAAAAGCCCTCACACTTCATACTTGACTTGGACGTTTGTTGTTAAAAGTGGTCATTGTTTGCTTCATTTTGCTGTTTTGGCACACCTCCTGCTGACTAACATAATTTAAATATTGAGTGCTTCTGAAGCACAATACCACGTCTTTCTTCACAGTGGTCTCTATGTATTAGTTTTATGTACTTCTGTTATGATCTAAATTTTCAGTTTATGGTTCACCTGGGATAGATTCTATTTTTAAGATGTATATATTTTTACCAATATCCACCATTTTTGTAATAAACTATTTCCCCAACACAAGCATAGCCTACTCTTTGTAGTATGAGAGATCAAAAGTAAATACTGATTCTGATCGTTCACCTGGGGTAACATTAGCCTGAAATGTGGAATGGACTAATGCAGAGGTTCTTAACCGTTTGACTTCGGTGGACTCCCATTTAATAATTAATGGAACCCGGGGACCCCCACTGAGCTATTATTGGAATCCGGGGACCCCCACTGAGTCATTGCTGAAATCTGGGGGCCCCGCCTAAGCTAATGATTCGAACCCCAAACAATACACAAAAAGTACAAAAACAAGCATTAATTGAACAAATACACAAATTATGAAATATTTTATTTAGTTCACAAATATAAACAATTTTTTTTGTTATAATGGGAAGGTTGGAGCCTTCCTAAATGTAATTAAGACCACTAATCTTCCATACTAGATTCTGATTGATGCACTTGCACTGTTCCCATAAATCAATCTGAGGATGCTAACTTAATTTTTAACCTCTAATTTAAAATTCTGTCACGTTTGTAGAAAGTATTAAAAATTGAAATTTTGCTTCTTTATTTATTGACACATTATTCATCTGTGAATATTATTTCATTTTCTAAGCAGTCACACACCCCTGAGTAGGCTTCATGGACCCCAGGTTGAGAACCACTGGATTAATGCGTTGTAAACCTTTTTTAATTTTTAGCAGCCTCTCCCATGCTTTAACCTCTCTTTGAAGATATGGATTACTCTGTATTTGAAGTTTAGTCACTAGAGATAGAACCTACTGTTCACTATGCATTCTCTGGATAACCCCTCTCAGTAAGATCATAGTTCGCTAATAAAGAACTAGTGTGCTTACCCAGCTAACAGAATGTGCCAAAACGTGGAGCCATGTTGTTGCTCAATACAACATTGGAATCCTTTATTTTGCTGTGCAGCGGTTTCTTGCCTGTGGTTCGAAACATTTTAGTAGAAGGAGGTCTCTAATTTTGCATTGGTCACTCTAATCCATTTTAAGTATTTCGGTCTGTAAAGATCAGGAAAGTTGGTAGTAAGATACGCGACATGCTCAAACTACAAACACCCCTACATGTAACAGCTAAGGCAAGTACAAATGTAATTATTTGTGTATGCATCTCCACATGTGCTTGCAAACAACAGGTCCAGTGTGTCACAGAAACACGAAGCGACAGGATGGTAAACCCTCCTCTTTTGATTAGCATCCTGTGGAATGTGTTGAAATGTAGATTTCTCTTCCCATTGTATGCCTTTTTTTGGAGTCAGTTGACCAACAGCTTTGTCACATGCATCTTGCAATCAACTTTTCAGATAGAAACAAATAATGACAATTCTAAATTAACAAAAATAGTATCCTCGTTCTTGCTTTTTGAAAACACATTCCTAATTTGAATGACAATATCATATTAGAAACCTATTTATTTGGAAGACAATGCATCAAATCCTGGAAGCAGATCGACATTCTTTACATGATTACATTGATGTGAAATTCACCGCCACCACGTCTAGAGTCATGTCACACCACAAATAACTTTTTAGAGTGTCCACTAACACAATTTTTCATCTGTCATCCTTGTTGTGTTCCTCAAAAATACTTGTCTATTCCCATGTATTTCAATAGAATGTTCAGGGTTCTCGAAGAGAAACTGTGTTTGAGACTAAGCATCAAAATCAATGCAGCACAGGTATGATTTATTTAACCTTTCACCTAAATAGTACTACTTTGATTAAGGACAATCTGTGTATATAGATAACTATGTCATTATGGAAATGAAGGAGTATTGCATTTATTATCGTTTTTTATCTTGTATGTTTCCACGCAATTTGTATGATTACACCCTTCAGCTCTGCCGTTGTTCACAAGATTATTTTTTTGTACCACCCTGTTTTCAAAGTATTGTATAATGACCCTAATATATTAATGACCTGTATAATTGCTTGTTGTTAGATCATCTGTTTTAACATCTAGTCATTTTTTTTTTTTACATATCTTAATTTTTGAACTATGGAGCCGATGACGGTGGGACCGCCACCGACAGCCGTTGGTGGCAGTCCCAACACCATCGGAATGAGGATTTCCGTCTGCCTCATAACGATGGTGGCGGATGGGTGGTGATTAGATAGGCCGACCGCCATGGATCCGACGGGCTCAGGAGTATGTTGGTCCGTCAGAGCAGCAGTAATACCTACAATGGTGGTGGGCCAGGCACCTCCGTAGGTATTACAATTTTCCTTTCCGTCGGCCCATTCATGGCGGTGAACCTGCCATGAAAAGGCTGGCGGAAAGGGACATTGGGGGCCCGTAGCGGGCACCCCTTCCCCTCTGGCCCTCAGCTTTGGGTCTTGGGGGGCACCTGTTGTGCCCCCCTACATATCCCTGCACCATGTGGCAGGCACCGTGTGCAGTGTCCCCTTATTTGCTCTGCGGCATATGCTGCAGCCAGCAGCACCCGCCGCAATGCAAAACATGAGCAATGCGACCGCCGTGGTGGCGGTCACATCTTACTACCTGTGGCGGAACCGCCGTCAGCCTGTTGGGTGGTCCCATTTATGAAAGGATGGTGGTCGGACGAAAGTCCGACCGCCATCCGAATCAGCCCCAAAGTCCTTATGACTAATCTTTTTGTTTATAATTAATATTGATAATGCACAGCAAGTGCCAGGGATCCAGTTTCAAGTTGTAGCAAATGCCTTAGATCTAGCTTCATGGGCAGCATATATTTGATAAAAAACAGTTTCTGATGGTAGGTAGCAAGATAAATATTGACAGCAGTAAACAATGCATGTATCCTTTTATCAATTTGTTTGAAGGCAGGAATAGCATGGATAAAGAGGAGGTGAACTGAGCAAGTTAGAAATTCATAATCGCAACAATGCAAGTATCATTGTAGCGATCAAATTGAAACACAGGAGGTAAAGTGGGTGCGTAGATGGAGAATTGAAAGGGGTGTTGAGACATATTGACAGTGGGAAGGGCATTGCAAAATATTACTGTTTGGTAAACAGATATTCTATTTGTAGAAAGTTTGGGGGGGGCTTTGGGCTCATCCTGTAGTGATATAATGGGCATGAGAACAAATGTAAGGATGCAGAAGGACTAGTTAGGTTTTCTTGGATTTCTGATGAAGAATTGATGGGCAATTATCGTTTTGAGTGTAGCAGTTACTTTAGAGAGTGTTTGAACAGCATGTAGTCACTCAGTGACCAGATTCCTATGACACGGTTGTCCCAGAGTTTTCCTCCATTCATTTTAAGGGATTTTTCTCTCTATATCTTGTTAGTCTCCATTTTTGGGTGGTCACCTTGCACTCAGAGGTGGAACGTAGTGTGGTTGCTGTTTCATTGAACTTGGAGGTGTGATAGGTTTTAGGGAGCTTTTGTGCTGATGCCTTTCCACATAAGACAGAGGACCCTGTGTTGTATTTGGTGCTTAATGATTAAGCAAAATCGTCTTAGTATTTGATTTACTACCCTGCCAAGCAATTGTTGGTTTAATATACATCTGAGGGGACTACTATGTTTTGGTATTCGGTTGGGAAATTTGGCCAGTGCATACCACTATACTGATATGGATGCACAATGACTGTATACAGTGAATACTTCATGGTATGGCTCTGCTCATATGTCTGATATTACCCTCTTACTGTACCAGAATGCTGCTCCATCGATAGTCAAGAGGGAAATCCTATGGTGCAATGTATTTTCCTCCAACACCAGCATTGCTCTTGATTTTATTATTTGTGTAAGTAGTAGGTATTTGACATCCGCTTTGTAGTTTAGTTACTCACGAACTATTTTTTTCCTTGTTGGAGTTTTATTTGGTCTCCACTTTTTTATTATTTTTGACCTAGTATTCTAGATCCAGGGTCAATAGGTTCAATGATTTTTTCCAAAATGATACAGTTCATGCTTACTTTGTCATTGCCTTTGAGGTTATGACTAGCTACTGAAACGTGTTTTTTTTTTACAACACATTTTATTGAATTTCCATGATACACTCTGGCCAGGCGCCCATCATCCCATCATATACATTATCAGGACAGAAGTAATTCAAGTGTACCAAACATGTAGAGCGTATTAAAGCAAATCATATGTACAACACAACAAGAACAATTTGACGCAGACAGATCTAGTACTTATGAAGCTTGGGGGGGTTCAGCTAGGTACGTACATGAGCGGTGATGAGATGCATTATATATGATGTAGGCTGGGGATCGCGGACATTGTCAGTCACTAGGGGGTCTGATAGGGGACAAGGGGGAAAATATATTTCCCGTTATGTTACCCATTGGGATCATATTTTCCTATGCTTCTGGGGACAGCCCCGTGCCTGGAACACCGCAATCTCCACGCCCATGCAACTGCCCAGACCTTTCCTCCATTTCCCTAATGTCGGGGGGAGGCCCCCTTCCATAGCTGGGCAATGTCGTGTTTGGCAATAGTGAGGGCCAAGAAGAGAAGATGCTGCTTATGTCGATTCCCTCCTATCCCATCGGTACTTTGTAGGAGAAATAGTTTTGGGTCAAACGGGAGATCCCAAGATAATATCTTACCCAGGCAGGTTGAAATTTTGCACCAGAAGGGCTGCAACGCAGTTCAGCTCCACGAAGTGTGTATGAATGAACCCTCCTCTTTTCCGCAGTGTAAGCACAGGGGAGACTGGACGACCCCCATCTTCCATAGGCGAAGACGTGTATAAGATACACAATGTATGTATTTATATTGGATGAGGCGGTATCGACAGGACACAGCTGCTCCCCGGGGGCTAGCTAATGCTTCAGCCCAATCGTCATCTGTCAACCCTGGTATGTCATCTTGCCACGCTTTTCTAGTTTTATGCAACGTGGTTCTGGCATGCTTCGTGAGGTTCTGGTAGATCTGACGGATTTTATGAGCACCCAGGTTTCCCATAAGGAGGCGGCCCTCAAGGGGATGAAACTCAGGCAGAGTGTCCAGAGAATGAATCAATGGGTTGAGAGCATGACGTAGCTGAAAGTATTTGTGGAATTGCGTCTTGTTCAACTGAAATTCCACCTGTAACTGGCAGAAAGATTTTAGAGTGGAGCCCTGTATGTCGTCTACAGGGCTCTATGTCAGTGAAGATATACCCACTAGGTCCCACCTGTGAAATCCCGCCAGAGCTGCCACCGGACGCAGATAGGTGCCATGCCACAAGGGAGTCGCTTGGGTCAGGTGGCCACGCCAGCCCATCTGCCCTACTGTGTATCTCCAGATCCGGACCACCGTTCTACTGGCATGGGGTAAAAAGTTTAGGTTTTGCGCACTATATAGCAGCCGGAGGAGGGGAACACCCTCCATCGTCACATGCTCCAATGCGAATGCCGGGTCTGTTGGTGAGTTATACCACCATTAATTTATAATCAATAATTGTGAAGCTGCGTAGTAAAAATACACATCAGCGGCAGCAATACCGCCACAATACGTTGATTGGGCGCAGGTTTGTAATGCCACCCGAAACGCTCCACCATTCCATAGGAATTAATTATGGATGGTGTTTACTTGCGCAAACCATGATCGAGGTAAATGATATGGGAAGTTTTGTAGACTTTACAGAACTCGGGATAGTGAGACCATCTTAAAAATCGCTGTACGCCCATACAGTGAGAGTGGGAGAGAGGACCATATTGCTGTCTCCTCTCGAAGACTAGTGACAAGCGGGTTGATATTGTGTTCCCATGAGAGTTTTGGGCAGGGTGACATGAAAATACCCAAATATTTAAAGCCCCGGACGCGTGGGTTTACTGAGCCGCCCAGGTGCCTCTCCCCTGGTCCCCACATACTGGGAATAGCACTGTTTTAGCAGAATTGGTATGGAGCCCGGTAGTCTGGCCGAATACTCTGAGGATCTGCAAAATATGTGGACCTGAGATCCACGGGTCAGTCATAAAGAAGAGGACACCCTCTGCGTATAGTGCAATTCGGTCAGGTCGCGACCATGCCCATTCAAAGCACCGGTTCACCACGTACCCATCCCGCTAAAGGTTCCATTGCCAGGGCGAATAGGAGTGGGGACGGGGGAGCAACCCTGTTGTGTGCCACGACAGACAGAGAAAGGGGCTGAAAGATGGCCGGCCATACGGACCGAGGCAGTGAGATTTGTGTATACTAGACGGACATATGCCAAGAAACACTGGCCAAAATTGACAGCTTCGAGAAGTTGGAAAAGGTACACCCAACTATGAAAGAAACTCAATTTTTTAAATACTTTTCTACATGTCAGTTTTTCACTACAATACTTGCCCGTTGTCAATTGACTTTGCAGCTCTGTCCCATTCCTAATGGTGTGCAATATTACAATATTTTGGACATAATTCCCAAAAATGTTTTGGCGCCAAGTCAGATTTACAAGTACTAGAAGTATGTATGTATAGGGTATTTCTTTAGCACAAATCTAGCCTGAAGGCAACCAAACAATAGACATGGTCTAAGACCAGGATAAAGTTCACGAGTAACAGGAGAGGAAGTTTGGTTACGGACATTTAATGCCTTCTAATGTAGTGTTCTTTAAAGAGGTGAGTCTTCAACTCTTTCCTAATTTGGAGCAGCGTTGGGGCGGGCCTGATGGATACGGGCTGTTCTTCCAGATCCTGGTTACATAGATGGAAACACTTGCAGTTCTGTTTTTTCTATTTTACTCTTCTGCAGACTGATGGTGTCCTAGCTGAGGGTGTGCCAAGAACCAGCAAGTTGGTGTGTTTGTCTGCAAGATAAAGGAGGGTGCTTGTCATGCTAGCTTTTTAAATGGTGCAGCTGTTTGTGAAGATGGTGAGCAGCAACAGAGGAAGCCAATGGATTTACAATAGGATGTTGGTGATGTGATCATATTTCATTAGACCCTGGATGAGACATGCTCTAGCGTGTAGGATACCCCTAAGGATTTCCAGTCTTACGTCTGGGTAGTCATGAAAGAGGCATTACTACCATCCAGCTGTGTCAGTACAAGGGCTTGAACAACAGTTTCAAAGTTGTTTTCTGGAAGAAACAGTTTGACTTTATTTACCATCTTGTTTTTTGGCAATGTGTTCCTTGAGGTTGGAGGTGAGGGTGAATCCAAGCAACTTGTCATTCGGTGAACACTGAGGTTTGCCTCCCTCATGGTTCATTTCATTGTGTCAGGTTTGTACTGTGTCTTGTTTGTTGTTCTTGGCAAATAACAGGAATTCTGTCTTGGTAGGGTTGACCTTCAGGTATGTGCTGGACATCCTAGTCTGGATGATGTGCAGGCAGTGTTTGGGGCTTTGACTGTCTGAAGCAGAGGAGACTTTCAAGTAGAGTTGTGTATCATTGGCATATTGGTGAATTGTTATGCTGTTACCTGTGAATAGGACACCAAACAGCTCCATGTAATGCTAAAAGTGATAGAAAACAGTATGGAGCATTGTAGTACTCCACAGGTAATAGGAATGTTTTCTAACCAGGAGATGCCTATGTGAGCAAACCTGTGTCAGTTGGAAAGGTAGGAGAAAAAATAGTGAAGAATATTGCTAGTAAATCTTATGCGTCAGTACAGGGTGCGTATGAGGGTGGGATGGTCAACACTGTCGAAAGTAGCTGAAAGGTCCAGCAGTATCAGAAGTCAGGGGTAATCTTCACTTGTGCAGAAGAGGGCATTGTATACTATGTGTACGGTATTGGTCTCGATGCTGCAGTGTGATCTGAAGCCAGATTGGTAGTCATGCATTGGTGTGATCTTGAAGTTAAACATAGACTGATTTTCATTAAGTCGGCGATAAATGGTGAGTGATGGACCGGTAGTTGTCGAGGTCATCAGGGTCTTGTGTAGGTTTTTTTAGGAGAGGGAGCATTTGGCCTTTCTTGAGAGCTTCTGGAAAGCTGCCTTCAGTGAGAAGTTGTAAGTGGCATCTCTGGGACAATCAATGTGTATTCAAAGGGCGGTCTCAAGAGAGTGGTTCATGTAAATGAATTGAACACCCACAGTCACAAATCTTACACTACTTCTGTGCAAGATTAAAAAGCGCACTTAACTATTGGAGTTTGAATAGTGCTTTAAATGTTAAAAAAAGAACAGTACATCCTTACATTTCAAAATTGTTTGCAAAGAGTAATCACATGAAAATCCATTTTGCATGTGAAGAGGAAGGATATATGTGTATTTTCACAAACACACATTCTAATCTTGTGGATTTTTTTTGTATATCCGAGAATTCAGACTGGTAGAGTTAGAACAGCCATGTTATAAAAATGGTAAATTTCACTGGCGTTTGCTTGTCAATTCTGTGAAGGAAGTAGATATTCCTAAACCACCCTCTGCCAAAACATGTGGAGAGGTGTGCTTTTTTGAGTGAATCTGGGCCACTGCTTTTAGGTTTACGCCTACCTTAAGCATATTACCAGTTTTCCAAATTCAGTTCATATTCGCCCTTGTGCTTTTAAACTGAATATAAATCAGAGGCCTGTTGTTGAAAAATCAATACTAAAATATGAACGGTAGTAAGAACCACTTTAATTACATTTCCAAGTGTGGAATTCTAGTTAGAAATAACGATATTTATTCTTGAAATATTGTAACCAATATAAATAGCGTGTAATAACCTAACAAGCTAATAAAAGTCAAAGCTTTAGTAAAAAAAATAACTTGCAGAACCCTGCTCACATCTTATTTACAAGAATTATATCAAGGTACTCCTTCCCCTGTAGCTTCCCTTCATTGATTATTCCTGCAACTTGAGATGTGATGGTCGGATTGGCAAGGCAGTAATTTGCCCATCCTCGGTGACTGACACCAGATAATGAGAACGCTTTCACCAGGACAGAACAGCAGAGAATAATTTCTAATTTACTACTACAGGTCTCATCAAAAGTAGCGCTGAAAAAACACTGGATTTATCACTTCAATTACTGGAATTTCACATGGAGTTTGAAGAGACATGTTTTTTATAATGTGACAGGCCTCGCAGAGTGTTCGACTCTCCCCCCACCCCCGACATTTTAGCTATCAAATTCTGTAGAGAGGGGATGCAAGTGAAAGAAATAACTTTAGTTTTAGAACTTTTGGGGCTGTCTGCAGGCTGGTAGAGAAATCTGTTATGGACAGGTAACCATTGCTGAACCCCTGCAAATCGAGCTTATTGAGTGGGTGGGAAGAGGTAGGAGCAGGTAGCTGGGGTCGGAAAGAGGGGGTAGTTTTTCCATAGTGTTTCTTTTCCAATAGCAGACACTGTCTCAAATGTCTAGTCACTGTTGAGATATTCGTTTATCTACATTATCAACCTGGTACCAGGTGCGTAACACAGGTGCGTAACACAAAATGGCCGCCTGTTCCTTTCCTAGCTCACCCCGCAGTATCTTATGAAGGGCCCATTGATACTAGGGCTGTCGCAGAAATTCAAAGGACGTTGGCCAGAGTATGGCTCCCTGAAAGGTGGGGGCACCCAGGCACTTCAGGGGCCCACCTTGTCCCTCACCCCGCCCAACACGTGTACACGTAATTGTTTCTGAATGCCGTGCAGTTAATCTCGTTTCATTATAATCTGTACCACAGATGTCAGAAAAAACACTTAGACACAGCTATAAAGCTCACGATGGAGCATGGCTGTGAAAAATAAATTCTGAGACGTGATGGATCCTTTTCAATATTGGAAAAATGAAATGGCACCATTGCATTGTTAGGGAGCCATAAAATGTGATGCTGGAGCGCACTGAAGCAAATATCATCCAGACGGGTGGTTGTTATCGCGGCAGTACATAATGTATTCAGTATGTTAGCATAAACCTTGCGTATGCTTGGGGATGGCGAGCGCAGTCAGTGCAGTCCATAAACCTATGGTCTGATGTGAACTTCTCTGCAGGCCTGAGACTCTACAGGACCGGTGCCGGTTATGTTTTTTATGACCTGCTAAAGTAGTATTTTCAAGAATGACTGCAGTTTAGATCATAGAAAGGAAGTTTTCAAGCTCCAGATACAGTTGTCAAATGTGTATAACTGCCTGCGTTCGTCTGTTTATGAGGTACTATAGTCGCGCAATAATGTTTATGGGGTGTTTTGTTGGAGCTGAAGATCAACAGTGTTGTTCGGTTCAGTCAATTAGTATTTTGCTTTCAGTTAAACTTGTGCTCGCCATATCTGTCTCTGATTCAACTGCTACTCCCTGTTGTAAGAGTTTTCCCCTTTAGGTTCACATCTGTTGCTATCTCCTCTGCCATGGGCACTGCCTGTAAATGTGTTTGCATCAGTGCCGCAAGTGTTTTGGGTTTCCACCAAAGGCAATTTTTTACCTTCCAAAATAGCAATAATCCCAGTTCACACCACCATTGCGTGTCATGGATTCGTGTGAATTCATCACAAAGCTCTTCACAAAATTAGAATGGTGATATAGTTGAGCGTATGAAAGTAAGGGACATGGGTATATACCATGAATTTTTTTTTACATGCAGTTCACCTACTGGATGGATATCTATACTGTTGTAATTAGCTAGTTTAGTGTCAACTGCTACATCTTGGCTTCCGCCATCTGAGGCTCAAACATGGTTTTGCGTACTTTGTGGGAGCACTCAGCTCGGGCCCTGCGCCTTTTCAAGATGGGCTCTTTTATTGGACGAGCACAGCTTCCGAAGCTGCCCCATGTTCAATGGGACTAATTGTATGGCATTATCATTTGGCAGGCAGCGGGTGTTTTATTTTGTCAAACATCCACATGCAGCCGTAATTCAGCAAATGAACGGAATCAACAGAGGTGATGAATTAAAAGTTAAAGTTGGGATAATAACGTGCGTTCGAGCAAGAATATTCTCTATTAACTCTCGCGGGCATTGCCTGTGGCAGATGTTTGAGAAAGTCTGTGCAAAACTGATTGAAATATTGCAAGGAAACTGAAATAATGTCACTGGTGAAATGCATTTTACATAGTGCAGATGTAAGACATCAACTTCCCAGACTGATGGCAGAATTAACAAAAAAACACCATCTGGCTCAATAATTATCCGAAAATACCCCAACTCTCGGATTTGTTTGAATCCCACTTCGTTCCCAGCCTCCCTCCGTCTGTGTTTGCACACCAACAATGCTAGCTTGTGTAAAATAGAGGCTGTTTCCGTCTGATCATTTACAAAATGTGTTTTTGCATGAATAATGAGCCTCGAGATTGTTACTCAACAGGCAAATTATTTGCGTATGTGCCACATCAGTTATCAAGTTTGCACGTGTGACAGCTCCTGCAGTCATCATGCGAAATGCATTTGGCTTGTAACCATATGTTTTTGGTTGACAAAACGCTCAACCCCGAGATCCGTTTTCAATATGGCGCGCGCAAATTAGCACTCTGCCTCGCGCCACAACCCGAGCGCCTTGGCGCGTGTGCAGAAATGGCGCCTTTCTAGACATTAGCAGATATCTTTGGATCCGACCTTAAGGCACTCAATCATTTTGATTAAAACACTGATTTCTCATAAAGCCACAGTCTGTTGGAAGCGCCAAGCCAATGACATTTGAGCATTCATATATTTTCATAAACTTTGAACAATGTCAGAGAGACACCTCTTCAATCTTGGGCTCACAACAGCAGAGTGCTCAATCTTTCTTTAGCACAAGACAGAAAATTTGAATATCAGCCTAGGGTTATTAATGTGACAGTTCACTCGATGCGCACTGTGTTGATTTCTAAAGAGTTGAGCTGCAAAATAGATGAAAATGTGTACTCTTTTCCCCGCAAATTGTTGTTGGTGCCTACAGATTGTTATGCAGAATTACATTTAATTTCTTTACGATTGCGTGAGAACCACAGGTGCAGTCAATCAATATAACTTTATTCGGTCTAAATAAAAAATAGACCATAAAAGTACATAGAAATATTGCACATGGCTATAATCACACATATAGATTTAAAAACGAACTTACATTAAAAACAGGAAAAAAAGATATGAGTGCATAAACAACATTAAAATTCCCCAATACATCAAATGACCATGTTTAAGATAAGCAAAGGAGTGCAAAACGTAATCAAATTTCAGAGCTTCATTAAAATGGTTTAGGGAGTGGCTGAGGTTTGAAAAGAGCGAGAAAAGGGAATGGAAGGAGAACAAAAACCTCAAATAGGGTTTGCTAAGCGCCCCTACCATCCCCCAGAATTGGGCAGGTGCAGTCACAACTTCCGCACGTGACTGGATTCCTGAAAATTGCCATATCAATTGCTTATAAATATGTGTGAGTTTGTTTATAATAATGAGGGTTGCGTTTTCATTTGAAAATGTTTCCTGGGTTTTCCAAACCTAGGTTCTTACATAGAATGCTCATGTATATGGTTAGGACGCACCTAGCTTCCAATGATATTCCATTTTAGTGGCATACTACGTCACTAGGGTTGTTAGGTATGCAAAGGAGAACATCAGTTCTACTGTCTAATTTGTTGATCTTTAAATCAGGGGATGTGGGTTATGACGAATACTTTATCTACATAATAAACCATTGTCTTATCCTGGACTGTTTCCTTTCTTCCCATGTTCCTCTGTTCTGTAATCGACCATAATTTGAGGTACTCAGAAACAGGAAAATCAGTTTTAGGTGTTGGGTTGAAAACACTGTACATCTATTTATATCTTCAAAATAGGTTTTGTCTAAGTCATTCTCTCTTCATATTGGTTTTGTGTGTCTTGTTAAAACTGATCACATGCAGTTAGGTCCAGACTAATATGCAGATGCACCAATTAAGCCATATATTGGTATCCTCCCACCTTGTTGGCAACATCACTTTGGATGCTAAGACATATAATTCAGAACGTTCAACTAAAACTCATAAACATCTTTATTTGTTGGACAGCTGCTGAAAAGCCTTCCATTACATTTTACCCCGCCTGTATCTCTGTTCCCCTTGAAACCCCCATACCTTGTAACATCACTCTTCTTTACAATAACCATCTGTCTTCAATGTCATACGTTTCCCATTTTCTGTGCCTCTTTGATTGCACAGCACTCAACTGAGTGTAGTAGGGTAGGCGCTTAAAAAATAATCTACAAACAAACCCTAAAGCATGGATTAACCTCTTCAGTGCCCATGACGAGATAGTCTCGTCATGGAGCACGGTAGCGCTGTGCCCATGACGAGACTATCTCGTCATGAACCCCACCCACTAATGTAACGCCCGGCACAGGAGGGGGAAAGGGCGTGGCACAGAAGGGGTTAACAGTTTCACTTATATTTTATTTTTTCCATACATCTGATTTTATATTTAAAAAGTTGTGATTAATTTGTCCTTTGCAGGGACTCCGTTCACCCCCAATGATTAACTTTATCTGAATAAGGTCACCATGACGTTTTTCTTACTTTGCCGTTGATACATTGAAGCCAGGGCCAATGGAGGCTGATGCAGTTCTGCAGCAGCTGCATTTTCTGCGTAGTTATGGATTTGTTGCATTTGCCACATAACACACCATCTGCTACATCGTTTTCCGATTTCTACAAAAAAATAATTTAAATGAATCAAAAGTTACTAGACAAGCGGTGCAGGTTGGGTCTGCACAGTGACAGCCTCTTTGCAAAGGTGAGCTTGCCAGTTTCTGATTGCTATATTCAGGTGTTGGGCTAGTAGTAATAAGTGCTACTTTGTCCAGGAACTATTAATGGTGCTTAAAATGACAAAAGGAGTACTGCTACAGATTGCCTCACATTATGTTCCGTAATTTGCTCTTTCTTGCTACATAGGTTGGTCAACCCTGCCTCATAATTATTTACTGCACTACCACATAATTTAAGTGACTCTAATTGTAGCCCATTGGCCTCCCAATCTGCTTCTTAAATGGGCTAACGCTCTGAACGCAAGGGCTGAAGAGGAAGGTGTGTTATTTACTAAAGTATATGCCTTTTAATCCTGTTTTTATTGGCCTGTGATTTATTTCTGACCGTTTGCTATATCCGTTTGAGGGGCCTGATTTGCTGTAGTGTTTGCCCAGTCAATCTTTCTTTTTCACTCACATGCAAGGTCAGTGTCAAACCTTCCAGCGTTGAGATAGATCTGATCAGGAATTAGTGCAGCAGTAGAAGCCCAGTGTCGCTAGCAATTGTAGTTTGCACCGCAGAGGGAGGTGCCTTAATGTAATCTGTCATAAGTGTTACCATGTCCAGTAATACAATGCACCATGACCATCGGCTGTGGAGCATTTCTTAGCTACATATTCCAATTTCAGTGGCTAAGTATATAGAAGGACAAAGACAGACTGGAGCAGTCCTGGTCTGCTTAGTCAAAATTAAGCATGGTTTCAGGTACAACTTTCGGCAAGAACAGCATCCAACTTCCAAACATGTATTCTATGGAGAACCAGAAAGAGGATATACTATTGGAATATTAGGTTTCCAAATGAATATACACTGTGCAACAAGAAAGTATGTTTCAACCCGTGAGGACGCATACAACCAGAGGTCCAGATATTTAAGTGGAAGTAAAAAGGTGACCGGACATAGACGCTGTGCAGGGCATATATGTATGTAAACAATAGCCTAGACAAGGAACTAATGGCCTGCTGAAGTTCTGAAGACAAAACTAAGAAATCAATGATTACAAGACTAGCTAGACTTGAGTACAGGTGAGCAGTATTTTTGAAATTGCAAAATGTAAGCTTGTGATAATGTAAGTCTTGTGTTGGTAAGATTGGGCACAACGAATGAAGACTGGAATGGGTAGATCTACCATAACCTTCATGATCTATGTGGACTGCTTTAATGTGGAGCATTAAGGGTAGCTTGTAATATTTCTCAGGTAGCAAGCACTAGAGAATAAAAGGTCTAGGCTGTAGATGAATTAAAAGGGGCTTGAGCATGCATAATGTTTTGTATTTAAAAGTCTTATTTTGTAAATTACCTTCAAATGTTTTGGTGATTGGACGACACAATACGCAGTGACACACTTTTGACAACAATCATCTTCTGTTGATCTTCGCAGACCTGTCCCTGCTATTATTTGTCAGGTATTTATACCTACCAATGACACTGCAATCACATTTTTAATTGTATTGCATTTCAGTTAATGCTTCGTGCTACGGATTTCATTGCTGTAGGGTTATTTGTAGCTTCTTCAACATTTTATTGCAGTTCTCGCCCGCATAAATATTAGACAGACTGAAAATTGGATTTCTGATGGATCCAACATAAACCAAAGTGGAACAACACAAAATAAGTTCAAATGAATGGAAACAGCGTCTCAAAAAGACATTTCGCAATGCAAGAGAAAGTGAGCCGTTAGTCATAATAAACACCTCATATTGTTATTATGTATACTCTGATATTAAAGCCAATGGATATGACTACCTTGGGTCACATATTTATATTTTACGCTTCCAGTTAGTGTTGAAATGATTTGACGAACAGGCAACCCTTACTCAGGACTGGACTGGCCATAGCGGGCACTGGGCTCCCTCACCCCTCCCCCCCCCCCCCCTCTCCATATTGGGCCCGCAGCAGGCACCCCCACCCACCTCCACCGGGGCCGGTCGAACGGAATTGCCAGGGCTGTTTTCTGTTCCCAGTCCGGCCGTGCCCTTACTTCTTCCTATGGGGAGCTTGCCCTGATCTCCTTTAGGCTATAAATGTGGTCATAAGGTTACAAAAGCAGACCAAATAAGCACACATTGTTCCCATAACCTCCAAAATGATTCCTAAAGGAGTAAGCATTTACAGCTGACCTGAATGCTCTTTATGTAACTTATTTAACTCATAAAAAACACATCTTTTAAAGACTTCAACATTTAACCACTACCGTCGTTTGCGCCACCTATTGTACTGTCCTACCGTGGGAAGCAGGCATTGGCTGTCCCTGTGTGAGCCCCATCAATCAATACTCAAGGAGTGACATTGGAAAAACTTAGTGTGTCACAATCTGGAAAAGAGGATGGGATGGGAACATTAGTGAGGCTCTGTTTGTGTTCTTGATGCTTTTGTAGAAGCAGTGCTTATATTCTGGGACATGGAGAAATCAGCACAGCACACTGAATCAATTGATTTTTGGAATGGGTACCCTGATTATAATTTGGGCTCACGGTTTTATGGTATTCATTTTTTTAACAGTTCAGTCTGTATTTATCCAGATGTATTTTTAGCCATCTTATTGATATTTATCCTTATTTATTTTGTGTTTGGAGTATAAATGCAGTCGTAAAATAGTATATTTCCACATTTATTTAAGCCTTGGACGTGCACTCATACCTTGATGTCTGGCGTGTTTAGGCAAATTAGCAGCCACATATAGCAAAACACTATACTCGCATGTACTTATTGGCATTCTATTACAAATATATGTTTATATATGCCTGAATTTAAGCAGCTGGACCTCTGACCTTCCTGGTTAGTGTCACTGCTCTCCAACACGCAGCCTCATCGTTAAGGCGCTGCCTTCGAGCTGAACCTCTTTCCAGATAGGTGTTCGAGGCCCTCCTCCACCTGCAGGCTGCAGCCTGCACCTCATCCCTGGTGGTCTAGTGGAAGAGCACCCTGCTCTTCTGCTCTTCCGCTCTGTTTGCTCTGCTCTTTTTGCCTCTTTTTCTTTTTGCCCTCTCTCCTGCATCTTTTTTCTCTATTTTGCCTCTTTTTTCTTTATGTGCCTCTTTCTTCTTATCTGCCTCTTTCGCTCTTGATTTGCCTCTTCTCTCTCTCTATTTTTGCCTCTTTTCACTTTTTTTACCACTTTTTTCACTCTGCTCTCCCCCTTCCCGCGCTCCCTGCTGCTGCATCCCCCGTGGCCCCTCCCCTCAGTGTGTCACTCCCACCTACCAACTGATCGCCCTCATCTGACCCCTACTTCATGATGGCCGCGCCAAAGCTAAGCCCGACCACAACCGCGCCAGGGACTCCCACCGCTACGACAATAGCACTCTCCATGCACCAACAACTGCTAGCTCTTGACACCGAGCAACACCCAAGGCCCGATCTCCTGCCGACACTGCCGCCGCACCTTCACCCACCTCCAGACCCGGGCAGCTAACCCCAGCCTGACGGACACCACCGCACATGAGTGACATCCTCATCAGTGTATGCTCCCTGCACAGACACGCCATAGAAATCTGGGACCATCATCCACTAAAGCTCCCTCCGACTCACAACTATCTACAACCACCCACTCAGACGATGCCTCGCCCCCTAAGGAACACATCCACTTCCAGATCCATCCCAGCCTCAGAACGATGCTCCGCGGAACACTCGCCTACATACCTCCTGGACCCCATGCCCCCTTCATCAACGTACTGACCACATCGCACCCAAAGCCCTCTCCTCCAGGGACTAAATACTACTCGGAGACCTGAAAACTTCCACTTGGACAGCCACAGCGATCCCAACACCAGCACCTTCTTTCACCTCAAGATCAAGACGCTCTCTGACAACTTCGACGACCAAGACCTCTGCACCACCGCAACCACCTCCCCCAATGACGCCATCCAACAGACCCTTCTCACCTGGACCCCCCTCACCACAGAAGACACCTTAAAGACTATGAAGAGCATCCACTCCGGAACACCTACTAACTCCTGCCCACTGCACATCCTCCACAGAGCCGCCACTGCCATCGCACATAAGCTACCCCAAACTATCAACTGTTCCCTCGAGACTGCCACATTCCCTGACATCTGAAACCGCGCAAAACTCAATCCCCTCCTAAAGAAGTCCTCCGCGGACCCGATGGACCTCAAGAATTTCAGGCCCATCTCACTGCTCCCTTTTGCTGCCAAAGTCATCGAAAAGGCCATCAACACCCAGCCAGCACACTTCCTAGAAGCCAACAGCATCCTAGACACCTCTCAATCCGGATCCTGCAGCAACCGCAGCACTGAGACCGCCCTCCTCGCTGCCACCGACGACATCCGCGCGCTCCTCAATCAAGGCCACATGGCAGCCCCATCCTCCTGGATCAGACTTCCACACTGTCTCCCTCCGCACACTAGCAGAACACAGAGAATAAGACTCTTGCCTTTCCTCTCAGAACCAACAGAGATCAGATGCAGAGTACCCAAAGGGTCCTCCCTCAGCCCCACTCTCTTCAACGTTTACATGACCCCCCTCGGAACCATAGTCAGACACCACTGGCTTAACATCATCTCCTTTGCCAACAACACCCAGCTCATCCTCTCCCTCACCAAGGAAGTTGACATCACCAGACGCAACTTCCAAGAAGAGATGAAAGCCGTCGCGACCTGGATGAGCAACATCTGCCTGAAGCTCAACTCGAAAAAAAACAGAAGTTCTCATCTTCTGCTCCACCCCATCCGCATGGGACAACACCTGGTGGCCCCCTGCCCTTGGAAACCCACTCATCCCAACGGACCATGCATGCAACCTCGGTATCATTCTCGACTCTTCACTCACCATGAACCACCAGATCAACGCCGTATCCTCTGCATGCTTCAACTCCCTCCGAATACTTCGCAAGATGTTCAAGTGGATCCCTGGAAAACCATCACCCACACACATCACTAGCCGACTGGACTACGGAAACACTCTCTACGCCGGAATCAACAAAAAACTCCTCCACAAACACCAGACTGTCCAAAATGCGGCAGCCAGGCTTATCCTCAACATCCCACGACATGAGCACATCACCCAACACCTTCACGACCTACACTGGCTGCCTTTCGAAAGAAGAATAACCTTCAAGCTGCTCACACACGCCTACAAAGCCCTCCACAACACCGGACCCCAATACCTCAACAAACTAATCTCCTTCCATGCCCCAAAAGAAACCTCCGCTGAGCCGACTTCACCCTAGCCACCCTCCCTCGTTTCTACAGGACCAGAGCAGGTGGAAGATCCTTCTCCTACCTCGCAGCCAAGACCTGGAACAAGCTCGCCCGCCACCTCCGACGAAACCCCACACTGCACCAATTCAGAAAGGACCTCAAGACCTGGCTCTTCGAATGATCCTAACAGAGCTGCTCACCACCCCCTCCAGCACCTTGAGACCCTCACGGGTGAGTAGTGTGTTTTTATAATCCCTGATTGATTGATTTAAATGTCACCCTGTATTTTTAACTGCCCATGCAGTCTGTCTACTCAGCTTTTGCCTGGAATTCATGAAAGACAGCATGAAGAGTCTCTCGCAAAAGCTTAATTTTCTGTGTTTTTCCTCTTTTACAAAAAAATAAAGACAGTAAACACATTGTTTTCTCTCTGTATTTATCTGTAGAAATCAGTAAAAACAGAAAACTGGGAGTCTTAATTAAAATACCACCATGTACAGCAGACTCTGGAAGGGTATGAAGAGATATATTGCCCCCCAATCCTTCTTTATACCACAATCTGTAGAAGATCCACCAAAATAACATGCCATCCTATTCTCTTAATCTACATAATTACAGGCAAATAAGAATGAATAATTCTGTCGTTAATTCACAATGTATTTTCATTTCAGCTAGCGAAAACCACCTAATTCCTATGTGTAAAGCTGTGACTGTGCACTTTTAAACCCCAACATCTTGCCCACTCTGTACAAAACCACAAATAAATAAATTAGTACTTTGAGTACAGAATTTTGGGCAAATATGGTGAGCATACAGTTGCCTGTTGAGCTATCAGGTTGGACCAGCTGGCTTTTTGTGGCCAAGCAGGTTGTAGAAACCACTTTATACACCTTGGAACTGTAGGTTCAAAAAATTTCTTTCCAACTAGCTGATTTTAAATACGTTGTTTCAAAGAAACCGTGTTTTATGGATCCTAGGTCCAAAGGGCAAAGTCTAGACATTTCAGTAGAGCTAAAATACAATTTGTTTCCAGTTATTGGAATGGCCAAGTCTTTCTAGTAATTGGCAATCACATGCATACATAAGTACTATTCACAACGCTTACCACAATTCCAAAATATTGGCTGAGAAAGGGAAGCAGATTTGGGTGGAGCATGATAGGCCAGATAAGTCAAACTAGACACAGTGACGGCTGCTACCTGGAAGCAGCAGGGGGAGGGGGCGGGGGGGGGGTGATGAATTAGAAAAAATTCACTTACCTGCTGGCTGGCCACCACCTCTCGTATGTCCTCTCCCTGGCTGCTTGGGGGAGACAGGAAGCACCAGGTCTCCCAGGCTCCCTGCAGCCAATCACAACACTGCAATGCAGCGTTGTGATTGGTCTGAGCGCCGTGGCGCTCAGGCAGGGGTTTGGGGGTTGGGCATGTTCTCCATGCTGGCTGTAATGCAACCTGCATGGTGAACATGGTATGTGTGCATGACTGTTTTGGGTGGCCCGAGAGGGCTGGCCAGGGACTCATGCTCACATAGGTAGTGCAAACCACTCCTCCCCCTGCTCCGAGAATAGCCCCACCTCACAAAGACACCGCGATGGGGAAAACTAAAATGATAATAGCCTCGAGTTATCATTTTAATTTTCCTTTTTTTTACTCTGCAAAAAGCAGTGGAGCAATGCTCCTCCGCCTCAGCAGAGGAGCCACCACTGAATAAACATGAACAATTCAATAACATGTGAAAATGCAAAGACATAGGTTGTGGTCTCCACAGAAGGACTTCTGCTGATGTTTCAGCACGGGCACATGCATAAAGTGGAGCCAATGCACAGTCTCTGTGTGGTCATGCCACTTTGCAATGATTGGAGGGCGTGTTAGAATAATAGCATTGATTTAGGTTTGCAAGCTTTTATTGAATAACAACGAAATGGGGCATAGTACATGTCAGTAAAGCGAAAACAAAAATGTTATTTAGGAATAATCAAATGGCAGATAGGTTCAATAGTGTAATGGGGCATAAATCTCAAACAAAAATGTAACAATAACGTTAAAAGAGATATGTGGAATAGACACTGCCAAAAAGGTGGATCAGATAAAAAAAAATTAAACTAGTCTTTGAAACACTAAACCGTGAATAAGCATTTAGCTGAAAATATATTCGGAAACCACCGTTTATAATTAATGGAATTGTCCAGTTTTAGTGCCAAAGCAATACTAACAAACGTATGTTTGTGGGCCATAGGGCATAGGCACCTTGCAACATGCATTCCCTAAACCCTCAACAAACCTGGCTGTAGATTACCTAGCATAAAAATCTGTGTGGATACAAATATGTACGTGTGCAAAATAATCTGCTCTGAACTAAAAAAAAAAAAAAAACAGATTTTCAGTAGGGCTATTTCACTGTGGAGTTCACAAATGACTTTGAGAATAAGGTCCACTCTGCTTTTGTAAATCTGTTATCTATCAGAGCACACGCACCTTTCACCCAAACTACATGCGCTCAGTGCAGTTGTATGTGCCTCACTTTAAGTGAAAGATTATCCTTCTGAATGAAAAATTGTGCGCACACGCATTTTCCATTTCACTTAAATTGGAGCCTGTGTCCTGTAGGTTTCACAATCCATCGGGCTATCTCATTGGGATTGAAGAGTGTAACCTGCTGATGACGAAGAGCTTTCATGGAGAGCTGGGCAGAAGCACCACCTCAGCTCTTCCCTGTTTTGAACCCCGCCACCACTCCACCATTCTGCCATGGCTATTAGATGTAAATGCTCTCTGTTATTGGGACAAGTAGACTGTGATGGGAGCACAACAGGGGTGGTAGGCATCACCATGGCAGTGTAAGATGTTGTTTATGCTTAGTAGCCCTGAAGGGCCTGTAGGTGGAAAAGTACCTGGCAAGGATCTCTGGGAACTGAGAGGCCTAAATATATTTGCCGGATTTCCCTGTGTGCTGGTTCCAAGGAACCGTTGTAATTCGTAGGATTACGTTCCCTCCCCCTCCGATAAAATGAGAATATAGTGGATTGCTTCGCAGGTTCTGTGCATGCCTAACGTATCAGCAGGATTCTTCTTTGTCAGGTGGTTCGTATTCACCCCAGGTAAAGCAATCCTAAAAATGTTGATGATTCCTAGGTTTGCTGGAGTGACAATAGCCCTTGGGGCTCAGTAAATCCATGGAAATGTCCTCAGGTGCCATCAGTCATGTGCAAAAACAACATTTGATGGACAGAATGCAGAACAATGTCATACATTCACCCCAGTACAGAGATCTGGGCCTAAATCCATCGTTTTTTTGCTCACCATGCCATTCCAGTTTGAACCCAGCCATATGGAAATCAGTCTTGACCCTGTGCCTCATGGGAACAGTCCAGCCCGAACTGCCAAGCCAGGTCCTCCCTACACTGGAACCAAGCATCCTAGGACCGGTTTCGGGGTTTCACCCCCCTTCAGCCAGGATAGCTTGATTCCAGTGGCATGGAGAGCACCCTTTGCAGCACCCATCACAGCATACTCCTTAGCGTCACACTAAATAATAGTTAAATTGAGCCTTTCCAGGGATATTTTAAGGTAACTGGCTCAAATCCCATACCCCCCACCTATCCCACTGAGCAAGCTATACCCCCTGGTTATACCTTGTCACTTTTGCCCCTAAATTGAGGAGATAACCACATAATGTGAAATTGTTAGATTAGCTTCTTATCTCACAGATTGATTGGGTATATTCCTCTGGATATTCCACTTCTATCTAGTTAGTTTCTTTGAAAAACGCATGGTTCTATGAAAAACGTTACCCTTCTCTTCTACATTTCAGAAAGGAGCTGAAATCATTCTGTTTTTAAGCAGCCCACTAGGAAATTAGTTTATCAGTTGAATCATCCAATAATGTTTTCGAGTGCTTAGAGGACGTATGTGTTGCAAAATTGCTATCACTTCAACAGCTGCTGACATATATCCCTCAGGAAGTAAAAGGAGCATGATCTAGGTGACTATTGGTTGGTACGTAATTTACTGGCATTCAACAAAATCCCTTTTAGGGACAGCAGTTGTTGAGGGGCCCTGCGCTCAGTCTTGCCCAGGGTTCCCACAGGGACTCTCTCTAGCCCCAGTCCCTATTTACAGCCTCTAGTTCCTTTTATTTAACTGTGTTGAATATACCAAACAAATGGTTCAACTTTCTGCCTCTTTGAAGGAGGAGGGCTTGTCAAATCTGGCCAACCATTGGATGGAAAGAATTATACGTAAGCTCAATCGTTAAAATGGAGTTGTTGTAGATTAGGCCAATTTGAAGCTGGGGGACATCCAAGTAAGGTCCAAGACCAGCCCTCTGGTGTGCAACATTTTCATCCTTATTGATTAAAGCACTTACTAAATCTTCAAATTTTACCCATTGACAAAACAGGCCATTTCCATCTTGAGCGCCTGTTTCTCCACCTAGCATTTCCACAGAGAGTCTGTGCACTGGTGTCCCCGGATTAGTTTCTGCTAGATTATGAAATACATTTATTACAGGTTGCTAACCAGACATGGAGCACTATGCTGTCTGGTAAGTTGGGGTAATGCGTCTTTATCATATTTAGAGGTAACATAACTAAAGTTTCAGCTGCCTAGGCTAGCAAGAAAGAAAGAAAAAACAGGTTTTGCCTTTCTCACTATAAGGGTTGGACAGAATTTGCCATGGTTTTTCTTCTCTGTCCTGGTATGGTCAGAGCTTTCCATTGTCTCACACATTCTCTAGGAGAGTAAACTGGTCAATGAATCCAGGATCCTCCCCTGGGATTGTGACAGTCTGAGATTTAGCACCTCAATCTCCTTGGTGACTGTGACCGTTGCCATTCTTCAGGCTCCCTACCATCAGGCTCATATCGATGTCTCTGGGTAGTTGCGGCTCTTTTGGCTACTCTTATTAGGTCCTTCTTGGAAGCTTCCATCCATCCTTTGTAGGTTGGTGTCTTCTTCTGGTCCACTGTACCGAAGCTCTTTCTCCACCACTTCAGTTCTTGGTTCAGTCTTTCCATTGCCCATCTACTAGAGACTGGGCTGACCCTTCAGCTTTTTTCGAGATGTTTGTGTCTTGTTGCAGTATTGCCTGACTTCCACACCTGTGCAAGGCCACTCTGGGAGAGGCAAAGTGGGAACACCATTCTGAGTCCGTGAGGGAGTATGGGGTAGTAATAGAAGCACTGTCCTGCCAGAAGGCTCTCAGATCACGGGAAGAGCCCGTCCTGACAGAGGTATGTGCCTGGGCTCTCCTAAATACGGCATCACACAGCTTCTGCTTCTACAGAACTGAACAGCCAAAAAGCTTGATGGTACTTAAACAAGGAGCACATTACCATTGTCTTCGGAAATGTTCATTGACTCCCATTCACATAGTAGATTACCTTCAACACTCTTTGTTTTTTACACCAGTTTCACTATGACTTTGGCCCAGTCCTCTAGCAGCAGCGCCTCTTTTAGAGTGTTTTTCTGAACTTTAGATGGATGTGCAGGGCCAGTAATGGTCAGGCTCTTGTCGCGAAGTAACTTAATGTAGTTTATCAGTCGGTTCCTCGTTCATCATGTCCATCGTGGCAGGAAGTTGTCTGTCACTAGCCAGATCGCCTTCACCCATGCGCCTGTCACTTTCCAGATCGCCTTCACCCATGTGCCTGTCGGCAAGCATGTAGACAATCAACAATAGCCTTGTGCAAAGAGGTTGGACCAGAGAGGCGAGAATATAAAAGTCCCCTCATCAAGGAAAGACCATGGCATATGGTTCATTCTTTCTTTCTCCCCACAGTGGCAGCATAGCTCTAGTCAGTACCAAAGTACTTTCTCTGTATAAATTACACCTTCAATTATTTGCCAGGCTCCTATTAGGAGGTATTGCCTGTTTATGTACTAAGGAAAATATTAACAGTTTGTTTTCTTTACCTAGAAGGAAATGCTGCCTTGTACCATTCATACCAACCTTAAAACAGAAAATGAATACAGGAATTTTCTCTAAAATGCATGCTGTGAAAATTGTGTAAATTCTAAGCTTCAATTGATATTTATTTTGTGTGTGTATGTGACCTTCCTTTCACATGACCCGCTCTATATACACTCCTCCTATCCTTTGCCTGCTTTTGCTTGCACTGCCAGTTACTGTAAGCCTAAATTAATGAGATCACACACGGTGTGCCAGCAAAATGTTCTATTTATCCAAGAATCTCTCTAGGTCTGCTTTTTTAAGGTGATACTGCTGAAATGTTGCCCTTGGGTACTGAAAGTTACTAAAGACTGTGCTACAGCATATTTCCTGAAGTACAATCCCATAATTCATTACCAAACAATCAGAATAACTTTTGTTTCCCGGAGGCACTGGTTAACTACATTTTAGCTAGGAAAGTCAGAAGTAATCTGACAGAGCAAGCGCTGGAGTATCCAGCGTGTAGTATCTGTCATATTGGAGTTTGTTACGGTGTCTGACTTTCTGGTTTCACCACATAGTTTTATGTTTGCATAGCGCTGTGGGAATTAACGCTCGGGGGCTTTAGCTTGGCCTTCAGCAGGGTTTAATGTCTAATATTCAAATCTCCAAACAAATGCAGCCTCTTGTGAATGTATAGCATCACAGACCTTGTCTGTTGAGAGCAAGTCTAACCTCATCACGTGTACTTTTAAAATTCAAAATGAGAGTTGATTCCCCCCTCCTCCGGCCAAGCCCCCTACTCACTTTAATCTGATGTTTATGTTTTACTTAATTCCACCGTCTTTACATCGTCTAATGTTGGGAGTTACTTTAGGTCGTTGATTGAGGACTGATGCTTGTTTTGACTAAGAGTTGTTTACATTTGGGACTAACCAGTATTATATGTGATAGTTTGTGTTTTATATAAGTGCTAAAATAATATGTAAGCCGGTTTTGCACTCTCGGTGAATACTGTAAACTTAAGAAGCCCTCTGGGTGCAAATGCCCCAAGCTGGAACTTGGTTAGTCTTCAAGTGGTATATCGCAAACATGGGACAGAAATTCAAAAATGACTATCACACATATAGGTTTCCATAGGGTTTAAAGGTTATGGATAAGGACACCTCACCCACATTTCGGTGGCATAATTGATCATTGGTGTCCTTCTCCCATCCTGGTAAGTGAACACCACCAGTATGGACTCAACGTTGGCTTGAGGGATTTCTTAACAGGATTTGACCTTGTATATGAAGGGATCCATGTGTGCCAAACTTACCTCAGAGTAAACCCAAAGATCTATCTTTCTATGGGAGATACTTTCATAAGTCAGTCAGTCCTTTACCCCCACTGATCCATGCTGCAGTGACCCTGACATTATCTCATGCGATTCATTGCTGAATTTTTACTTATTGTTGGTGACCTGGACTTATTAGACTTTGACTTGCAGCAAGAGAGAATGGCAGGAAAATAAAGCTAGAGAAATAGCGACAAAAGGAGGGAGCATAAATGAGGCAGAGCAAGCAAGCGGGTGATGAAGTGACGATATCATAGAGTAGTGGAAGAAACAGTAATGATGCGAAATAAGGACTAATAACTAAGCATTTGCCAACCAAAACATTCAGCAGCAACAGTGGTGGGTTTATGTGATCAGGATGGGAACCTTGGAATACTTTGTGATTACCACTGCGAATGGCACTATTTTGATAGTGAACAAAAATATGTTCACAAGACCCTTTTATGCATGGTCTCCCTTTCAGTAGTGTGGTGGAATTTGGAAATTTAGTGGCACATACATTGAGTGATTTCTGTGCCCCGTTACAGAGGGGCTGAATAACACAGCTTTTATTTTTTTTAAAAATCGTTTTATTTCCTTAATGGTGCAATAACAGTTAACCGTGCACATGCCTTTGGCACTCCACCCTTCATCACTCCCACCCCCGCCCATCAGAGTCATCCTTCTCTCCTCACGAAGTCGACCCATGGAGTCAGGCTCCACTTCCATCTCTCAGAGATAGTTAAACTCCATACTGCCCTCTGGACGGGCCAGGAAGGTGGGATCGGCTCCTCTGCAGCGGCATTCACAGCCTCCGTGAAACCATGATATGATCGCCATCTTCCCCAAATTTTAGCCAATTTTCGGGGGAACCCTGGACTTTAATACACTACTCTCTCCGCACCCATTCACATGTTCATTCCCATCCTCCATTCGTCCCTTGAGGGGCCTGATCTCGTCCCCGTAATCTGCACACATCTCATTTTGGCGCAACAAACCCCAGAATGCAATACAGCAATTGATTCCAAGAGATATCTACATTATTGGGTATACCCACGATTATTAGTTTGGGTATTCTGGGGTGTAATACCAGTACCCTTTCCAAATTCCGTAGCAACTTCTCCCCAATAAGGACTCACTCTAGGGCAGTCCCAAACTGTATGTAAATAGGTATCCACTCCCACCCTGCACCAGAGACATACTGGACTGTCAGTTCTTCCCATCTTATGTAAACGGGACCTGTTCTAATGGGGCCTTGAAGGATGTTGAGTTGAATTAGTCACAGTCTAGCTAGGATGGCATCGACTCCGCCTCCCAGTCAATATCCTCCAGAGGCCCAACATCAGACTTCCATCTTTCCTGAAGTTTCTCTAGGATATCTAGGGTAATATTGAGAATAGCATGGTATAACTGAGACACCGCCTTATAGGTAAGCTTGCTTCCCAGGACCCAGGTCTCCTGCAGACTACCCTCCAGGGCTTCCACTCCCAGGATCTCCTATGTCCTCAGGGCATTGGAGAGCTGCAAGTATCAGAAGTGTTGAGTAGAGGCCAGGGCGTATTCTCGTTGGAGTGCCTAAAACAAAGTAAGCTCTCCCCCGTTAGCTCATCTTCCACTTTCTCTATTTCGATCTGCTCTCAATGGTGGAATCCAATGAGGCTGCTTACTTCAGTCAAAAGTGTGCCCCTCCACACAGAGTTGCCAGTGTAAGTCTCCCTTTCCTACCCAGGTCCCTCCTAGTCTCATACCAGGTCCTTAAGGTCATCTGGGTTGGCTCAGGTAGGGGCTGCCTGTCCTGTTTCCCATATATGTAGTGAATGTGAGTCCTTCCCTTCATCGCCGCCCTCTGCGCTCAGGAAGTGGCTGCCTGTCCTGTTTCCCATGTATGTAGTGAATGTGAGTCTTCCCTTTATCGCCGCCCTCTCTGCTCAGGTAGGGGATGCCTGTCCTGTTTCCCATGTATGTAGTGAATGTGAGTCTTTCCTTCATCGTCGCCCTCTCTGCTCTATATGCCGGCTCGTCATATGGGCTGTGCCCCTACTCATTAATATTTTGTACCTGTGCAGCCCTATGGTATGCTTGCATGTCGGGTAAAGCTATGCCCCCATTGTAAAGTGAGCAGGACAGTCAGTGCAGAGCTACTCTAGGGGTGCCACATCACAGAGCAATGTTCAGAAAGTTTTGTCTAGTCTGAGAAAGTAGATATCTGGGACGGGAAATGGGGTGTTTTGTAGCACATTGAGCAGTTTGGTTAGGGTGATCATTTTGTACAGGGCGACTCTACCCATTACTGTCAGAGGAAGCTTACACTATCTCTCCGCATCTGCCAAGAAATCTCCAAGTATTCTACCTAAGTTAAGTTCTAGGCAGTGCTAAAGGTCGTAATGTCTATGCCCACGTATCTGAAGCCAGCCTTGGTCAACCAGAGGTCACCCATCGGAGCTCAGAGGCCCCCCAGTCTCCTAATTTGTAAATTACTAATTTTCCCCAGTTGGTATAGTACCCACTGTAAGACTCGAACACCCTGAATACCGATAGTGCCGCCGGGAGCAACTGCATCGGCTCCACCACATACACAGCACGTCATCTGCATAACAACTATGTTTTTCTCCAGCAAGTAAGTGTGTTGGTTTTGAGCACATGAAACACCTGACTTCTCTCAAATGACCAAACCCCCATTAATTAAGTTTCAAACGAATTCTGCCCATTTCTATTTAGCTTTCTTTTTAGCAATTTATCAGTGCTGTCAAAAACCAAATGTCACGGGTTTGGACACATTAGTTTTAGGAGCAGAAGAGAGAATCATGCTGTCCCTAGTGGTCCATTATATGTATTCTGTAGATAGGGGAAATGCCGGTCTGCCTGTCAGTACCTATGTCTTCCCTGTGCTGTTTTCATTCTTCTTCTTATGGTAGATGTTCCTGCTTACTTCCACAGGCCTCATATTTCTTTTGTCTTATACGATCCTGTGTCACCTTGGAAGGTGCAAACTTTTTAATGATTTTGCTGAGCAGTTTCAAGCTCTAGGTAAGAACTTCCGAATCTGTGATGCAGGGTTAGCTCACATTTCATTTACTACTTCTTTATGCTTTCAATTCTTGAGCGCTGTAGGGTCACCCTACTAGATTCAATGCAGCAGCATCTGCATTCCCCAGGCACACTAATGTGTTGAAGGTGTGCAGGACTGCCACTACCTTTCCAGATGATTCCAGTGAATTGGGGATTAAATCGTGCGATGAGAGTAGAACATGGCCAAACAACGTATAAAAAAAGCTCTTTTGTTTGATCACACTGCTCTTTCAGTAAAAGATGACCACGTAGCTACAGGTTAATAAACGCTTTCCTCCTTCCTCTCTTTGAAACTTAAGCGTATGAATTCACGTTACACTTGAAGTGAACCTTGACTGGTTTAAGTGAAGGGGTTAAAAATTGATTGCAAAAAAATAATTAGACAGATCGAGCTCTGATCTTTTACAGCATCATGACTCACGAGGCTGCTTGTGTACTAAAATGCCATTATGAACACAACAGTAGTTTTCAGCAGTTGGTAATTATTGGCATAATTAAACATTTATCAAGAAACGAGTATTTATCATTCATTAAAATTTCATTAAAAATCCATCTTAGTACAAGCTAGATTAGCCAGTGAATTTGTAGCTATAACATCTTCCCTTGCAGCAGAAATGTTGAACATCGGTCTTGATGCCGTAGGATATTTAGCTTTTTGTAGGATTTAAAATACAATTGTTACAGGTACTGCCATTATTATACTGGGAAGGTGTGTGAGTGGAATTTGCAGCGCTGTGTGAATTTATCTGGATTTAACAGAATTTATATAGAAAGGCGTCGCCATAAATGTAGAACTCCCAGCTTTAATTAACGGGTTGTGCATGCACTATTTATTTATATCGCGCACAAAACACACTGAACCATATGTTGAAACCAGCAAAAAGAAAGGAGAGAACCGGATTACTCTAAAAAATGCTAGTTTAAATGTAGATGTCTGCAAGGGCTAGCTCCAGATTACTTAGCAACTAGGATCATTCCTTGAACGCCTTTTTAGTCTCTCTTAGCGCCAGTTGCAATATTCTGTCAACCTCAACTTCAGATTATCATCTAAAGGCAGGTACTGCTGCTCCATGCAAGTATCCATTATTTGGGATAAACAGCCAAACCACATTTGGGCCTATGCTAATCTTGTCAGGTTTGAAACTTCTGCACAAAGCATGTGTTTTAAGGTAGTTTTAGGTCCAAGGCACGTTGAGACACCCACACTACACGAGCAGTAGTGGTAATATTAGCAGGATTAGTAGGTGCAACGAGAACTTCAGCACTCAACAAGTCGCGAGAACAGCCAGATATTTTGAGATCCTAGCACCAGATGGCTATGATGCTGTAAACCAAAGCAAAGGCTCATCTGCTTGGTTTACTTACTTCCTAAGCTCCGCAGCAGACTTAAGGTGGAGCATTGATTCAGTTTCAAGAAAAATCCAGACATTGTAATGCCTTTGGAGACTCCTCTTTCTCACAGTGGGTGCTCGAGATGTAGGTAATGAGGGAGTGTCGACCTGACTCTCAAGTAATGGTGCCCTCACAGGGTGAGGCAATACTTCCACATGGACAGTATGTTGTAGGGCGCTTTTCTGCCAAGAAGCACTGCTTGATTTCAATTTCCCTTTGCTGGGGATGAGGTGATTACTTTATCCAGTGTTGCTTACACCTCATACTCAGTGTATTAAAACGTTTTCATGCACTCAGTAAACTCTGCTGTGCCTCTTTCGTACAGTGTGTTAGTGGATGGCTCCGGCAAAGAATGTGGCATTTAAATATGATTTCTTGGAGACTGAAAGAATTCACTGTACTCCAGTGTTTTTCACAAACGGGTCAGCTTATGTGTGCTTTCAATGTGCGGTGTGACTCAAGTAAGGTTTTGCTTGATGACATAGGTTGAATTTCATCCACCAGTATGCAGGTCAGAGCTGCAGTCTTGGATCTTTTTTGGGGGTAATTAATCGAATTTTTTGTCTTTTAAGGGTTGCACAATTTCTTTATTGATCAATAAAAAAGAATTACGCAGAAAAACGGTAGATGGTAACACTTGACTTCCCAATTAAGATTTCTAGTATCTCTAAACAGAGTAAAAAAGCTTGGGAAACAAGGACATTTGTCAGGTTGTGAGGTTGTATTTCTTTTTTTGTATTGTTAGTTTCATTTCAAGATATTGGCCAAAACGTCTACGACTCTATTCATGGTTCAAAGTAGTCTTTTCTGTAAAGTCCGTCTGAATGCTGCAGCGATATCAAAAATATGCTACCAGGAGGCAAAACTTCAGTAACACCGTTTGTGTATGTTTTTAAACGCTTTCAAAAATAGCATTGCCGAAGTTAGAGGTGTAAAGGTTCAGTGTTTTAATACAACATTTCCAGCTCAGGCCCCCTCAAATGTATAGAATTGTTGATGAATAGTGTCAATAATCAGGTTACTTTACAGCAAAGAGCTCCAAGTAACATCATAGGCAGCGACAGCAAAGCTTTATGACGTGCCTGGCTAGCACACAGTGAAAAGCTTTTCACTATTGTTAATGCATCCCAATCAACAATGTTAAGTTGCATGTGCCCCCTCCCCAGGACCTCGGTGTGTCAGCTAGTCATACGGGTCAGCAAGGAAAGGGGCAGTGGAATACTATACATGTGGTCTTCCTTACCCTCTCTACCTGTCTCAGCCTCACCCATGTATATGACTTCCTGCCACACTCCTGCTACACCCTCTGTAGCCCCCCCAACAAAAAACAAACCCATCTGCTGTCCTGCCATAACATCCAAAAGGCTTACCACTTCTCCTTTACTTAAAGTTTTTGGTTGTACCTGTTGCCTTACTGCCCCCTTACCCTTTCACTGAAAAAGACAAACAAATGCTTTCCTTTGTGATATGTCTCACGATCCTCAGTAACCCTCCCGCACCAGTCAATGTGTATTTTTTTTTAACCGTCCACCCACGCCTATCATCTTCTTGGCCTTCCCTCGTCCTCCCAACCCTAGAATTGGGCTCAGGCCATGCACCTTGCTTGTCGTGTAGTTCCTACTAATCCGTAGGATCAGCGCATTGTTAGAACAAGATAAACTATGGGCATGGTGCCAAGACACATTCCGGACACGCCCCTAGAATATGTTGGCCTATAGACCCGCTAGCTCACAGTGCCACCGCAAGCCCCCCTAACATTATCAGGGAGCGAATGGTTTCTGGCAACCACTGAACATGACAACCCAAACTCCTCTGGGATAGTGGAAACAGTACAGAACCTTTCGCTCAGTCACTTGTGCTCACTTATTCTAAGAGAAACATACAGAGAATACACAGTGGGACATTTTCAACACATTAATTGAACCAACGTTTTGCTTGCATAAAATACATGTGCTGCAATGATTATTAGAAGCAGATGAATGTGATTACAAGCACCAAAAGTGTAAATAGTATTTATAGCACTACCATGGTGTTAAAACAATGTATATATGCAGGCATATAGAACAAGGCAGTAATCTAGCCTGCTCCTACTATGCGAACCCTACTCTAAGTGTACCTAGAGTATGTATAGGTGTAGAGCCAAGAATCCCCCCAAGGGACGATCCAACCCCATTACCTGATGGATAGAATGAAGGACCCCATTTTGGTCACGAGCTGGATACTCCTTACAATATGATAGACTGATGCGTGGTGAATTCTCAGCATACAAGGACATTCAGTGTCAGCGGAAGGTCTCTGTCTGTTGCAGTTTTTCTAGACAGGTGAGGAGGCATAAAAATAGGCAAGTTATAGTTGTTGTAGACAAAACATCAAACACCAATCTTCCTTGACTCTCTTTGCACATTCAGCCTCTGATTTGAAATGTTTTCCTTCCCAATAGTCAATTTCTTTCATTTGTCTCACACCATCTCCACCGGTCATTCTGTTCCTCTTATGTACTCAATATTTTATAGCGTTTGCATTAATTCATTTTTCTTTTGTAACTTTATAATCCTAATAAAGTGGAATAAATAAAACTGAGATCTGCACTTCTGATGGAACAAATGATGCAATAGAGTGCAACCTTCTGGTTTAAGTAGACAGGACAAAGGGTAAAATGAGATCCAACGATCAAGCCTACATTTCTGAAGCAGACCATATCTCCGACTGGGCCACTGTAATGGACCTGCCATAAAATACCTCAAGTGTGCTCAAGCATTTATCAGGCGCTCATTCGTGGCACTAACTTCAGAAAAAAGTCCCAAACCAGCATCCTGAAAAATCCCACTAGATGTGCCACATTTGCACAAGAAACCTCTGAACAGCTAGGGACAGGAATGGCCTGCTCGTGCATTGTAGAATGTAATAATTTTGAAATGCATGTGAGGGTTTGATTACATGTTTTTCTTTGATCTGCCTTTTGTCTTGAACAGATGCGCAGTTGTTTACCGTCAGCACCTGCGCCTCTAATGTAAATACCTATTTCTGTCTAATCCTTCCGGATTGTGTGGCTGTCAGTATCAACTGTATTACACAAGGCTTGTGCATACTCATAGAATGCATAATTGGGAAAACCGGCATTTGTAAAACCGTGTTGTACTTTTTGTTTGTATTATTGCAGTTTGCATGAGGGAGCTTGTGCTTTTCGGCAGCCAGAAGCTGCATCATGCATCATACTTGGAATACCTTTGTTTATGGAGGTTAGATCTGCATAGTATATGTCCTGGGATATACTCATTTATTGTTACAAAGTGTGTTAGCTTGATATGTTTTGTACTTTCATTGCGGTTGGTTTAAGTAATCTTACATGCTATGATTTGAGGAAGTGTGTGCATTTGCAGGGAGAGTCACACCTTGTTGTCTTTTGTGGCTGATAGACGGCCAGTAGATTTGTATCTAGTGTGTCCTTGACATATAATTTGATTCCTACTTTCACAGCACTTCAAGTGAATCCTGCACTTTGTGAGGTAGCAAGAGGAACAATGTGTTACAGACTTGCAAGCATGTGTTGCAGTGCCCAATTGATCACTCGAAGAGGCTTGGTCTGCTTGGGAGCTCTCAGATGGCATAGTGTATGCTGACCCCTTCTGTACATGCTTGCTTCGTAGAAATCAGCCACAAGTCAAGTGGGAGAGGCATCACCAGACAGTTCTGTTCGGGCTTTCACACGAAACTTTATTGTATGTGTCTGCCCAAACATGCTTAACACACGCCGCATAGTGTTAAAGCCATCATTTCTCAATTCTGGGGTTTATCTGTCCGCCAGGCCCTCATTCTATGCTTATGAGGTGTCTCAACTACACTGACTTCTCCTTTGATAACATTTTTGATCATGGCAGAAAGAATGTTTGTATTTTTACTATAAGCACTAGACACTGTGATTTATTTTTCCTTTCTTGTTGAGCGAGGCTGATATTTTCTCTACTCTCTCAATGTGAGTAGGCTTTCATGGTATGATATTAGGAGCGTTAACTCAGTTGAACGGTAGTCATGCAAGGTTTTAATCATAGTGAAAGAAAGTTTATATTTCTATAATACATTTTAAATATATTTTTCATATTTCTCCCATGTTTGGTCAGGTTGAGTTACTTTCTCAGGATAATGCACTCTTCACTTTTCCAAAAATATATAATGTTCACAGGCACTTTGTTGTAACCTGTACTGGTCCACTCCCAGATGTGGATGTTAATAGAGCTCTCACTAGTTCAGTGAGAGACATGAGGTTTCGAATGAACGTGCCACTGAGTCAATGCCCAGGAAGCTACATGCGCTTGACACAGATGATGGAGTGGTGCCCATCTGAATATCTGGTACCTTGAAGGGGCCAGGTGCCACTCTTGCTGCAGAGGATCTGTGGCCTATGAAGTCTATGTTGAGCTTCAGAAATTCACATTCCATTCGGTTAGCTGTAGGGCTACAGTCATACACATTTTTCAGCACAGCTTTCAAAATAGAATGGTGTTTCTCTTAGTTCTCGCATGGACCAAGATGTTATCACTCTTGCATGCAGCTCTGCAACGCCTCTACAGGATTGGAGACCCCAGATCTCATATATCTTCGGACCCTGTCGAGAAAGTGGTGATGTATTTCAACTCTGGGTGAAATAGGAGTTGATCATACGGTTGCAAGGTGAAAGTATTATGTGATATGGCAGGGGTGCCTTACTATGTAATACTAGCACAATACACAAAGATGGATCCCGGGTACTCTCTTGCACACCACCTCTCAGTCCTGGTAAAGTGACAAAGAGCAGACAGGTTACTTGGACGAACATGTTAAGCGTTTCACATCACCAACATGGACAATAATTACTTGACACGACTCAAGAGATTCCGACACCAATTTATATAAATAAAGCTGGTTTTTGTATATTTTTAGACACCAAAATGAAATTGATACATACAGGATAGCCAGAATTTTCAATTTAAAAGCATGAAATAGATCAGTACTTTAATAGTGTAAAACACTAACGTTGCGGTCAATAGAAAAAAAACATATATGCAAGCGGTTACTTAGAGAGTGAGTTCAACAGAACCCACTTGGGGTTACGGTCTTGTGAGTCCCTGGACTAGTTCACAACAGCTAGCACAATTTTACCTGGCTCAAGGGAGCGAGGTACAGAGGTTGACTTTAGCTGTCAAACGGAGTTTTCAATTAGGCTCGCAGTCTTTAAATGGCTACCTTAGCAAAAAGGTACTTGCGGTGCGTTAAGCAAAACCCTTTGGAACTTAAGCAAAGAGCTGGCCTTGGACCAGGAGTCCCCAGGCAGATCCAATCTACCTGGCTCGGAGGACTCGGGTGCAAAGGTGCGTCTGTCTATCCATGGTGCTGAACAGGATTGGCGACAACTAGTGCTAGCAAGCGTGTAAAGAGAGGATGAAAACAAATTCAGGATATTTACGATGGATCCACAGGAGTGGATTGTCGTTTGTGCAGGTGGCTCTGTTCTCTTGGAGCATTGAATAAAGCAGGTAGTAGTCGGATTGACCACCAACAAGCCTTGGTACCTGCAAGGAAAGCAGTTGAGGAGATCTTCCTGAGGACCAGGGGAACGTTGTTGAAAGCTGAACCTAGCTGAGAGCCGGGACTACAGTTCCCAGAAGCCACCTGCCCAGTGACTTTGAGCGGCCACACCGGACGGCTTGGTGGATAGTACTTCAAGGTCGTAGATTTAGCTCTTTGTGCCTACCAACTGCAGCGGGCTGGTTCCTCTAGCCCAAGCGAGTTCTTGTGAAGTCTGAAGTTTGCAGAGGGGTTCACCTTCCTTTTGGAACCATCTTCTTGCCTTGGTCGAGTCGGAATCCCGCAGGTGCAGAGGGCTGCCAAAGGTGCAGAGCTTAGCGCCTCTCTTCGTTGGGTCCTGCCTTGTTGTGGAAACTGGTCTCTTCTTGGTATCATGTTAAATCTAAGGTTCTGGTATCGGGCTGCCGCTGGTGGGTGTGAGGACTAGTAGCAAATGGGCCTCTAGTCCTGCCGCTAATCCGCCCCTGTAGTGACTACATCCAGTGAGTGTATGTCACTAGATGGCCAAAACCATCCTCAGCTATGCACTTCAGCTTCTACACCCTAGAGGTGAGGTCAGCCTTGTGGAGGTGTACGCCTACTGAATAGCTCATTTTCCTACCTGCTCGCAAAAAACAGTGCATGGGGGCAGAGGGAGGCTTTGTCCTCGCTTGGGGAACAAGTTCCTTTGTCCAGCAGCGCTAGTGAAGCTTTTGAGGCCCACCGCCATGATGAGTCCGTTTATTAGCCATTCTTTGTGGGCGGAGGTGTCATCTCCTACACACACAGGTCTTTGTTTCTGACCTCTGAGAGCAGCACACACTCCCCAGCATGAGGTCAGATCTCTGTCTTGGCGGCAGATCCTTTAGAGTGCTACCACAGGGCAATATATGCTTGCACATATATTTCAACACTGTGGGACTGAACTGCTCAGCCCCGAAGATGCGTGCACATAAACTTGAAACGGAACGTTTCTTTTTGATGCATTTCTTAAATTTCAATAAAACATTTCAACAATTCTTCATGATTCTATAATTTATTCAATCCATACGTTATCCATTATTTCATGGTATACTTCTTTTTTATTTTTTTATTTTAAACCTTTATTTAGCACATAATGATCGTACACAGAAGGGATGCCTACAACCATACTTGGCCGGCAGCGCGTGGTGGTGAGGAAAGGGTAGAAGTGTACACAGCGAATCGCCAACAACCCAAAAGGGCAGGCCGCGTACAGTAACAGAAACCGGTTTCGGTCTTTAGTTTTCCCTTTTTCTCTTCCCCCCCCCAAGGTGTAGAGCTAGGGATCTCGGTCCCTAATAAGAGCAAGTAACAGCTAAAAAGAACTCCATTCAACTAGCCTCACGGTGAAAGTGGTCTACAAGGGTATCGCAACATCCCGCTCAGAGGGCCGTCAACACAACAGGATACACTCTGTAGTGCGCAGACATTATCGTGGGGGTCTCTTAGGGGTAATCAATTCTCGCATTGCACAATGACAGGTCCTTCACCACCCCTAGTAAGCCGTGTATCAGCCACCAGATCACTCAGTTCCCAACTAATTCCCCCCGATGTCCTGAGCCGCAATGTGTCGAGGGCCACTGTCTGCAACTCCATCCGTAGCCCCCGTCCCGCAAGTCCTCCAGCTCACCAGACGGGTGAGGAGGCCACAGTCGCCACATCCAGTGCCTGTGGGGGAAGCAGTAGGTACGCTTTCAGTGGGGCCCCATATGTCTCGGGTCGGGAGTTCGACGGAAGGAGGTCAGAGTATAAGGCAAGCTGTTCCTGCCAACAACTCAGCGTCTCGAGCCATTCCTTAAACTTAGGTGCCCTCCCTCTACCCCATCTGCAGGCAACCTTCCATTTAGCAAGGAGAAAACAGAAGGAGGCAAATTTCCTGTGCGCCATCGGAAGTCCCTCCATGTACCCCAGAATGCCAATCAGCGGAGAGGGCGGAATCACAATGTCCAACATTTTCCCGACCGCTTCAAATATCTGTTCCCAATATTCCTGGAGGGCCGGACAGCTCCAGGCTAAGTGCAGCAAGTCTGCCTCATCAGCCCGACATCTGCCACATCTGGCGTCCTCCCTTAGACCGTATCGATGCAGGCGGGCAGGTGTGTAATAGTAGTGTTGCAGATATTTGTAGTGCGTGATACGCAACCTGTAGCTAGCAGCCACCTTCTCCGTCTGCGTACAGCAATAGAGCCACTCTCGATCTGAGAGCTCCTGTCCCAGTTCGTGTGACCATTTAGCTCGAGCAGCGCACTGCGGCGCGTCAGTTTCTGCGTATAGCGATCTATAGAGGATGGAGACCAAATGAGACGGAGTCTTTGCCGTCAGAAGCGTGTGCATCTGCGGAAGCACTTGCGGTTCCCGCGGATACTCCGGGGTGCAGGCCCATATACCTTCCCGGAGACTGGCATAAAGGAATGTTTCCATGCCCGTCGGCGGAGATTCGCCACATAGCTGTTGTAGCGTAGCAAATTTCCCATTTTTGTATAGGTCTCCCCAAGTGTGGATTCCTCGTTGCCTTTTGAACTTTTTAAAAATACCCTCCTGCAAGAGGGTCAGGTGAGGATGATACTCCAGCGGCAAGCAGGGGGAGTAGATCATTGGGGCCTTCATTTTGTGTACAATCCATCCCCATGCACGCACTGTGCAGTCCACAGTTGTGGGGGTGCACTCTCGACTTGACGCTTGCGGCAGCACCGCTCCCTCTATCGGGACCGGGTCTGCCAGCCAATGCTCCGTGGCCAGATGAGCAGTGTATTTCGGGCCATTAAACCAGTAGTACGCATAGTGCACCTGTGCACACATATAATATAGTTCGAAGTTAAGCAGCTCGAGCCCTCCCATCGCATACGGACTAGCCAGTGTTGTCCATTTGATCCGTGGCTGCTTACCCACACAAGTCGCAGAAGTTGCGCCCTCAAAGTATCGAAGAAGGGTTGTCCAGGGTGGTATGGGATATTCAGAAAATAGTAAAGGAACTTAGGCAGCACTATCATTTTGACCAGGGATATCCTGTCGGCAATGGAAAGTGGCATGGCTATCCACCTCGTTATCATGTCGCGGAGCGCGTCAATAGCCCGACCGTAATTGTCTCGGATCAGTTCCTCCCTGTCTAGGGTGACATTTAGGCCCAAGTATCGAACGGTGGGGTCGCACCACTCCAGCGGATATTCGACCTCAAAGGGGGCCACCGCCAGGGTCAAAGGAAGAATTTGAGATTTTGACCAATTGATCTGTATTCCAGAGAGTCCCCCAAATCGCACAAATTCTCTAAGGATCGGATTGAGGTTGTGCATCGGATGCTTGACATAGAGGGTAATGTCATCCGCATATAGCGAAATCAGAATAGGGCGAAGCAGGCATCTTAGGGCCCTCTCCTGGTGATACTGGCGAACTTTGGCCGCAAGCGGCTCCATCGCCAAAGCAAATAACAGCGGCGACAACGGGCACACCTGCCTGGTGCCCCGCGATAGTGGTATAGCTGCAGATTCGTGGCCATTAATTTGTACGCGGGCCAACGGCGCCCGATAGATCAGTTTGATCCAGGCCGAGAATCCAACCGGGAATCCCATACATCGGAGCACTGCATGCAGATACTCCCACTCAACCGAGTCAAATGCCTTAGTGGCATCCAAGAAGACTGCCGCAAGCGGCAGCTGCGGGACACCTGTTGCACGATCAAGAAGAGGGTGCGGAGGTTATGGGAAGTGGACCGTCCGGGAATAAAGCCCGCCTGGTCTGGTAGAATTAGCTTATCCATTAGGAGGTTGAGCCGGTTGGCCAATAGCTTAGTGAGGATTTTACTATCCACGTTGATAAGGGACAGGGGCCGGTATGAGTCACACTTGTTGGCCGGTTTACCCGGTTTCAGGATGGACATGATAAGGGCCTCTCTCATGGTGGGCGGCAGTTCCTGAGTCTCTAGGGCCTCAGCATAAACCTCCTGTAGAATAGGGGACAGCTGGTCCAGGTATATTTTATAAAAGTCGCTCGGCAATCCGTCCGGCCCCGGCGCCTTCCCAGACCGCAGCTGGAGAACCGCCTCCCTGAATTCATCACTCGTGAATGGCGCGCACAGAAACTCCCTCTGATTGTCTTCCAAATATCCTAGCGTAATGTCCCCAAAAAAACACGAGAAGTCAGCTGTATTGGTCCCTTTCGATCTGTACAACTCAGCGTAGAAGTCCGTTAAGGTCTGCAATATCTGGGCACTGTCCTTGTGGCAGTTGCCTTTCTCGTCCTCAACCTCAAGGATGTAGTTGGCGTATCGGGGCATTCTGATGTCCTGAGCCAGTGCCCTTCCAGGCCTACCGCCCTCCCCATAGCGCCGGGCCCGAGCATATTTCCCTCTGAATTTCTCACGCTCTGCCGTCTCCATGTAGTCAGTCAGTGTCTCCCTCAACTTAACCTTCCCTTCCGAAGAGTCGGTCTGCCAGACAGTCTCCTCTAGGGTCTTAAGTTCTCCCTCTAGCCTAAGAAGCCGTCGGCGGATGTCCCGAAGGACCCCAAAACTTTTAGTCATACAAATCCCTCGCATAGTAACTTTGAATGCCTCCCAGAGAGTCCCCACCCGTTCAACCGACCCCGTATTCTTTTCGAAGAAATCTGCTATAGCCTCTCCCACCTCCGTTTTAAATACTTCGTCCAGCAGTGCCTCCGGGACAAGCCTCCAGCACCTTCGACCGGCGCTCAGGCTGGGGACTGCGAGAGCAATGCATACTGGGGCGTGGTCAGACAGCGTACGGGCCAGATGGTCCGCTCCCCGCACCCATGGACAGATCCCACGGGAGCCAAGCCAATAATCCAGTCTCGACCAGGACTTGTGTATCGATGAGTGGAAGGTGCCCTCACATCTCTCCGAGTGTCTGTATCTCCACAGGTCAACTAAACTTCCGTCCCCCAGCAAGTCCCTCAACGTGCCTTGACTACGTGTGTAATGGTGCGGCAAGTGTGAGGATCGGTCCTTTGTAGGGTCGCAGACCGTGTTGAAATCCCCTCCCCATAAGACGTGAGTGGCACCGACGTCCAGTATCTGCCCCCACAGTGCGGTCAAGGTATCAGGGCTATCAAAGTTGGGGCCATAGTAGCTAATAATGACCACCGAATGGGCTCCTAGCGAGCCCCACATCATGCAAAATCTGCCCTCTCTATCATCATGCGCCCCGCCAAAACGAAAAGGGGTACCCTTCTTGACCAGTATTGCTGAGCCCCGGGCATACGTGGAGTAAGCCGAGAATACCATGTGGGACGCCCATCTACTTCCGAACGCCGGGGGCCTCCTTGGGTCAGTGTGTGTCTCCTGTAACGCTGCTATGCCAATGTCATGACGGTCCAGGTAAGAGAGAATCTGTCTCTGCTTCCTGGGATCCCGCAGACCTCTAACGTTCCACAACAGGAGCCTCACCATGTCTCGTCCCCTCCCCTCCATGCATGCATCCTAATATGGATATGCCATTTAGCGCAAGCGCAACTTGCGCTAGTGTTTTTTTGTGTCCTATAATGCAGTGTAGTGCCCATTGTCTCCAAGCGGTGATGTGAAGCTGTGTCAGTGCCACGTGCATCTGTCATACTGAACCCTTCCCCCACTCTCTCTTGAGGCTTCCCCCTCCCTGTCCCTCCCAGGCTATCCACCCACATCAGCACCCCAATCGTGCTGGGATCCCAGAACCCTCCCTCCCTACCCTCAAACAAGAACATGTGCCCAGCTCTAAACCTTAACATCAAGCCAGCAAAGGACAAACAAAAACAAACAAAAAAAGGAAGAAAGTTTTTCCCAAAACTAGCTATCTGTAGTTAGTGGGGACCGCCCGTGGTGGGGCGCTGGTGTGCCTCTTAAACCCTCTCGTCCCTCAGGTTACCGGGACTTCCCGAGCCCTCCCCAATGGATCTGGGGTGCGGGAGGGTCAGGGGAGAGGGTGCCTGACCCCCATTAGATGGGCCCCTTCTAGCCCACACAATCAAAACAGTTCAAGCGAACCTATGTATAATGAGTCAGTTCGAGCCACCCTGTGCGGGATATTCCCATTCCAGCATGCTCCAAAATACATCTGTTCGTGTCTCATGTACTCATCTGTCAGCAGGCGTGCAGCCTCCAGGTCTCGCCGTTGCCAGCATCGTCCGCGTGCTTCAATGTGCGAGACCGCCCTCGGCCAAGTCCCAACATACCATCCCTGTCGCAGATAGTTCCCAGGTTAGTCTCTACTGTCGCGAGTCATGGGCCCTCCAGCCGTGCACATGATGCTCCAGCCCCAACAGCAGTGCTTATGATGTGTCAGTTTCAATGGCTCTCACTCCGGTGATTGCGATCTCGATTGTCCACCAGCGTCACCGTGCGCCGGGGAGGAGTGCTTTAGGGACCTGAGAAAGTCCTCCGCCTGCTGCGGGGTGGTGCAAACAATCGTGCAGTCCCGGGTATAGGAGAGCATACTCAACATTTGCCTTACGCAGTTTCTGCTTCACCTGTACATATTTCTTTCTCGCCTCTTGGACAGCCATCGTGAAGTCCGGGTAAATAGAGAACGTATTCCCTTCAAATTGCAGCTCCGGTATGTCTCGCGCCTTACGTAAGGCCACATCCCGGTCTCGATAGTTAAGCAGCCGTGCCACTATTGGTCTCGGCGGTGCCCCAACCGGTGGCCTTGGGCCCAGCGACCTATGAGCCCGCCCGACTGTCAGATGCGTTGAGAAGGAGTCTGCACCCAGCACGGAGGTAAGTAGCCGCTCCACGTAGTCCTCCATGCGTCCCGTGGCAGTGGACTCCGGGATCCCTATTAAACGGATGTTGTTCCGTCGGCTGCGCGCTTCAAGATCCTCGTTCTTGGCCTCGATAACCTTGAGCAGCTTGTCCATTTGCGACATTTGCTTGGCCATGTTAGTAGTATTGTCTTCCGTGCCAGAGATTCTCCTCTCAGCTTCTTTAAGCTGCTCCTCATGTTTGTCCACTTTCAAAACCAAGAAATCGAGGCGAGTATTCATGGTGTCCATTTTCCCTGAAAGGGCATTCAAACTTTGCTGCATCACTGTGAGCATGGCCTTCACTTCCTCGTTAGGGGAGGCTTCGGGAGGGGCCTGCTGTGCCGCGGCCAGGTCCCCCTGTTCCTCAGCGGAGGAGTGCGTGGTAGTTTTCTTCTGCTCGAACGGAAGCTTGGATTGGCGTGCTTCCGCTTTCCCCATGATGCGCCCCTCCTGAGCGTATGCTCGGCCAGGCACCCCAGGATCCAGTCTCAAGTCAGCCTGCCCGCCAGGCACCGCAGCGTTCCAGTCCCGGCCCACTCTGCACTCTACGTCTTCTGTCCTGGTATTGTCGTCTGTACCCGGACACTCTCCCAGCACAGCGGATCTTTGTCCCGGCCCACTTCGCCGCCGGCGCCCCGCACAGTATAGGCCCTTGCCTGTATTGCGCTGGTCTGGGGCTCTCTCTACGCAGTGCCCATGAAAAATGCAGGCGTTCTCTCGGTCTGTGCCCTGCACGGGTATCTCTCTCTTAGTCGTCAAGGCGCGATCCAGCCACACCGTGGCTATTTCATGGTATACTTCATTCAGAGTTCAACAGTGCTCAATTTCAATGAGACAATGTTTATGATACCCAATGCATTTCGGGTCATAAAAAGAGAGATACAAAAAACCAGAGCAGGTTTTCATAATGAACATAATAATTTACACAATTGATCTTGTTCAGTCACAATAATCATAAATCCAAAAATTGTTTGGTCGTTCACTTTACGAATAGCAGCTTTGTGAGACACACTAACCGCGATAAACTGCGTATTTGTGTCTATAATCATGTTAACATCATAGTTAGTTCTTATTAATTTCATCGAAAACACTCAATGGTACAGCATTAACTCTGTATGCTATTATAAAACACTGCGCGTTTCTATCTGATAGAACATATGTGTAAACGCTAATAAAAATAATTTCAGTTATTACCATATCTACACTATGTGAAAAATATATATGCATGCAATCGCTTTCTACCCTAAGTTGATCATATGAGCGTTACAAATCTAACACTGAGTGTCAATGTTCAACATATTGCTTTCTGAAGTCTCAAACCTCGGGGTCTCGGATTCATTACCCCGCATATTCCTCTATGGTAACTATGTTTGACGTGTTAATGTTGAACTACAATATTGTAAATAAATCACTGTGAGTTTAGCGTATTGCATTTTAGAGCACCAAGACTTTAGAGCTCCGATTAGTATGTTCGTGTTCCCTTCAGCAATGGTTGCGTGTAGTATACGGTAACACATTGGTGTTGAACTATTGCTCTACGTGAGTGATATTAAAAAACACTGGATACTACTGCCTCGTACTTCCACGTTTAATGCGGCAATAGATTCAGATGACTAATCACTTCTTACTTACATTCTCGACGGTGAGAGCAAACGCCGATGGCGTGCAGTTGTCTCCTCAGCACTTCCTGGTTCGTGCTTACTGAGAAAATTCAATCCATTACGCCGTCCAATGACGGTTCTGGATATCAGGTTCCCTAATCACATAATGTGAGTGGGTCACTTCAACTTAGCCATTTGGAATGAATGATCATGTGGAACTTGCATGTTTTTTATGAAATCTGTTAGTTGATGCACTTTAAACTTGTACTCTAATATGAGCCTTACTGGATCCTGCAATACCTGTAAGTTGGTTTGAAAGACATTGAGTTACTGTGTTATTAATTTAATCATTATTATGTAAAAAGCTTTATAAATAATTGAGTGGTTAACTATTAAGAATAATCATGGCAGCAACACAATCAGAATCATGCACCTAAACACGATAGCGTAGATTGGAATGCACTAATGAAAGCAATAGCACTCAACTAGAGAACACTGTCACGTGAGCGGGTGCTACGTTGAAGCGACACACTCACATCATGTGATTAGGGAACCTGATATCCAAAACCGTCATTGGACGGTGTAATGGGTTGAATTTTCTCAGTAAGCACGAACCAGGAAGTGTCGAGGAGACAACTGCACACCATTGGCGTTTGCTCTCACCGTCGAAAATGTAAGTAAGAAGTGATTAGTCATCTGAATCTATTGCCGCATTAAACGTGGAAGTACGAGGCAGTAGTATCCAGTGTTTTTTAATATCACTCACGTAGAGCAATAGTTCAACACCAATATGTTACCGTATACTACATGCAACCATTGCTGAAGGGAACACGAACATACTAATCGGAGATCTAAAGTCTTGGTGCTCTAAAATGCAATACGCTAAACTCACAGCGATTTATTTACAATATTTTAGTTCAACATTAACACGTCAAACGTAGTTACCATAGAGGAATATGCGGGGGTAATGAATCCGAGACCCCGAGGTTTGAGGCTTCAGAAAGCAATATGTTGAACATTGACATGCAGTGTTAGATTTGTAACGCTCATATGATCAACTTGGGGTAGAAAGTGATCGCATGCATATATATTTTTCACATATTGTGTAGATATGGTAATAACTGAAATGATTTTTATTAGCGTTTACACATATGTTCTAGCAGATAGAAACGCGCAGTGTTTAATAATAGCATACCAAGTTAATGCTGTACCATTGAGTGTTTTCGATGAAATTAATAAGAACTAACTATGATGTTAACACGATTACAGACACAAATACGCAGTTTACCGCGGTTAGCGTGTGTCACAAAGCTGCTATTCGTAAAGTGAATGACCAAACAATTATAGGTTGCAGCGATCTTTGGATTTATGATTATTGTGACTGAACAAGATCAATTGTGTAAATTATTATTTTCATTATGAAAACCTTATCTGGTTTTTTGTATCTCTCTTTTAGATCCCTGAAGAAGGGTCAATGTATGACCCGAAATGCATTGGGTATCATAAACATTGTCTCATTGAAATTGAGCACTGTTGAACTCTGAATGAAGTATACCATGAATTAATGGATGACCTATGGATTGAATAAATTATAGAATATTGAAGAATTGTTGAAATGTTTTATTGAAATTTAAGAAATGCATCGAAAAGAAACGTTCCGTTTCAAGTTTGTGCACGCATCTTCGGGGCTGAACAGTTCAGTCCCACAGTGTTGGTATTACATAGGGCCCTGACAGACACAGTCATGTTATGTTATGTTAAAATGAATTTGTATAGCGCACGTACACCCGGAGGTTTCATGGCGCTTAATTGTCATGATAGAGCCCAGAGGACAAACTAGTTGCATGAGAGTGCAAACAGCTGTGTTTTCAAGGCCTTTCTGAAGCTCAAAAGATTGTTTTGCATACGGATATCAAGAGGTAACGAGTTCGATAAGCCAGTTGCAAGGTACGAGAATCTGCACCCTCCCTGGCGTTTTCGTTTAATGGTTGGAGTTGCAAGTAGCATGAGGTTGCCAGACCGTAGAGAGCGACGTGGTATGTATTTAGTTATCAAGTTACTGAGAAATTTAGGGCTCTTACAATGTAGAGATTTGAAGAGGAGGCAACCAATCTTGAAGGCTGCCCGTTGAGCAATAGGAAGCCAGTGTAGTTTAGCCAGTAAAGGGCTGGCAGAATGCCATTTAGGTTGCTTAAATATCAATCTGGCTGCCTGGTTCTGTATCATTTGAAGACGTTTAAGCAGGAATACAGGTAGACCAAAGTAGATAGAATTACTAAAATCGAGACGCGAAAGTACAAGAGAGATCACCGCCTGAATGAGAGCAGAGGGGGTGAGAAGATGGGCAATTTTTTTGAGTTTTCGCAGCTGAAAAGCACATGAGGAAACTACGGCCCCCACTTGTCCCCTAAGTGAGAGGTCAGCGTTCAAAATCACTCCAAGGCCTTTTACAGATGGAGAGGGGAAGGGAGGTAGACCGAGATTATTAGGCCAAAATTGTGGGCCCCACATGGTTGCGCTAGTGCCTGGCAAGATAAGCTCAGTCTTGCCAGGGTTAAGTTTGAGGTGGTTGAGGTTCATCCAACGCTGAATGTGTAGCATGGTAGCTTGAAAGTCAGAGGCTGAGTTTGGCCCGTCCAATGTGAAAATAAGCTGGAGGTCATCTGCATAGTTAAAGGTTGTGACCTTCATCTTTTTTAAGGAGCTAATAAGGGGTCTAAGGTAAAGATTAAATAAAAGGGGGGAGAGTGATGAACCCTGAGGCACTCCGCAGGAAGTAGCCATCTTAGAGGCGGTGAATGTGCCTAGTCGAACTGCCTGAGATCTGTCTTGAAGAAAAGATTTAATCCAATTGTAAGCTGAGCCTTGAATGCCTGCTTGTTTGACACGGGATAACAAGATGTAATGATCCACCGTGTCAAATGCGGCTGACAGATCTAAGAGGATAAGGGCCTGGTGAATGCCCTTATCAGCATTTGCTCGCAGGGTATCCAACACGGCAAGGATGACTGTCTCCGTGGAGTGTGCGGGGCGGAACCCGGCTTGATTTGGTTCCAAGAACTCAGACTGTTCAATGAAGTTTGAGAGGGTTTTAGTGACGTGGGCCTCAATAATTTTTGCTAAAAAAGGAAGCAAGGAGATCGGGCGATAGTTGGAATGGTTCAGGGGATCAGCCCCTGGTTTTTTTAATAGTGGAACCACTATCGCATTCTTAAAGGCAGATGGAACCTTACCTTGGGTGAGAGATTCATTTAAGAAGGGGAGAACAACATAGGGAAAGACAGATAAGACCTCTTTTAAGATGTAAGGGGGACAACAATCGTTAGGTGACCCAGACTTAACTCGGACCAGTAGTTCAGAAAAAGACTGAGGACATAAAGTCGGAAAATGGTCCAGAGTAGCAGTATTAGTTATGACTAGGTCGGTGAGGTCAGAGCAACAGGTGACAGGAATATTAGCTTTTATTGTGGAGATTTTATCCAAAAAGAAAGAGTTTAGAGAACTACAAAACTCCTGAGTAGATGGCTGTTCCGGGTGAACTCTATCAGAGTTACACAGATCATTGATAATGGAGAAGATCTCCTTAGATTTATTTTGAGCATTAAGAATTCTGGCGGAGAAATGTGCAGCTTTGGCTTCACGAATAGTCTTTTTATAGTCATTGCGGGCTGCAGAAAACTGCAATTTATCCTCCAGAGTATAATGCGATCTCCATTTTCTCTCCTTTTGCCTCAGCTCCAGTTTCTGTTTCCTAAGCTCCGAGGATAACCATTTATGAGCGTCGGAGTGTCGGGAACGGGAGAATTTAGTAAGGGGGGCATGGGAGTTGCAAGCTTTTAATAACCAATTAGAGATGGCAGAGTTCATAACATCAACATCAACATCCGAGTGGAGAGGGGGACAGGATCTGGCCAAAGTATCAAGAAAAGCGTGTTTATCAATGGAGCTCCATTTCCTTGATAAGCCGCCATCTTTTGAGGTAGTCTTAGGAGTGGTAGTAACAATGAGCGTGAAGTCAATAAGATGATGATCAGACCAGATGCAGGGTGAAATAGTGAGCGCAGTCAGAGCAAGATTTGAAGTCCATATTTGATCCAAAATGTGGCCTTTGACATGGGTAGGTGTAGAAACATTTTGGGTGAAGTTCAGACTAACAAGCAGTTCTGATAGTTCTACAGCATGGGGCCCACCACAAGCGTCATTGAACCAATAATTCAAATCGCCAACTAGCATAATGCTAGCGTAGTTGGTGAAGAGGTTGTCCATTTGTTCACAGAGGACCAAGGGGAAAGTGGGCATGGCAGAAGGGGGTTGATATAGTAACACTAGAGCGATAGAGCCAGAAGCGGCTTCCAATCTAATCACTAAATTCTCCACTTCAGGAAGGATCAAAGGACTAAGAGCGGTGAAGACATAATTCTTGTTGATAATAGCAGCCACTCCGCCACCATATTTTCCCTGGGGACGATTAGCGGCCAGAATATAGTAATCCGAAGGGAGGGCAGCTAAGATATCAGGTAACAAGTCCTGGGTGAGCCAGGTCTCCGTAAGCAGAAGAATATCTGGCTGCTCAAGGCTGAGTAACAGAAATATGTCAGTTTGATGTTTCACTAGTGAACGAGTATTAAGATAGAGTATGCGTAGCATGGTCGGGGATCTAGATCCAAGGAGACTAGTAGTGGTGGATTGAGGGCTATAGGCAGGGAAGGAGCGGTGATCAGGAGAATGCGCATAGATGTTATGCTCTATAAGAAGCTTTTTAGTAGATTGAGTTATAGGTGGATAGAGCTTGGCGAATCGCAAATAAGGCAAAGAATACGTGGTGAGAAGACCAGGGTTTGTGGCCCCGGGGCCCGTCGGGGCGCAGACGGGCTTGCCTTTGGCGCGCCGCCGGCGCGCCCGCTGCGCGCGTCCGCTGCGCTCCCGCGTTGCCATGGGCATTTAAGACAGAAGCCCCGCCCACTAGCTCCACCTTCTTGCACCTGATTGGCTAAGGCCAGGGGAAGGGAGTGTAGGGGGAGACAAACAAAGTGAAATTGGCAGACCGCTGTCAGAGGATTAAATCAGCAATTCTTTTTTTTAAAATAGCGTTTCAGGTAGGTTTTAAAATTGCAGATTACAACAGAATGCAAGCGGCTTATCCGCGCGACAACACAAGACAATGCCCAGCTCCCGCGCTAAACCACGAGCATTTAGGACAGAAGCCCCGCCCACTAGCTCCACCTCCTTGCACCTGATTGGCTAAGGCCAGGAGAGGGGAGTGTAGGGGGAGACAAACAAAGTGAAATTGGCAGACCGCCGTCAGAGGATTAAATCAGCAATTCTTTTTTAAAAATAGCGTTTCAGGTAGGTTTTAAAATTGCAGGTTACAACAGAATGCGAGCGGCTTATCCGCGCGACAACACAAGACAATTCCCAGCTCCCGCGCTAAACCACGAGCATTTAGGACAGAAGCCCTGCCCACTAGCTCCACCTCCTTGCACCTGATTGGCTAAGGCCAGGGGAGGGGAATGTAGGGGGAGACAAACAAAGTGAAATTGGCAGACCGCCGTCAGAGTACAATGGATGTTGTAGCACACTGTCAAAAGAACATTAGAACTCGTCAAAATCATTTATATCGAATTGATTTCTGAGTGCACTGAGATAAAAAACTTTAATTTATCTGCACATATATTTCCACACATATAATATAATGCACGCTGCCTCCTGGGCTATAGGAGGCCTACTTTAGGGGGACTGACACATATTAAATGCATTGAGGTGACCCCGTCACACATGGTGTGTGCAGGGTCGAACTCGAGGATGCAAGCTGCTTGCGCAGGGCTGACATGGCAGACCTGCAGCAGACCTGCAGCCTTTGGTTTCACTTGGGTCACTCAGGGTGGCACAATAAGTGCTGCATTCATGTTACATCTTTTATATCCCTGCCCTGGGTTCCACTGGTACCATATACTAGGGCTTTAGAGGGGTGTAAAAGTAATTCCCAATTGGGTGTACCAATTTACAGTTTAAGGGAAAGAGCACTGGTGCTGGGGCCTGGTTAGCAGTACCCAGGGCACTTTCAGATCAATTACCACAAATCTAGCAGCAAAAAGTGGGGGATGACCATTCAAAAAAGGCACTTTACAACACATTCCATAAATCGCAGCCAATTTTGGAGATCCAACATTCTCCGATGACTTTGGCATCCAGTTGTCAACAATAGGTGTAACATGACATTTGTACTTTATGGCGATGTTTTGAAAGTGCCAGTTTATGCAGAGGTGGCCCTCATCAGGCTGTTTTGTTTGTATGGTGTCATGCACTCACCTAGTCCCAACTGGGGAGACAACGCTGGAGCCGATACTGGACCACTTATCCCTCCCGAAGACAGCAAATGCCTAGGAATCAAAATCTTAGAACATACACTGTCCCCAAGGGGGAAGGAGGGTTGAGATAAAATAATAAAAGAGAGGCTTGTGGTATTGAATCTGCTCAGTGGCCGTGCAACATTGTGTAACAGGAGCTGTCACTTCTGAGACCTTCTACATTAGTAAGGTAGATATGCCCGGGACCAGAACCTCTGTTTTTGCAATGAACTGGAAATAACAAGAGGAGGCAGTTACCATCAGTACACTAACTAGTCTCTACATACAATGAACATGCATTAACTTCAGTAACAAACTTGCAGGTTTCATTAGCAGCTTGGCTTGGGAGCAGAATAACCAGTGGCGGCTCCCCAATTAGGGCGTGGGGGTGTCGCCCACTGCTTTCTCGCGGTGCGAGAAGGCAGAAACATAAACGATAAAAACGACCATTTATGTTTCTGCCTTCTTGCATTGCGAGAAAGCAGAAGTGCCTATGTGCTTGGTTGGGGGCGGGAGGGTGGGTGGTCCAGCTCGACGGCAGGGGGGGAGTGGCTTGCCCACTGTTGTGGGTACTGACTGGTTGGTCGGCCCTGGAGCCGACCAAACAGTCAGTACCCACAACAGTGGGTAAGCCACTCCCCCCCTGTCCTCGAGCAGGACCGGCCACTCTCCCTTTTTCTCTATGCAGAGAAAATGTCCCAGCTGGGGCGCTCGCCTGCTGCGCCTACCAGCGTTTTGATTGGTGTGTGTAGTGCGTTGCGTAGGGGAGGGAAGCAGGAAGCTGCCTGCTGACTGCTTCCTGCAGCAGAAACATGAGGACTCACCAGTGACCTGCCTGGAGTAGAGGCGGTGCGGTACCCCGGCACTCACTCAGGTAGGTTTAACGTTTTATTTTAATTGTTTGTTTATTCCCCCTACCCTGCCCACCCCCCCACCCCTCCCGAGCATGCTGGCCACCGCTGGTTGAGTGTCTTTATAAATATCTAGGTGAGGTCAGATTAAAGCTAGTATATTACAAAATTGCACATAGGTGGCACAGGTCTCCCTACAGACTATAAAGCAGGCGAAGATCCCGCGCAACTCTGATAGCTGGAGGTGTCAGGGCCCGCATAGTGACATAGTCCACATAGTGTGGGAGGGCCAGAAATTAAGGTCATTTGGGTATGGCTCCTGGCCGGAACTGAAAAATCCATGTCAGGAGTGGCAGGGGCCTTAGTGGATGCTGCAGAAATGCTTCCTGACTTTCCCTCTATCGAGGGATTATCCTCAATCCAGTTCTCCACTGCTTTAGCAGTAGCAAAATTGTGTATAGTGCATTTTTGGAACTCTGTCGACTTATGGTTTCAAGAGATGTTGTTAATGGCTTCTTATGAGTGAGGCATATATAGCTAGGAGGATTGCCTACATTTCTTCGATAACATTTGGGGAAAGTTTCTTCAGACTTAAATGTGATTGTAATGTTTCAAGAGAGGGTAAATTAGGTTGATTGTGGGACAGATGGTGCCCAACAGGTTCTTGTGGAGCTACAGAAATGCATGTTGTACTGTCAGACCTCTACATCGCCTGCCTTTTTTTGATTTACATAATGGATAATATTGCAATTTTTGTACCATTATTAAGGATCCAAGTGGCGACTCTAGAAATGACTTGTCTAATTCTTGGTATTAGGTCTTATTGCTCTTGGTTATGAGAAACGGAAAGGACAGAGCGATAGTGGGGTGGGGGTGGGGGAGGTTGTGGGTTCAATGTTAAAGGACGATTGCCAGGTAAAGTTCTTGAGAGCATAATCTGCACATTATATTCTCAGATTGTTTGACTATTTTGGTATACCTATTGTTTAGTTGATTTAATCATGTATCTCATGGGAGGTCTGTGTATGTTGTGTTGTGTGCAGGCTCATGTGGTGTCTGCTTGCTGCCTGGGCATGTGCAGCAGTGTGTATGCGGGAATATCTGTTGTTACGGTAGTGCCGATGAAGGTAAAGTTGTAGCAGACGGACGGGTTTTACGTCAGCGACATTTCTGTTCTCGGAAAGGGTTGGTTTGGAAAAAACAAAGGTGATTGTTTTCAAAATGTATTTTACCTCTGACGATATTAATACCGCCTCGTTTACTTGATTTCTTGGAGCTAGGGGTGCACAACATGAACAGCTGTGTACATTTTTATTGTTAAATGCTGTGGACAGTAAAATGTGAATAGGTTCTCACTCAAAATCATTTAAACTGTTGGTATTTTCTAGAAGTGTTTATGCTCAACCAGATCACACTTACGTGCACGGATGCGTCATTGGCCTCATTTAGTTTCATGGAATTCCAGGTAATTTCCTAACAATTCTGTGAACTTGCATGGAATGCTGCTGGCAGAATTACTGTATCTGACACAGACTGCAGTGGGTTGTGTCTGCCCCTCTTTCAGCCCAAGGCCTATGAATATTGGAGGCTTGGGGGCCCTTGTCACATTCTGGGAGAGCATCATTTTGTTTTACACCACAGTGCTGGAGATGGAAAGATTACAATATATGAATTTACCAAAGATCCCATATTCTTGCCAGGACTCTATAAGAATATTTTCTTTACTTTCAAACAATTTTTTTTCACGTTCTGAAAATGAAACGGGGAAACGGCAATAAATATTTATCTGAACTCACGTTTTAAAATTGAAAAATAGGCTTTCCAAAGGGATGAACGACAATACTTTGAGTGGTGTATTTTAGTTTAAGAAGCTGCGCTTGAGAAGGGACTTTGCTAAGTGGCAGTGGATGTTGTAATGATGGAGTCATCTTTACTGTTGACAAATACAATGGAAGTGATTGTAGTAAGCTGTTTAAATAACAAAAGTGAGAGTATATCATCTGTACTGAAGTTAACCACCTACAAAAATATAATGTAGCCTGTGCTTTTGACTGTCACTCAGTCTCCTCCCTGACATATGTTGTACCTTTTGGTTGATTTGGCTTGAGGTCTGTGATGTAGGGCTGGAGAATAGTCTAGTCTTGAGATTGTTCGAATCTCTGCTGTGATGGGGTGGTGGTGAGTGGGAATACTTGGAAGACTGTATCCTTAGTAGTTTTGATTTGGTGATTTGATGTTTTGACAACTGTTCCCTCTTTTGATTTCAGATTGAGGCCAGATTCCAACATTTTGTACTTTTAAAGTATTCATAAAAGAAAGTATGTGATGGGAACATGGTTTTCCATGATTTTTAAGGTGTGTTAGGTGCAGTACCACAATTTCTGTTTTGGAGCTCTTCATTTTGGGCCGGCTGTCTCACATCTCTGCTATCAAGCATCTGAGGTTATTGTCTATTGTTTGGGTGAACTCCTACATTCATGTAAATCCTGTATGTTCCTATGAGTGAACGTTTTGGTGGTGGTAGCAGGCTCATTACTGGTTTAATTCAGATGTTAAAGAGAAGGGGAAATAAAGGTAATCATTGAGAAACTCTGCATTTGACCTTGTGTACAAGGGAGTCAAGTTGCCTCAGTCTCAGGCTTTGAGAATGTATTTACAGAAAGAAAGTGAAACGTGTGCAGACATTGTTTGATGTTTTGTCAATCACTTGAAGCATACACAATTGTAACTGCAAATGTACTTCTTTGTGATTACTCAACTTTCTACAGTTTTTCGAAATGAACAGACACTGGAAACTGATGCCACCTTCTCGCTTTTGCTGCAACATGATATCATAGCAGAGTGAATATTACTGCATATCTGCTGTTTAGTGCTTAGAAGAGCGATGGAAATCGGTGGTCTAGGCCCCTTATGTTACAGACTTGTGATTTCACACCCATTAAGTTGGAGAGTGAGCCTAGTATGATGGTTATGGATAGAAAATGTGCTTAGCCATGTCTATTTTTGGTTAGACATATTGAGATCATATTGTAATAGAAGACCGTTCAGTGTACAAACAGGTATTTTATCAGTCGTGGTTCTTCCAACCATCATCTTACTGTGCACGGTATGCTCAGTACCTTCATCAGCAAAAAACATAACCCAGTACTCTGGGTATTCTGTCACCAAAGTTTTGGCAGCCATCAACATCTTTACAAATGCCAAAGAGACGTATTTTGGTAGGCATTTAGAAAACTGAACAATCCATACAGCTCTTTATAGATTTTACTTTCTAATGTCAGCTCTTCTTTGAATTGGTTTATAGATCCTGTACAATTCTGAATTAATGTATGAGTTTTCTTCTATGAATGCCTAGAAGAACTGAATTTTTAGTCCGTTTATCACAGAAATAGTGCTGAAAATAAAACCAAAAAGATGCGAATTTAAAAAAATATTCTTCACGGGGAGAGAACCCCCCCAAATCCCCCTTATTGCCGTCGGGTTCACTCGCATACGTTGATTTGTTGTGCTTACACCTCACCAGTTTAAAATTCCACCAGCCGCCACTGAGAATAACCAAAATCACAGATTGCAGTGTGTCTCTCCTAGGAATAAACTTGAAATACGAATTTTGGTACAAGGTTCATACATATATTAAAGACTCTGAAGTGCTTTCTCTAGGCACTATTGTTCATCAGAGAAACCTGGACTTCAAGTCTTTAATCCTTGCACAATACAGTTCTAGCGCCAAGGTTGTAAGAAGGGTCTGGATTATAAACACATAAGCGCAGGAATAAATCACAGAGGGGAAAAGGCTATAATCTTTGAAGACAGGGATATTCGGTCCTGTTTACTACTGTGGGAGGTTTAGTGCGCACTAACCTGATATCAAGTACTTACCCTAGTTCTTCAACTTGTTTGAAGTTCGAAGAAGATCTCAAAGCCTTGACTCATGGAGACGCGGGGGTCCAGAGTAGCTGTGCAGGAGGGAGTGAGGAGGAGGAAATTGAGGGAGCTGACCACTGGACCACTAGTTCGGATGGACTTGACGGAGACTGGAGTGCTTCTCCGTTCCGACCGGATTCTCCAGGTGAGTAGGAAGGGTGAAGCTTGTTCCGCAGGGAGTCAGGCCAAGCTACAATTTGGGTTTGCGCATGCCTTATATACCCTCTTGAAGGCTCAATGGATGTAGCTAGATCACGTGTGGCACTGAGGGCACATAACCGTCTAGAAGGTTCTCAAACCTGAGGAAAAATACGTGTTAGTACACTATCTATGACCTTACAGAATGGGCAGGTGCAACTTGTTGATCAGAACCGAAGAACATGAAATGAAAGTATTGTTTTCTCTCGAACGTGCATAGTGGAAAACAACACCAGGACCCCAGTCACAGCGAGATCAAGGCTTGCGATTGGCTCACAGGATTCTGGGGGAAGCTTGCAGGGATTTAATGGAAAACAGCACCAAGGCCTTAGAAACAGCAAGAGCAGTTAATCCATTGGTTAACGGGATTTGGGAAATGCTTGCAGGGTTTCAAGCATAATGAAAATGATGGGTGCTAGGGAAGCATCAGTCATAAGGGAGCTGGGGGAACATCAATTATGAGGGATGCTGGGGACGCATCAGTCACGAAGGTACTAGGGCAACATCAGTTATGATATCATAGTGTGCCATAAAATATGAGAGGGGTAGAGTAACATAAACCTTGCGCGGTAGGCCCACTATACAGAGGGCGCATGATTGGGTCGTGACATACGACTTTTACGTTTGGCATAGCGGATTGGCCTTTCAACATTTTTTATTTCACTGGCCAGTTCAAGTTTTTCAAAGTCTGCTTTATTTTAGGTCAAAGGTGGAATGCAATGCTCCAATGTGCCAAGACTACAAGTTATATTGCATTATCCACGTGTAGGAGTAGCATCTTGTCCTTGAGGCACCCTATGAGCACTGAAAAGATCTCTAGAATTTAATTTAATTCTCTGTTGACTTACTGCAAACTGCATGAGAAGAGACTTCTTAGCGATGCAACTACTGAGAAGAGTTCCAAACCCAGATTTTTGGGTCAAAATCTTTGTGTGGACAAGCTGGTCTTGGTATTCACCCTGCAGAGAAGCACTTCATTTCTATTTGTAGAGCTATAAATGGTGCTTCAATTAAGTTCTAGCTGTTGTTTAAGTAACAAATGCTGTGACTTTGACATTACATTGATGGATGCTCATGTGTCAATAAAGGTGGTCGCTGGTTGATCACATATGAGTGCTTAGCAATTCGGGTGGCTTCATCAGTTGGTCTTACACATGCCAATCATACCCTCCTTTCACACCGGACACTAGTAATAAACAGTCCAAGAGAGTGGCAAATAGTGAGCTTGTTAGAGAGCAACATCCATGGCTCTCTGAGTGTAAGACATCTTAAATTAACAGATTTACATGTCAGTGATTTGTTTATAAATCTCGTCAGCTTCGTTATGTACTGTGCATGTTCTAGCCAGGTCTTTTAGGCATAGATGAACGATATTGATGGACTCCTCTGAAGTTTGGTGCAGAAATAATCATTCATAGTCTTAATTATCCATTGTTGCGGATGGGTGTTCAGACTAACTAGTAATTTCTTGTTGATGTAAAGTGAGCTAGCTAGCTTCTGTCAAAGTATGGTATAGCTGGAATATCGCTTCACTGTCCAGTTGAAGTAGCTTTTATCTGTTTGCTTTGACTTCTGCATTCATTACAATAAAATGCAATTGTTAAAGCTCTAACCATTAATGCTATTGTGGAGTTTGGACTGCTAGGTTTTCACCAAGTTTTAATGGCTTAACTGCATGTATACTGTGCGTTCTTAGTTGGCAATGTCTAGTGGCCGGATTTGGTGGTTTGGCTCAGTGCGGCTGAGATCCCCTTTCTATGACTAGTCCCGTTTGATTCACCTGCTAAAACGTCATCATATGATCTACTTAATGGGGTCACATTTTGCTCAGATTTTGTGGGAGCATCTTTCATACCTCTTAATGAGGAAGAGCAGCGTGGCACACCTGGAAACTTCCATATCAACAGGTTGCAAAGGCGCCCCAAAGAGGAAAGGTCAGTAATCACAGACCTACTTATAACTAGGAGAAAGTCAGATGTGACCCTGGCCAGACAAGCGCAGACAAAGGCTAGGTGACCAGGTTCCACGGCTTTCAGACAAAAAGAAACGCTAGGGAGAAGATAAAACAGTATAAGGTTAAGTTGTAACAGGGCATGTACCATGTTGATAGTGCTTTGTTCAAGACTGCAAGCATGTGTGACAGCACTTAAATGATAACTTGATGAGATGTGTGGTGTGTTTGGTCTCAATGTGGCAAGTGCTGGACATGTGCGGTGGATCCTTTTTATTTAGCCTCTTGCTTGCTTTGTGACAAAACCACATTTGGGACATCTCCAGTCTGTCAACTTCGCTAAAGCGTGTGTGCCATATTTCATGCATAAGTCTTTATGGACATCATTCACTTAAATACAAGGAGTAGCATAAGTGACATCTCTCATCTTTTGACACCCAATGACATTACTCTACCTGTTCTGTACTTAGCTCCTCAAATGTCTCCTATTTGCTTCTTATGGGCTTGAGGAAGGGGAAGAAGTAGAAACTGTGGAAAGTAAAGATGACTGTCAATCCCATTGGCTACCTATCCTGAAAAGGTGTAAGGACTGACTAGTGTTCTTGGCTTAGTGTGCTTATCAGTACCCCACTTGTTACTTAATTTGCCCCCCAACAACTGTGTACACTCCAGATGCTGTCCAACCTCCTGCCAGAAAAGCACATGGACTTTTCTTTTTGTATTATTTGCCCCAACACACCGCTGTTTGCAACTCCTCTGACAGTACCTATGTGTGCCTTCTTGTATTGTATATATTTTTGTTATATTTCAGTTTTTTTAGTATTGTATCAGGTGAATATAGTGAATAGAGCTGGATTAGTATGTCCATTAACTTTGTCCATTGGATTGTGGCTCTGGTAGACCTGTAGTATGGCCTTGAATGTTGTGTTTTAGATAATATGCAGAATGATCAGTCTTCAGCTTCATGGTTTAATGTGTTAAATATTTTTTTAAGTGCATGGCGGGGCCTTTCTTTCTCTGTGTCAAAACCTGATTGCATTAAAAAAATCAGAAAATCATGGCCCTCAAAAAATGCATAGTGGTGACCTCCACCTGCAACCATTGGTACAGATTAAGCATTGGTCAGGGTTCAATATGGATAACGTGCTTAAAGGCTTGAAATACAGTTCTTGTCTCAAGTCTTTATTGCAGTCCTTGAGGACCAAATCAAGTAATGTGTGAAGGATGGCTACAATTAATATTCATGAGATAAATGTACATGCAGTGAATCTGATTTGGATCATTTGCATACGCACTTATTATACTAAACCTATTGACTTGGTGCACCCTCCAAAGTTCATCAACAATTAGCCATGCTCTTGGTGGTTAGGTCCCAGAAGAAAAAATTTACCCATCTCAGAACCTTCTGCCAAGAAATAAGTAAAACTGTAAATCATAACTGTAATTTCCTTTTATATATCAAGAAGTCATGCTCGTCTTCAAGACAGAACACTTGGTTCCCATAACTATGATTTATTCGCCATTCAGGGAATTATGAAAACAATAAGTGGAAAGTGTTGGGTTTTGTTCATTGGTCCTCTTTTGTTGAATAAACTTGGAAAACGTGGAAAATTCTTCCTGCATTACATTTCTTCTATTGCAAACGATTGTTGTAGTTATATCCCGCACAGTCCTTACTAGCAACCGTATAGGCATGTGATAGAGTTTGTAGACAAGCTACTAGTACCTTTTAGGCTTTCTCCCCATTTTAATATCCTCCGAGGTATGATAGGCTTTCGCAGCTACGCAAGACTTTGAGGTCACTGTTCAGAAGAATGTACTCCAATTTGAGCAGGAGATGTAATAGACTAATTAACTATGTCTTGATATGGGTATAGCTGTACTCTAAAACCTTGAACCTTATGCTAATTCTTGATTAACCAATTTAATTTGTGTATCTGTTGTCAGTCAAGACCCACATGCGTAGTGTCTACATTACATAATTGGTTAACCACGTTGTGCTGCAGCAGTTGGGCATAAATGGCTGACCTGGTGACTATATTTTCCACCATAACTTTCTATTACTCTTGAAAAGTCAGGACTACATTAATTCACGCTATCAGCTCAACGCCTTGCTACATCCTCCTTTTGACAGATGAGGCTCACTTGGTTATGGTGATTTTCTGAATTTCTCGGTAGGTGTTCAAATGCAGCCTTGCGGTTATATATTGGATCTGTGTAAAATATTTTGCCAAACACAGCACAGATTGGCCAGTAGGAGGATGGGTGCTCTCCAACACCACAACGACCTCGAATTAACACACTCACCTAACACCATGCTGAGCAATAGGCAAAGCAAATAACACAGAACCTAAACAAATTTATCATAGCACCTAAATGCTTTGGCAAGACCTTCTGTCACACTTATTAACTCCATAAGTGCAGAGGATGAGACATCCACGACATCCTCCCTATGTTTGGGATGCAGATAATGTTGATATCACAATTTTGCACCCAAGGTAGGGAGCCTTCAGGTGCTCGCACCAGAAGTCCTTTCTTTTCTGGCCCCAATCACAGGCTGTAGGAGAAGAGCTTCCACTGTAGCCGGAGGCTTTTTTGTGAATGACTATCATGGTGCACTAGGGTCATCTAAATTGAGAGTAAAGGTAGCTCCTTCTGCCTTTCTGTTCTGTGGTGCATGTACACAGCTCGGCACCCAAACACCAATTAAAATGGGAGAGGTACTGTTGGAAGGGAAGATTCTTACCTTTCCATTGGTACCTGTCATCAACAGGTCCTTTTTCGGGAATGACCATAGGAGAGTGGTTCCCAAGTAGGTACACACCCACAAGGTACCAGTGAATTTGTCAGAGAGGAGAAGCCACCTAAGGCATAGCAAATTATTCCCCCACCAAGGACATTCCTTCTGCCCCCCCCCCCCACCAGTGGTAAGATTTGGGGGTTTAGCCCCCAATCTGGCCATCCAAAGGGGTGCAGAAAGCACCACTGGACACCAGTGATTGTTTAGGTCTCGCCTAGGCAGCAAGCATGCGCTGCTCTAGGAGATGACCTTTAGAAATTGGTCAGCCCTTTGCACTCGTGCTTGTGCTGGCTTCCACCTTGCGGGAGCGAACAGCAGCGCGCGTGCTAATTGAAAACAGATGGCCTGCTCACCACTGTTCACTCTCGTGGATGCCAGCACAAGCACGAGTGCTTGACTAGGCTTGTTTTTTAACTTCAAGCTTCGTATCACCTCACTTTGCAACTTGCAACATTCTGGGATTTTTTTTGCTCTGTTCATTTCTGCCTTCCCTGCCGAATGTCACACATTTATAGTGTCTTTTATTATCAATATGTGACTAAGAAAACTGCGAGCACTATCAGCGAAACGCATTCCTTTTCATGGAGTGCCCGTTTTTTGTCTCGAGCGCTGTAAATCTGTCAGGCCTCCGCGAGCCTTTCACCTCGGTCTTCCCTCGCGCCAGCTCCCAGCCTGACAGGGCTCCCCAGAGGCCTCGTACTAATCTGTTTTAAATTAGTTGCAAAATGGGACTGAAATGTCCCACATTAGGTACGCTGTTTTCTTTGCACGAGTACATTTAAAAACAAATTATTGCCCTTGAATATTTAATTCTAGCCCTTGGATTTGGAGTAAGGAAGTGTTGGATTTTTGATGTGCTTCTCAGTACTGCTGCACAGACGTATTAGCTCCAGAATGCCCTCGGAAAGGTGCGTCATACTCAGACACGTTTTTGAATCCCGGCGTCCACCAATACCACCCGTGTTAAAAAATGTTTTTACCTGTCTACCTTCATAAATGGTTAAGTGGCATTAAATACATCCATTATTGTTTTTTTTTTCCACTTTAGGCTTCCCAATCAGTACTTTTACATGTCAAGTTTGGTGAATCAAATAAGTCAGAACTGACATACTGACTTGTCTCAATGCATTTATATAGCGCACAGACTGTATCTTATTAAGGTCTCAAAGTACTGTCTCCCATATTTTACTCCTCCTATATCTGTAAAGAATGCCTCTATTCTGTGGCCAGAGGAGACATTTGTTGAGGACCGAGGACCAGGAATCATAGAATGAGGACACACTGAATTCCACTGTGGCTGGTAAATTTGTGTGTTATTTTTTATCCTCGGTCCCCTTTTTTTATTTTTTAGGTTTTCTGTTTATTGTGCTTGCACTATTCATGGTGAATATATTGTATTCTACACCTTAAGGGGGTTGGGGTCCGTCTCTCTAAGCTAGGGCGTTCTTTGCTTTCGTACCTTCAGCCCTTGGCTTGTTGATATTGTCATTCACCCGTTGGTTTAGCCTGAGGAATATTTTGGCATCAGTGTATTTCTATTGGCTGCATAGGTGTGCCTTACGCTTCCATTAAAGTTCTTGAGCAACTAATTTACAGTCCACAAGCAGTTCTGTAAAACCGGGATGCCGCGCTTTATATTTTAGCATTCGTTTGCCCATGCCTTTGCTCCGATCGAGCGTGCACTTTACAGTGCCCCAGGACACAAGTAGGGACCGACTAAAGTGCTCCTGTAGCAGCACGCACTCTATGGTCCCCCCGGGTCAAAAGCAGGCATCCACTCTAGTGGCCTTTTTTTCAGTGTGCGTGCTGTATAGCAAGCAGCATGGAACATGAGGAAAATCTGCACCTGGCTGCTGGTGTCAGCCTTTTTTCTGGAACCTTTTTAAAATGCGGCTCTCCTCTTTCGTAAGTAAATTGGGATGGAGAGCTACAACGCCGAAAGTCTTATGGTGTGGGGACTGGTTTTTGTTTCTTGTGGCTTTTCCCTTTGTTGTTGTTTCATCCTATTTGCTTGCAAGCCTTCTTCCGGCTACAACGCTCAGACCTCTGTTATTTTTTTTATATTATTTTGAAAAACATCGTTTTCAGGCATTTTTGGGTCAATTGTATCAACTGACTCAGAACATTAACAGACTTCACCATGGTAAACCTAAGCTTAGCCCCTCTGATTTCTATTGCATTAGTTTATTCTTCTCCCTTTTTTTTTGCTGTCATACACTCACTCCTTCAGCTGGTCTCTCTTTCCCACCTACACTTTTTTCTGGCTTCTATAGCTCCTTCATCCTGCTCCAAGCCAAGCCCTCGCAGCACTATATGTTGTGTCTCCTCCCCATAAGCACAATAATTATTTACCGCAATGCAACAGCAGGCTCTTAAGTAAATAAACAAGCATTGGCATAGCCAATAGGTCTCGCCTTTGGGACCTTATAAGTGTTTAGCCATGCAACAGTTGATGTTGTTCCACCAAGGATATTGTGCTGCATAACTAAATACTTATAAGGTCCCAAAAGCGAAATCCGTTGGCTATGCCAATGCTTGTTTTAAGTATATTTTGGGTGAGGAGAAACCATTTGTTTCTTTGGGAAGAATCTTGAGCAGTCCACGCGAATTACCCCTTACAGATTTTCAAATCTTGATGAGTTTTCAGAAACATAATACTTTCTGAGTGCACCCATGGGCTTCGCACCTCTTTCTCCCACTATTTGCAAGCAGATGGGAACCTCAAAAATAGTAAATATTGACAACCACTTAGAAAAATGTGAAAACTGTGGTAAAAAATGTTTTTTACACTCTTAGCACAACCAACTTTTTGTTGATGCCACATTTAGAAACAAAAACTTTCTTGTACAGCACTTTTTCCAATTTGTCTAAAAAGAAAATGGTAGTGTAAGCCAGGGGAAATCACAAACCCTCCATACCTTTAGCATCCCAAACATGTAGGTGGGGAGATGCAAATTTCTCCTGGAAATATTTTTGGGAAAAAAGTTATGAATGCTTAATTGCGAACTACCCCAAAAATACATATATTTTTTTTTAAAAGAGGGAAGTAATGAGCGCGCAGCATTTTAGGAAATAAACTTAATAACCCACCGTCCAATCATTTAAACAGAACCTGCTGTGAACAACAGACCCACAAATATACTACTGACATTGCATCTCATAAATCGAAGCCGACTGCAGTCTGTGTCTGGATTTTTTAAATCACGCTGAGAAGAAAGCGTACCCTGAAAGTGCCGCTAGCCCCTCTGAAACTGGCTAGATGCACACTATGGGGCTCATTACGATGGCGTTGCGGTGGTTGGGACCGCCCGCCACTAAAGCGGCGGTCTCACCACACAATACTGGCGGGTACTTCCCGGGCCATTAACATTGTGCTGCTAGCAGTGTTTCCTTAACTATGGCATGATCAGGGTTCACTCTTAACCACTGCACAGCACGCTAGCAGTCGCACTTCTTCACAAATAATAACCATGACAGGGAAATTCATGAAGGTAAAATTATTTTAATGTGGAATGATTGTTTTGCTTTCATTTCCACGTTCATTATGGCCGTGCTCTTGACCTCCCGTTCCCTGTCACACGTACATCTGTCAGTCATCTGGAACCCTCTGGAAGTAATGGCGGCAGAATGTCAGATCTCCATGTTTTCCCCCTTTTAACACATTAACTGGCTTTGTTCCTTCCCATAGCTCTCTGTTGCTCTCTGACCCTTTTATCCATAAGACCCTCCCTATACAATCAGAACTCTCCTGCTAAGTAGCAATTCAGAAAGGTTAATAATATCCGCTGATCACCGCGTGCCGGGTTTCATAGCTCCGCTTGCTGAAGAGAACGCTGCTCAGTAAGTCTGGCTCTCTGCGCGTGCTCTTCTCCTCCCCGCTCGCGCCAGGCCTGCGCATTAAACCTGTATTCAGCAACTTTGGCTTTTTTTGTTTTCTCTTGGGCAAAAAAAAAATGTACTGTATCAGTGCTTTTATGTCAGTAGAATGAATTGAATTCGTACCCTTTAGTGCAAACAACAATAGACAGAGTGGTAACCTAGTGGAAAACAAATGGCCGCCCCGTCCCTTTTGGGGATTCAGAGGAGCTCAGAAAGATGGAGCTGACGGTGGAGAGGTGGCAGATAAAAACAGGCCAAAGCAGGAAAGAATCCCGCGGTCATTTATTACCGTGCCATCTTCGCGGTGTGTGCTGAACCAAGGTGCCGAGTAATGATTCAGACAAATGATGTTAATAATAATAGCCGGCCCTGTGGCGAAAGTGGAATACCACCGCAGCCCGAGACCTAATCAGACCCTCCAAAACGTGCTGCCTGCTTCCGAAGGATGCAACGTGCTCCTGCCGCTGCTCGGGTTTTCTGTCACCCGTTTTCCCTATTGGTTATATTATCTTTAAAATGAACAATGCAGTGCGAAGATCGGGCGGCGATGAAGCTAGAGTTGTTATATATAAACACATTTAAAGTCTTTGCGCGAGTCCTCGTCTTGTCCTGCCACAGCACGCCGAAAAGATGTGAAGAATCTCATGTATATGGACCTTGAAAAATAATGTAGGCGAGTTGTATGTCTTTCTACGAAACACTTTCGTGTAAATAAGTGCAAAGATGGTTTAAAAATTGGAACATGTAATGGGTAAAACTTTGCAATTCAGCTGTCTTAGTTCACACTTGTGTCATCTTACTTGAATGACAGCAGCACCCCTAACTCGACACTCCCCAGCATCCAATTGGCCAAGTGCAGATATAGGCCTCGCATGGCTAGGCCAAAGAGATCTCTGTTTACAGACTTGTCCAGTTCGAGGGGTGCGCGATGGCAGGGTAGCAGCATTCTAGTTAACCCTGCCCCGTGGTGTAGCCACGCTATGTTTGCCGGGCCATACTAAGACCTGCACATTACACATAACTCGATTCATTCTATTTTAAATCTTAGGTTTTCGAAGATCCAGGGCGTTTGATGACGTAAGATAAGTCCTTGATGTTAAGTGGTAGTTTGAACCAAGGCTGAACCCTAGATCTTTTGAGTGAATTTTCTTTTGAGGAAGATAATTCACTGGCTTGAATGAGAATAGATCCCTGGAGGACCGGCATTTAACTGGAAAGGGTTCAACAGACATTCGTTCCCCCTGTGGAAAAGCGTGGTTGAGCTTCCTGTCTCCTGATCCTTGTGTGAGAAGACTCGGATAATCCGAGGTGGAGACCAGGTGTGCTTTTTAGTTTCGTATGTCAAGTCTGTAGGAGTGACTACCCCAATGGGTACAGTGAGTTTAATTATGGGACCGCAAGGACAAGGAAGGAAATCTGTTTATAGGATTTTAAGTAAGAATTTGGGAATAGGAAGGAAAATGACAAAGTTTTCTTTGCTGCTCTCTCTTAAAAATGCAGTAAGGAATAGATAGATGTTTTTAGTTGTTAAAAAAACATCAGTGCCTGGGACTATAATTATTCTCAGACGTCTGCCGCCAGTGTGCCGAATGTCAGCATTGCAGAATGCCAAGGCTCTCTATTCTTGATTCCACCTCAGGCCTCTTTCATCCACAACTGTACACTGCCTCCCTATTTATCTTTCACATTCTATTTCATCCCTGCTTTCTCCTTTTGTTGCTGTTGTTCTTTTTTTCTCTACACCCTTCTTTCTCGAAGGTAAAAAAATAAGTCCTGGCTCCCAAAAATAAGTGCTGGTCGGCCCCAACTGCAACCACCGGCTCAAATTAAGCATTGGATGTTTTTACACAAGGTACTAAATGCATACATTTTGATTCCCCAGTTTCAAACAGAGACTCTTTTACCGTTTGTTTTATACTGACATATGACTTTACTCCTATGTACCAAGTCTTTTCTACTACCAGATTGAAAGCACATTGGAACTGTTTACCAAAAGCTGTGCAACCAAAGGTTTCGGTTGCCATTACCATATCTACACAGTATGGAGCTGTGCCTCTTTCCCTCACATGGGTGCCCCCCCTTGCCTGTCCCTTTCTATGACTGATGGTAGCTGTGGACTGGAGCCCGCTTTTCTCATGTTGAACGATTCATATAGCTCATTTCCAAAATGTTTCAATTTTCTCACTGTTTTCTCCTGTTTCCTCAGGTCAGTCTGCCTACAGCGCAAAGCCCCAGCTTCCTCCCTTGAACCTTGTTCTACAAGCAGCTGACCAACATTCTGTGTTTCCTGTCTGGGGTAATGAAACAGAGTATATGTAGGCACAGCTCTGAGTTCCAACAAACAAAAGAGAAACCGTAGGTCTAACAAATATTTGAGCTAAATCAACAGTAGTTAAGAGATTGCTTTTGTTTGTCAGGGGAGTCCTTTAAAGAGGACGGAATCCCATCACCCACCCAGGTGGCATGCTTCATCATCTGGGACCTCCTCTAGTGCAACCAAGGGCTACAACCTTCTCAGAAGGAGACGGAAGCTCAGGGATGTTTTTTAATAGATTCTGATTGGATCAACTATGATCCCATAGATGTGAAGCAATGATAATCTTATTGGTGATGGTTGCAGTGCGTGTAGTGAACAAAGTGAAACGTGATTTAAAATTGGCTGCCAGGATCAAAACCAAATTTAATACAAATTGACCTAGTGTCAAATATAAAAATCAGTGTGTATGCAGCTTGAACCATATAACTGCCTTAGTCCGAAAAGGTGATGGTCTACATATTTCAGCCTTGTCGATCAGAATGTGATCACGGCTTTCATCAGGACCTAGATAATATATCGCTACTGCAAAATTATGTGTGAAGAAAACAACACGTCAAGTCACAATATATGTGGTTGGTAACGACACAACCTACATTAACCTGTGGTCCAAAGTTTTATGGTTAAATGTCACAAGAATATTGGGCGACAACCTGTAAGAAGAAGGGGATACTATAAGTGTACTCCTGACAAACAAGCATTATGTACAAAACCAAACTATATTCAAAACTATTAAAAATGCTCATAGGGTGACATTATTATTGTCTCACCAGATACCAAAATGTGTACCGTATACTAAGTAATGTATACCATCATGTGTCGTTTGATGTCTTAATATGCTTACCCGTCAAGATGCGGGTGCACTCCTCACCTCGCCACTGGGAACCAAAACCGGCCCTGGCAAAGTGCTCGGCCGGGGCTTGGGGAGCCGCCGAGCTCTTTGCGAGGGCCGGTTTTCAGCCGATTTTGTAACAGGGCCGATTTTGCAGCTATGCTGCAAAAACGTCCCTGTAACAAAAACGTCCCCCAGGGACCCAAAACTGGCCCCCACCCGTGCGGCGCACCGGGGGATTGCCCAGTGCCCACTACGGCCAGTCCGGCCCTGCACCTCACATGGCATCAGCTCAGGACGCGAGGCACCACTCTGTATGTGAGGTAAAAAGATAGAGACCACTTTCAAAGATCTTGTTTCTGTGAATGTGGCTACCTCAAACTTTGTGTGTCAATACAAATGCAAGACCAAACTAAAACACTCTCTTGTTGATTTCGCTCGAAAATTTGTTAGACCTACGGTTTCTCTTTTGTTTGTTGCAGTTCAGGGTTGGGGATTTGAAATCGTACTGGTCTTGAAAAGTTTCCCTGAGACCCCCGTTGTAAAGGTTTTTTTTTTTTAAATTACAGCTCTGAGTTCCCCAAGTAACCGTCTGGCATGCATTTCAAGGACATTGCCATTCCACAGAAAATATTGGATTTCATATTTAAAAATAATTAAGGGATAACTATAGGATCTCAGAAATCTAGTACAGTAGTGCGCACTTCTTTGGCCAGTGAAGAAATGTGGAATCTTACATGATGACCTTTCCCTGCCAGGGTACAGTCCCACTGACGTGCGTAACGCATTGTGTGCTAGTGGCTCGTGGCTTTCAGGTGGACTCCATTCCTCGTTACCTTGTGGTAAAATAAAGGTTTATTCAGCACCGAGGAGCTGAAAGCCACCCTGGATCAAACTTGCTTGTTGCTCTAGAGATGATGTTGCACTTGAGGGTCCATCTTCTTATCAAGCGTTGTATTTGGGTTTGGCGCCCCTCACACCTTCTGGATACAGTTATTCTATCACCTTGAGGTGATAGGTGGAACACTCCTCTCTCACTGGACATGTTTTAGGCGGGACAATTCTCCTCTCATTCCGGTCCTCCTGCTGGGGTCCTGGGTTTATAGGGGGCTGGTGTGAGATGCAAAGAGGGATAGAGCTGAACTTCTGAGGAAAGTCTCTGGCCAGTCCCAACCTGAGAAATCATTGCACCTCATCCTTGATTTCCTATCTAGTGGTAGAAACCCATTCCTGCTTGGTGGAGGAAGGTGTTACAGAGGAAAAGGCCACAAAGTCAATGACTGAAGGGCCACACTGAAGGAAAAGCACAAACATTCTCCTAGTAGAGCCTCTTGGACTGTGACATATGGGTACATGGGAAAAGTGAAAGTATTCCGAGGTACAGGAATAGGCAGAGCTCCCAAGATAATTTGTCTCCTCATCCTTCTTGCTGGGTTGTAACACGTGCCACGCCTGCTGTCATGCACTGAGCAGCACCGACATGCCTTCCTCTTTTAGCTAACATGATGATTTCCTAGTGGGTCTACCTCCCATACCACACATTAGGAGCCCTCCAGCACTGTGCCTTTAGTTCCTCTTTACTGTATTTCTCTGACAAAGGGTTCATCTATTTTTATTACTGGATCCTAATCGGTACCAGTCCTTTTATTGTAGATTCACACGTCAGGCATGCCATCTCTTGCTCTACATTCTCCAGATGACCCTTCAAAACTTGTATTGCCCTGTCCAGTCCACTACTAAAACATCCTTCTCGCAAAAAGCAGAGGTTGGTGGAGCTAAAGACAGACCCTGATACCAACAGAAAAGCCAGTACTGTACAGTCTGAGGGAATGCATCCCACAACAAGGCATTTTGTTGTCCTACATCAACACTAAGGAGTGAGAAGTTTGTAAAAGGTAAACCTTCAGCTTCCTAAACTGTCATCCAAAATATACACAAAGGAGGGTTGACCCAGCGCTCTTAAATCCCATCTTTTATTTGGTTAGACTCTGACCTTTCAAACATCTCAAGTGAGTGTTCGATCGGCACCCGGGTAAATTAGTGCTCTCGCCACATTTCTTGAATATATTTGTTGGGTCCTCACCACAGGTACCTCCTGTGGCCTGTTTCATCATTGGACCCACACCACCTAGTGTGAGGGAGTGGGCTCTATGCATTTGTAAGCGGAGCACTTAGAAGGTGCAAGGCAAGGGGTTTGTGAGTGAGTTAAAATTGCCTTCTAGATCCTAAAACTATAATTTAATGAGCAAGGTCTTGGGCAAGATTACAAATAGTAGGATGTCATTAGGTTATAATGGTCCTTGGCATCAGAAGGTCGACGTGTGCCATGTAACTGCCCTTAGGGTCAATCGGCTTTCTTCATGACCAGGTTATTGCTATATTTTAAATCCCTGCGTGGTGTGGTTGAGCTTTCCAACCTTTTTTACTGCATTCATAACAATTTTAAGAAAGCATGCACACAATTATACAAACAATACTTAGGACACCTTCCTCTATATAGTTATGGCTGAAAACAGAGAATAGGTGTAATAGTCATGAACTTATAAGACATTCCATGTTGAATGTCCTATCGCTCAGGCACAATATCCCTTTGGAGTGTGGCAAAGCATGCAGATCATATACATAGCAGTGACAGATCTGCCTAATCAGCAAATGTGCATCCATTCAATAGCAGAAATGAATCCATTGCAGATACTCAGCAGTAGCTGCCCGCTAGCAGAATTGCACAGATCTATGTGAATGCTATGAATTCAGCACAATTGAATCCCCGATGGACCCTTTGAAAATCTTCTCTTTGTCCAATTTTTTTTGGGGGGGGGGGATATACGGGTGAATACCCACCACATTCCGCTATAGAGTGCAGCCCTCCTTGCTACTCATGAAGCAGCTTCTACTTCATGTCTTTCTCTGTGCAGTAGCACTTGTTGCTAAAGCTGCTAATTTTCTTAAGTATATGTGGTAAAATTGAATTACGAACCTATCCAAAATGCAGTGGATTGTTGTTCAGGGTCAAAGGCAAAGATAAAGTCAAAAAGTGATTGGAGAGATAGCTGGATTCTGAGAACAAAAGTGTACTGTTAGCACGTCATGATGTGCGTCCTTTAAATGTGTGTGTCTTATTGATGGGAAGCATTGTTCCACATCCTGGATGCATATTTTCAGGAGGCCTGATGCCTTGTTTTTTTCTTTTTTCCATTTCTTCGTCTACAGTCTGGTAATGTCCCGGCTGGTGCTGTACGAAATGCCCCTCGACGTGGTAAGTTTGTACTCCTAAAGAGAGGGAGCCAGTCTTATGGCTTTCTTGAAGATGTAGCTGGGTTTGAAGATGATGAAGGCCATAAAGGGGACCAAGGAGAGTTCCATTAGGAAGGGATGATGTCATATTTCCTGAGGCCCATTGATGGGGTGTGCTACAGCATGCAGACTGTCTTTAAGGAGGGCTGCAGTAGGTGGTAGATGCTCTCTGTGTCCTGGAAGGGCCATATGAATAAAACGCTGTTGGTTTGGTAACTGGAGGTGTACCAGAGTAGGATGTTGCCCTTGAAATCCATTGGGGTCTTTAGGCTGTGGATGAGGAGGTCCAGGAGTATCAGATGGCACGGGTCATCTTTATCTGTGGTCAGGGAGGTTTTGTCTGTTATTTATAAGGTATATGTCTCAGTATTGTAGCGTCATCTGCAGCATGATTGATAGTTTTGCCGGAGAGTGGTGGAGTTGATGTGTTATTAGAGTCATGTGTATTCTGTTTTTTCCAATGATTTGTTGATATTCTCCAACGCAGCTCCCAACTCTTACAGTGCAAATCCACTCTTTGTTACTTTAAGAAGCAGACTGTGGGTTGAAGGTGCACATGCCTGACTTGCAATAGAGTCTTCCTGTAGTGATGATGGTTCTTTTACAGATAACCATTTCAAAGCAGGACTATGCCACATAATTCCATCTATAAGCCCAATTTCTATTTCCTCTGCCTGAGATATAAAGTAGACTACAGTTGCTCTGTTCTTTAAAGGAGACTGTCTTTTGAACTGCCAGAATTATGTTTGCCTTTTTCTGTAGTTTTAAAAACGTTTTCTGAATGTACTGCACTGATATTGGCCTGCGGTCATGTTAGTCTTTCATCACGACCATTTTGAGCACTGTGTTCTCATTAGAAACCTATACTGCTGAAATCAATAAGTAGCAAACACGCTTAAGTAGCACACATCCCTTATTTCCAGACACACCTCAATGGCAGATATGCATCACTACTAAGTTGTTGATTTCGAATTTAAGATGGCTCGTTGCTTTACTTTATCAAACACTAATATGGCATTGTAAACGATTAATTTCAGGTACTTTAAATACCTAAAGATCATTCTATTTGTTAAGGTGCTGCCGGTCAGTGGAATCCTTCAACTCTATCGAATCCTGGCCAGGTTTATTAATTAGGTGCATTTTGCCAATAAATTTATCTCGCATACTCTGACACTCCATATACTTGCTGCTTCAGCTTTTGTGGCTAATGCTGGAAAACAATTTGGTGATGCCGTTATACATCACCTGCTGGGGAAAATTATGCTGGCATGTGGGAGGTTAATATGCATGCATCGAATTCCTTTGCTTGATTTGCTGTTTCCCTCTTCATAACTCTGGGTAAACAGTTTGTGCTGCCATTTAAAGCACAGGTTAAGTGTAGTTGCAGGCCATTATACATCATTACAGTAAGTAATCTTCAGCCGTGGAAGAAAGATGGACGCTTTTCACTTGTAGCTGCTCGGACATTTCATTTGTCACCTGGTGAGCCACTGCAAAAATTAGTTGTGGCAGGCCTGATGTAATTTATTGCCTGGCACCTTGAAATTAAGTAATGAATCACGCCATTTTGGTTGATTAGTGTTAATACGTTTCTCCTGATGACATTTTATGAAACAATGCTGATTTTTTTTAAAATCCAGAAACGGTATATCTGAGGCTTGGGCTATTTGTCACTGGGAGGAGCATGCAACGCTGTGTCACACACGCCCATGATGTTGTTCTAGATCGGCACGTGCCGGGATGAGGACCCTCCATTTGTGCTTTTGACAGGACATAGGTCTTGACATGATGGAAGTATATAGTGTGCTCAGGGTCGGAGTGGGAAGGCGGGCATTCGCCAGTGCCCAAAGCCCAGTGACGAGGCCAGATGTGGGCCGTGGGTTTCCCCTTCCGAACATGAGGCTGCAGCAGCCCCTCTCCAACTTAGCGCAGACGCAGACTGTTAGCGGCCCTTAGTTGTTCTGTGAGCTGGCATTCTGTACAGAATTATATAATGGGCCAGCCCAAGCAGGCACAGCACGTGCTGTGCCTCCTCTAATGCTGACCCTGGGGCAGCAGAGTTCACACTTCCCTTGCAATGGGAAGTTGTGGAGTCTTAACAAGGGAGCGCTGCTTTTGTCACCACAGTGATGGCAGCTGCGGCTCCTGTGCTAAGGCGTAGGAACATCGCCGCACTGCTCTCCGAGCAGTTAAGCATTATTATCATTTTGTTTTTCCTACTGCAGTGACTCATTTGGTTATGCGCGGGTGAAGCTGCACTCCGTGACGCCAGAGCACTGCAGTGGGAGGAGTGATGGGCACACTCTGTAAGTGCGCATGACACTTTGGCCGGCCGTCTCGGGCTGGCCAAAGCCGCATGCGCACTTTGCATGTTCTCCACCTAGGCTGCATTATAGCCAGGGTGGAAAACATGCCCAGGCTCCCACTGCCTGAGCGTTGAACCATGGCGCTCAGACCAATCACAACACAGCATTGCAGTGTTGCCATTTGCCTTGCCATTCTTCGAACTCAAATCCAAAAATTAAATGGGAAAGTAAAGCATACCTGTGTCTTGTAGATTTGCCACTTAATGGAGAGTTTTTGTCAGCAGATGCGCTCAGCAAGTTGTGTGATGGGCCTTCGGACTTACCACATTCTAGCCTTTCAATACCCTTAGTGAAACGAGGGGATGACAGAAACTATTTAAGATTTATCAGGGAGATCAAATGTTGATCATGTGCTCGTTTGTAATAAACATATTTCAAATAAAACAAGTGAAATTGAAAGTGTTTATGGCCTGCTATGTAATACTTGTGACAGCACAGCGATTTATGTGCACTCTGCAGTGTTGTGTTGGTATAACCTGCGGGCTTTATTCTCGACAGGGCCAACTCTACTATGTGCCCTCAGCAGGGTTGTGTTGGCATAGCCTAGAGGATTCATTATCGACAGGGCCATCCCAACTATTCTTCTTTCTGAGGTAGAAAAATGGAGTATGGAATTAAAAACTCCTGTTAAGTACACTGGTACAAAATGGCAGACAACGTTGTGGAATGCACTATGTAACTAGTCAAATTGTTTGCATCTTTCCTTTCTGCCTCTTGCAGCAATTTTTTTTTTTTTTAAACCGTTTTTATTGCAGAATCATAGGATCATCACTGTACATACATTACGGGTCTGCGCCTCAATCCCCAGTGCCAGATCTCCGTCAGGCTAGGATACCTTCGTACACAGCTTATTAGCCCACATCCCGGAGGCCGGGCAGCGTTAACAGGATGGACAGCGTCCGCGAACGATCTCAGCGGCTAATGACGTTGGCTTACTCCCAGGACGTCTACTTTCTGCTTTGAAATGTTTTCTCCCTCCCCCCCTCCTCCCCAACAAAACCCCTCCCCTAATCCTAACCCTGAGTGCCCTCGCCCTCCCTCCCCACCCCAACAGTGCTCTCATCGACGCCTGGCGGAGGCTCGAATAAGTGAATTTGGGTACTTTTGTGTCGTGTTTACCTATCTACTGTGTGTGTGCGACCGGAGTAGCCCGGGGGCTGCCCTCCCCGTCCGATGGGACCCCTCCGTCTTCAGTCTCACTGTTGCACAGGGCCTGCACCATCACCTCCCACGCTGTGGCCGCCTCCAATGCCTTATCATCCTCCCTACGGCTCGCTAGCTGGTACCTAAGTGTACTTTCGCTCGCCGCCCACCTCTGCAGCTCTTTAAGCCATCTCCTATGCGTGGGACCCAACTTTGATTTCCACAGTCTCGTCACTTCCCTTTTTGCTAAGAGGAGGCCCATATCTATAAATTTACTCGTGGTTTTGTTCTTGGGAGTGTGTGGGAACCAGTGCAGAACGCAGACTGCTTTACTATAGTGCAACTCCCTGTCTGTTACCTCAGTCAGCGTCTCGCACACAGCCTTCCAATAATCACTCAGGCGGGGGCAATCCCATAGCATATGGCCGAGCTCCGCTCCAATCGTGCCGCATCTAGGGCACGCCGCCTCCTCCGCCCCGAAATATTTCCGAATTTTGCCCGGAGTAAGGTAAGCCCTGTGGAGGACATAGAAGTGGATCAGTTGGAAGCGTGCATTTCTCGTACTCTTTCTGGCCCTTCTAACCAGGCCCGCCCACGTAGCATCGGGAATCTCTGTTTGTAGATCTTCTTCCCATTTTTCTTTCAGGGCTGTCAGCGGTTGTAATGTTTCGCTCAGCATTCTGGAGTAGAGACAGGTGACAGCCTTGCGGGTGCCCGCCGACATCATAGCGTATTGGCACGCCGCAGACGTAGGAGGCTCGCGGAGCCCCTCCCCCCAGTACTCTTGCATCGCCCCAGTCACCGCCGCGTGCAGCAGGTAGTCCCCCCTCGGAAGATCGAACCGCTCCCGCAGCGCTTGATAAGGGAGCAATTCTCCCTCCTCGTATAAATCGCCCAGCATTTGGAGACCCGCCTCCTCCCATACTTGCAGGCTCGACCAATCTCCCCCGTGCGGGAGCGCTGTCACCATACCCAACGGGATCTCCGGCGCATATGGGCGCCGCCCCCGCGCCCGACGCTGCGATCGATTCCAGCATTGTCGGAATGTCTGTTCCTCCATAGTCAAGTCCCTAAGGACCAAGCGCTGCTGCAGTGTAATATATGCCAGCACATGGCGGGGAGTTCCCCCCTCCCTGTCCTGCTCCGGGCCCCGGTATACTCTGGCTACCTCTTGCGTAAAGATCTGAAGCTGCGCCGCCAGGTAATAGAATTCGAAGTCCGGGACTGCCAGGCCTCCCTCGTCTTTCGGCCTGGTCAGAGTTGCCAACGCGATCCTGCGTCGACCCGAACCCCAAAGGAACGATACCAACAAGGAGCGCAGCTGCCTGAAAACCGGACTCGGTATCCACACCGGAAGCGTGCGAAAGTAATATATTAGGCGCGGCAAGGCGACCATTTTCAGTAACGAGACGCGTCCCGTCACCGAGAGATTCTGCCTCTTGCAGCAATGCTCTGCCTTTTGAATCTGATGCACCGACATTTGCAGCTCACTTCATTCTTCCTCACTGCACACATCACTGTTCTTTTATCACAACACCAACACTCAGTACATAATCTCTGCAGTTGATTGCCAGCGGTTGGCACCAGCGCTCATGTTTGGGGACCGTGGCTTATTTTTAGGTCTCGCTGAGCCAAAGGCTCAAAGAGACATTTTGTATGTGGGATTTTCGAAGTGCTACCCACAGTCTTTTGGCTGGCCTAAACCTTGAGGGCACGATCACATGCACGTGTACAGCTGCTCCCACTCCCCCCTCCCTTCTCTATAGCTTTGGCTCCTTTGTTTTTTATTACACCCTCCCTTCTCTCCCCGCTGTTTTCACACTACCCCCTCCCTTCTAATCAGTTTCCTTTCTGCTCCCTTGATCGCATCTCCGATCACTTTAACTACTTCAAATGCAGTGCGCGCACCTCTGCTTTCACTTTTGCCGTGTCTCGTTGTTATTTGCAGCGCGGTCCTCGCGCTTGTTTATTTAATTTGGAGCGCGGTCCGCTGACTTTAGCGGCCGTGCTAGGTTTATTTATTTAATTGATTTGGTTGATTGTCCTCCCCTGGCTTTTCTGATACTCAGGTCTAAAAACGGCATCTGTGGCTTGTACACAAATGTGACCATCATTGATCCGTTCTGGGAAGAACCTCCTATTTTACTCCGGAGTTTCACGTACACTCGCATGTTCTAATATTAATGCAAACTTGAAAGGTTTCACTTCACCGCGGCGGTGGATTGTGGCTTGGCAGTGGGGCATTCAAGCAGCATAGAGCGTTCTGCATCCAGCGCCTTAACTAGACGGTGGATTAAATTTGTTTAAAAAAAAAAAGTTGGGTCCTTGTTTTATCTAAGTTTTAGCTGTTCTGTGCAGTCCATGTTTTGCCGCTTTACAGTCGGTAAAACTGAACTATTTACGAAGGCAACTGCTCCGACACTTTGAGGAATTTCCAATTTCCCTGTCTCCACCAGTTAAAAAGAAAAATTAGCGGAAGCCGATGGACGCCTATCGACACACTGATTGATGAAAACACCAATGCAGCGGGACACGCTTCTAGGAGCCACAATCCGAATGGTGCTTCGGCTCGTAATAGATGTTAGAGACATTCCTTCTGCTGCAAAACAGCTACCCACTCCCTTTCAAATAGTGCGGTCTTTGTGCAGCTGTCCCGGGGGCACCTACCCAGCACACAAACTCGACCTCTGACCACACTATTGCCCCCGTCTGATGACAGGTCCCCGTGCCCCCCGCCCTCCCCCTCTTCCTGCTTGCACACACTGTGCTCTTGAAGGCCTGAATTTCACAGGCCTTACTGTCAAGGCGAAGGCCTGGGGCCGCCAAAGTTCTTTAACTCAACTCCGATTCCGGAGTTTTACGCACGGGTCTTGGCTTTCACTGGGGAGGGGGCGCCATGGAATTGTCTTATAGGGGGTGGGGCCGTGATTCAGAAATGCCATAGCCGAGCAGCAGCCACGGGGACATGCGCTACTGAGTTGCTGAGACATGGGGATGTAAAACTGCACCAGCATTTTCACCAAGATGAACACACGCCTTTTTAGGTCTCGCAGACCAAAGCTGCAGACTTTAGAGCTGGGTAATGACTTAATCGCTTAATCTCCCGTGCCTACAATTTTTTTTGTTGAAATGCTATAGTTTGAACTATTTTGGCATTGTAAATGATAATGCCTTTTATTTATGTGTTAGTTTTGAGAACTGAGAAATAAAAGGCATGGTCATTTTCAATGCCAATAGCTAAAACTCTCGGAAATGCGAGACCTATTGCATTGCAAATGCTTGTTTATCATGAGACTTTGACCCAATCATGAGAGCGAAAGACATAAATGGAGGGGGAGCAAAATGATAGGAAAATACTAACCAAAGGAGAAAGGATGAATGAAAATGAACCTCTAAGAGTGAAATAAGACAGGAAGCATGGGATGTGGAAGAACGAGGGTCAGGTTGAAACCAAGACTAGACTGCCTTGGTATCTGTGATCTGTTTTTTTAGTTTCTTCCACTACACAGCTAGTGGTGAGCACATATCTCTACTAGCCGTTATCTATGCTGAGGGTTTGTTTCTTCCACTCAGCACTCACAATGAGTATTTTTGTCTTCCATCCTTTTGTCCATAAGTGTCTGTGTCTTTTTCATTAAAAGTGGGTAGGCCTTTGAATCTAGAGAAATATAGGGATAGGACCTTCTTCAAATCTAATTTCAATATGGATACCTCTTTCAATTACTTCTGAATTGAGTATTTAATCCTGACAATTTCAATTACGTAAATATACTTCATCCCCTCAGTTATTGAAAGGAATAGAATCACTGATATCTCATCTTCATTGCTCCGTATACAAATATAATCCATACAAATTAAAGTCAGTCTCTAGTATAGTTACATTATATTTTCCTGTTAAGTAGGATTTAATTAATTACATTATATTAATTTATCACAGAAACTAGTGAACTATCCGAGGCATCACTTCTTAGCCACACAAATCTACCAGTAAGGCTAGACAGGAAAAACAAAGCAAAATTAATTTTATACAGCAGTATACTCACTAATCCAGCTACTTTTCCAACAATTATCGACTTTATACACAAAGATTCCCCTCATCATGTGTTGCTTTCGGCAGGATATGTATAGATTCTCACAGTTACTAATATGGATATGTCATATAAGTTGCATTGATTTAATTTATATATGAAATGTATGCTGTCACTGAATTAATCTTATCTGTAGTTGGTACTTCATCTAATTATATAAAATTATCCTTATAGTGTAACATCTTTTAGGATAGTCCCATCGATGTATACCCCATCTTTACATACATTGTCCCATCCACACGACAATAACTATTCTAAACAGGTGACCCTTTACCTAGTAGCTTGCTCCTGTCTCCTGCCCTCGGCTCCGGCGCCACAGTGGGTGCCGTTCGTTCCACCCTTGCCCCGGTTCCAGGACCATTTCGTTCCTACCAGAGATCCGCATTGGGAGACGGCGCCGGCCCGGCTGCAGCCAGCACCGTTCACGGCGCCGTTTCTGACGCCGTATGTCCCTTCTCCAGCTCCGGCTTTGCCGCCACGACGGGTTCCTTCTGCAATGGAGGTGGAGGATGACTGGGAGGGGTGCTAGGACCCTCTTGCCCGTCAATGTGACTCCGAGCAGGACTGGGTGGATGGTCTGAAGGACGCCGGCGACCACGATGTCTCTTCTGACCCAGGGTTTGCCTCTCCCCCACCTACGATGGAGGAGGGCGCTTCCTACACGATGGTGCTCCGTCGGGCTGCTGAGGTCCTCAACCTTAATCTTCCCACGGTGGCCCTCAAAACTAATCTCCTTACTGAGGTGCTCCAGACGGCGACGACTTCGTCGGAGCCACTGCTTCCCTTCAACGACGCCCTCACGGACGTCCTGTTGGGCACTTGGTCGCAGCCGGCCACAGGGGCCCCTGTGGATAAGAATGTCGCCAGGCGTCACCGCCCGGTGCCTGGTGACCCCGCGTTTCTGACCACTCATCCCACGCCTGAGAATCTGGTCATCCAGGCCTCGATGTCGCAGAGTGCCTTTCCCACGGCTCCACCGAATTAGGACTCTAAGAAGCTGGAGCAGTTTGGTAAGCGGTTGTTCTCGTCGGCCAGCTTGGGGCTGCGGTCAGTGAACACCGCCTGCTTGTTGGGCCGCTATTCCCATGCGGTGTGGGACACGGTTGCTCAGGTGTTACCTCAGTGTCCTGAGGAGGTCCATGCTGTGCTTTCCCAGGCGGTTGCTGAGGGTAAGGATGCGGCTAAGTTAGCCATTCGGTGTGGTTTGGACACCGCTGACTTGTTGGGCAGGGCAATTTTATACGACTGTAGCGTTGCGTCGCCACGCATGGTTGCGATCCACTGGGTTCTCGCCTGACGTCCAGAGCTCGCTCATGAACATGCCCTTTGATGGCACTCGCCTGTTTGGTGATACGGCCGACAGTGCGCTGGAGCGCTTTAAGGACTCGCGGGCCACGGCCAAGTCTTTGGGTCTTTCCGCTAAGAGCCCAGCCACTCCTGGGTTTCGTTCCTTTCGTGGCCAAGGCAGGGGCACCCAGGGACGTTCTTTAAACAAGCCTGTCCAGAACCAGCCTCAGCGCGGCCTCAGATGTGGCTTCCACAGGGGCGGCTCTGGGAATCAGCGTGGGGGGCAGTCCACCTCCGCCCCCGCTGCTTCTACCTCTAAACCTTCCTAATCCGAGCTTTGTGGAGCACCCTACGCCGGTGGGTGGCAGGATCCGCCACCACCTCCACCTCCACCACTGGCGCGATATCACATCGGAGAAGTGGGTGTTGCAGATCATCCGCGGGGGTTATTGTCTTCCCTTTCAGTCCTCCCCTCCCGCCATGCCAGAAGTAGGATGCAGTTGTTATTCCCACTACTTTCTGGTCCCCAAGAAGGACAAAGGGGGCCTGCGCCCCATCTTGGACCTCAGGAACGTCAATCGCTTCCTCCGGAAGGACAAGTTCAAGATGTTGACTCTGGCTCAGGTCTTGGCTGCCCTCGACCCTGGAGACTGGATGGTAGTGTTGGACTTGTAGGACACATATTTTCACATCCCCGTCCTGCCGGCCCACCGGCGTTACCTGCGGTTCACGGTAGGCTGTGAGCATTTTCAATTTGCGTGCTCCCCTTCGGCATTACCAGCGCCCCTCGGGTATTCACAAAAGTGATGGCGGTGGTCGCAGCTGAACTGCGCAGGTCAGGGGTGTCAGTCTTCCCCTACCTCGACGACTGGTTGTTGAAGGTGGGCTATCCCCAGACAGTCGTCACCCACCTTCAGACTATGGCCGACCTCCTGCATCTGCTGGGGTTCTCCATCAACGTGCTGTTTCGGGTTTATCCTCCCGAGCAGCGAGTCTGGGATATTCAGGCTATGATTCCGATCTTTCAGCCTCTGTCCCGGGTTTCAGTCAGGATGACTCTCCGGCTCCTGGGCCTGATGGCCTCCTGCATCCTTCTAGTGCAACATGCCAGATGGCATATGCGGGCTCTGCAGTGGGACCTGAAGTTCCAGGGGGCGCAGCATCAGGGCAACCTGTCCGATCATGTCCAGATCTCGGAGGGCACTGCACGACAATTGCAGTGGTGGATCACGAATCACGATTGGGTCAGTGGCAGATCCCTCTCCCTTCCCCAACCGGAGCACACAGTGGTGACGGATGCGTCCCTCCTGGGATGGGGAGGTCACTTGGGAGAGGCGGAGATCAGAGGTCTCTGATCTCTGGTGGAGTCTCGGCTCCATATCAACCTTTTGGAGCTTCGGCGATCCGGCTTGCACTGAAAGCATTCCTTCCCTCTGTCCGGGGAAGTGTGGTGCAGGTGTTCAGACAACACCACCGCCATCTGGTATTGCAACAAACAGGGCGGGTGGAGTCCTGGACCCTATGTCAGGAGGATCTGCGCCTCTGAACATGGCTGGAACATCAAGGCATTACCTTGGTGGTTCAACACCTGGCAGGTTCTCTGAACGCCAGGGCGGACGAACTCAGCCGCCGGTGCTTGATGGATCATGACTGGCGTCTGCACTCGGATGTGGCGCAAGGTCTCTTTCTGCAGTGGGGAGAGCCTTGGTTAGATCTATTCGCCACCGAAGAGAACGCGCAATGTCATCAGTTCTGCGCGTTGGAATTTCCAAGGCGGCACTCGCTCGGCGACGCTTTTCGTTGCGAGTGGAGTTGCGGTCTGTTGTCTGTTGTACGCCTTTCCGCCTATACCACTTCTGCCCAGAGTGCTGAAGAAGATTCGGCGCGACCGGGCCCAAGTCATCCTTGTGGCTCCAGATTGGGCACGAAGATCTGGTATCTCGAGCTACTCAGCATGGCGATCGATCCCCCGATCCGACTGCCTCTTCGGGAGGATCTTCTGTCACAGCAGCAGGGGACGGTCCTCCACCCGAACCTGTCCAGCCTCCACCTCCATGCTTGGAGATTGAGCGGCGGCAGTTGACAGCTTTTGATCTTCCTCCCAAAGTCTGTGATGTCATTCTGGCAGCAAGGCGTACCTCCACTAAGACGGTATACGCCTGCAGATGGAACAAGTTTGTGGCATGCTGCGCAGCTAAGACTGTGGATCCCCTTTCTGCCCCTCTTTCCGAAGTCCTTCTGTTCCTTCTTTCCTTGGCTCAGCAGGGCTCTGCTCTGGACACTATCAAAGGTTATTTTTCGGCCATCTCCGCCTTTTTACGGCTTCCAGATCAGCCTTGTTAACCGTTTCCTAAAAGGCATTACGAACACGTTTCCTCCGGTGCCATTCATAATGCCTCAGTGGGACTTAAACCTTGTTTTGACATATCTGATGTGCGCTCCCTTCGAGCCCCTTCATACCTGTCCTTTGCGTGATTTTACTCTCAAGACGGCTTTCCTGGTAGCTATCACCTCTGCCAGAAGAGTGAGAGAACTTCAGGCTCTTTCTTCTAAACCTCCTTTCCTTTCTGTTCATCCGGACAAGGTGGTTTTACGGACCCGTCCTTCTTTTTTGCCAAAGGTTGTCACGCCCTTCCACATCGGGCAGACCATCACATTTCCCACCTTCTTTCCGCCTCCGCATCCTTCAAGGGAGGAGGAGAGGCTCCACCGTCTGGACCCAAAACGTGCGCTTGCTTTCTATCTGAAGCGTACACAGCAGTTCCAGGTGGGGCTGTGTGCCCATTCGACCAGGGCAACTGCAGCCACTACTGCCTTAGGACGTGGCGTTCCCTTGCATGACATTTGTCAGGCAGGTACGTGGGCCTCGTTGCACACGTTTACCAAGTATTACTTCCTTGACAGTCAAGTCCGGATAGGCGGCTTCTTTGGCCGTTCTGTCATCTGTGATTTTCTGGTGTGATCTTGTTCGCAGACCCTCCACCGGGGTTGGTATTGCTGGGGTATCTACTCTAAGGTAAGGAATCTATCACTAACGTGTCTCTCTCAGATGCACAAGTTACTACTTGTGTAACAATATATCTGTAAGAGATATTAGTTAGTGTTAGATTCCTTACCCCCCCACCCATCCTCCCCGTTCTGCGAACTGATTCTAGGGTTAAGGTCATCCCCCTTTGCAGGGCCCTAATTTCATGGCACCAGTGGTCAGTTTCTTGCATGGCTCTGCGTTCCTGGCGCAAAAGTTGTGTACAGAACTGACGTCAGCGCGCATGTGTGGCGACTAAGTAGTCTCCATGACGTCATCTCGGCGCTTACAACGCCAGCGACGGATGCAGAGCCGCATGAAGCCACCTACTGACGCGCAGGGGTACTGCTAGCAAAACTTGCCGGATCCAGTCAGATGCCTGGGGATATTCTAAGGTAAGGAATCTATCACTAACTAATGTCTCTTACAGATGTATTGTTACACAAGTAGTAACTTGTGCATTACTAATCAAATCCCCCAAAAACCTAGAAGTAGGCATTTATTCTTGTTTGGTTGTTGGATGAGCCCAGTCTGATAATAAGGAACAAGGCAGCATGTGCTGCACCAGTGATTGTGACTGCAGGAAAGCAGGTAACACAAATGCAAGACTGGGATTTAGGCAAGAAATGTACACTTTTGCCAGGGTAAACCATGTACATAATCTTCAACTAATTGACAATCCAGAGGCATTGCTCTCTGGGATTAGGAAATTGTGAGCAATGAAAGTAGATGGAGAAAGGGCTTTAACTCTTCAATAAAATCCAGGCCCCAGATTAGTTTTAGAAATTTGCAGAATAGTATGGCTATACAAATGGGGTAGAGGTTAGTGTTTAAGCCACAGTTGCTGTGTGTTGTAATTTTTTTTTAGCTGGGAAGAGGGTACAAATAAAAGCCAGAGCTACAAGTAAAGCAAATCACCTGCATGAACCGCATCCGTGGGTAACTTGTTAGTAGTGATTTAGGACCATCCTCTAGAACGTTCCAGAAGGTTCTGCAAGTTAAAAAAGCAGATTGCACTTACAATGGAACCTGCACTAAAGTGCTGTATTACGTGCCGATTGCAGTTAAGATGGAGCCTGCCCTAATGCCCTTCGAAGCTGATTGTAATATAAGGGAGGAACAACAAGCATAATAATCTTTTTTACGCCCAAATGCAAGTGCTCAGGCACATGACAAGGAAGGCGGTGCCTTTCCCAAGGTGATGCGCAGTTGACTGATCTGCTGGGGTTTAAACGTAGGCTCCTGCAAATTACAAACACAAGAAACCCTGCAATTTATATGTACTTTGGAAGTGAAAGCCTTAATCCCGTGATTCATGAACGTGGAGTGGTAATAATTTAAGTACCGCGTTTTATTTATCCCTCCTGGGTGTCAGCTGATCCCAGAAGTATTTCCACAATGTTGGCCCGCTCTCTTTGGCCACCTAATTGCTTCTTGGGAAGAACAGGGGGGGAAATTGCTTACATAACCACACGGATTGTCTTTGGCAACGTCAAGCCTAGGCATCAGTCAGTCCATCTGGGTAAAATCACAAGCTGACTCCAATATTGCTAAATATTTATACTGTCAGATGCACACAGACATCCAGATGAAAAGAGGCATTCATTAGGAATTCTCCAGCCTGTCAGTTTAAAGATGTAGATTAGAGCTAAACCTCCCACCATGGCGCTGCGAGTGCTCGGGAACAGTCTATACTTAGCCCTTCAGCGCAATAAATATCATCCTATTGCCTCATTTAGGCAACAGAGAATAAATATTGTCAGGATGATCCTGAGAGGCTGTAAACAGATCCCTCCTCAGAGGACGGGTTGCTGGGTAGATTCTAGGGTTCTCAAATGCTGCTAGTGCTGGCAGGTTCAGCTAACTTTTCTATTCAGTTTCCCCATCTGTTACTAACCAGCGGGGCTGGTAGAAGCAGATTGTTTCGTTGGGTGTTTGGGCACGTTTTATCCCATTTCCAAGCCCAGTATGCGGGTCAAGTGCAAGATCAGAAATACGGTTAAATCACAACCAATTTTGGGAGCTAGACCGTGTGTAAACATTGACGTCCACTGTTTCTCCATGAACATGGTGACAAGGCAGTCATTCCCTAACAGAGATGCACAAGTCTTATAGGATTTGGAATTTTTGAAATCCTGGATGCATATAGAGGTTAAAGTCAACTTTTCATTGTAAAGATTCGTTTTATGACATTCATGTTTGACCATTAATTTGGTGTGTGGGGCCGAAGAATTGGTACTCTCTGCAAGTGAGCTATGAGAACAGCATTCAGGGACATTCCAGGATCTTTGCTTTGAGCACTACTGCACGGTACCCTTTTGATATTATGAACCTGTTCTTTCAGCCATAGCATCCATGCAACTTCTCATCAGAGATCTGGGACATTGATTACAAATGAGCATTGCTTGATCCCACCTAATGTGTTTCCCTGTTCTTTTAACCTGCAGTTGTCATGGTGTGTATTCTCTCCCCCATTTCCAAAGAGCAGTGGAGGCAGTTTTGTGTGTGTACAAATATATATATATATATATATATATATATATATATATATATATATATATATATATTACCTACTGGCGGTCGCCAGTAGGTAGTTATAGTTAGGACCACGTTTCCATAGGAAAACCTCAACATTCTATTTTGAATAACTTTGGCGCCGGTCGACGAATCCTCGCGAATTTCTCAAAATAGGTGGGGCGCTACGCTCCGCTCCTACCCTGAAAGTCTCGGGGATCCGTCAAGCGGGGGCTGAGATAAAAGGGGGGTCCCAAAACGCGTTTTTCCCATGCATTTTTCCATAGGACCTTTAGAACGAGCTACAGCCCGAACGGCTGAACAGAATTACTCAAAATTTGGCAGAGAGGTAGTCCCTAGGTCAAGGAAGTGCCTTTTGTAGGTTTGGTGTAAATCTGTTCAGTAGATTCTGAGAAAATAGCCTTTAAATCAATATATATATCTGAGCCCGCTTACGGTACGCTTACCGTACGCTTACGGTAAGCGTACGGTGGCGTGCGCGAGCGCGATTCTGATTGGCTCTTAGATCTTAGTAAACATTCGAATCGGCCGAAACCAGGAAGCGGCGGCCGCCATTTTCTGTGTTTCACTCTGAAAAAAAAAGAGTGAAAACAAGAAAAGGGGGCAATGAGGAGAGTTACAGACCCCCTTACATTTGTGAGGGGGTCAAAGAAGGACTGTAAAGTACAAAACAAACATTTATTGATTTTTAAAAAAAATCACGGGGTACGCGTACGGTAAGCTTACGGTAAGCGTACGGAAGAAACATGGCGTGCGCGAAGGAGATTCTGATTGGCCCATAGATCTTAGTAAACATTCGAATCGGCCGAAACCAGGAAGCGGCGGCCGCCATTTTGTGTGTTTCACTCAGAAAAAAAACAGAGAAAACAAGGAAAGGGGGCAATGAGGAGAGTTACAGACCCCCTAACATTTGTAAGGGGGTCAAAGAAGGACAGAAAAGTACAAAAAAAACATTTATTGATTTTAAAAAAAATCACGGGGTACGCGTACCGTAAGCTTACGGTAAGCGTACGGTCAAAAAAAAAAAAAAAAAATAATGAAAAGCAGATTTAAGAGTTTGCTCTTCATATGTCCTCCATGTGCGCACGGTGCGCGAAGCGCATCGTGCGTTCATGGCCCATCTAGCGTAATGTGGGCACGCGGTGCGCGAAGCGCACCGCGTGCTCACTGTGCGCGCACGGTGCGCGAAGCGCACCGTGCGCGCATGGAACGAAATGCGTTAAGTGGGCGCGCACGCCACAAATGGCGTAAAGTAACTTAGCATTTAAAAAACCGTACAAATTCACTGAAAAAACCATAGGTTTCACACATGTTATAGTTAGCTGGACATTTTACTGATAAAAAACCAATGAAATTCCCCCGTTATAGTTACTGTAGGCAACTATAACTCACGCGACCGCAATCCTCTGCTGATGCTAATACTGTATTTAGACACTTATTTGCCCATGTCTTCTTCCATTAAATTTTAGCTATACATATATTACAAATATTTTTTTTTCATAAAGACACATATGTCATCAGCAGAGGATTACGGTCGCGTGAGTTATAGTTGCCTACAGTAACTATAACGGGGGAATTTCATTGGTTTTTTATCAGTAAAATGTCCAGCTAACTATAACATGTGTGAAACCTAGGGTTTTTTCAGTGAATATATATATATATATATATATATATATATATATATATTATATATTATATATATATATATATATATATATATATATTCACTGAAAAAACCATAGGTTTCACACATGTTATAGTTAGCTGGACATTTCACTCGTGAAAAACCATTGAAATTCCCCCGTTATAGTTAGTGCAGGCAACTATAACTCACGCGGCCGCAATCCTCTGCTGATGACGTCAGATATTACATCACTGTATTTAGACACTTATTTACCCATGTCTTCTTCCATTAATTTTTAGCTATACATATATTACAAATATTTTTTTTTCAGAAAGACACATATGTCATCAGTGATGTAATATCTGACGTCATCAGCAGAGGATTGCGGTCGCGTGAGTTATAGTTGCCTGCACTAACTATAACGGGGGAATTTCAATGGTTTTTCACGAGTGAAATGTCCAGCTAACTATAACATGAATGAAACCTATGGTTTTTTAAGTGAATTTGCAAGGTTTTTTAAATGCTAATTCCTAACTATAACGTGTGTGAAACCTATGGTTTTTTCAGTGAATTTGTACGGTTTTTTAAATGCTAAGTTATGTATTTATTTTATTTTTTTTAAGGTTTTTCACCGTGCGCGTACCGTACCGTACCGCGAACTTTTGTATGGGGACCATGGCGGCAAACATCGTCTGCAGTTGTCCAAATCAGCAGTGATCTGCTGCTCTCTCCTCAATACCAGGAACGTTGTCTTGGGCAACGCCCCCTCGCCCAAGACAACGTTCCTGGTATTGAGGAGAGAGCAGCAGATCACAGCTGATTTGGACAACTGCAGACGATGTTTGCCGCCATGGTCCCCGTACAAATGGATTAGCAGACTCATAAGCTGGCAACAGCCAGGGCATTACTGAATGCACGGACCGGGTACTGAACCAAAAGTTTGCGGTGTGGGACTGCTGACTCGCACAGTACGTAGGATATTGGGACTGCGGGACTTCAGCTACCAGCATTCCTTGCGCCCATTGCCCACAGTGATGAAAGAACAAAGACTGTGATTGGATTCGTAAGCACCAATAAGGTCATAATGAACAGTATGTAAAGTCCCTGCATATTTGAACCTGTTTTAAAACACAATGCTGGCAATGATTAAGGCATTCGCCGAAACGCGTCTGCCAGGTGTTTTTAAGTACTTACTTGTCTGATTGGTGGCAATTAAACCTTACCTGCAATTGTCCAACAAGCATGTGTCGGACCCGTTCTTGGATAAGAGGCGGGATTGGGTGTATATCTATCTATCTATCTATCTATCTATCTATCTATCTATCTATCTATCTATCTATCTATCTATCTATCTATCTATCTATCTATCTATCTCTCTCTCTATATATATATATATATATATATATCTATATATATATATCTATCTATCTATCTATCTATCCTACTGGCGGTTGCCAGTAGGTAGTTCTAGTTAGGACCTATTTTCCATAGGAAATTCGCAACATGGACCTATTTTCCATAGGAAATTCTCAACATTCTATTCCCAATAACTTTGGCGCCGGATGACGAATCTTCACAAAATTTTCAAAACTCATTGGGCGCTCCGGTCCGATCTTGAAAGTTTCGGGGTGATTCGTCAAGCGGGGGCCGAGAAAAAAGGGGGGGTCCCAAAACATATTTTCCCCATGCAATTTCCCATAGGAAATTTTAGACACGGCTACAGCCCGAACTGCTGCACGGAATTACACCAAATTTTGCAAAAAGGTAGCCCTTGGTTCAGAAAGATCCATTTTTGTTAAATGGTGTAAATCCGTTCAGTAGTTGCTGAGGAAATATAAAAATAAAAAAGTTTCGATATCTAGGGCCACGGATCCTCACAAGCTTTATGCTAACTGGCTGTCAACACTTCAAACCAGGAAGTGTTGGCAGCCATCTAGTGCCTCGGTAGAACCAAGGCACAAGAAATGAGTGAAACAAATGCGCAAAACACGAAAAGGGGGCAGGGTAGAAACCCCCTGACCCCCTAGACCTGCTTAGGGGGTCCCACAAGGACCCCCAGGGCCCCCCCAATTTTTTTTTTTAAATCAGCGAGATTCACGCACCCACCGCGAATTGCTGCCGGAAATTAAAAAAACGAAGGGCGGGCTCCTGCGCTTCGTTATTCTTTAGCCCCCGGGTGGGCCAGGTCCCGGGGACAGAGAAAACAAAAGCGTGGGGAGGCCCAATCCCCCCCCACACTGACCCGGGGACTGTCACCTCCCCGGGGCTTTGCTCAAATATTTGCGGGTGGGGCACACAGGCCCCCCCCACAGCCCCGGGGACCGCCACCCGCCAGGGCTTTAATTTTTACCGTGGGGGGGCATCCAAGCCCCGGGGGCCGCCACCCCAGGGGCTTTAATCAATTAATTGCGTAGCGGGGGCACAGGGCCCCCCGCTGCCCTGGGGACCACCACCCCCATCCTGTATGGGGGGCTTGAGTCCCCCCCACGCCCCGGGGACCGCCACCTCCCCGGGGCACTAAATATTAAAATTAGGGGGTCCGTGACAGACCCCCAAGCCCCGCGGACCACCACCCCCTGGGACTTTCTAAATGTTGGGAGGGGGGCCGCGCGACCTCCCCCCTCCTGGAGCCCTTGATGGCCCTGAGGACCGTCACCCCTAAAGGCCGGCTCCTGCAGTGTCCCGGGGTGCCCATCCCTGGGACACTGCAGTTTGCTATGGCATGGCGGGAGCCTCGCGGCTTCCGCCCTGTCATAGCAAACTGCTTTGGTTTTTGGAAGAGAGAGCAGGTTTCCTGCTCTCTCTTCCAAAAACCAAATCTGATTGCTTTTCCACACAGGGAGCTGCATCGTAGCAGCTCCCCATGTGGAAAAGCAATGCCGGCTCTCGCAGGACGTGGGAAGCCGGCGGGACCGTGGGGGGATTGGGGACCCCCAACGGTCCCCAACGGAGAGGGCCAGCCCCAGGGAATAGGGTCCCCGGGGCTAGAAGTGGCCCAGGAGGGGGCCACCCTCCCCAAAAAAATGTAAAAAATAAAGGCCGGCCCCAGGAGATGGTGTCCCCGGGGCCAATAGAGGCCTTAGGAGGGGTGCCACGCAGCCCCCCTCCATAAATAAAAAAAAATATTATTTGGCCATGCCCCGGGGGATGGGGTCCCCGGGGCCGGAATCGGCCAAGGGAGGGGGGCCCACGCGGCCCCGTTCCGTAACATTTAAAAAAAAATTCTTAAAATGGGAGTCAGGCCCTGGGGAATGGTGTCCCCAGGGCCAATAAAATAGAAAAGGAAGGGGGCCACACAGCCCCCCATAAAAAAAAAAGGACCGGCATTGCTCCGGAGGCCACACCCTCTCCCTGCAGCACTCTGCAAACGCGCACCCTGGCGCGTTTGGTGATGGGGAACTAATTCCCCTTGAATATTGGGGGTCCCTGGGGGCCAACTAGCCAGGGAGCTGCGTTGCAGAGAGGTGTTCTGAGGCTACGCCCCTTTTTACACCTCTCTGCAACGCAGCTCTGTGGTGCTTAATGGAGGTACCTGGTGGGCTAGTTACACCCCAGGGACCCTCAGGATTCAAGGGGAGTTAATCCCCCGACCTAAAACGCGCCACGGGGCGCGTTTGCACAGTGGTGAAGGGAGGGGACGGGGCTTGAGGTGACATGCGTCACTGACCATGTCATGAGTGATGTAATATGTGACATCATCAGCAGTGCATTGTGGGCGCACGAGTTATAGTTAGCTAAACTAACTATAACAGGGGAATTTCTAGGGTTTTGTACGAGTGAAATGTCCAGCTAACTATAACGCCCCTGAAACCTATGTCTTTTTCAGTGAATATATATATATATCCAGTCTGTGATCAAGGCAACCAGCCGAAACGTTAGACGAATGGATGCAAGCTCTACAGTTTACTTTAGAAATAAAGCCACTTTTACGATATTGGGCCTCACCTTGTTTTGCTGTCCAGTGTGGTTAATGGGCTGCTCCGTGCCCATGCTGTGAGGCCGCCCTGAAGAGTCTGGGGCTCCGGAAACGGGGGAACGCTTTTGCTTCTTTTTTCATGTTAATTGAGGAGCCTGACTCACACGCGCCTCCCTCCTACTAAGGAAAAGCCACCAGTGCAAAAAGGGAAATAGCGCGTGGAAGGGATTCAGACAGGAGTTTCCTGTCATGATCGTGCAGTGAAACTTGCCTTTCCAGAGGTGAAGCACTTTGTGAACATTTGCGATAAGGGCAGAACTCACCTGACTGTGTGCAAAGAGTTCCATGATAACAACAGTGTTTGTGTTATATAAAATCACCAGTATGGATTTAACATCTTGGATTTCCAATGCACATTGTAACAACTTGCACAATGCACTGTGGGATGAGTAGTCTGGTGATTGCAGTCACGTGACAATATTGTTTAAATCATGCCCGAGCGCACCTGGGCGAAATGCTCCAGTCTGTGATCAAGGCAACCAGCCGAAACGTTACACGAATGGATGCAAGCGCTACAGTTTACTTTGGAAATAACGCCACTTTTACGATATTGGGCCTCACCTTGTTTTGCTGTCCAGTGTGGTTAATGGGCTGCTCCGTGCCCATGCTGTGAGGCCGCCCTGAAGAGTCTGGGGCTCCGGAAACGGGGGAACGCTTTTGCTTCTTTTTTCATATATTCACAGCGAGAAAACAGCAAAACGTTTCATGAGGATGCAATACAAACCAGGAATAGTAACCAAATGCTGGAAAAGAACTAATGAAAGAACTCGAGAGGATTGCCTAGCGGTGAAACAAGTAAACAACAGCGAGAAAACGGAACCAATACACGATTATGGATTATGCACAAGAAAGTAACCAAATCACAAAAATCCTGAGAAAAAATTGGAAGATTCTGCAATTGGACAGCACGGTCAAAGACATAGTGGGTAACCATCCCACAGTGACTTAAAGAAGAGCAAAAAACCTGAAGGATCATTTGATTCACAGTCATTTCAGAGCCAAAAAAAGGGAAGAAACATGGCTGAAAACAAAAGGGTTTGTAAAATGCCATTCATGCAAAATGTGCCAAATAGCCAAACCAATCAAAGGAGTGAAATTGGCCAACAACAAAGTCTGGGAAATTCATCAATTAATCACCTGCAAGACGCAATATACAGTATATGTGATGGAATGCCCCTGCCCACTAAGGTACGTGGGAAGTACCATTTGTGAACTAAAGAAAAGAATAATGGAGCATGTGAGGGCAACCATCCACAAAGATCGAACCAATGCGGTATCATAACACATGGAGCAGGTTCACCAAGGAGATTGGAAGAAATTAAGATTTTTTGGAATAGAGACAATTCCAAAAAGAGAACGCGGGGGAGACCGGGAGAAGTTGTTGCGCCAGAAGGAATCGCGTTACATCTTAAACCTGAGAACTTTGAGTCCCCATGGCCTGAATCAGTCAGAGGAACTATACATTCATCTATAAAACATCAACAGTAAAATATAAACAATGTGGGATACAATGGAATGAATTATGGACTGAAAAAACGACAATGTAACGAGAGGATAACATCGGAGGAACAAGAAAAGAAATAACATCTGAAAAAAGAAGTACTTTATTGACAAACTCAAGAATGACATTCTAAATTAGAATCAAGGAAAAAGAAAAACATTTCAAAAAAACATCGCATAATGAATGCCCTAATTAATGAATTGAAATCATAGAGAGCAACTGTATCCCGGAAAACCATTGAACTGAATTATTGCAAGATTAATGTACGGTTAAGCAGGAGTGAAATGTGGAAATGAACTCATTCTCTTCAAAGAAACCGCTGGCAACTACATTGACCATAAGGCAAAGGGCCAGTAAGAACACAGGAAATGACATCACAGCAATTTGAATGCTTTTTAACGAGACTCAGTCAGTGGGCCAGTTGATCATGAGCAAGGTGTCAGGAGGCACTGAAACGCGTAGATCAATCTCTGCTAAGCCCTAATGAAAAGAAATCAATAAATGCGTTAATTGTCATTTTGAGAGTGCGGCCCGTTTTTCTTCCTGGCTAGGAAGATTGTGTGCAGATTAAGGAGCGGTGTGGTTCAACCGCAAGGGAACGCACCCGCAATGAGCGCTCCGTAAACCGGCTCACAGGAACCAATTTTGAAGGATATATATATATATATATATATATATATATATATATATATATATATATACACACACACACATATATTTATTCACTGAAATGAATAAAGGTAACGGCAACGTTACAGTTAAGAAATATTTTCTTTCCAAAACTTAAAAATTCACTAAGAAAGCAAAGGGTAAAGGGAGGTTATAGTTAGGCTCAGATTTTACTCTTACAAAACCAGTGGAATTCAGCAGTTATAGTTACTTATAGTTACCTGAGCTAACTACAACTTATGCTCCGGCAATGCACTGCTTATGACCTCACATTTTACATCTTATATGACATGGTCAGTGACATCACTGATGACATCTCAGATGACATCATCCAGTGAGTGAGTGTTTTCTAAACATTTGAGTGTTAAACATTTATACCAAGATATTAAAAAAGTTAAGATAGTAAACTTTCTGTACTACTAATAAGTGATAGTATTTCTAACATAAGTTATGTGAGTGGCTGTGTGACTGTATGTATTCATGTGTGAGTGGGTGTGAGAAGCTGGCTTAGTATATGGTGCAATCAGATGTAAGAAGGCATCCTACACTAATCCAGACAACCCTTATGGTGATTTTAGTGGTCTTAGACAACCTTAGAAAGCTCTCTAAGTGGTAGCTGTGGAGAGCAGCCTTCAGGCTTAGTCCAGAAGGAGTGTAAAGCAGCTTGTTTTACCAGTACCTAATCTTATTGGTATAGATTAAGTGAAAAAGAACCACACAGTGTATTTATAAAAATATTTATTTATTATAAGACACTCACTAACACATATATATATCTCCTAGCCGGAGATATACACAATGCACACAATACTTTGCAAATAAACATGTAAGTAACATGAATACACAGTGTTCACCAGGGGGAGACCAAACCATATACTAAAATAGTGCTATGCGAACCACGACCTAAGTCAAGACTGTACCCAGAAGACGTAGATGTGCCGGGGACCCAAGTAACCATGGAGGCTGTGTGCAGAGTGGGAACACTACTGCAGGTTCAATACAAGTCAATGGGTAAGTCGAGGTTGCAATTTTAAAGAACCCTTTCCAGTGGACGGTGAAGAAACCCCGTTGAAGACAGAAGGTTGGAGAGCCACCCCCGTGGATACCCTAGGAGCCAGGATACCTACACCAGGGAAACCAGGTGCATAGGTGTGAAGTTGTGTCGGAAACGGCCGTCAAGCCCAATGGAGGACTTTAGGAAGATGCTGCTGCTGGAAAAGGTGAAAGTGTCCAGTGGAACCCAAAGGTGGATTCAAGATGAGAAGTAGCTGCAAGCAGAGGGGACAGAGTCTATGCCACTCAGGAATGACCTGGAGACACGAAAGACGAATGCCAACCGATGTCGGGTGTTGCAGGAGAGCTGACGGTGACCTTGGAGCTGCAATTGTGCTGACCAGGCAATGCTGTGAAAGACCAGGAGCCGTTCACAAGCTGTCCATCGTCGGATGACGAGAGTTGAGGGGTTGGTATCCGTCGGGAACACCAACAAGCTTTGGCACCTGCAACCAACGTGGAAAGCGAAAAAGGTGCAGTATCTGGACCAGCAAGGTCCTAGTGACTCGTCACAAGCAGGGGAGTCAGAGCAGGCCCTGTGCAATCAGGGCAGCTCGTTGAAATCAAAGAAGAACCTCAAGGGGACCCACATGCTGGCGGCTTTGGAGTTGCAAGAGGACCACGAGCAGCTCACCAAAGATGCAGGCCCACGGTGCAAGTGATGCGGTGAGGACGAAGACCGGTCAGCTTCGTTGCGGTGCTTGCAGATGCAGGGAAGTGACTACTTTAATTCAAGGGAGATTTCTTCAGGTGTCTTGGTTGCCCACAGGCCGTGGAAGGTTCATGAATGGAGCACAGGCATGGACGTTCCAGCAGACGAGCAGGGCGACGAGACGAGGAGCAGCAGGAGTCTTCCCAGTTGCAGTCTCGATAGCCAGAGCGAAGTCCAGGCTGCCCAGACGGTCGAAGAAGTGGTGTCTTGATATGAATCTTGTCCCATGACTAATCTAGGGACCCACCTACAGGTAAGCCCTTAAGTACCCTAAAGAAAGGGTTGGGACGATTCAGGGTTCCTTCCCAGGGGAGGGGTTGGACAGTGGGGAGGGTACTCCCATGTCTTTTGTCCTGAGCTGATATGAACTGGGCTGTTCAAGGAGGGCACCAAATGTGCCCCTCAAGCAGACTGAGTGGTGCTGGCAAGTGCCCCCACCCGGGCCCAATACACTAAACCCTGTCTGGGAGGTGGTCACACCTCCCTGTGATGGGACATCTATTGTTCTGCCTTCCCCTGCTCGAGCTTGCTCAGCAGCAGGAGGGCAGAATTATGTCTCTGGTTGGCAGCAGCCTTGTTGTACTGTCCGGGTCTAGGAGAAGGGTACCGGGAGCACTGAGGGCCTCCCAGAGGAGCTTTACACTGCATGGAATCATACCTCTCACACCGTTTACAGTGTAGGGGTAGGATTCCAACATGTTTGATACCAAATATGACAGGGTTTGTTACAGCCAGTTTAGAGATGGTCATCTCATGATGACGCATGCCACACTATGTATCATAATGGCTGATGCATTTACAACCCGGGAGAATGTCCCCCGACGGTTGTAGGGGTGCCCAGCTCATGCAGGGGCACCCTCACACTTAGAACTGAGCACCCTTCCTTCAGGATTGAAAGACCTGCTTTAGGGGTGACTTTTAGGTTATAAGTGTCCCTATATCTGTCCTGAGTGGTGCTAGCACCTGCTTACACAGGCTGCAATGGCAGGCCTGTAGTTACAGTTTGAGTGGTCTTCCATGGGTGGCATCCTACATACTTCAGCCCATGGGGGACCCCTAGTGAACCTATGCCCTGGTACCTCAGTACCATATACTAGTGACTTATAAGGGTAAACCAGTATCCCATCTGGGATGTACCTAAGTACGTACCCTAACCAATTGAGGGTAGAAAGAAAAGAGACTGGGGTTCTGGTTAGCAGGATCCCAGTTAGACTAGTCAGAAACAGCATAGCACCAGGCAAAAAAAGTGGGGGTAACCATAGAAGCAGATCCTACTTTCCTACAGTGGGTTTCTGAATGCCGGTATGTGTGTGTGAGTGGCTGCATGGGTGTACAAGTAGGTATGTGAGTAGCTGTGTGGATGAGTGAGTGGCTGAGTGAATGTGAAACTGACTGTATGGGGAGTGAGTGGGTGTGTCAGTGGCTGTATGAGTAAGTGACTGGCTGTGTAAGTGGCTGTATGTGAGTGGCGGTTTGAGTGGCGGTTTGGTTAAGTGAATTGGAGTGTGAGTGGTTGTATTGTATTGTATAGTAAGTGTCTGTGTGGGTGTGTGGGGGTGTGTCTGTGTGGGTGTGTGTGTGTGTGTGTGTGTGTGTGTGTGGGTGTGTGGGTGTGTGTGTGTGTGGGTGTGTGTGTGTGTTTGTGTGTGTGTGTGTGTGTGTGTGTGTGTATGAGTGAATGGGTGGGTGAGTAGCTGTATGAGTGAGTGTGTGGCTGTATGGTTAAGTGATTGGTGAGTGAGTGGTTGTGAGTGACTGGCTCTATGGATGATGGAGGTGTTGTGTGAGTACTTGTATGGGTATGTGGGTGGTTGTATTGGGTTGTGAGTGTGTGTGTGTGTGAGTGGTTCTGCGGATGAGGTCCTCAGTGATGTCATTTGTGATGTCCCTGACCATGTCATGAGTGATGTAATATGTGAGATCACAAGCAGTGCATTGCAGGCCCGCGAGTTATAGTTAAGTTGGGTAACTATAACGGCAGAATTTCTCTGGTTTTGTACAAGTAAAATCTGAGCTTAACTATAATGTCTCTGTAACCTTTGGTTTGTCAGTGAGTTTCTACGTTTTTTTTAATGGTATTGGTTAATTATAATGTCCCTGTAACCTTTGTCTTTTTCAGTGAATTTTGACAGTTTTTAAATTTGATTTCCTAACTGTAATCTTTGAGAGTGGGTGTGTGAATGGTTGTATAGGTAGGTTAGTGGGTGTGTGAATCTCTGAGTGGGTGAGTAAGTGTGTGTGTGTGTTTCTGAGTGGGTCTGTGAGTGGTTGTGTCTCTCACAGTGGGTCCGTGAGTGGATCCGTAGGTGTCTGAGTGGATCTGTGAGTGGGTGCATGAGTTTCTGAGTGGATCTTTCAGTGGGTTTGTGACTGTCTTGAGTGGATCTGTGAGTCTCTGAGTGGGTCTTTACGTGGGTGCATGAGTCTCTGAGTGGGCCTGTGTGTGGGTGTGTGTATGTCTCTCAATGGTTCTCATTGTTCTGCCTGTTATATGACCTCTTTCTGCTCGCTCCCGACCATTATTCTGCCTCTTGCTGCTCATTTCTGACCTCTATTCTGCCTCTTACTGCTCGTTTCTGATCTCTATTCTGCCTCTTTCTGCAGGTGTTTGACATCTATTCTGCCTCTTGCTGCTCACCTTTATTTTCCCTCTTTCAGCTGATGCTGAACTTGATTCAGCCTTTTCATGCTCATTTCTGACCTTTATTCTGCCTCTTTTGCTAGTTTGTCGCCTTTATCTTGTCTCTTTGTGCTCGTTGCTGACCTTTATTCTGCCTCTTTATGTTCATTTCTGACCTTCATTCTGCTTCATTGTGCTAGTTTCTGACCTTCATTCTGCTTCTTTCTGCTCATTTCTCTCCGTTAGTTTGCCTCTTGCTGTTCGTTTTTCACCTTTATTGTGCCTCTTTCTGCTCATTTCCCACCTTTATTTTGCCTCTTTCTGCTCATTGTTGACCTCTATTTTGCCTCTTTCTGCTCGTTTCTAGCCTTTATTTTGCCTCTGTCTACTCGATGCAGTCCTTTATTCTGCCTCTTTCTGCTTGTTGCTTTCCCCGGACTACGGGGGGAGCCCCCAGTTGGCTCCCCTCCTCCTGCGAGAGGCGGCATTGCTGCTGCATGCAAGGAGCTGCTATAAAGGCAGCTCCTTCTGTGCAGGGTCAACTGTTTCATCTCTTTCCCTGCCCGCATGCCTGCAGGGAAAGAGATGAAACCTCTTCTTCCAGCGAGCTGGAACACTTTGCCAGCTCCCATCTGCCAGAACCGGAGTGTTTGCTTTGGCTTAGCGGGAGCTGTTACAGCTCTCGCCAAGCTACAGCAAACAGGTGGAGCACCCTAGGACATAGCAGGAGTCGGCACTGGTGGGTGGCAGTGACCAGGGCCATGTATTTCTCCAGGAGGGGGACCATACACAGCAGAGGTCTGGCTGCCTGCGTGGCGTTGTGCAAATGCCATGCGTGACAGGGACTTGGCCACCCGCAGTGGTTGGGCACAGAACATTATAGTTGGGTATGGTAATAATTTTACATTTTAAAAAAAACTGAAATTTACTGGAAAAAACAAAGGTTAAAGAGACACTATAGTTAGGTGAAAATATCAGTTAAAATGTAACATTTTAAACAAAACAAATACACTGAAACTCACTAGTTATAGTCAAAAAGCACGCCATCGCCATGCACTGTGTATATGTATATATAATATATATGAATGTGCCCAATGTATGCATTTTGATGGGTAATCTAGAAGCACACATCATCAGGGTTCGTGCCAATGTATTTTGTTGTATTTTCCCCTTCCGGCATGCTGCCAGAAAAGGGTGGGTCTGAAAATGAACAAGCTCATATTACCTCCAGTGCGAGAATCATTCTGTCAGTCTCCGTTCCTCACAACTGAGGACACTATGTAGACTTGTTTGCCCACGCTTCCCATCAAAAATATGTTATCTGTGGTGGGTGGGGCTAAATTCAGCAGTGTTGCCTGTACAAGGCAAAACTCAGTGCAACCCTTTGGAGCTCCTTGGCATATGCTACAGATCTCAAGGAACATTACATGTCCATTAGATTTATGTTGGATCTGCAAGCTTTCTCCCCAAGGAGTCACTGCTTACTCACTTACTGGAAGTAAAAATTAATCAGGGCCTATGGTGTGATTCTTAGTCATTTCACTGTGTTATTAATATGTAGGTTATTGGCATCCCAAATGTTACCAGAAAAAAGACAAATAACTTCTTTACCCAAAAGTATTTCCAACCCTGTAAAGGACGTCCCAATCTTTGTTTCAATACAGGAACTATATGTGCTACAAAATTGGGCCTAATAGCCTTGCTTCCTGACGTCAGATTTCGGTAATTGCACAAGATGGCTTTTTAGATTAATAATTAACATCTCTTTTTATAACTAAATATCCATAATTAATCAGCAAATGATAATGTGACGACTAATTAACTTCAAACTTGACTCTGTACAGAAGAGCTTTATAGCTATCCAACATCAGTAATTAGTGTGATAATCAACACGAGTCCTCGTGGGATTCCACGTAAAGCCGCTGAGATTCATAAACAGAGCGCTTCTCACGAAAAACATTATGAAAGTAACTTGCTGCAGTTGAACCGGCTCTCACAGTTTTGAATGTGTAATTATGCACATTGTCAGCCAGCCAATATATGTTCAGTCGTTAATCAGTACATTTTTCAACATTTTCCCATTCTGTACTGGAATTTGTTCAAATAACTCAATGTGCTTAGAGTCATGTCTTCGCTGTTTGCTTGAGCACAAATACATCACTTTGCGCAAGTTCAACCGGGATCAGAGCATCGCTTAGCAGTTCTTTCTACCCAGAAGTGCAGACACTGACAGTCTTATGTCATTATCCATCAGACAGGAGGCAGCAGGCAATTGGCATCTCCTGATCTACTGCTGGCAAAGTTCTAAGTGTAAAGGTACCTCAGTAAGGAGGGCAGTCACCATAAATCAAATGGTAAATGCAGTTTTTCAGCTTTGTCAGGGCATGTATGACAGTAACGGAGCTTCACTGCTTCAGTTCCTACTACCCAACATGATGTTTTAGAGTTGCGCTGAGGTGGCCATTTTAAGTGTGGATATACAGTTGTGTCACTGAGAATGAATAGCCGGTTCAGTACAACTGCAGAGAGTTCATGTAGTGTAGCAGTGAAGGCCCTGGTTTCAGAAATCTATGATTAAATCCTGGAACTTCAGTTAATAGCTTTCTGTCTTAGTTATTCTGTTGTATATTGTGGGTGTCTTAAAAGGGAATTTCAGTAGCCCTGGTCACTAATTGAATATTGTATTTTACTCTTAGCATCTCCATGAGGTCTCCTGTAAAATGGGGGTACATTTTGTGCGCAGAAGACTTGACACTGGGCAGTGCCAGTGCATCGCCATCACTTCGTTTTTTGACTGATCTGTATGCTGTTTGGTATTGGCCATCGGAGATTTAATTCATCTGATTCCTTTCCGTCCATGACGCTGTTGTAGAAAACATTGTGGATATATACACACGAAGCTATAAAGTTAGGTTCGTGCAGTGAAACTGCAGACAATTGCAGGCCTGTAGCTATTGCTTGTGCCTTGGTTCTGGAATAATTATCCTTTGACAAAAGCAATAATGAGTGGTTTAAAGTTGGTCATAATGAGTGATTTAAAGCTGGCCATAGTGAGTGGTTTAAAGTTGGTCAGAGGGTGTAACTTTTAGGCTCAACGCTTTTTGCCATTTTTTTTCTTACTTGTCAAAACATTGAAACTTCATGGCTATGATCTTGGAAGGTATCTCCTGTCAATCAGACTTCTTCCACCCATAGGTTTTTGGAAATGTCTTTGAAATGAAGTAGAGGAGGTGGAACTATGCAAACTTGGTCCGGACCCTAGTACGTGGCTCCCCACTGCGCAGCCGATCACGTTACGGTCAGTGGGTTCTCTAACCCATTGCCTTGGATTGTTAACTAATCTAATAAATAGTAAAATTGACGGCACTACATTATGTCTACCCACTCACTGATAATTTGCTGTTTGGAATAGGATGAAGTGTCTGCCATCAGTTTGCGTCCTAAGCATACCACTAATGAAGCATCATTCAGTCTGTACGCTTGCGGGGTGTAACACAAGTTCCTTTGACTCTTGCTCCCCCCTCCGCCCCCATCCATTCAGGGGCCACCCACCTCTTCAGGGCCCCCCCTTCAGGTCAAGGAAATTCTGCGAGATATGGGAGGATTGTGGGCCCTTATTACATTCTGCAGGGGGGAGCATCATTTTCCATTATGCCACTGTATGTTCGAGAAGTCACCCCGCACCACACCAAAATAAGAAAGCCATGGAAGTTCTCCTCAAATAAATTCTGACACGTACCGGAAGCCTTTAAAACATTTAACTTTCTCTGGGTATTGATTTACATTCAAAAGCTCCCACTCCACCGCTATTAGACACGCAGTTTACTGGGCTGACTTGCATTTACAGTGCTACCGGTGCAAAAAAATATATATTTATGCTTAGAATCAACGTAATTATTCTGTAACGTAGTCTTCCGAAGGAGCGCGTCCAATACCGTTCTTTTGTGTGGCAGCTGTAAAAAATGGCGCGCAATTTTTTCTTAACATGTCAGTGGGAGAAAAAAAAACCGGAATAAACAGGGGCTGTTAACTTCGACAGACATCTGAGGTTATTCGATGGCACTCGAGTCCTCGCAGCACTCCAACTAATGGGTTATGATCAGAAACTGTTCCTAATAGCCAGCTAGACGGATCTGAATATGAAGATTTCTATAATTTTGTTGTCAGCTTGTGATGTACTCTGGTGCTAATTATTTGGAACAATTATGTTTTCCTAATAACAAAAGGAGAGGCAGTGAATTAAGCAGCCTTACCTTCAGGTCTTTAGATAACAGTTTAAATGCACTTGCCATTAGAAAATCGCGTTTCTTTCCCCAGTTTCGAGCCCTAATTATGTGAGATTCATGTCTTTTAAAAAATCTACAAGTTGCACTTCTTTTGGGTCTCTTCGGCGTGTCACTTTGTGCTGACGGCGCCAGCAAGCAGTGTTTTCTCAGTCTTCGCCTCCCATAGGCTGCCTCACTTCATTTGGTTATTCAAAAACCGTAATTAGCGTAGTAATTAACGTGCGGAACCTTCAAAAGACGACTGCTGGAATCAGGGGACGTCTCTCTCATCATTTCCACTGATGTACGGATGATAAAAAGACTGGGGCCGAGGTGACAGCAGAATCTATCTGTGCGCTTGCAAGTTAGCTCTGCTGGTAGGAATCCGCACTGTACCTTGGTCCAGCCAGTCTTTTCTTTGTGGGCGGTAAAGGTAATTATCCGCACTCTTTTTATGACGCAGCCATGTGGGGTCCCGCATTCCTGCCATTTGTATAACATTGGTATGTTTTCCTATTAAGTCACGTGAATACTTACAAGGTTTACACTTCAAGCACTTGTATTTAAAAACAGAGGTGGCAAGAATGTGATGTACAAATAAATACAGTATGTCTGCCGCACTTAGAATCCAGCAGCATTAGTTGTTTTCCTGCTTTGTTTGTTTTTAGAAACAGTATATCCTCTATTGCAGCGATCCTAATATGCAAAGCAGGAATCCGGAACATATCACTGTTATATGTTAAAAATTCACAAAAACATAACTTGCATAATAAAGTAGCAAGAAATCATTCAGGAAAGATATTTGCAGATTGAGCAAGATGCACCTTTGTAAAGTAGCTATAGCGTTCTTTCAACTTGCCTGTTTCAGAGTATCTGTCTTCTCAGACATCTCTGAACAGCTTGCACGTAATTCTAGCACCTATTTGGTCATTCCTACCGCTTGCTAATTTCCACGAAAGGCAATGCTATGATCACCCGGCCTTTTAATTTCTTCCAGACCTCGTTTGCAAGGGCCATGGGGCTGGCAAGGCCTGCGGAGCTTCAAGATCAACAAAGAGGGACTAGGAGCCCGTCTAAGGTCCAGCATGCATGCTCCCTAAATTTGCATGTGTCCACAAAAGGTGTGCAGTTCCTATAGAGTAGAAGGAGAGGAGCCAGAACACAGGTCAGGAAAGACTGGTCAAACAGATCGGAGGGGATCTGATTGATCAGAAGCAAGAGCCCTCACACACGCAAATGAGTTTCCTGCTTTATCATTGGGCGGCTCCTCGTTGGGCCGCACTGCAATGCCCAACGCCCCCATGGAGGTGGCTCTTTGCTGGAGATGTTTTGGAAATGTCAAAAGTTGTGATGAAGTGTGTGTGGAGCTGCGGTGCAGTGTGTGTAGATCGGTGATTAGGTGGTTAAAAAATGACTAACAGAAACCTATGAGGTCTTCATTAAGAAGGTGGTCTTGTCATGAGTTGCAACAAAGTGTGGCTGTACTGGAGATAATGATCCTTTACAGCTTAACGTGTGAAAAAACAGGGGTCAACTTGTTTCTTGTCTATGAATAGTCATGAATGATCTTTGGCAATTTGTCAGGACCATAAAAGAAACCTAACCTTCGCCTGATTGGGACTGAGAATGTAATGTAGGTACAGTACCCAATCATAAAATCACCCATATGGTATAGGGTATACATTGTAGTGGTAATTGTATGCAATCCAACCCTCTTGGAATAAGTTATCTGCCGCTTAGGTGTTGGCAGAGGACCGCTTTACCTGCGGAACAAAAGGTATCCTACGCAGTAAACATCCGGCGACCTACTCTTTTCTGCAACCCTACAGAAGAACCTCAGCTATGACGGTTGAGGTAATTTGCCACTTGTGTACTAGGATTCGCCTTACAGTGGTTCCTCAGACTGGGCCAAGTATAAACCATTCCACAATAGACTCTCTGGGTAGTAAAAGTGAGCAGTCAGAGGCTTATCAGGGAGTTAGGGTGAGATGGCAGGGCTCGAGCACAGCACTCAACAATCAGCCAACAATCAAAATATAGTTAATGTCCAGCCCAGTGCTCCTCTTTGAAAGAAAGAAAGTACTATAATCACACACTTGTACTAAGTACCACACAGTTCAAATAATTTGCACAAGTCAGTGACTCTGGGTGCTGTCTCGTGTAGGCACTATACCAAGCCTGCTCTCTTTCAGTTCCATCCCAGGCAATGTCTTTGGGGTCTATTTCTTCGAGTCCCTAAGGACAGTCAGGAATAGCTTAAATGAAGCTCAGGTGGAATTTTGGTTGCCCACAGTTCAAAATACGCATAGTCTTTAGCTTACCCCTTGTTGGGATAGGTGAGTTCCCACGAGTCCTTTCCACTGTAGCCACACATCCAGAGCAGCTCTTCCCTATGCTTGAAATAGCTGCAGTGCACCAGCAAGTACTAGTCAGAATTGGTTGGAGCGGATTGTATACTGCGTTCAGCAGCATGTCAGCCCAACTTCTCTTTCAGAGGATATTTGCCATTGCTGGTGTAGTCCGCAGGTCAGGGAATTGCCAGTCCTGAAAGTTAGTGTTCCTGATCAGACCCAAGGTAGATGCAGTCTTGGAGCGGGGTTGGGAATGGGTGGGCTCCTCGGGAATTGGCGGTTGCAGTCCCAATCTCGGCCTACGGTATTAGTCAGATGTAGTCCCAGGATTTGCAGCCCTGACCGGGCCTTCAGCAATCACACAGTTGTCGTGCTGCGGTATCATCTAAGAACCACAGTAAGAGTCTGAAGGGCCCACATGTGCCAGGGTACCTCCAAATCATTCTTGAGTAGTATGCTTCTTCCTATGTGTTCCGCCGCAACTGGAGACTCCCCGAATCTCGTTCTTTCTGGACAGGCAACCCTCTCTTCATTTCTCACTTCAAAGTCTTGGTCTTCTCCCTCCAGAAACAGGAATGCACACAATACATTTACACTGTCTTGGCGCATACTTCATCGTGTGCTAGGCCACGCTAGGGATTTCCTAAAATGAATCCCACTGGCTTACATTACTTTGGCTCACTAAGACCATTCATGTGGTGCACTTTCAACTCACACAAACTCACATAACCCACACTCAGATTGTCTGTACAAGGGCCTGAGCATGCACATAGAAGCAGAAGTTTACACAGGTGAACCAGTAGTCCTCAACCGAGTGATGCATATAAAAAGGTCTTGCCCTACTAATAATTCTCTTAACCACTGTAGACTGCCACCACTGCTCTGCACTAAACTCATCACAGGGACAGTAATCCACTGTCAGTAGTAAAGGCACTCTTGTTGCACCCCTACAGGTCCATGACCTCTCGTAGCATGGGAAATGCCCAAGCCTCAGCGCACACGCTTAGATTAGTGCGATGTTATGGGCAAAAATTAAAAAGTAAGGATAACTAATATGCACACAGTTTGGTTCCTAGAGCAGGGAATCATGCATATTTACCATGCAGGGTACACCCCTGTCCCAACAGTTTATACAGCTTTGTTCCAATAATTTTGGTAGTTATATCCATGGATCAACCCTTTTTTCCCAAGCTGATAGTACAAATAAGACCTAATTTGTGCCCAGTTGGTTTTCCATTTGTTCTCCATTCACTAGTTTTTGCAATCATAATTTGCAGTAAAACACTAGTTAGCGAAACCATACCCCTTTAAATCAAGCAAGGCATACCAATGGATCCAATATAACAAAGTAATTATAAAAATCTATGAAAAAACATACCTGTGTGGTAAAACAAGGCAACTATAGTTGGTTCTGAACTACAGTCGAGTTATACAAAGAAGAAAACTTGGTTCAAAGCTGTATATCTTTTAAATTGGGGGATTCAAGACAAATGTGTTTCTGATGCTTCTGAGGCCTACTATAAAAATTCAGTTTTTAGACTAGCAAAGCAGTATTTAAAATATGAACAAGCCTTAAAACGAAACCTGTTTAGAGAGTCAGGCCACAGAAGTCCAGGGGAAATAGGACATGGGTAGGGGAGTTCAGATTCTGATGACAGTTAATGAGAATCTTGCATTTATCATCAAATCTGTTGACCAAACGACACAGAAAAATGTGACAAGGCCATGGCGAAAGGACGAGAACTATGGGGATGCATTTAGGCTAGTAGAAAAACCAGAGAAATGCGTGGTCTTTTACCATGCTTCACATCCGGGAAAGGCCTCGTCTGGAGGCATTCTCCTAAGAACCCTAGTTTCACTCTGAGAGCCAGTGATAGCCTATCAAACGATGCTTGCTTTAAGCCACCACACATGAAAAGACATTCTCAAAAATCTAAACCTAGATATAGGAGGAAGGTGGAGAACGAGGGAGATGTGTTCTCAATGTTAATATTTTAATGGGAAATGAAAGCAGTATGGACGTATGCACGATTAGCAGAACAATATACAACTATATCCATATCCTCCCACCCTCCACATGTGGCTGTTATTCTCTGTCTCTTCTCTCTATTTTTGTGAGATGATGCTGTATCTCATTAGGCTCATCCAACACCCGTGTTTTTAGAAGCAAGAAATCCGAATCTACAAAGGGCACTTAAATTTTGCAAGCTGCTTTATACCTTGTTTCTCTTAACATATACCATACGTTTATTTACGGTTATTACATTATCGCAGTCTTTTACCAAGATATGTTAATTGCTCTTGCAATTTCGATATTACGAGTTAATTATCAAGCGCAGGATGTTGGAATATCTCATCACATTTCTCTTTGCTGTCCGTATATGTATTTAGTTTCTTGTTAAATGACAACAAAAAATTATTTGAACAAAAAAAAAACTATATTCAAAACAAGAGCGAAAAAGCGCTCAAAAAGTAGCAAATGTATTTTCACAGGAAGAGTAGCACATTTATCTAACAACCTCCTAGTAGAAAAATATTAAAAGTACATTAATCCATAAAGGCTTGTGACGGATACAGGAAATCAATATTTCTAGCACAGCAAGGGTCAAGATACAGATCATGTAGGTGTTTGTGTCAAGAATAGGCAGATAACTGGACCCACAAAATAGATCTGACAGCCTTTTGGTCATCAAATATTTCTGTGCATGAATAAAGCATTGATGTTCTATTTTCTCTTCCTGTCTCCATCTAAGGTGATGATGGTCATTGCGCCATCTCCAGAGGTGTAGGTTGTGCCTGGACGACTTATTGTCTTGAAGTGTATGTCCTACACTCAAGGTGCCCTTGCACAGTAATGCATCACATGTTCCCTGCCATGGGTATCACTGATGTCCATACATGGAATGTTTTAGTCATGGTCAAATGGGATTTGACATATAGACTTCAACTTACCCATGGCCTTTTATCATTGCCTGTGTTGCTTGACCTTAACTGCATGTAAGTGGGCTCTGGATTGTTTAGTGTTCGTCAGACATCTCCCCTCTACTGACCGGTGCTTGAGAATCCATTTGAAAATCCAAAATTCTCCGGGTCATGTCTCGATCCTTCTCCCTTGCTATTCTGAGGGTTATATGTGAAATATTATTAATTGAAATGTTAAAGATGCTTTTAAAATGGACTTTGCCAAGCCCAGGAGTACGTATTTATACTTCATCATTAAAATCCATATGGCAATTTTCTTCCCTATTTATCTTCAAGGAGGCAAGCTATATAGCCCTATTTCTTCCCTCGTCGCTTAGCTTCAGTGGTGGTTCGGTGGGGTTCCTGTGGTTTTGAGCTGTCTGTCTCTTGTGAAGAGCTCTTTGCCCTTGAATAAGATGTGTACCATGTAAAACTATTCAAAATAAATTGTGGGTTCTGCCTGTCACCCATGCATATCCCAGACATGTGCCTTTGTTTCTTTTAATCAGGGTGGGAGACCCATTGATTAAAATAGTCTTCGCTGGTACTCCCTACCTGTTTTAAAATTTCTTTCAGATTATACACCTCCACACTTTCATCTACACTAATTCGGCCCCTCATCCCCACGGCACTAAACGGCATTTGGAATAAAAGATCTCCGTTAAAGAGCCCCTCATAGGGAGCCCGTCAGGTATTGCAGCGCCGACCTGACGAGGAGCATGACACCTTGCCGGGTGTGTGAGGGCCCTATATTCCAAGAGGAGGAATCCTCATCCTCCTACACTTCATGACCACATAAAACCAGTTTTCCCTTGTCTTGATATTAGGAACAGCATACCTTTTGTAGCTTCATTATTGTTAGGGCATGTATGCTGGACCTGGCTAAATAGCCCTCAGTCCCTCCTTTGTGATTGGTTGACCCATGCTCTCATCTGATACCTTAAGAATTGTTGATAATGCGTTAACCTTTGATATCAGAAAGAGATACCCAACTAGCAGCTAATTGCACAGTGTTAAACTAGAAAATCTGGGATCAAACACAGCTTCCCTGCTTGACCAAATTGTGTCATATTAGGCAAATACTCTAGTTCACTGAATCTCCTTTTTGTTCACTATGGCTCTTAGTTGATGTAAAATTGTAGTTCTACGTCTGTTTGTTTGATGTCCCAATTTTAGGTCTTGCCTAAGACAGCATATGTACTGTCGCTTGTGAGATCTTTTGTTAGCTTAAACTTATAGGTTGCTTAGAGTCCACACATTACTTACCATTATTTTTGCTTTTTTTTAAATGTATTATGCTTTTTGGTCAAACACTACTATCCCTTTTTGACTTTTTTAACCAAATCCCCCAAAATGTTTAATTTACGTTTTGACAAATCAAGTCACAGATTTATAGTTGTGTGGTACCAAATCCGACTGCCAATTGTGGTGCTCATTGACAAACTTGGTACCCAATTTATTGTAATTTTGACTAGCTCTATTCTCCATTTATTGGAAACAAGTAACATTTCAAAATGTCATTATTGCATTTTGCAAAGTACTATAATAAGCGGTATTGTGTCTCTTAGGGTAATGTTATGGCCTTTATTCTGGTATTTGTTTGGGGTACCACTGTATTGCTTGCCCTTCTCCCCCCTCCAGAAAAAGAAAGTGCTGGCCATATCATAGCGCTTATTTTTTTTTTTTTTAGCCATGCTGCACTGTACAACATCGCTAAAAGACATTGACAAAGCCAATGGCTCTCTCATAGGCGAGACCTATTGCCCTTGCTAATACTTGTTGGTTTTAAAAATGTGATCGCCATAAATTGATGTCCCTGCTTTTGAATCTCTGGCTTTCCCTTAGTACTTTTGACCCGTCTGCAGGTCACAAAATAAGGCAACCGTCATGAAGGTCACCCCACCCTAGGACCACTGAACTTTTATTTAGACTCCAGTGCTTTGACCCCTCTTTGTGTGCTCACCCAACTGCTAGCCCACAGTTTCAAACTGTCCTGTGCCACTGAGTACAAGAGAAAAAGTAGAAGCTGTTTTCTACTTGCTGTTTACTGCCTGTACCCTGCCCCGGGATGAAAATCGGGATCTTCACACACACTGTCCATTAGCTGGCAAGCCCAGGCTCCGGGTCGTCTAGTGCCCCAGGCCCACCTCAGCAACAACCCTGCCAGGTTAAGGCATTATGAGCTGTTTCAGTCCAGGTTTTTTAGGTCTCGCCTGACCCAGCGCATGCGCTGGCCTGGTGAGACTTATTGAGAGGGCTCCAAAAAGTGCTACCAGGCCAGCCTATAGCTACAGTGCATGTGCGCGGGCGCGCGCGCAGCGCTTTATCGCGATTACTTTCACTTTAGCGGCCGCACGGCCGCTTTGGTGTTTGAGTGTGATCGCGATCACTTTCAGTTTCGCTAGGCATAGCCAATAGGTCTCCCTTTTGGGACCTTATAAGTATTTAGTTATGCACTTATAAGGTCCCAGAGACGAGACCTATTGGCTATGCCAATGCTTGTCTTCTTTGAATTCTGGGACATGTAGTCTTATTTATTCCAATATAAAACCAGGTTTACACTCTGCCGTCCCAGAATGCAAAGAAAAAAAAACCTCGACTGGAGCATGCATGGACCTGGGAACCTGGGCACCTATGCCTCCCGAGTACGCATTCTGCTTTGAAGATGAGCTTCATGCTGAAAAAGAGGACTATCGATGTGCCGCCCATCTCAATGCCTGCAGACTGCTATTGCCAGATAAGAGATTATTGTTAGAGTGAAACCATGTACACCAAAGCAACATGTGAAGGTTAAATAGAGACAGTAATGCAGTCCATTTTAAACGCCACTCATTTATCAGTGCATAAAAAGCATGGGAACTGTGATCCTGACTACAGTGGAGGCGGGGGTAGAGAAGTGGCAAAAAAACAAAAAAAACACTTGTATATAAATTTTGTCAGCATTTGACTTACAGATATCTCGTGAATACAGTTTTATTTAGACGTTTTACCCTAATGTCAAGGTTCTGTCTTTTTTCTGTTTTATGAAATATTTAATAAATCTATTCAGATTTAAACATTTGGGAGCCCAAGCCAAAAAGAAAATCCTTGAATTTATCATGTTCATCCCTGATTTAAATTCAGCCATGCTTTTTTCAAGAAGTTGCTACGAGAGCCTCCTAAGCAAGCTGCTTGATATGTGTGCGATTCAATCATATGCTAGGACGACACTGTTAGAGGTGGTGCGGCTTGAATAAATTAATCCACTCCCTGAAACATTGTACATTTGAATGTCTAGTTGTATAATCTTCAGGACTTCTGTCTCAAACTTTTACATTTTGTTACTTTCCACCAGCTGTTTTTTCCTGTTATACGTTTTCTCACACTTACTGTTTAAAGATGTTGTGTGCTGCTTTTAGAATTAATGTGGGTAACTTGATTGTGATGCCTTTTCACATCAGATTAACCATAACCAGTCTTGACAAGTTATATCATCCTGTGTTGTGCTAATCTTTTGTACACATGTGCGTGGGTCTGCTTGTCACTTTTACTAATATCATGTTGGGCAGTTCACCATCAGCAGGGTCACTTGAATAATGCGATTCTGCAGCTGCTGGATTTGTCGCATTTGTCACATAATCCATCATCTGCTGCATAATCTTCAGCGTTTATCAAAAAATTGATTCAAGCTCAAACAGATAAAAAGTTACTAAAGCTGCAGCAACACGAATTGCAGTACAGTGGAAAGTCATTGCAAGCTAACATGACGGCCTTTCAGTTGATTTTTCCTTTTTTTTTAGCTGTTAAACCAGTACCAATAATGTGAAACTTTTCCCAGTGCTAATATTTCTAAAAATGTCAAAATAAGTAATATCATAAAATGTACCTATTATGCTGCATAATTTGCTTTATATTGCTGCATAATTTAGTCAACCCTGCCACATAATTTGCTCCTCCCTGCCATATACTACCAGAGGCCCTGAACATTGGCGATAACTGCATGTTAAATATATTGCATACACCTTAAGTGAAAAATCAAAGAAACTATTCAGTGAACATGTTTTGCTCTGATACGAAAGCTTAGTTTACAATGATTTCTTCAGAAATCTGTGGGTATAACTGGTTGATGCACTAGGAACTAGTGACTTGTGTGCTTATAGACCTATGCGGTCCCGGCCTGTGAGAGAAAACATTGCATATGCATAATATTAGGCTGTTCACAGTATACGATAGGCTGCCACAAAGTGTGCAAAAAGACTTAGGAGGAAACATACGAACACTAACTAGGTTTTCTTTACAAAAGTGACACAAACCCAGAGAAAGTGTTGTGTTGGGATTTACTTTCCAACACTAACTCTGAATTGCTTTGAAAAGTGGCCTAACGTAACACAAAGTGCTGCTACGTGCTACTTTGTGGCAAGGAGGAGTTACATGGGTTGCAAGTAGGCATGCCTGTGCAACTACCCATAGTTTTTTATGCAAACCCCCTGCAGCTAAAACAATCATTGGTAAATGCAATAGGTTTCGCCTATCTGATTAATAATAAGCTGTTTTTGTTGTAAGTTTTCACACTGCACAGAAACATAGGTTATATCATCACTTACTGACATGGGGCCCAGTGTGGTAAGTTTACAATAAGACATTAAGTAATCTGAATCTAAAGTAAATCAGGTTAAAAATAAATAGTGTGTGTACCTGGCACAACAAAAAATGTGTGCCACCGCCAGAAGAGCATGCTGGTGTAATAATAACCGATATTACTGCATCTTCTAGGATGCAAGCTCAAAGGAATTGGCAAAATATGGCATTTATATAGTGTCTTGGCCAAACCTAATTCGTCCCTCCCTGTTATCAAAATAAAAGTGTCCTTGAAAATGCACATCATCAATTCTCTAAGGCAGATGTAAAACATGTCATCACCTCTACGCAGGGCTGGCTTTAACGAATTGAAGAACATACGTTGGGGAACCATCTTCATTTCCATATTGAAATGTTGCCCTCAAGCCCTAATTACCTTTTCTCTTGGAATCTGCTGTTAACAGTGTTCATTAGTTTGGGGCACTGAGCAGAGGGGAGGAGGAGATGGTGCCCCTAAGGTAGTAGTTGAGGAAGAGGCCTGCAGGAGGGGTGGCAGGGCCGGGAGGTGACAGACACTTTGAGGGTCAGTTAGCATTTAAAACTTGGAGTCCCTTTCCACATAATTCAGCCACCTTTGCCACATAATTGTGCCCTCCACTGCCGCATTCACCCAGTATCTTTCAGATAATAGAGCCATAAGATGTGTAGAGTGAATGGGGGAGGAAAATAAGCAAGCAGCAACTGCATCGACAGAAAGATGTAAGTAGAGATTCTGAAGGCAGAGCTGAGACTCCTGTCGGAGACATCTGCGCTCACCTCATTACCTGGCTCTGGGTGATGCACAGCTTGTCTGTTATGCCACACGTTGCATCTGAGCAGCGACCGTCCGGTGGAGACGAAAACAAGCCTCGATCACAAATGAACAGAAGTTGACAAGTTGGTGTTATTTACTGCACACATCCCGGCTGCTGCAAAAACTGAACGGCACATGTGCATACAAGAAGCACGGCTCACGGCACCAGTAGCAAAAGACTAGGCATGTGCACACATGACGAATGGTTCATGGCACAGGTACCTGAGGACTGTAGCTGCTGTGTCCGGTACTACGCATGCACACTTGGGAGATGCTACTCGCAGCAACGCAGCCCTGAACACAGCAGCAAGTTTACAAAGTATCCGAACCCCATGCATTCAAGCACAGCCAATAATGACTTCTAGAGCAGTGTAGTCTCCCGATTTCTTATTACGCGACTGCTGCCTGACTACAAGATGGCAGCATTCTCACAAGGGCCGAGACCGGGATGTGTCGAGATGATTGTTGGTTGTCATTCAAGTGATGCATTGGAGTAGGAAAAAGGTGGGGGACAAAAAAAGGTACAGACACGAACTGTAGAGAGCTTTGTACTCGGCAGAAAGTAAACTACAAGCACAAGGCAAGTGCTGTGCATTCCAAAGCTTTAACGAAAATAAAAGTCCCATAAAGCAAATGAAAAAAGTACTTGGGCCATGGGAGACTGATGAGAGAAACACAGAGGAACAATAGGAAAGTATGTTGCAACTAAAAGAAACAGAGAAAAAGTATGTGGCAAGCACAGGAATCAATGAAAAGCAAGGGCGGGATGTAACCGACTTTTAAGATTTATATTAAATACAATAGATTTAACAAGCACAGTGCAAGCTCTATGTAGGCGAAGCCTAAAAAGTAGACAGGACTTTGTGCCAAAAAAGCTATCCTTCCTTGATGCAGCTGTAAAGTTTTGTGAAAGTGTTAAAGGGTACTCTTCCAGTCCAAAACCTATGCCTGACATCACACATCCACCCTTGTATTACTGCAGAATGTAAATTACAATAAACCATACTTGCAGACTGCGACTGCATACCTGCATTTACACTAAACCATACTTGCAGACTGTGACTGCATACCTGCATTTCTTTTTCACTTCAGAACTATGCAGTTGTGTTTGTTTACGTGATGGGAACCTGCTCGCTGACAACAGCCACTTTGTATAGGGTCAATGAAAAGTCCCCAAGTCTCTGTTATCCCCAGAAATCTATTGTCTACTTCACCCCTGTGCATAAGCATTTGCAAGGTATTTCAGAGTTTCTAGGCAGAAGGTGTTTATACAAGCTATGCAGTCTTGAGCAGACAGTTCACGCCAGGAGGCAATTTTTGTTTTAGGATTTAAAAATGCCTATGTTAAACAAGTAGCTCATTGATGCCCTTATGAATGACTAGGGAACTTTTTCTTGACTTCAAAATAATGTGAAAAGATCAACCTTTTGCATTTTTTTTTTATTTCCACAATCAGTACAATTAAATTTGAATTCTATTGATATTTTAAAAAAATTATACTCTGTAACTCAAGAGTACCATAAGAGGTGCTCAATAGACACTGGAATTACCTGCAAAGGCACTCCATCATCTCATCTGATCTTCCATTGCCTTTGCAGTGGAACTGATTTGGTTTTTTGTTTTATGGGTGTAACCATTGCATCCTTAAGTCTGACACCCTAGCAAAGGTGAAAACCCATCAAGGTCATACTCTTATGATTCTCTCCTACCTGTGATGAAATTATATTTTTCCTTTGAAGCACTGCCTTGTCATTAATGGCCTCACTTACTTGTTGGCAAGGCATTATTGGACTATGCCATCTACAGACGGGTGTAAAGATTGACATTGTGTAATGTGCACAGATACGGCTGTCCTTTGAGATACTTCAGGTGATATGTACATTTCTGTATAAGTAATAGTCATGTCCAGTGATGACGTTGTTTCTTCATAAGAACATCTATAAGTTCTGCCTCTATTGTTTTTCTATAGCGTGCACAATTTGCTATTTTGTGCATATCACTGTTGCCAAAAAGCATATCATATTTGCATTCTCTCATGTCTTTTGTAAATAGTAGATGAGGAAGTGATGAGCGTACAGTAAAAACTCAACACCTTTCAAAGGAGATATAGTGTGCATATGGACTGTAAGCCGTCCCTGTAAAAATTAACTCGGCTGATAGATTTTCAATGCTAAAAACATTGTTTCCGAAAAACTGCGAAAAAATAACATTAGTAGAATGTAATAGTAGGTTTTAATAGGATACTGGTGGAAATGTGAATGGCTTGGTGTCTGCACTATGTAGGTATGGCTCCCAGGAAGGCTCTTTTGTTACTAGTTATGTTCAGCTTGCTAGTCGGATGCCCAAGAACTGCTGCATACGCCTGCCAGGGACCCATGGTGTCTACAAGGAGGTTTTGCCATCTAATTTTCAGTTTAAGAAGGTCCCTAATACATTGCAATACATATTCTTGACCTCCGTTGAGGCATGGTCAAATCACTGAAGTGCCTCATTATGTAGTTGCGCTCATGAACGCCAGCCATATACTTCCAGGCCCTCAGATGAAAAGCCATCTTCTGCAGCAGAAATACTGAATGTAGTTAAGTAATTGGCTGTGTGCCCCACTCCATACCTTTTTGATGTGCGACAGTGTCAAACAGCCTTGTTATACCTTTGTGTCGCTGTTGCGCAAGCTGACTGACACTAAAGTGTAGGTATACCCAGAAGAAAAACTGTGTTATTTCAAATTAAAAAAATATTAACCCCATTAAAAGTTCTAGAGGTTACATCAACCAAAAGAAAGGTTATTTGTTTTTCCATTTTTCCCATTACAGAGTACACCACAAGCACTGCAGTTGTAAAGATTACACAGTAAGTTGTGTATCGGCACCACGTCTTTTAAAAGCACGATGAAGCCATACCCAAATATATAACTAAGAACGACAGCACTTTGTTACATTTCCTGACATAGATGTGCTGACAGCGGACTCTTTGATGTAATAAAGGAGCGGATACTGCTGACCACCCCAATAAGGGGTGTTGAAGATAGGGAGAAGGATTGTTGGTTGAGTATGAAGGATCATTTGCATAGGCTCACTGCAGACTGAACAGCCTGTTAGCACTGTCAGGAAGTGAGTTGGGGGTCTGGAGCGACAAAGCTGATCCAGCCTTCAAAAAGGGGATAGGGTTACTATTCCCACCCCTTCGTTGTTAGGGATGTCTGCTATATAAATCAGTTCTTTCTCCTGCCCTGTTAAAAATCTCGACTTTGGCTCAGGCACTTGAATCTGTCACAAACTTCAATGAGCAGTGTCTGTGATTCTTCATTGGTCTTACTTTTACATACCTGACCTAAAGGAAATCTGGAAGGACATCTCTTTAATGATGGGAAAGCAGTACTGCCAGAGTAAGACAATGCTATTTGGGATCAGGGCTGCCCTGGAGTCTTTATATAGACCCTAGCTCCAGTTAAGCCTTTCTGCCATAGCTGAGGGTCCGCTCCTACTCCTGCTTGAAGGATTGTTGTGAGAAGGTGGCCTGGTATATGCTGTCCACTAATTAAAGTGAGCACCCTGCACCAGTCGACACAACCCTTATGATGTATGAGGTCAAAGATAACCTTATTGAAAGCTATCCTAGTGGGAGCTATGGAGAGCAGCCTTCAGGCTTAATCTTGAAGGAATGTAAATCAGCTTGTTTTACCAGAATAAAATGAAAGGAGAACCACACAGTGTTTATATAAAAATGTGTATTTATTAATATAGCACTCTCTACTAGTCTCTACACGAGACTAGGGCACAAATCACACAATACTGAATCAATAGAACATTCGTAAATAGCGAAATACACAGCGGGCTCCAGGGGGAGACCGAACCATATGCTTTAAAAATGGTATAATAACAACCACTTGACTGGACACCGTGCCTGGAGCACGTAGAATCGCCTGGACCCCAAGGAACCACCCAGAGGAGTGACACATGGAGCCCACGGAGGACGGGTGTAGTGTGGAAACACGAACGCCTGCTCTGTACAACTCTAGGAGAAAGTCGCGGTTGGAAAATTACAAGTTAAGGACACTTCTAAGAGGACGTAGAGCAAACCCTTTGGAACTTAGGAGGTTGTAAGGCCAACCTACCAGTCAGTACCGAAGTACCCGTGTTACCTATCCCAGAGGAGACGGGTGCATAGGGGTCAAGTGGTGTCGGAAACCTTTGTCGTTTTCAATGGAGAGCTGCAAAGAAGTACTGCTGCAAGGAGGGTGAAGAGTGTCCAGTGGAATCCAATCCTGGATTCGAGGTGAGAAGAAGCTGAAAGCAGAGGGGACAGAGTCTGGGTCACTTCAAGTGACCAGGGGCTCGGTAGTTGAATGCCCACCGATGTTTAGTGCTTCAGGAGTGAAGAAGGGTTGCTTAACTCTGCAGCCACAGGTACCAGGATACGTCGAGGACGACCAGAGTCCGGAGGGGAACTGTCCCATGAAGGATGTCGAGAGCTGAGGGGTCAATGTCCGGCAGGAGCACCAACAAACCTTTCCAAATGCAACCCACGCGGTCAGAGGTTACGGTGTGGACCATCAAGGTCCAGGGGACTCTCCAAGCACTGGAGAGTCAGGGTGCGTCTGGAGCAACCAGGTAAGCCCAAGAACAAACAAGGTGACCCTCGCCAAGACCCACAGGCCAGCGGACCAGGGATCGCGAGGAGACCTCAAGCAAGTTTGTAAAGTACCAGCCCACAGGACACTCGAGGAGTGGAGGCCTTAAATGTTCGGTGCAAATACTGCTCGGGGTCAAGACTACACGAAGTCCAATGCACAAGCTCGGGAATTTGTCACTAAGCATATGCAACTGCAAAAGTACGCGGTGCTTAGGGGTTCGCGTTATATGGTCCCCACGAGGGATACTGGTCTCAGAATTGCTGAGAGGGCAGATCGACCTCAGGGACCTTCGGGAACTCACCTCCTGTGTTGCTGAAATCTTCGGAGTCCTCAGGAGCTCAGGAGAAGCAAACCAGTCAGATGCGTTTAGGTGCCTGCTTTGGCAGGGGAGTAACTCCTTGACTCCAAGGGAGATTCTTCAGTCGTCCAGCATCGTGCAGGTAGTCAAAGTACTTGGTTTCTTCTTAGCAGAATCTTGTCGAGGTAAAATCTGTCCTGTAGTCAGGTAACCCACTTTGTACCCATGGGAAGGGGTTGGAAAGATTCTGTGGACCCTCCTATGGGAGGGGCAGGACAGAGAGGTGGCTGCACCCATGTCCTTTGTCCAGTTTCGCGACAGAGCAGGAGCAAATGGCTCCCAGAACTGGTTTGACCTGGCTGATGCACAGGGACACCACATGTGCCCCCAGTGCAGACTTTCTGGCACTCTCAGAGTGCACCCACCCAGCCCCAATACACTAAACCCTGTCTGGGAGGTAGTCACACTTCCCTGTGACAGGATGCCTATTGTCATGCCTTCCTCTGCTCGAGCTTGGCTCAGCAGCAGGAGAGCAGAATTGTGTTTGTGGCTGACAGCGTCCATTTTGTGATGCCCAGGTTGAAAAAGCTGGTACTGGGTAGACTGGAGACCCATGTATGTCCCTTTGGAAGGGTGGAATCATACCTCCCACATCAGTTACTGGTGTGGAGGTATGATTCCAAGGTGTTTGACACCAAACACGACATGTTTGTAAGCAGCCGTTTTGAAGTTAGCATTTACCTCGAGGTTATAATGCACTTAAACATATATGTCTGGCTGCATCACAGACAACCCCGGAGAATGGTCTCTGAAGGCTGCAGAGGGGCTCTGCTCATGCAAGGGCACCCTCTCACGTAAAACCCAGCACCCTGCCTGCAGGATTGTTAAGGCTTGCCATAGGGGTGACTGATAGGTATTTAAGTGCAGTGATTTAAATAGATATAGTAAACCTATATCTTAAATAAGTGGTGCAAGCACCAGCTTACACAGTCTGCTGTAGCAGACTTGTCGTGTTAATTTGAATGGCCTCTCAGGGGTGGCATAATACATGCTTCAGCCCATGGGATGCCCCTGGGGTACCTATGCCCTGGGTACATGGGGTACCATATACTAGGGACTGATAAGGGTACCCCAGAATCCAATCTGGAGTGTACCTAAAGTACATGCATATCAATTTAAGGGAGAAAGCAGATAGACTGGGGTCCTGAATAGCAGGATCCCTGTCAGACTAGTCCAAAAACAGTGTGACCAGCAAAAAGTGGGGGTAAACATAAGAAGCAGATACTACTTTCCTACAATTGTGATATCTGAACAGTGTTCTGCGAGAGGCAGAAAGTGCCCTAGCGTTAAACTTCCAGACACTATGCGGCCTTATGTTATCTGAGTGGGACCCAGACCCTCATTGGTGTACTCTAGGACAGTGTTCCCCAAAATGCAACCCACTGGTGGGTTGTGAGCATATATTTGTGGTTGATTCAGAAACTTCAAGCAATAAATTAGGATGCCTGTAAGTTCTGGATTTATCTTGTAACATTTGCTGCGCTTCAGAGACAGAGGTCAAGTGTCCGGCTATGTGTTGAGTCAAACTGCTACTTGTTTTTTAACACAGGATAGGTGTTAACAAACTCCTCTCAAAGAAAAGTAAAGTGAATTATGTGACAGTCTTGCTGGGGTACAGGTGTTTCATAGGAAAGGTGGTAGAATGTCACACAACAACATGTAAACGCCTGCAAATGAATTGTAGACATTCAGCAGTTATGAAGGCAAAAATGAAGTCCATTTAGTTGTAATTCGTAAGTGTGATGGAAACAGGATTTTAATAGGATCAGACCAAATCATGACATCATCATCATCAAAGTCTTTATTCGAATTAAAAAAATAATTAATACAAGACACAAACAATAACACTATTATAAAATGTCACAATTACATAAAATCTTTCCAATAAATAGATAAAATTGTAGCTAAGAGAAGTATTAAACATTGAAGCAGACGAGATGATGAACCATACGCATCAATAATAAAAACAGTGATTTAAAACGAGGGTAACAAACAAATGGTAGGGAAATTTGAGGGCCTACCTAGATGCCTTCTCAGTACAACGAAGGGCTTTTAGTCTAAGAGACCATGCCCACCCCAGGTATTTGGCTAGGCCTATTGAATGAACTGGTAGGGTACTTGTATGTAGGATTCTGATAGCTACAGCAGAGCTCCTTGTGCCCAGTAATTTACATAAAGGAGAGAGCCAATGACGTCTGGGAGCAGCATATGCAGGGCAGACGAACAAGAAATGACCAATGGTTTCTTCTTTGGCACCACAAACAGGGCAGATACATGTGCTTTCACCAAACCACCCACAAGTTAAAGCCCTAAGTGGTAGGGAGCCCGCTCTAAGTTGGAAATAGAGTTTCCTATCCTTTGATGATGTAATCAAATCCCAAAAAGGTTCTAGAAGGGGTGTGACCTTTGCCTCTAAAAAACGGCTGGTCATCGAGGGGGAAGTGGAAGCACCCCACACCCTGTGATTTACCTGTTCCCAATAAAGTATCTTCAATAGCCTTTTGGCAGGAAACTCGGCATCGACTGAGTTGTTCCATAAGCCTTCCAACCCCAAAGCTTTTAGGGATTCTCGGAGGTTCCTTAACCACTTAATTTTATGAAACTTGTCGACCTGAATTACGTCCATGATACCCATTGCGTAAGATCGGAGCTCCGGTGTGCTCCATAGTCTCCTCCAGTATAATACTGGGCGGAGATTGGCCAAATCTTTGATGGCCTTTCTGCCTAGATCATAACGCAATGGGACCATTGGCGTACTTTGTGGTAAGCCTATAATAGAACGAAAAAAAATTGTTTTCAACAACAGTGAGGGATTTTAATGTGTCATAACCCCAGAGCTCTGCTCCATACAGGACTGAGTTTAGGGCCTTTGCCTCGTAGACTTGTAACACTGGTTTGACAGGTTTGGTGAGGGATTTTTTATACTCTTTAACCAGCGTTCCCGTAATCTGGGTGAGTTTCAACGTGGACAGTTCCAAATGTCTGTTCCACCGGTTATTGTGGGACACTTGAATGCCCAAATAAGTGAAGTCGGTTACCTCCTCCAGAATTTGGCCGTTCATTATAAGCTTACCAGGTCTGTAACTTGTGTGTGGGTTGAAAGCCATAAGCTTGGTCTTTGAGACGTTGACCTCCAAGCCGTGGTCTTTGCAAAAGTTTTCAAAGATTGACAGAGCCCTTTGCATGCCGCTCGGGGTTTTAGACACTATAAGAGTGTCGTCGGCAAACATTAGTATTGGTATGGGGGCACCTGCCAATTTTGGAGCATCAGTATTAGCCTGTAGCATATAATCAACTACTCCGTTAATATACAAAGAAAAGAGTGTTGGTGCCATGGCACATCCTTGACGCACACCCCGCTCAACGGGAAACTCGGTGGTTGTTTCCCCCAGAGCGCCCCATTGTATTTTTGCTAAATTATGCTCGTGCAGTCTTCTGATTAAGGTCAGGAGTTCCAGGGGTAGACCGAGCTTTTCTAGAACCCTCCACAACTGCTCTCGGGGGACAAGGTCAAAGGCAGCTCTTAAGTCCACAAAAGTGACGTAGAGACTGCCTTTGCCTAGTTCAACAACCTTCCAGAGCAATTGCTTAAAGCGAAACACCTGGTCCACGGTGCTGATGGATTTACGAAAGCCCGCTTGAAGACTAGAAAGGATCTTATTTGCTTCGATCCAAATAAGTACCTCATTCAGTACCATCCTCCCAATGACTTTTTGCATTGTGTCAATTAGGCTGATGGGCCTGTAATTCCCTGGGAGACTTTTTATCACCCTTTTTGTATATTGGGATTATAATAGCACCCCCCCAGGATTTAGGTACTGGAGCGCCTTCAGCCACAGCGTTCGCAATAAGGGTAATGTACTTGCTCCAGGGGGCTTTGTTCTCCAGAAAAAGATCGGAAGGTACGACATCCAAGCCAGGGGCCCGCCCTACAGCTACGCAAGAAAGGGCGGCTAAAACGTCCTTGGGGCTAAAAGGCCCAGGCGAATAAAAAACATATGGAATTGGGCCCGAGGTTATATGATGAGGGTCACTAGCATATTGGGGTTTAAAATAGCCCAACCAATCTTCTTGTGTGACGTGATTTGAGGGGTTTTCAGGTAAGCCTCCTCTGCCCCACTTTAGCACGTTCCAGAACAATCTAGTGTCCCGGGCGTAGCAGGCCTCCTTCAGATCCTGCCAGAACAATTCGTCCCATTTTCTTTTTGCTTGGGCGAGGCTTTTCTTATAAGCAGATCTAGCTGTTTGAATAAGTGGTGTACTCCCACTAGAGAGGGCTTGAGCCAAAATGCATCTAGCACTTTTACATTGTTTATCATACCACCTTGGTTGCTTGTACGGTGGCTTGGTACCCTTTCTTGTTTGTTTAAAGAAGAAGGCACGTAAACCCTCAAAAAATGACTCGTGTATTCTTGTCGCTTGCGCGTTTTGGTCTTTACTTTTCAAGACATCCTCAAGGTTAGCATTAATCACAGAGAGATTGTTATTAATGCGAGCTATTACTGATTCATTAGACTTTACTGAGGTCCATTTGAGCCTCCGCATATCATTTGTTGGCACACATACCGAGGGGATCAGAGTTAGTTCCTTGATCAGTGAGCAGGGTTTGCCCCACCAGCTGTGAGAAACACAAATGGGGTTATGGTCACTCTCTAGTCTTTGCTCCACCAGTATGTCTATAGGGTGGCACCACAGCCTCAGACAACAAAGGACATAGTCAATCCTACTAGTTGAACGACCATTATCAATGGTGGATGCTCCCAGGTTGTCTCCTTTTGTTCTTCCGTTCAATGCCCGAAGGCCGTTTTCAAGGCAAAGTGCGTTAACCTGAACTGCTACCTTGGACCACCTTTTGATGGGAGGTAACGAGAGCACTGGGATACCCCAGTGTCGGTCCTCATCGGGGTCAAAGCCCCATTCTGAGTCAGAATCTAGGAGGGGTTCGAAAGTAACATTGAAGTCCCCAGCTACAATCAAATCCCTATTGCATGATTTGGATTCTATGAGTGTAGTTAGAATATTCAACTCGCTTGACTTTTTCCCTTTCGTACCCCGAAGATAGATGTTATATATGTCCAGGGTACCCTTAGGATCGAGAGTTAATCTCACTAATTGGATATCCAGGGACCCAGTGTCAATCACATCAACGCGTGAGAACAGATCCTGGCGAGCCCATATAATTAGTCCACCAGAAGGGCGGCCTTTCGGGCCTTTGGTTGCTGGAACATAAAAATTCAGATATCCTGGCATGAACCGAGCCTCAAAGGACCATGTTTCCTGAAATAGGCAGACATCATAGTTGTTAAGGAAGCTGACCAATTCAGGTATGTCAAATTTCGTCTTAATGCCAGCCAGGTTCCAAGACAAAAGAGAGCCTGAGTTATTGCCAGGCCGTGTGACATGGGGCTCAGTGAACCGGCTAAGGACATTTGCCCTCTCTCCCAGCCTAGGTGGAGGCAACAGTAGGGCCCTGGATGTTGGGTGTGATCCTGACCGAGCCAGGGAAGTAGCTGCCTGGGCGTCTATGGGTATGCTATCGTTTGCCCCCGATGTCATAGAAGGTAAGGGAGATTTCGTACTGTGAAATTGTCAAAGGCAAATACCTGGAGTGTAAAAGTAGTTTAGGTCATGGACCTCTATTTCAGAACTAGGACCGTGAGGTGTATATTCCGTAATAAACCTAGAGAGGCGTGGATCTTTGAAGTTGACAATGATACAATCTCCCTGGATTTTTTTGGGTTGAGAACCTATCGATTGTACCCTTCTAGCAAAAAGAATCCGACCATTCAGTTCATTCGGAATTGGTCTATGAATGTTAAGCCAATGACTTACTTTATTTCTTAGTTGCTCAAAGGATTCATTTTTGTTATTAGGGAGTTCGGGGACACCCGTTAATACCACAACGTAAGGAAAAGATTCTTGTGGTAAGTGTATTTGAGTCGGGAGTGACCTGATTGCATTACCTAGGGGAGGAATATCAACAGTCGTGCTTGGACTTTCTAAATTCATGGTGTTAGTGCCCGGGGGTACATTACTTGGCCAACCCTCCCGCCTCAAGGGCAGACTGTTTTGTAGCGCTCCCTCCCGCCGTGGTAGATGTTGGGTATTTAGCGGTGGCATAGAAGAATCTGTGGCTAAACCAGTACCTGTAGTCGTAAGAACAGGGGCAAGGGGAATGCCAGGTGGGGGTGGTACGGCAGGAGTAGAATTTGCTCCATGGGTACAATTAATTTTGGGTATATCCCTGGTACACAGCTTGACAACATTCTTAAGTGAACAGAAGTTATCCAAGATGGATTGTTCCAATTTGTCAACTTTTGTTACAACCTTTTCGATCCTTTCCAATAATGGAGAAATTAAGGATCGTACTATGCGTTCTAGCTGAGAGATTATGTTGCTAGTATCAGGTGAAGGGGGAGCAAGTAATCTAGTTTCAGTCGTGGAGTGGTGGGCACTAGTACTTAAAGTGTCAGGGAGTACCGTGTTTCTAGATGCTTTGGGTATTTTCGCCTGCCTACCACCATCCTTAGCCCCTCCCCTTTTCCTTTTCTGAGTGGCTACACTGGTGGATATAGTGGGTCTAGCCCCTGCTCTGGTCCGAGGGCGGGGGACATTGGGAACGGGTGAAGGCACGTCTTCCTCCTCTAGCGCGACATCCGTGATAACTGGAAGATTTGTCGGCCTACCAGATGATGATGACAAGTGCTGAGATGAATCAGACATAGAAAGTAATGATGCCTCCTCCCGCTGCTGCTCTCTAGGAATGTTTGGTGATTTAGCGAGAGCTAGCAGACCCAATGAAGAGCGCCTACCAAGCGAGGGATCTAACGAAAGGCGTCTTTCAGTAATGGCTATCTCGTGTTCCAATACCGAGACAGCACGTGTAATGAATTGGTCCATAGTCCCAACTACTGTAGAGGGGGCCGTGAGACGCTTCCCCTTTCCAGCCATTTGGCACGGAACCAGACAGGGCAATAGATAATGACAGTCACAGTTTATCCAAATGTCAGTGATCCAAAGACTACAAATGCAACGACTTACTTCTGGCGCCTGGTGTCAGGAGGGGGGCCCAGCACGGCCTGGTCGGCCCCGGACGGCCACAGACGGCCCGCCCTTTGCCCGGGCTTAGCCCGGCGCCCGCCCGCGCGCGTCCCGCGATGCGGAGGGAGCGCCGATCTTAAATGCGCCTCCGGGCGCGTAGGTAGCGTCAGAAGAGCGCCGGGGCACCTGGGATTTGCAGTTCTGCCCGCTTCCAGGCCGCGCGTGAAATAGCGGCAGCGGCAGCCTTGAATGCTGCGTGAGGGACCGAGAGAGCAGCAGGGCCAGCAGCATGGAGAGGAGAACAGCACGTCCTCGAAACAGGTAGGACCCGGTCAGCAGAGATTTGGTTTTCAAGCTTCCCGCTCCACCGAGGGAGCGCCGATCTTAAATGCGCCTCCGGGCGCGTAGGTAGCGTCAGAAGAGCGCCGGGGCACCTTGGATTTGCAGTTCTGCCCGCTTCCAGGCCGCGTGTGAAATAGCGGCAGCGGCAGCCTTGAATGCTGCGTGAGGGACCGAGAGAGCACCAGCAGGGCCAGCAGCATGGAGAGGAGAACAGCACGTCCTCGAAACAGGTAGGACCCGGTCAGCAGAGATTTGGTTTTCAAGCTTCCCCAAATCATGACACTTTACTGGGTTTTAAGAAAAACAAGGGTACCCCAATACGTGAACCTGGGGTGAAATATGCGGTAAAAAAACTATGGTTTGGTGTGGCCAAAAGGTCCAATAATAAAGTGATCCTAAAGAGAGCACTTATGGTTAGAGAGTTGAAGATTAAATATTTTAAAGGAGCAAAAAAATTAATAATGTACATAGGGACATAAGTCAGTTCATGTGAAACATTTATTTCCACAACAATAGAATTCAGGTGCTCACACAATAAGTGAAAGTGGCGTGACGTGCAGAGTGATGGTGAAGTTTAAAATAATGGTATTGCATTGACAACAATAGTGTAAAACTCCTCAAGCAACTTTATAGGATAGGAAGAGTTTTGTTGGAAAGGGTCAACGACGTTTTGATCTCAACTGTTCGAGATCATCATCAGGACACTTAACGGGTAAGCAAGCTGAATTGATGCAGTTATTCGTAGCGCAAGGAAGAGCAATTGAGGGCTTCAGAAAACAGCTGAGGGTAGACGAGTTCACCCAGATTAATTCGCCGAAGGTACGAGCGTGAGAATATCATGTGTGTGTAAACTTGAAAGGCAGGGTCAGCTGTATAAGTTGCGCTTAACGATTTGCTGCCAATATGGTTAGTCACTCCCAGTTCATACTCGGAACGTCGCAACCTTAGGCCAATCGAACGATCCTGGAAATCCAAACCATCCTCGGACCAGGTAAAAATCCTTAGATCGGTAAGGAGTTCCGATAAGAAACACATTTTTGTAACTGTTCTTGTTCTGTGAGTCCTATTTGATATGTGTTCTGTTTGGTATTCCTATTTGACACATGTAATGCAACTGTTACCTTCCTATCCCTCCAATTGTAAAGCGCTCTGATATCCCTCGGGATCATGTTCGCGCTATATAAAACTGTATAAATAAATAAAGAAATAAATATTTGGAAAGTCGTGGGAGAGGAGCTCAGCGCATCATGCTGCTTGGGCTGTCCGCGTTTAGTGAACTGGGAGTTACTTTAACTAAACATATTGGCAGCAAATCGTTAATTGCAACTTATACAGGGGACTTAATTCATCCAAAAATGTTTCCATTGTTTAAGGGCTCTTTTTCATTACTGATGCCTGATAATTCCGCAAGCATTTGGAAGAAATTACTGATTAGCGCCTTTCTTGTTGTGTACAGGGAATGGGGTGTGCGGTGTTTGGGACACATGTGTGCAGTGTAGCAGCCGCAAGACTTTAAGTTAGTTTCTTTAGACCCAGTTTCCTTCCCTTCCACTGGATGACAGGATACCAATAAAGTTAGTGATGGTGAAGAGCCTAAGTAGTAAGAGTCATCATCAACTCTCATTATCCTTTTTACTGCTGGTGTGGTAACAGGACAGGTCCTGACATGTCAATGGTCAATGGAACTGGAACTGGTCCTGCCACCACCACCTATGTTTCAGTGTCATTCAGTAACAGCCTACAGTTCTGTGTCGAGGTGTAAATGTCATTGAGGCAGTCATGAATATTTTGACCTTCCTCCATCCCAATGTCCTGTTGAGTTGAACCATATTCAGTAGGTCCACAGGAGGCACTCCGTCTCCTCCCTTGAACAGTATACAGCTTAGCCCTCTGGAACTTCACAGCAAGGAGGGTGATGTATTGGAGAAGCTGGGTGCAAGTTTGATCTTGTGTCCCTCCTGTTATATAGGGTTGTGTTCATTCCAAGACTTTTCATATGTCTAATGCTCTGCCAGCACTAATCAGCTGAATATGTATCAATTTGCCTGACTGAGTTCAGCTAATATGACTAAGATTCAGAAAACTTGTAGACTGTTGTGGAGATGCTCAAGATACCAGACATAAAGGAACTTGTCAATTCTTTAATACATTAAACCATAGCATTTCATCCATTTAAATTTGTTTAAATTAAATTTCAGAGAAGGGGGCTGGAATCTTGTAAGGTATAGGGAACTGCGGTATATCTTTGTATGGTTGAGATGTAATTTGTTTATAGTATTGCAGCATTAAAGATGGTCTTCCTGTACTTGCCAAGATCATTTTTAAGCGTCGTTGAGAATCATCAACCTACTGATACACGGTGGTGTCCTCCAGGTTTATATAGAGCTTGTAGGATATAATTTATCTTTGGGCCACTCTGAAATGCCTGGGGGACAGTAGTTAGAGCAGGTAAATATTGCCGAAACTGTACAACGTTTGAACAGTTAGTCTTGGAAAAGGAAGGCTAAGCACACTCAATGGTAAAAAAAAGCACTTTCTTGATGAAGGGTGTTATTACGGTTGTTCAAAGAATTGAAGCAAACAAACAACAATCTATGGCTAAAGGTACTTGTGGTCAAAGAGGAAGAAGTGTGAAGATGCAGAATAAACTCAGGTCAGTAGTAGTATTAGACAGTACAAAGCTCAAGAGATCAGTTGTGCATAAAAAGGTGTTGATAGATGCGTGGAGAACTGAGATCCGAGTTGTGCTAGTGGAAGCCATCTACTATACAATTCTAGACAAGCTCTTTGGCTAGTCTGCGTGTAGGGTGGCCTTGCTCTAGTTCTACCTTGAAACAATGATGCTGCATTAATATCTATATATCATGAAGTAATTTAGAGCCTGAAAGTAATGGGGCATCTTCTAAAATTTGATGACTGCACCTTCCACGTAGCTCTCTGTTTTCCGACTCATATTGCAGGCGCAGACGTCATTAAGGGTAGCGGTCCCCCCACCCCCTTCCCTTATCCAAGCATGATGAGTGTCTGTTAGGCTGAGTAAAAGTCAGTCTGACAGAACCTTCTCTTTTTTGAGGCAGGCAGCCAGTGGCTTTAAATGTGTTAATGCGTAGGTGTCTGTCAGCCTAAACTAAGCGTGGCCGGGCTGAGGATTTCTTAGCCTGGAGGATGTGACCTCATCAGCCCAGCAAAGTCTTGTCAGAGCCTCCCCCTTGTGATGAGGGAGAGCGTAGACCCGGCGCTTCAGTTTTAAGACCTTAAGTACCCATGGCTGACTGTCTATCAGTGACACCTCATCACAGAGTGGGTTGGAGTCAGCAACTCTCACTGACACCATCCCAGTCTGTGAGTTAGGGAAGGTCTTCCTTTTATTGGTTGACCCATGGCAAGGCTAGCCAATGTGAGAGGTAGCGGGATCTTCTGTCAGTCCCTTCCTTCCCTCAATCCTCCAGGAACAGGCAAGGCCTTTCTGCTTCTCCACTCGATGTCCCTGTTTGTTGAATGTTGGATTTGTGTGAGTGTGTATATATGAACGTATGTGCATTTAGACATGAGTGCTGTGAATGGGTGTATGTGGTTATGTGCATGTGAATGGTGGGTGCATGTGTGCACACACTTGTGTAGTGATAGGTGTGTGTGTGTGTGTGTGTGAATGTGAATGGGTGAATGTAGGTGTATGCACTTGTAAGTGGATGGGTGGAAGTGAGCGTGTGCGTTTGTGCCCGCCCCACTCCTCAGCCACATTATGGGTCACCAGTGGAAGTGCGGTGTTTCCAACAGTAGAGCCACCACTTGCTCTGCCATCTGAAACACCGTGTCAGCCACTAGAGTTGCCTGATATGGTGCCAGGTAGTTAACTCTATTTAGGGTACACCTTCTTAATCCTCGTTAGTCGTTTTTTTTTTGTCTTTTTCAACTACCCAGCACCACCTTGCAAAGAATGGAAAAACCAACAATGCCCCCCACGTGCAAGTAGAAAGCCCCTGCTGCGTTGGCGACTTCCGTTTTTAACTTTTCAAATAGAATTCCTGATTTGGGTGTTCATCTTAGGGAAATGGAAAAATACTGACCTGTCGTCCATCCGTCATTGTCCGTGCTCTCTCAGCTGCTATCACTGCCCCAGCTGCCATCAAAGGTTGAATTAGGCCCTAAGTATATACCTTGAGCGACGGGTAATGCAGTCATCTCCAGTTATGATGCCTTTCAGGAGATAATTGAGCACTAAGCGAAGACTGCGGTTATCACCCAGTAATCACATTCATAGGAACCAGAAGCTGAATTCAGAGCTGAGGGGTGTGTTTATTTCGCGATTACCCTCCCATTTAGTTCCTTTTTTTTATGATGAAAATTTCACGTTTTTCATGGCAACAAAAATATGGTATATGTAAACCAATTATTCACCTAAATTACTTTGATCGTTGGAAGCTGGCAATTAGCATTGCAGCGTTTCAACTGTGAGATTCACAGAGCTTAATATACCCCTTGAAAATGAATGTTGAGCACACAGCGGCTCTGTCTGAGCTGCCTTCCCGGCGAGCCTTGCGAGTTTATTTACTTCTGCGCATCAGGAGAGCGCGAGCCAGCGCTCCACTTGCAGCCCGGCTGCCATCTTATGTGTTCAGCGTGTTATCGGTTAATTGTTTAATTTCTCTAATTGATGGTTAATGAATTGTGACAGCTCTCTTGACACAGCTTTTTATGACTGATGTCAGCACTTAGAAAATATATTCTGTGGGGAGCCAGCCGATCAGTTAATCAATTATTGTTTAGAACGGAGTGAGACAATTTTACATGCTGTAATTTCAGGTGGCGTCAAGCGCAAGGTAGAGGCAGATGATTTGTGGCTGCAGGTGTTTTTCTCAGTCAACAGCTTTAATACATTTTCCAACTTGGTTTATTTATTTTGTTGTTTTTGTTTCTTCTCCTTTTCTTGCTCTCTGGCATGTTAAAAGAAAAATGTCTTCCCCTTCAGAGCAATACATCAGCGTCCACACCTATATGGTTATATGTAGCCTAACGCTGATGGAGTCCAGAAAACCTAAACCAGGTCTGCGATTAAATTCATTCATCTGCCTTTAGTCTATTCTATGGATTCCTAAACGTTTTATTCACGTGCATATTTTCGACATAAGTAAAGCAAGTTTGGTTGTATTGTGACACCCCAATCTTCTTTTGCAACAGTACTGGCTTGAGGTGGATTTACAATGTGTTGGTCGGGATCCACTTGTATCCCAACTCATGGATTTCAACCCCCCTTTTCATGTCGCTTTCTCTTAGTTGATCTGAATGCTGAAGGGGTTGGCTTCCTAGAGCCTTGCTGTGAACTCTAATTTCAGAGTATTACTAGGAGTAGGGATCGTGTATAAATGTGACACTCGCCTTACTGTGACTGAATATCCCTATCCCCTAAATATTATTTGAAAACAGCGCCATTATTGGCAGCATACAGCGTACAGGTCTCTCTGTATCATCCAATCCCCTTAAGTAATTTGTATCCCCGTTTTAAGTACAAATTTGTTCACTAGCTTGCAATGGGTCTTAGCCACTAGCTCCATTAGGCACCGTGTTGTAAACTGTGACACTTCCTCTTCAGATGAATGCATTTCAGCTATGTTTTTATTATTATTCTTTTACACTTCGTTAAACCCATGCTAATTATCATATTTCCAGTAGGGAAAGGTTGTTGTGCAAAATCCCCACACTTTATCCACTAAAGCAAACATGCACCAGGACTTGTCTGCCTTTATGATGTGCTGCTACTTCCTGTCCTCTCCTGGCTCTTGAGGTCACCAGACGAAACCTTGCTGGGCGACTTGTCATGTAGGTTTTTGACAGGTGAAGGCAGGAGGTTTTGTGTGGGACCATTACTGATGGAACCTTCCTGCCAGCTCCCATCATACAGAAGCCGAGCTAAGTTTGGAGTCCTTTTTAAAGCTCACCATTTCTGCAACTATTTTGCTATCTGTAACAAGTTCATGAGTCCTTACCAGCAACAAAATTATATTCTTTCCATGTTGCAAGCTTTATCTGTGATTACTCTCACTCTCACATTTACATTCGAAACCACAATATAGAGTTTTGTAAGATGAAGCTCCTCATCGGAGTTCATAGGCACCTGATCTGAGCATCCTGAAAGGAATGTTGACGAGAGAAGGGACTCTGGCATCAAAATAATACAGATGAGTTTTCGGATCAGCCTGAGTTAAGCAAGCTGAGGTGCCTGTGGCACTGATAAAGTTAGGATCAGTATTATGTTATTAGAGTGTGACTGTGATGCCAGCTCCACTGAAGAATTGATTGATTGATGCAGTCTTAAAAGTTAACAACGAAAAAGATGAGTGATCCCTCCAAGAGTGTACATTGTGTTTTGACAAATTTTCCAGAGCAGATGAGTTAAACAAGCTGTGGTGTTTGTTATTTTAATGAGTTACGATTTAGATTGGATCAATAATATTTATTTTGCATTATGACTGTTGAGTGGTCTACTGAAGTTGGGAATGATGCAGGCCTGAAAGCGAACAAAGTGAAAAATGAGTGAGCCACATCAAGTTATTGTCTGTGTAGAACCGTTTTTTATGGTCTAAATGTTTTTATTGAATATCAGACAAATTGATATGCATTGGGTCGCAAGTGTACATTGCTACGATGTAACTACAATCCGTGTCATTGTCATGCTTCATGTAATCCGAGTGTGCGTAGCTGAATAATTATTTGGTCAAACACAACTTTTAAGTTTAAAGGAAACCCAAAAAACACAAACCTCAAATAAAAAAAACCCTCCCCCTAACTCCATCCCCCCCCCCCCCCCCCCCCCCTCCCTGGCTCCGCGTCTTCCCTGGGGCCCCGCCGAACTTTAATGCCCATCTCCCTCCGGAATCTCTGCGATACGTAACAGTCTCAGATATCGGGGGCACGTGACTTCCCTAAATTCAGAGGCTAAGAGCGACAAGAAGGGCTTCCATAACTCCCCGTATCTGTCCCCTTCTCCTGCCATGGTTAGTACTAACATTTCCATACCCAGGACATACCACAAGCGGTGCAACCATCCCGCGAAGGTCGGTGATTGAGGTGTACGCAAGTGTGTGAGTATGTTTTGTATAGCAGACCCTAGCGCGATGGCCATCAGCCTGCCCCTACCTGAACGCAACGGATAGGTCAGGGGATTGGGCAGTCCTAAAATTACATAAGCTGGGAAGCGCGGTATCTCCGTCTCAAAGTGGTTGTCCACTTCATCCAACTCCTGCTTCCAGTAAGATTGGAGATGTGTGCAGTGCCACAGTACATGAGTTAGACTACCCACTTGGCCACAACCCCTCCAGCATGTCGCCTCCCGAGAGTGGTCCATCGCATGTAAGCGCTCCGGGGTGTAGTACCAGTATGTCACAATCTTCGTGAGAGTCTCCGTGAGCCCCATGTGGTATGCAGAATGCCGCGCCCTGTAATAGATGCCCTTCCATTCTTTATGACTCAGTGTTCTTCCCAGTTCCCTTTCCCACCGGTTTCTGCTAGAGTTATATGAGTGTTTGTATTTGACCTGCAATTGTTCATAGAGATCGGAAACTAGGTGTTTGTCTGACGTGCGTGTGATAAGCCATCGCTCATAGGGGGAGAGGCGCCTCTCTGCCCCAGAGCGAACCTGTGGCTGGAGCGCCCAGTGTCTCACTTGCATATACCGCAACCTCTCTGTCTCCGGCAGCCAAAAATCTCTCTGCATCTGGACGAACGAGTGTACCCCCCCCCCCCCTCAGCATAAACATGACACAAGGACCGGCAGCCCGCCGCGCTCTCCAACTCGCAAAGGCGGCATCCTCCAGTCCAGGGGTGAAGTCGGGGTTGCCTATCAACGGGGTAAGCGGAGACGGGAATGATGTGAGTTCATGCGTGAGATTAGTGGCGTCCCAAACTTCAAGAGGGACCCTCGTAATATAAGAGGCATACAGGTTAGGAGGCCGGTGTACTTTGCGTAGGAAAGGAATGTCCTGCAAAGGTCGCGCTGCTATCGCCTGATCTTGAAATAGCCAATGTTTCTCGGATTGCCATCTGCTCCATTCCACTAGATATCTCAGTTGGGCTGCTTGAAAGTAGAGCCCCAGATCTGGAACCCCAAGTCCTCCCGCTTCCGGTGCTAATACCACCAGCGCCCGCCGCATTTGCGGCTTCCGGCCGTTCCAGATAAACTGGGACAGATCTGACTGCATCGTTCGAATCCATCCCACTGGCGGACGGAGAGGTATAGTGTGAAAGATGTAGAGAATCTGTGGGAGAATGGTCATCTTAACCGCTGCAACTCTACCCAACCACGAGAGGGGATAGTGCCGCCATCTGTCGAGTTCCCGGCGGATCCTGTCACATAACAGTGTATAGTTCGCATGAACCACTTTAGAGAGCGATGGGGCCAATTGAATCCCTAGATACGGTATCGTGTCTGCCGCCCAACGGATGGGGAGCTGGGTTTGCAAATGATCTCGGGTGGGCCGCGATAACGATAAGTATAGGGCTAAGGATTTCCCTGCATTCACCTTGAACCCGGCAGCCTGCGCGAAAACCTCCAATTCCGCCCATCACGCCGGGAGAGCGGACCTCGGATCGGATAATGAAATAATACGTCATCCGCGTATAGACTGATTGTGTGGACGAAGCCCCCGAACCTTATTCCCGTGATCTCTGGGTTTTGTCGCAACCTCTGAGCCAGGGGTTTCATGTAAAGGGCAAAGAGGAGGGGGGACAACGGACACCCCTGCCTCGTACCCCTCTCAATGTGGAATCGAGAGGATGTGTAGCCGTTCACTCTGACGGTAGCTGTGGGGAATCTATAACAGTTAAGGATATGCGTGCGGAATCGGTCACCTATTCCTGCCCTCTCCAGTACCTGTTCCAGAATTGGCCAATGGACGCGGTCGAACGCCTTTTCGGGGTCGATGGCCAGCATCATAAATTCCCCCGGGACCAGAGTAGCCTTTTCAATAAAATGCAGAATCCGCTTCGTATTGTCTGTCGTTTGCCTCTCAGGGATGAAGCCCGCTTGGTCCGGGTCTGTGAGGCCTGGCATATGGGGGCTGAGGCGGGGGCCAGTATCCCTGTATATAGTTTAAGGTCTATGTTAAGGAGTGATATCGGCCGGTAAGATCCACATTGTGAGCCATCTTTCCCTGGTTTGGTAATTACTGCTATTGAAGCCTCCAAGAGGTCGTCTGGGATAGCTCCCTGAATAGCAAAGGAATTGAACAGCCGGGTAAGGATCGGGGCCAACAGGGAACAAAATTTCTTATAGAAGATAGCAGGAAAGCCGTCCGGACCAGGGGCCTTACCCAGTTTGAGACGAGAAATGGCGGACACTACCTCCTCCAGTTGAATGCTTCTATCTAGATGTTCGGCCTGTGCCGGGGACAGAGCCGGCAGTATGACGGAGTCTAGGAGAGCCATCCCATCAGAGCGGGCCAAAAGAGCCTCCGCGTACAGAGTCGCATAAAAATCTCGGAATGCCTCTGCGATATCCCTATCCTCCGTTGCTTCTGTGCCATCTTCCCGAGAGATCAATTTAACTCCCTGTCTCTGACGAACCTCTCTGAGCTTATGGGCCAAAAGGCGCCCACATCTGTCGCCACCCGCATAGTAGGCGTGTCGCAGCCTCAATGCCGCAAACTCTGCCCTGTCTTGGTCGAGTGCCGCTAGCTGTTGGCGAACTGCTTTGAGTTGCCGCCATAATCTCGGGGCTCCCGTCCGCTGGTGCATCCGTTCTAGTTCCCGGACCGGTTGTGTAAACTCTTCCCGTTTGCATCCGCGCTCCCTATTGTCTGTCGCCGAGATCGAAATGAACTCCCCTCTAAGAACCGCCTTCAGTGCTGCCCATTGCGTAACAAGTGTAGGGTCTGTGTTGTCATTATGTGTGAGATAATCATGAATGTTGCGCTGATGCGTTGAACCACCTCTTCTCGGTGCAGGAGAGCGTCTCTAAGACGCCACACTCTGGAGGGGCGCGACGTGGGCGGGAGGGTGAAAGTCGCAGTCACCGGGGCATGATCCGATAAAGACGCCAACCCTATGTCGGCTGCTGTCGAGAGCGCCAGTGCCGAAGCAGATACTAAGAAGTGGTCTAGTCTGGCGTAGGTCTTATGTGCATTAGAATAAAAGGAGTATTCCCTGTCGCGGGGATGCATGTTGCGCCATAGATCGCATAGCCCCAAGTCCTGCAAGCGCGCAAGCCCCTCCGCAGAAATGGCCCCGGCTTGATGAGAGCGCTGGCTGGATCTATCCTGAGCATTATCGAACACCAAATTGAGGTCCCCCCCAAGAATGACATTGCGATCAGGTGTAGTCGTGTCCTCTGTGAGTGCAGAATGTAAGAATCGCTTAGATCCCTCATTCGGGGCGTATATGGAGCTAATAGTGAACTGCACCCCTCCGAGGGCAAAGCCATATGTCAATAGGCGCCCCCTGATCTCAATCTTATGCAGGACCTCCCCCCCCGAAACGGCTGTGCCACTAGAATCGCCACCCCTGCTGTTTTAGTAGACCCGGAGGAGAAGAACTGGGTGGGAAACCTCCTAGACTTAAGGCGATGGCAATCACGTGCTAATAAGTGGGTTTCCTGCAGGAGGCAAAGATCTGCGTGGGAATTTTCTAAATATGATAGGACAGCCCTACGTTTAACTGGGTTGTTAAGACTCCGGACATTCAGGGTCAGTATCTTAAGCGTGGTGGGTGGCATGACGTGTGTCACATGGGAGACGCTGCAACTGTAAAGCATCGTGTGTTGTGGCTCCGGAATATCCGGTGTGTAAACGAATCCGGGATACGGGGCGCAGGGGGGCGCCCTAGCCCTAAAGGATAGGTGGACGAGGAGCACCAACTCCCCTCCCTCACCCACCCCAACAGACCCCATCAAGAAAACCAAAATACCATAATAACTGGAAACTCCGTCTGTGATTGGTGAAAAGTCATTGGGGTGTGTCCACCAACAGTGGAAGGAAGCCCCCCTCCCGCCAAAGGTCTGGATGTAAGAAAAAAAGTCTCTCGGGTACCGTGTGTGTCCGGGTCAGCCGATATTAGAACCAGAAAGATCCGTGGACACAGCTTCCAACGCCGATAGTCGGCCTTTGGTAATCTCCGCAGCTGGTCGTTTCTTGAGACGGCGTCTGCAACCCTGCTGACACCATCGAGGCCCAGCGTTCTCTGCTCCTGACGTGGAGGCCCCCTCACCTCCCTCCTCATCCGGGAGGGCCACCCCCAACAGTTTGCTGGCTTCAGACAGAGAGCGCAATTGGTACAGCTTGTCATCCTTACGAAACACCAAGCGGAAGGGGTGCCCCAGCTGTAGGGAATGCTATTGTGCTGGAGGTGTGTCGTGATGGGTTTGAATAGGCGCCTTTTTTGCAGCGTGAGAGCGGATAAGTCCTGGTACAGCACTGGTTTGTGATCACAAAACTGTAAGGGGTGCAAACGACGTGCTTTTTGCATTATTAACTCCTTAGTGCGGTAGTCCTGCACGCACACTAGGATGTCCGGCGGAGGGGCCGACGGCGACTAGGGGGACCCACCCTATGCGCCCGATCTATCTCCAAGTCCGTTTCCAGAGGTCGTTCTAGGATGTGGTTGAATAGCTCCCTCACATATGTGAAAAGATCCTTTGAGGTGTCGTCTGCTTTCACTCCCCTGATTCAGATGTTATGGCGACGGGAGCGATTCTCAAGGTCCTCAAGGTGGACCTGAAGATCCACCTGTTGATCATGCAGTCTAATGATCTCCTGCTGTAGATTCGTTATTTCCTCATCCCTTCCATCGCTCTTGCCCTACAGATCCGCAACTCTTTCACCGATGCCATCCACGTCTCGGCGGTCCTCTTTGAGCTCAGACGTGAACTCTTGCTTGAAGGTTTGGATATCGTCCCGCAGTGCGGCAAACATCGACTCCAGGAAGGCCTTGGTGATGGGCTCCGAACCCCCAGCCTCCGGCTTCCCCCGTCCTGGCCCTCCGGGGTCCGCCGCCATCTGACCAACCGGGGACTTGGAGAACATATCCTTAATAGTTTTGTCCTGCCGTTTCCTGGAGGTGGACATATCGCGTCCCACGGGACCCAGTGCGTGTCGTGCAGAGATCCAGTCTCTTTCCCACCTGTCCACCGTCAGGGGGACAGGACCCGTTGATTCCTGGAAGGTGGCTCAAGGCCCAAAGTCTCTGTCAACGCACTAAGCTGTTCCAATGTTCTCAGCCACTTGTGGCGCTCCCGCCCCTGGGCCCCGTGGAGGTGTTGTATTTCTGGAAGGCACCTCTGCCCCCGCTCGATCAGTCTGTGATTTCAGGCCGCCTCCACGTCGCCAATGCGAGCATCAGTCTTCGTGTCCCCCTCTGCAAGCTGCTTCTGCCCTTGTATTGTCGCTAAGGACGTTACCTGCCCATCATGCTTCTAGCTCACCAGTCTGCGCTCTCCGTTGTGCGGCGAGGGCCCAGTGCTGCACCACGAACCCGGAGGTCCGCTGGACCACTGAGTCCGACCTCCAGAGGCCCCGTGCCAGTCCCGGCCCGGTCCCAGATGCTCACACCGTTACCGGAGAGGGAGAGCAGAGCACGCGACAGGCCTCCGGACTCCGCTGCTCCGACCCCGGCCCGGTTCACTGAAACGGTAGGGTCCTCTCTGGCGCTGCTTTTCTTTGCGCTCCTCCGTGTCTTGCTGCGTCGTGGCCAGTGGCGCAAACCGCATCTGGCCCCAGCTGTGAGGGCCAACCTCTACACCTCCGTCCCAATGGGCCACTGGCCACAAGCCCTAGGCCCCCAGAGTCCCCGCGCTGACTGCCACCAGGCCCCGACAAGGGTGCCACCGCTGGGCTGGGGGGGGAAGCATACAATGAGCCCCCGCACACCGTTGATCCTGCTCCGGCGCCTCTCTCACCAGGTGTGAGTCGCTCCCCCGTGATGCTTGTCTGCGCGGCCTTCCGCGCTCCCCTCCGCCTCTTCTGCTGCCTCGGCGCGGGGGGCGCGCGACTCCCGGCCCCGCAGTCCTCCGTCAATACACCAGAGCCAGGCCCAGGCTCCGCAGCCCTCAATGAGCCTTCCGCTGCTTTGCCCCGGTTGCAGCGCCGCTCCCAGCCATTCAAAATGGCGGGCCGGACCCAGCTCGGTCGCGGCACCTCGTCGCAGGCTCCCGGGGACTCCCGCATCCTCTCCAGACACCACTCCCGGGGGTCACCGCCGCTCACCTTCCGCCCCAGGCTCAAGGGTCTCCGTCGCGGCCCTCACCGGCCGCCGATGCTCCCGCCGGCTCTGGCCTCTCTGGCGCGGCCCCAGCAGCGCCGCACACCGCCTCCTTACTCTCGCGGCAAAAAGCAGCCCTCGGCCGCCGAACTTCACCCCGCTGCCGCAATTTAGGGTCACGGGTCTCTGGGGAACGCAGTCCAGGTACCGTCGGTGCTATTGACTGCCTGGCGACCGGTGCAGTATCCGACCGTGGCGGGAGCTCCGGAGCAGGACGACTGCTCACTCCGCCATCTTGGATACGCCCCCTAGAACCGTTTTAAAAAATATTTTTAAAAGAACTGTACATTTATAAATGGCGAAATGTGGGCATCCCTTCTGCACCATTGCTTCAATCATTCAACTGCCATCCTTTGAAGATGTACTCAATTATTTTAGAAACTTTCTTTTATCAAGTAATTACTTTGAAATAAAATGTATGGAACAGCAAATGGAAAGCTCCTTTACATTTGACAATATTTATGTCGAGAACATTACTATTACAGTCCTCGGGTTCTATGTAAGTAGCTTACTTGTTGTCATTTCTATGGTGAAGTCTGATGGGTGCAAACGTTTTACCTATAGCACTGATTGCACCAACTACTACACGTAACTGTGATTTACCATAGTATCAGTATAAGATAGCCTGCATGACCCATAGGGCTCTTCATCACAACACTCCTGCCTATGTGCCTAAAAAACTTGAGCTATCTGGAGGGAGTCGCACTATAAGAAGCTCTAACACTCTATTTTTGAAGCCACTGAAGTTCAACAAAAAGAAAACTTATAACAGCTCCTTTTCTGGTCTTGCCCCCAGAATATGTAACACAGTTCCGCCTGAAACTAGATCTAATCCTTCGCCTACCTCCTTCAAAAAGCATTTAGAAAGCTGTTGCTAAATAGATACCTTAAGCATTAGTTACTGATGCGGTCCATAAGTAATGATTTCACTAAGTCTGACTACCCTTCCTACATGCTTTTATGTATACTGGATATTCGAAGTCATTTGTTTCCATTATATATATTTTGTTTCTGTCTTATGCTTTTTGCTTTTGCTAATACTACTTGTTTGCTATTTATACAACACATGGTTTACGGGATTCTTATTTGTTTATTTCTCTTTTTTTGCCGTATTTAACTTGTTTTGCTATTTGTACAGTGCTCTGATACACGGATGGGTCTAGTACGCGCTATATAAAACTCCTTAAATAAATAAATATGCACAAGGATTTGGAGCACCCAGTTTCGGCGTGAGTTTCATAGTTTACACATGGAGCCTAACCCATGGTGGACCTCTCTAAGCAGATATCAATTTCAATGCTAGGAGGCTTTGCTTGAAGGCACAAAAAATGAGTATCAAAATCTTCATTCACAAATAAATTAGCGATGTCTGGCAGGTGTTATAATACTGAGCATTATTCCGGGGAGCATGGCGAGTAGTTTCACAAGTTGCCCTGGTGAAAAAAGCAACACTTTACTTCACTGTTTACTGAACCCGTATCATTGGAAAAACCCAAAGGAATGGAGGAAAAAAGAATGTTAAAAAACATGAAAACGGATGGTATCAATAGTGAATGTAGCGTCACCATAAAATATTTGATGGTGGGTATGCTTGTGGAATAAAAATGACCTCAGTGACGTAAAGAGCCGAAGCTGACCGCCACAGACTTGACAGAACATGCCTGACCCAGAGGTTTTACGACTTAATTATGACACCAGCTCTATGGATCCTTTATGTTTTAATTGTTCATCTTTAATTCTCTTGCCCTGGTTTGACATGTATATTACATTCGGCAATTAACTCTTTTTTTTTTTAACCCAATACATTAGTGTCCGGTTTTGAAGAGCTGTTTTAATACATCTCGGCTCATCTTTAAGTAAATCGGTCTACAATGTATGGCAGAGCCAGCTAAATGTAGGCAGTATACATGAAGGTAAGGTGAGAGGAGCTGCGCAGTGAAATGAGGCCGGCATACCCCCACCTGCCCTCCAGAACCCACCTGCCGAAAAGGCAGCTATGGCAATTCCAGGGTCCTTTAGTTCAGCCATCCTCCCGCTGAGCCCCTGCTAAAGATAAGCTATTTAGTTTGGCCAGGAAGAGAGAGCGAAGATGTTGCAAATTTTAGATGCTTGTGCTTCTTATGAGGTGACTGTTTCTGCTGTATTCCCACCTCTTGAGTTTGAGGCTGTAATACGAGAAAAATACAGCAGATGCCAGGCGGGGGGAAGCGCTGCACATCTATGTACAGTGCATCAGCCGGCTTTTACTTTGTTATGATGCCATTGTGAATTATGTCCTCCTGGCATCGCTAATTAGGAACAGATGTGAAGCCTCAGTTTAAAGCAATGTAGATGGAAGTGAGGCGTCTATTAAAATAACTAGCATGACCCCCATGGCGGCGATTTCTCACTTTTTCAAGCAATGCACCTTTGCTGAAATGCAGCAAACGTTGTGGAAACAGAAGATGGACTTTATATGGAGTCGAACTTGTGCGCACGCTCACCCACTCTTCTATCTTGTGAACACTCTTCTTGTTTCTTTAATTTTCAATGTCATTATGCTCCACTTTGTTCTTTTAAATCATAAACCACTCCTTCCTTTTCTGTCGCCTAGTTCATGGATCTTAATAATAAAATTAATTATGTTAGTAGTCCACATGTATAACTCTACCGGCTGAATCATCCCTGTGGGACTGATAGGAGGTTATGTTTTGACTGGGATAGTAGGCCTTTTCAGGACATGGAACGATGTAACACCTCGGTGTGTCAAATGTTGTCACTTATTTGTATGTATGCAGGAGTACTTGTGCAGACCGAACCAAGCTAGACAGACAGACAGCACTGTGCTAGTGTGTGAGGCCAGTGATGCGATTTGGGATCTTTTCCAATGAAGTAAAATATTCTAGAGTGTTTAATCCTCTTGTTTAAAAGCATCAAGCCCAATTCACAGGGATTTTGCTTTGACTTGCTATCGTATTCATGGCTTACTTATAGTTTCGAGGAGTTTGCCAGGGGTACTGCTGTCTTACTCCTGGAATTCTGTCGACTCAAACCAAGAAGGCATGTAGTCTGGTATTCATCTTTCTGCAGTTTGTTTTCTCTAGTCTGCTAATGTCTTAGCTTCAAGTGTACTAGTGTGCATCTCAGTCTGCTTTTTGCAGCAAGGTAAGGAGGGGTCCTGTTTTTGGTATGCAGCAGGAACCAGCCTGGCTCTTTCATGGTTGGAGTTATCTTGTTGAACAACTTCTGGTCTTTGAGAAGCTTTGCAATGTGTAGGATGACTTTCACAAGGCTAGCGTGGAGTAAGGGAAACCATGGAGTAGAGCATGCCATCTGCCTAGGATGAGAGGTCTAAGGTTTTGATTGTGTTCTAAAGTTTGGTTCAGTGAGGAAAGTTTTCACTTTCTTCAGGAGGAATAGTTTATACGCTGCTATCTTGATCTTCTTGCTGATGTGTACTTTAAATGGGAGGTCTGAGTCAAGGGTGAATCTGTGGTCTTGCATTGAATTCCAGATGTTGGATGAAGCTGTCCAGGTTCATTTATGAGATCCAGGCATGTATTTGAGGATGTTTGTTGCTATTTGCAAGCAGGAGAACTCATTGGTTGGCAGCAGTTTAGAGAACTCCTTCACGTTATCCATTCTTGCATTGGAGTAGCTCCTGTGGGAAGTCACAAGGCCATATCTCACAGCAAGCAATTTTGGGAGGCGGTAGCTGAGGTGCTTTGTAATGGTTATAGCAATTAGTGCAAGAGAGAGGTTGAGTTGATATGCTATATGCCATCAGGCATATAGCATATAAGTCAAATTAGTCAAATTGAAGAGCCATTTAAAAGCTCAATTTCATTTTAATAAAACCAGAGTTGTCATTTGTAGAGAAACAGGCTTTTGACAGGTTCCCCCCACATCTTTGTCTCCAGTGCTGATGTTTTTGACTCTGAAAGTGCACTGAAGCCTGCAAACCTGGATCCAGTGCCAGTACTCTCTCCCTAAAATAAAGATGCATGTGAATTAGTAGACCCAGTTGACAAGGACTTTAATCCCCAGGGCATGGAAGTTTAAGGGGTCACCAGGACCTGAAGCATTGATTGTGCCACCATGAGTGACCCAAGAAAACAGATTACCACAGTCTTGGTATTGCAAACTGCATGAGCAGTGCAAACTGCTCAAACTCGACTTTGCCCTCACCATGAGTGGCACGGTCAAAGCACTATTTGTAATATATGCCAGTTACACCTAAGGTTGGCCTCCTGAGCCCAGGAGGCAGGATGCATTATATTAAATCTGTGGACCTATAGGTGCAAGCATATATATCCCTATAGTAGCATCTGTCCATTAAGGACTTCTGTAAGTGTTCAGGGGCTATAGGATAACATGGCCGAAGGTTGCCAGCTCTATTATGGTCCCACTGAAAAGTGTCATGTTTGGTATCAAACAACTTGTCTCATCAAACCCGACATGATCCCCATGTCGGGTTTGATGTGACATGTAGGTTAAAGTGTTGCATTGCTAAGACTTGTGTCTGGAATATGTCAGTGTTAAAACTCTTCCATGTTCTGTTAAGTTGAGTTTTTTTTAATGGTATTTAATCAAAACCAGCATGAAAGGGGTTAATATCATTGAGCTGAAAACAAATTTGCGAGTCATGGGTCATATTAGCAGAAAGGTTTCCTTGACTTAATACACAGTGGCAGTCGCCATTGTGTAATTCTGGGTCAGATGGTGTTTCCATTAAAAAGTCATTTTTTGATTTGCCTAAACCTTTTTTTGCATGAACAGAATTGTATGAAATTTGGCAGTCTACTATTTCAGTTAGCAAATACTAGGCATGATAAATTTCATGAAGATACAGGCCAAAGGAAAAGAAAGTTATGGGGAGGGGGTGGGCGCTTCTTGGAGAGTCAAGTGTCGTTAGGATCTGAAAAATCTCTGAAAAATCTCAGAAACCCTCAAAAGGTAAATCAATGAATCTGTTATTCAATATAAATTCTAAATAACTTAAAACCAGGGTGTCAAACCTACTCATTACTATTCGTAGGAATGTGTCCTCTCAGGTTATCCGCATAGCAGAGGGCCTGGAGGAACATACTCTGTGCCCTAACCTGCATTAAATGTGTACATGATTCTGTACTAATGGAACCTAACATGAGTATGGTTTATTTTTGATTTATTTTAAAAGTTTTATATAGTGTAAACATGACCCCTGGGGGTATCAGAGCGCTTTACGATTTGGCAATCACGAAGGTACAGGAAGTAGTAACAGTAAACCAACAGGTCAATATATAATCATAGCAGTCCAGTATAGGCAGATATAAACAGGCAAGTCCTAGCGAGCTCGGGGGCTGGTGATCTAGGCCATAAATGTCTTCACCAGAATTGCTTTAACTTCTCTTTTCACAGAAGCCGTCGAATGAGATTCCGTCTGATTTCAGGGGGCAGGGAATTCCAAGTTCTCGGTGCGATACCAGAGAATGCTCGATTGCTAGGTTATCTTTTTATGGAATTTCTGTGTCTTGAGCAGTAAGGTGCTGGAGCCTCTAGACTCTAGAGGATCTGGAGCCACCAGAGAGCTCAAGTTTTTGTGCGAGGTTGTGCGCACCACAATATCACTACTTCTAACACATTTGCAGCAATAAAAGGATTGTTTATTATTGAATCTTGTTCTGAGCTAAAACTGAATAAAGACGACGAGGAAGACTTGTGAAGAAATCTTTCTCGAGCGCTTATCAATGACAAGCACTGAGGATTTATTTCACTAATGTACGTAATCTATTTATTGTTATTCCCATGATCTCGGTGGGATAAGTTACACCAACGCTCCCATTACAAAAAAATATATATCTTCAATTTTGGTCAACATGACTTTCCCCTGCTACGCTGACGTTCAAATGCTGGGAATTATGCTTTCCAAGCGGGGCTATTTTTTCATAATTGTCGCCTGCAGCCTCTCTGCCTTTTTGAAGAGTACAATAGCTATTAAATGCCATTTCTTTGGAATGAAATTTCACTGGGCATTAACAAATCGGCACTCCTAGCTGACCAGCAGTAGGGGAATACGGTTACTTTAGAACATAAAAGCATATGTGGGTCATCTCAATTTAATAATTTTAAAATACTTGTGTCCAGGGCGCGGACTAATCACTTCCTTTTCTGCAGCAAGTGCAGACAAGCCTTTGAAGGGTGATCTGGCAGGTACATTTTAACAATTGGAGCTTGGCTGTCACATTTTGTGAGGTGCATTTAAGGATTGAAATATCTGATCGCAGAGGTAATTTGAACCACCGTGGTGGTGTTGCTGATGAACACCTCCAGTCGCAAATATATGTAAATCATGAGTATATATGTGTACTAGATGTGAGATTTCGGATACCAGCGACCAGGTTTTTCACATATCTCCGAAACCGAAGCTTTACAATGCAGCTTTGCCCTTTTCACAACTTAAAAATATAAATACTCTTAAAATAGAACAGGCTTAATACATGTGGGTGTGTCTTTTGTGCTAGAGCCTTTCATTTAGTTTGTTCTTCTGTCACCGACTTTGGAATACTTACTGAATTTTCATGCTCTGAAGATTCTTAATCTTAAAATTATAGAGGGTGCCATATTTAGAACTATCGGAACTGACTGAGTGACAGAATTATGGGAAGAGGAGCTTACCTATTTTCAAAAGCAGGAAAAGAATGAACTTGGGCAAGGTGAAATTTATATTTTTTTAATGTACCATCATGTCATAGGCACAACGATTATCATTCTGATTCATTGCCATGGCTTTGCCTAAAGTTGTCCCTTTAGAGACTGACAATTGCTTTGATGGCTGTAGTGAGTTCCTGTCTTTACTTATGCACATGGCTCAGGTGGAGATCTAACAGTTTTCTGGTTTTTCCTAGATGGATTTTTGGAATCACGTCAAACCTACCATTATTAAGTCTCTTATCCCTACCTGTTGTATTTATTTTTGTTGTTTTTTTATCATATAGTATCGTGTTTAATACCACACATATGCCTGCCGTTTCTAAGTGCTGTATGTAATAGATGATACTATTACCAAATGTGATCATACTCAATTTACTGGCCTTAAGACAGCTAGGAGACTAAATAAGCAGAGCTGGAGTTCGAACTCCCGACCGATGCTCCATGCATTTAGTGATGAACCTTCAACTCACTAAGCCATCTTCCCAGCTTCATTGTCAAATTAGTTTTTATGTAAGATGAATGTTTAGTTTTAAAACATGAACTCATTCATGGTGCTAAAGAGGTTCAATGATCACTTGTTTATGTGCCAGAACACTTAGTCATTTGGACCACAACCCTAGTAGTTGTAAGGATATTTTTTATGTTAAATTGGAATACTATTTTAGAACTTTCCATACACGAGAACATTGTACTTGTGCAGCATCCATCTTAGATATCAAAACTGTAAAATTCCTAGTTTTTGGACCTCTAAAATAAAATCACCCATTCGTCAAAGCAGCCAAGGAGGGTTGGTGCCTTTCTGGTTCTTGCCATCGTCTCACTTAATTTCACATTAATCATACGTAAGAACTCACTCAATTACTCAACACAAATTACTTGACATCCCCACTAAAGTAACACTCACACAATACCGTAAACATGAATGATATGGATAGCTACAAATGCAACCGTATGTGCTGAGTTAAAGATCTTCTGGCCTCTATCACAAACAAGGGACAAAGAGCGAAAGAGCCTACAAAGTTTTAAAAAGACTGAATCTCCAAATACCAGCTCTTCATTTTGAAGAGCTCCCATTAAGTAAATTCCACAACTCTGCTCATATGCCACCTAGGAAGAAACTTTAAAAATAACATGAGAAAGAAACCCCAAATTCCAAAGCAATCCCCATTAATCTAGACACAGAGCATGTCACCAGTTAACTAAGATATTTCCAGACAGTTAAGAACGCAATAAACCCACTAACATCGGTAATTTTACAATCTGTATGTAGGTGTTCCATGAACCTGCACACTTTTTTTAAATTTTATTTCAGGTCACCTCTGCCAGATACCGTACAATTGCCAACGAGTCGGAGGTGAGTTTGAATCAGTATGGTTCTGCCACAACTGCCATGTTTGAAATGTATTGGTCGAGGTTTTTGCTCAATGGACATACTTTCACCTAAACCACACAGTTCATTTTCCAGTATTTTTCTCTTGGCCTCTTACGTTTTCACATTTACTGTGCCTCTGGACCTAACTGAACTGAACTACCATAAGTCCAGCTCTTGTTAGAGCATTTGGCAACAGCATTGTCTTTAGTCTCTCAGGCAGGCTCCTTAACTGACTGCAAATAGAGCATCCTTTGGATGCAGGTTTGGCAATAAAGGGGCATATGTATCAAGTTAAATTGCGATCGCAAATGCTGAAATTCGCAGAATTTCAGCGTTTGCGATCCCACTTTAGCTGTGTGCAATGTATGAAAAAAAAAGACTCGCAAAATAAGGAATTGCAAAATTTGCGATTCCCTATTTTACTAATGCATTTAAGGAATCGCAAATTGCGATTTGTTAAATGCAATGTAGGAAGCACAGAAAAATTGTGATATGGCCTTAAGGAATCACAAATTACCACCAACTTCAAGTTGTTGGTAATTTGCGATTTCTTTGAAAAATGCACTTTTGTGCCTTTTTCAAAGTGCCATGTGGCGCACATATGTGCGCCACATGTGCACACATACATATTTCAGGGGTGCAACAGGGTGTCCTTGTGGCACCCTTGCAACCTTGAAATTGCATTCTCAATTTGCGATTCTCCAATTGGTAATCGCAAATTGAGAATGTCTTCCCATTCATTCCTCTGGGCCTCCTAGCACATAGGAATGAATTGGAAGGTATTCCTTATTTGTGAATCGCAATTTGCGATTAGCAAATAAGGAATATATAGGATTCGCAACATTTTTAGCAAATCCTACATACATTGCATTTTGCGATTCTCTAATTGCGATTCTCTAAAAATCGCAATTTGAGAATAGCAAAAATCTTTTTTGAAACATATGCCCCAAAGTTCTTATGTTGGCATCCTTACACTGTGTGCATAGACGCAGATTGTCCACGCGTGCATGGTATGCCTTTCTCCTATTAAGGCGACCCCGTGGACTTGCAGCATTTTAAGGGTGAGGACAAATTGACACTGGAGACATCGTTTATTTCAGAAAGGTCTCCACTAACTTGTTAGTCCCCCCTACAACCCCCGCTTACCACCGCCTGCTCCTGACCAGCACTTCAAACAGTGAGATTTAAAAATAAATCGGTGCACGGTGTGTTTGTTATGGAAAGTGTTTCAATGGGCTTGCGTTTTGATAGACTGTTTAAGCACTAAGTGAAGTTCAGTGGCGCCTTGCTGCTGCCATGTCGCTTCTTTGGAAAGGCAGAACATGCAGTAGTAGGAAAGCAATATATATATCCTTAACATGCAGCGAACTGGGTCCCCTGCACTGCAGTATGTTGGCAGAGATGATCAGGTCATTGTTTGGCTTGGTTCTACAATCACAGACTGTAAACAAACCTTCGCCCTCCAAGCAGTAGGTATCTACATACAAAATTAACAGGGCCTAGTTTTTTTCTACAATTGAGTCCACCGTGGTTATTTTTGCCTTTTCAGATTATCCTAAACTTGAAAATGGAGAGGCCACGTTTAACTCGAGTTGTTGCTAACCTCTGTTTTAAGTTATTTGTCTATCCCAGAACTCTTTAAATGAAATGTAGCTTCCTGCATAGCTCTATCGTCGAATGTTGATTTATTTGTTACTTATGTATTAGCTGTAAACAATAAGGAAGCTGAGTGTTTATTCATCTGGAATCAGTGCGAGTAACGATTAAGTCACATTTGTTTGGATTTGTAGGGGTTTTATTAAATTGGTGCCTTTGCCCATTATATTTTGGTGTCCTGTATTCCCTGTTTTGCAGACTGTATAATTGGAGAACCGTCCTAATTTCTACATGATTTGTTCAAATTGTTTCTGATTTGAATTCAATTTAATTGAAGTAATTCACTTTGAAATCGCACTGGGCTTCCTAGAGCAGCTGGAGAGCTACAGTAGCAAGGATGTCAGTCTCAGTCGCCTCCGTTTTATAATACAGCCCCCTGCATTCTTTCACAACCCAAACTCTTCACAGTATCGTTGGTGCCGAAACTGAAAACGGACACTGCTCTTGCTGTGCTGCTCTCTTTCACTCTCCCCCTACCACCCCACCAGTGGGTAAGGACAGAACGCTCTGCCGGGACCATGGTGTTTTTTCTGGGCTCCACCAGTATGCATTGGGAACCTTTAATTCTCCTTTCTCTTCTAGGCACTGCACTGACACATTTAAATGCATTATTTCCTGCTGGCTGTAACACAATGTGTGTGTCTGCTGACCTCCGAATCTTTTTTTTAATATAAAAGGAAGTCAGTGATGTCAATTATAAAAAATGACGGGAAGGAATTATGGCCCAGTTCGTAGAGGGAGTCAAAGTGTGACTACAACCCGAAAGAAACTTTGGCTGATTGGGTATCTTTAAATCCTTGAACTCCACCTGCATATTTGACGTTATATCTTTTTCTAGCAATCCAGAAGGAACGTTTCATTTCTATTAAAGACTGCATTTAGGATTATGCATCATCACTTTATTAATTTATTAACTCAACAACCATAAAAAATTAAGCATCATCACTTTATTAATTTATTAACTCAACAACCATAAAAATCCCCAAGACTTTATTTCCCACGAACACATTCAATTAGTGAACCAAAACCAAATGGAGTCTATAACACACATGACGTGGCTCACACGTTCTCTTTTTCTCACGACAATAGATTCCAGATCAGTCCATTAGTCTGTGTGTTTCATTCTTCCTTCTGTGCAGACCCTACTAGGAACAAAGAAGACAACCACACGAAACTGTCTCGTTTACACAAAAATGCGAGTCGACAGAATCAAATGTAGCTATGTCTCCTGAAGTAAACAAACTTGTACAGCAAAATGTAAGTTGACAAAATCAAGCGTAGCCTTGAAACCATCACAGAAGATAATCAAACCAAAGCTGACTCTTTACTTCCAAAGCATTACAATCCATAAAGGTGGGCAGAACAGAACCTCGTATGTAATGCTGGGCGGGATAATCCTTACTTCCATGTCCTTAATGGAATTGAAATTTCGTTCTCGGTAGTTCTTTAGTCTGTCTGGATTGAAGATGATGATAATGCATGTTCAGAGCTTGTGGCCCACCAGTGGAGCCACTGCAAGTGCCGGCTTAAAGAACAAGCATTGGCATAGCCAATAGGTCTCGCCTTTGGGACATTATAAGTGTTTAGCCATGCAAAAGTTGATGTTGCACCAAGGATATTGTGCTACATAATTAAATATTGATAAGGTCCCAAAGGCAAGACCTATTGGCTATGCCAATGCTTGTTCTGTTCATGTTTTGGGAGTGAGCCTAGCACCCCTCACCCACCATTTCTGATGCCAAAAGGAAGATAGCGCCCTTTTCCATCCGCCAACATTAAAGAGGCATGTGAGACACAGACAGTGTGTGCCTGTGTGAGAGGACCGCCACCTCCAGCTTGGCCCGCTGCTGCCACCTCCAAGCGATGATGTCTGCCCTGTTGTTATATCCTGTGCTCTGTTAGTCCCCAACCAGATTTGTGCAGCACCATATAAATGCCAACACTGCACTGCAATCTGCAGAGATGGGTTAATTAAGAGTTCATCAGTACGTATGGTTTTGAGCAGCGTGTCCAATACAGCTGTCCTTTTAAATCCGTGATTTACACCACAGCATTTTTCATGGAAAAAATAAACTACAAACGCAATAACTCAGTGAAAAAATCACGCATGGGTTGTTGATGTGCCTACTACAACTCCAGCTCACATTTCCCATTTGTTTTAGTTGGTGTTATAAATCTAAATGTAACCCATGGCACCAATAGACCAGTTTACACATTTCATCACACAGAATGGTTCGAAAAGATACACCCTAAAAGAATTTCGCCATCTTGTCCTACCCAGTCACTGGGCCTTCCTGCTTGGGGTTGTAGAAGACTTATGTGCTACTAGTTATACTTCCCATGGTGGTAATACCTTTGTTTTAAAAAAAATAAAAACGTAATTTATTTTACAACTGCAATACTGGCTCAGCAGCCGTGGCTGCTTAATGCGAAATACAAACCTGTCTGGCAACTGTACAAACAGTGCAAGCACAAATACAGGCACCTCGATCAAGTCCTGGTGCACTAATTCTGCTACCAGCGTGGGAAACACATTCAAATTCAGCCTTTCACACTACTTTCCTGCATTCTAAACAAAGTCTAAGTCACACACTGTGTGACCTGATTTTAATAATACAAGTAGTCAGTCAGACTTCCTCACCAAAGGCATGCCCTGCCTCTTTTCTCTCTGCAGCTCCACCTTGTCTCTCTGTACCCATCCCTCTCGGAGTTCTAAAAAGCATCTATTGTCCCTGTCTCAGCCTCTCCTGTCTACCTTCGCTTCCTGTGGTATCTCTCTTTCTCCCCTGCATTCTATTACTATCTAGCTACTGTTAGCTCATTCTTTGGCATTCTTGGTCATCCAGTTGCTCAAGCTATCTTTGTTTTATTCCACACTGGTTCATGACAGCATTGTATAGCTATTTAATCACTGGTGGCACAGCACCCAGAATAATGTGCTACATCGCTAAACACTTAAAAGGTCCCAAAGGCGAGACCTATTGGCTATGCCAATGCTTGTTTTTATTGGCCTGACGAGTATTTATAACTCCAGGTCGAAAAAATAATTGTGGGAAAGAACAGCAGTGGAGTCTGTAATGTTGTCCCTTCTGAAATATTCACTAAAACAGAAAATGCAAAGAAATCACATAAAAAGTATTTCAGAATTGTCTAAATCGTTTCTGAATGATTATTAGAGCAAACACAGGGATAATTGCCATGTAACAGAAAAATAGTGTGTCAAATATTACACACATTATTTTAACTACCCTTGTTCCAGAATTGTAAAACGTAAACAAGTGGACACTGGACAGTATTTTTTTTTCTAAAGTAGGAGACAAACCTAGAAGATCCTGGTTTGTATTTTGTAGGATTTAACATTGAACCTAAGTGTGGATTGACTATAAATGCAGCACAGCCTCGCTGCCTTAATCTTTTCTGAATATATTTGTTTTATTATATACTAAACCTATCGCCTGTATTTTCGTTCGCTAGACAAAGGGACCACGATTTAATTGCAAAGTAAACGTTTAACAAAAAAAGTGCCCAACAAAAAAATTAATGTATCCTCATGTAATGCAACTGGTGCTATGTAAAGCGCTCTGATACCCGATTCGGGTCAAGTTCGCGCTATTATAAAACTCTGTAAAATGAAAATAAAAAAATTAGATTTCAGCAGTGCAACATACCATAAAAATACTGTACGAAATAGACCACGGCCAAAGCGACAGGAGCCTAATGGGCTAGACTCTGTTGTGCATGCACAAGAGAGCATCACATCTCGGTCTCCAACTGTCACGTGCACCGGTTTGGTAGTACCCATTGGCCAACTGCCAACCCCTGACCCTGTATGCTTTGCGCTTCATGATGCCTGTGGCACACATTTCTCTCGACCGAGATTAAGACCATCTGATTGCAAGTGTGCTTGTAAGCTGTCTGCGAAAGCTGTGACTGATAAACTCTTACCCTTGTGTGAGTTCCACTTTTGTGCAGACTCCGACCTTTCTGCCGCACAATACCGATCTTAATGAACTGCTGCGAGTCGGTAGTGTTTCAAAATGGCGGAGAGCTCTTTGTATGAACTCATTTCTGTATCTGACGGGCTCTTAATTTCGCAAAAAATAAATGCTTTGTGTTGTATTGTCGCTATGCCTATTTACTTAACTAGCATATTGTGCGGTTTGATGAGCGGCTGGAGGGAGAAGGTGTAGAATGGAGGTGCTAGCTGGATTAGAGTACATTCTAAATGCAAGCAACATTCTTAAAGTTCATGTATAGACATTTAACTGAGCGATCATTAATATTGTCTTACTAAACACAACATAAATAGCGCTAAAAGCTTAATAAAAGCAAGCATTGAAAGCGTGCCTCATCGCGATCGCTCTGAAAGCGAAAGTGATCGTGATGACGCACAAGTTTTCAAAGTGCTGTTGAAGGCTAGCGGTTCGCGCGTGTACGGTTGCGTGAACGCAAGCGCTAGGCCAGCCAGCAGCACTTTGGAAACTCACATACAAAATGTCTCTCCGAGCCAGCGCATGCGCTGGGCTCAGCGAGACCTAAAAACTGCTTGCACATAGTCAGGTGGCCACTCACCTGCATTCAAGATGTCCTCCAGCTGGCCTCCCAAAAGAAAAGCATTTAAAGGCATTATGTGCTAAGCTCCCTCTAGATTGCATCAAAAAAACAGAAACATTGATGCCTGCCGTCTGCACCACCAAATGCACCCAACAAACAATGGAGGGTAAAGAAGCTGCAGCAAAAGGTGTCCTAATAAAAATCAAACGTTTCTGCACACTGGCTTATTGCCATTCGCTAGTCCCATGCATGTGCCTTGATTCACTATGAATGAATGAATATTTTTTATTGTATCAATTAACAAAAATTGTTACAAAAAGTCTCCTATATAATATCCGCAGAACTTACTTGCTACAATAGACATCATTAACTACTACAAATTTGATGTACTACAGCCAGTCAAACAAATCCTAAAAATACAGATCATAGATTATAAAAACACTTAAACCCATGTATCAGTTTATAAAAAGTGCAGGGAATAAAAAGTGCGAGATGGGTACGCACCGGCTCTCTTTTTAAATTTTTTTTTTTAACCGGGGACTTTTCCCCTGGGCAGAAATTTCACAAAACAGGCAAAATCATATAAAATTTCAACATAGATAGGCATTCAAAGTCCTATTTTGGAAGAGAGATTTCAACTAAGTGCGAAGTAGATACCTTAATTCACTAGACGATGCACAAAATGCTGGATATAAGGTTGTTCATGGATTGGATTTAGTTCTCCTAGTAATTGTAAATGTAACCCTATTTAAGGTAATCGTGCTGTCTGAGATATGCCATGCTTATACACCTGACACCCTTCTACAAGATGAAAACACTAGAAGGGCAAGTGTTCCTAAGAAAGTGTGCGTCAGGATGGATAATAGCAAGGGGGATCTTCCTTATTAGAAAGTAGTGCCCTCACATACCTGTGAGGGTGTCATGCTTCATCGGGCTTACCTTCTCGAGGAGCTAAGCCTAATGATGAAACATGACACCCTCACAAATGTGAGGGCACTACTTTCTAATAAGGAAGATCCCTCTTGCTATTATCCATCCTGACACACTCTTTCTTAGGAACAGTTACCCTGCTAGTGTTGTCTTATTTGGTCTTGGGAGCAAGGGTGCTGGACCTTTTTAAAGGCTCCCTTTCCCCCTCTCTTGCGATTGATAACCCTTCTACAAGAGACATCATAGGGTAATATGACCAGTTTGAAAGCGTGTTCGTTCTGCGAAAGAGATTGATTTTGAGACCAAGAGAGAAAATTGTTCAGGACCTAGTTAACATCCCATGTACACAGTGGGCCAGTGAATCCTGAATACAATGCAACATAAGCTGCAAGAAGGTCCTGAAAGATGAGTATAGCTTTACCTCTGGGGATGCTAGCTTCTATCAGCACCATGCGTGGGATGCTGATATTGGCCCATCCAGTCAGAGTGCTGATGCGGACTACTGTTTGCCGGGATATTAAGTGCACCGAAAGTGTGAATCATTGACAAGGAACATACAGTTTGATTTTTTTTGTCGTCTGATGTTGGGTTAGATGTGGGGACTGGGACTAATAACCTAATTATTAACACACAGTTGAACGATATCCGTTAAATGCCAATCTCCTCATTATGTGGTCTCGTCTTTGGTTCAAACTCACAATTGTTGGGTGGTAAATGAACAGCAGTTAACACCCTCTGTGGAGGTTGTTAACCTCTGAGATGTGGGCAAGAAGGCTTATTTGTCATTTTAAGCACTCTCCTGTGGGTGGCAAAATTTTTATTAGAAGATTGTTATGTTGGGAGCACAATTAACGACATTGAGTTGTCAGAGGGCCAATTATGGCCTTTTGTTGCAATATTTCAATGTTGGGGTTATTCCTTTCAAATTTAGAAAATGTTGACCTCCATCAGTGGCATTTTACGGTAGCAGCACAGATCTTCATCTTCAAGCTGCGTGTGTTATTAAATGCTCCCATCCTCATTATCAGGCTTGCCTTAGGCTTTGGTTTCTTAAGTCGCGGAATGGGCTGTTAACAACCAGTATGGACTGCAGGGGTGGCCTATAATGCTGTTGCATGAAACTTAAGAGAAAACTACACCACCGTGGGAAATAGGGTGCTGTTGAAGGACAGAATTGACGCACTGGAACCGAATGCTCAGTATAACAGCACTAGGTTCTGTATTATTGTCTATGGAAATCCTTTGGGCTTTTTCATGTGCAACCTGGTTAATGAGATGTGAGCACATTTGACTGTTCGTTTTCTCTTTTGGGCCTCTAGCAGATCTGCCAGTCTTCTCAGGACCCTAGCTTTCTTACAATCAGAAACCTCGCAAGGATAATCGGTGTTCCAGGCCAAATAGCACTTTGCTTTTGGAGCACTCCGTGTTCCCTAATACAAAAAAACCCAAAATGTTCGTGTTGTTTTTGGTCATTTGGGCAAACAGGTGGTTGCACCCTAAAGCAGCTGCTGCCTTCACTCACCTTATAGAAACCCCGCTCATGCATGGCATGCGAGCGTGTTTCCATGGAGGCCCAGGCCCTTTCCAGTGATGTCCATCATTGTGTTCTGCTAATCCTGTAGCGAAATGAGCATGTCTAGGTGTGTTATTGCCACCTTGAGATGCAGTAGTGAACAGTTGTAGATGGAACAACAATTCTGCCATGACACCCCACTTTGTGTTCGATTTCAGTGCCCTGTGCCTGGCTGCTAATGATAAAGTGAAGGCACAGTAGCTAAAGTACATGTGACAGTTTACATCTAGTCTCCCCTGCAGTACATAGCCTCGAAGTTTCGGGACTCGGATGCCAGGAACCTTGTCCTTGAAGTGCCTGAGCCGTGCCAACTCACTGCTGATGTTTTGTTAGCAAGTACAAGCAAAGTCTTGGCAGAGCCTGACCTCCCGTGCCATCTCTAAACATTTTCAATTTACAGACTCATTTTTTTCTCTCTGCCGTTGCTGTATTTGGATCTTGTTCATCTGAAAAGGTCGACCCCTGCAGATCTGCCACGCTCAAGCATCCCAGCCTGCCCCGCCGACATGGCAACCCGCTCGAACGAGAAAATAACTGCAGCGAGCACACAATGCGCGCCTCATTTCAATATTTAGAGAAGGAACTCGCATTGTTTTAAGTGTACACAGGCAGCTGCTGTCATTTGTCTATGAGCAGATGTTAGGCCTCCGAAAGCTTAGCTGATAATTAAAATACTAACAGTTAGTGTTTTATCCCAGCTGCAGGTTCTGTTTACAGTAAATTTGATTTTAATGGCGCCTCTGTGCCGCCATTGAATAGTGGTTTGTTTTCTTACATAGATCCAGAAGTATGCAAAATGAAGACAAATGACAATTTCCAATCTCCTGCTCTCAAATGAAATGATAGGTTGCTCGATGGGTTTAATTTGAAAAGAAGCACGAAACTTTCGAAAGAAATATCTTTGTAAGGAGACTTCTCATAATAAATAGCCTACATGTTTTATTAGGAAATACATGATTGCTACTTGTTATGGAAAGGGTAAAATATCCTTTAGAAGCCATCCTGAAATTTCAGCACAGGTCATAACCAAATATGCAAAAAATACAATTTCAGACATAGAGTGATGAATTAATTATGCAAAAAATAAGCAGAGAACTCTGGGTAGTTCACAAGTTTAGGTGGAGAGCAGCTCTTCTATATAGCCTCCTACAACACCAGCAACACACTGAGTTTGCTCACCTCAAATGTTTGCTTTTCTGTCAAAGTTTTTAAGCATAGGATTAACACAGTGACACCCCGAGATGGAAAGGAACAAAGTCATTTGCCATTTCTACAGCAAAATTTTAAAGCATAGCTTTAGCACAGTGCCATCCATGCCTCATTTGCCATTTCTACAGCAACATTTTAAAGCATAGTTTTAGCACAGTGCCATCTATGCCGGGCTGTAAAATGACTAAAGCCTTTTACCACTCAAGGCACAGTATTACAGCTTTGGATAGGTAAAATATTGTGCGTGTTAAGTATGCATACTTAAATAGTTGCTTCAATAATAATAGCTGATTTTGTGACACATAAAAACTGTACTCTCTTTAGCTGCTTTTTTAATTTTTTAATTTTTTTTTTAAACACACTATATTGATTTTCTGACCTTTACATCTTCTATTCCACATTGTCACATGTATCAATCTCCAATAGTGAATACATACTTTATGCATTTGTTTTAAAAAAAAATTCTTACAATAATTCTTATACAGTGGTAATTGGTTGCATATATCTGCTCCTCCCTCCGGATTATTGCATAATTTCTATGTCTATTCATGATGTGCAAATATCTGGGTACAGCTTTGTTTTAAATTCCATTTGTCTTTCCTGTTTTTAAACAAACATTACAATAACCATAACTCCCCCCTTCCACTTCCCTGCGAACTCAGGCCTGCTTCTAGTCTATTGTTATATCAACTTCCCCCTGTTTCTTGCTCTCAGATGATTTAATATACAACGTACTCATTACTGTTAGTAAATATCTAATACCTTTCATGTCTCCCACATCCTCTGGTGTTACATAGAGTACCCAGTGCAGCCCCACTTCCACCACCTTATTATTCCCGCCCTTTTTATGTGGTTTGTATCTCTGTTGCTATAAACTTCTCTAGCATCACATTCCACTCCAGTGAAATAGGTTTCTTACGTAGCCCTCTGCATTCCTCCCTCTTCAGCTCTATACTTTCCGCTCTGCCCCATCTACCCATCTCATGATACCAGTCCGACACTGCTGGTGCTTTTTTCGTTTTCCATCTCATGGTTATTGTTCGTTTCGCTAAAATCAATGCTAGATTAACAAATCTATATGTGGGGTTTCCACTTTTGGGCTTAGGGCTAAGGCCCAATATGTATCTTTCTAGTGATATTTCCTTAAGTTCTGGGGCCACAGTGTTCAGTATTTTATTAATCGTGGACCAGTATGGTATCAGTCTGGGGCAGGTCCATATCATGTGTAATAAGTCAGCATCTGATCTCTGGCATCGTGGGCATTCGTCTTCTACTTCTGGGAACATCACACTGAGCCTGTGGGGGGTCAAGTATGCACGGTGCAGTATCATTAATTGGATAAATTTAAACTTCGGGTTGTGTGATACCTTCCTCGGGTGTTCAAGTATTACGCCCCACTCCTTGTCTGTTACCGCTTTCCCTATATCTGTATGCCATTTATCTCGGAGCGCCTGCAGTGGGACTGCTGTGTGCGTTCGGATCCCGTGAGATAACCATTTGGTCAGATGACTTCCGTTCCCCATTAAATATTGCATACGTACTAATTTGTGTGGGGGGGGGGTTCTGCACACCCAGGTGAACATGTATATCAAACGTATCTCACTATGTTCGCATGTAAAAGAAACTGTGTATCAGGTACCTCCTGTTCCCTTACAAAAGTGTTGTGATTCATTAGCTCACCATCTGCAAATAACATCCCTACCGAGTCCACTCCCATCTCTAGCCAGGTATGTATGGGCCTTCGTGTTACTGTCTCTAGTGGCAAAGGCGTACCCAATAACGGGATATTAGGGGAATAGCGGGTCTGTTCCTTGGTGTATTGCAACGCCTTCCTCCAGTAGTTTAGCGCCACTTTCAATAACGGGGGCACAGTTGCTGGGATTCGACTGTCTGGTAGTAAAAGAGTGTTTAGTGTACCTCTTTCCCAATTGCGTTGGGACATATCGATCTCGTATAGATCACGTCCTGCAATCCAGTACGCCAACCATTGTAACTGCCCTGCATAACAATAGGTTCTGAAGTTCGGTGCTCCCAGCCCCCCGTGTCTAGTGTCTAAACAAAGTTTTGCCAGTCCAATTCTCCGTCTCCCAGTTCCCCAGATTAGTTCTATCAAAAGTGTATCAAGTGTCTTAACTCTCTTTAGCTGCTTATGGAAGGGTGTGGTGGTACTAAACTAATGTTGCCATGATTGAAGGCTGAGTGAAACCTGTAGAGATTCGTGGCTGTGATGTTTATTTGGCATGCTCACCCCATTAAATAAAGGTTACTTACCCCGTCCGGTCAGGTGTTTTTTCCTTTTATTCCACGTCATAGGTTTTAACAGGATAGGCTGCACAACATATTTTGCAAAACCCTTGCATAATATTCCCCCACAAGATTTTCGACCTGCATTTAATCTCGCTATTACACGTTCCCAAATATGCTTGAAATTAAATTAGAATAGTAAATTGACCTAACCTTAAAATGTGTGGTGAGTGGGTTTGTCTGTATTGAGGAATTAATGCCGATAGGCTTTCGTAGGGTGATATGTAGGTGAGATCCAGATTTTGCCATTCTGTGTTTTGGAAATCTGCCTTGTTACAACAGATATGCCTGTAGTCTGTTTTCACATGGAACTCAAGAGCTTAGCCGTGCTCATTCAGAACATATTTGGCTTGCTATTTAAGAAATATTTTAAAAAGGCATTAAGTAAGTCATCAGCTTTGAAGATGATGGAGCCTTGAAGATGTAGACATCTGGTTATGTTACATTATAAGTTTTACCTATTGTCCATGGTACCAGACTAGAGCATCAGGCTTGCCCATTCGCCTTTTTTCCCATACAGTGAAGTAAAACTGCATATTTAGGGATTTTAGTTATAAATGTGTGAAACCCATTCCCCAATGTTAATGACCTGTCAAGACGTGCATACAGATTGTCAATTTTGACTCAGAAAAGATTTGACATCTTTTGTTAGAAATTGGGTTTTTGGTTGTCAGAGTATGCACCCTGTACAAGCAGGAACCACCGACTTAGAGTAAGCTAGGTGTGCACAAATAAGATAAACTGTCCTCATCTTCTAGTAGTTTGGCACACAGCAGTCATGCTTATCTACAGAGGCAATGTGTAAAGTATTTGTGCAACACACACACATAGTAACACCGTGAACACCCCAAAAAAACTCCACAGAGAGTTAGAAAAATATATTGTACTACTATGAGTAAAACAAGACCAAAACAACAAAAATCCAATAAGTATAACCGGAGTTATGAAGTTTTAAAGATTAAATGAAATTATAGTGATTAGAGTTATAAAGTGCCAACCTGGGAGATCTGGTTGCGCTACCCCAGTGTAAATCCCAAGTTCAGGCCAACTGCGATGGAGGGCAGACAGGCTACATGACTCATGCAAGTCCAGCTGAAAAGTACCATGGATGGAGGAAGCTTCGACGTCAAAGACTCGATGTGGGGAGCAGAGGAGGCGATGCATCGTCATCGATCCCGTGGATGCAGGCAATTTGTAGGTTTTGACCCACGCAGTAGAAGAAGACTTCGTCAATGAATCCATTTACAATGCAGGCGATGCGTCATCATTGAGCTGCGCAGCCTGTTGTTGTCAAACTGCACAGTCCGTCAAAACAGTGCCGTTGAGCAGCAACCACGTTGGCGTCAAATGGGCAATGCGTCTCTTCTGATTGACGCAAAGTCTTTGATGCGTCGGTTTTGATTCATCAGCCCACAGAGATCACCTTTCAAGGGCCCAGGACTGGATTGATACCACTTGGAAGAGCAGGACTCACAGATGGCAAAATCCAGGGGTTGTTGCAGAGTTGAAGGAAGTCTTTGGTGGCCCTGAGACTTCAGAACAGGGGGCAAGCCCTTGGAGTCACTCTGGGTTCAAGTGGGATGGGTCCAGTCATTGTCCTCAGCAGGGCAGAGATCAGCAGGCAGCAAAGCAGAAAAGCTGTTTTTCCAGAGCAGCAGTCATGCAGAGCGGCCATCCTTGTAGCACAGCAGTTTCTACAGAAGAGGTCTTCACAGGTCCAGCAGTGTATTCTTCTGGTAGGGTCTGAGACCCAATACTTATACCCAGTTGTGCCTCTAAAGTAGAGGTGACATCAAAGAATGGTTTTTGAAGTGCACACAGGCCCTTTCATCCCAGCCCTGACTCCAGACTATCAGTAGGGGGTAATAAGGCCTTTGTGTGGAAACAGGAAACTGCCTATTCGGGTGTGTCAGCTCCTCCCTCTCTTCCTGCCCAGGAAGAGCAATCAGAATACAGATGAGTTCTTTGTCACACCTACCATTCCTGTGTAAGTGACTTTTCTAAAACAGTAATGTTAAATCCATCTTTACCAATAAAGAGGATTTATCATTACCATTCCAAAGATATAAAACATGAAACAGCTGCTCCTTTCTAACCAGGAATTGCAACTTAAAAGTGTATTAAGGAATTTGCAATGCCAACCTTTGAGAGGAGTAGGCCTCACATTAGTGAAAAACGAATTTGGTTATTTGTCACTACCAGACTTGCAAAACTTACCAGTGCATGTCCTACCTTTTAGTTACATAGCACCCTGCCCTGTCTGCTACCTAGGGCCTACCTTAGGGGTAACTTATATGTAATAAAAATGGAATTTACAGCTTGGCAGTTAGTTTTAAATGCAAAGTCGAAGTGGCAGTAAACTGCACACACAGGCCGTGCAATGACAGGCTTGCAATGGCAGGTTTAAAAGGCTAAGTGTGTGGGTGGCACAATCAGTGCTGCAGGCCCATTAATATAATTTCTCAAAAGTTAATTTTCCCAAATATTTATTAAAAACCTAACTTTTACCCTTAAATTCTATTTTTAATAAATATAAAAAATGTCTTTAAATAACTCTTTTAGCAGTTTCCTTTAAAAACGTACAAATTAAAGTTTATGATCTGTAGTTTGACATTTTCTTGGGTTCAGCTACAGGCTTGGCACCAGTAACGCTTTTAAAACTGTGCACATCAGTGAATTACATCTTAAGTTGTGCGCATCAGGTGTTCTTTCTTCTCACCTTCCATACTGTGTGCATTAACATGACACTATTACAGCTGCGCGTATCAACGGCTTTTTCTTCGAGAACCTCCTGTCACTGCAGGCTTCCACGCACAGCGATGTTCCTCAACAATCCCAATGACCGTCCTCGAGCGCATCTCTTCAGATTTCAAACCAATTCAATACCCGTGAGCTTTAGTTAGTCCACATCAGCCTTATCCCGATAAGTGCCCCCAAACACCTTCAGTCAGCATACACACACAGTCACACTGCAGATGGTCACTGTGCTTACTACGAGTGATCTCTCACCTCGGTGACATGCATAGATCGCGCCATTTGGGCTTCTTTGTTTTGAATATTCATACCAGCACAAAGTCAATGCCTGCTTCACATATCCTCATGCAGTTCAAGATCACCATACCATGACTACCAAGACAAGGTGTAGAAATAAATGTTAACCCAATGCGATTGCTCCATCAATAACCGCGCAAAACCTTTGTTCACTTAATCCAAGACACCTTATCCAAACTGTGTCCTCTTTTTTCACATCCCATCCTCGTCACCACTTTTGGGAGGACAGGACACAGTATATTTGAAAGGTTGAAGGCTTTATTTAATATACATGCAACGACCCCTGGTCAGTCTGTGATCCTACGGAACTGACTACAAGCTCCAGCTTCTCAGAATCCACAAGCCGGATTCAAGAAGTGGAAGCTTCACAGTTGCCAAGTAACAGTATTAAAGCACCTGGGACATGATACAAAGAATACACACATCCAAAAGCGGGTTGATGGATCCATTTCTGTTGCTACATGGTTTTCTTTTTTTGTGAAGACTTGTATGTTCTGATGCTCTCACTGTAGCAGTCCAGCTTTTTAAGATGACCGGCTCAGTAAACTTGCTTTATGTTTGAGGGGTTTTTCCTCTGTGGCTTGGCCTTAAACGTTTTCAGTGACTCAGTAAAGCCAAAATAGAGAGGTTTTAATCTACCTTGTACAGTGCAGTCATTGCTGTGCTTGGCATTACTCTCCCACGGGTGTAGTGGGACACTACTCAAGTTGATGCGCCCCATAAGATTGTACTGTAAATTGCTCACAAGTTACTTTGCTGGCTCCCGTCCGAGTTAGTCGGCAGTCCTCCATACAAACTCATGATCCTATCATAATCGCTTTATTCTGTGTGCTGGCGCCTGCACAACCCTCAAGGTTTCAACGCAGTGGTCCGTGGTTCCATTAATTTGGTCTGTGGACATAGAACATCTTGATTGGATACATTTGATCACGAAGTGAGGCGTACTCATTTGAATCTTATTATGCAAGCATTATTCTGAGACGTTGGCCTTGCATAGGCTTATGTGTTTCTGTGGCGTGGAGAAACTGCAATAATAACTCACCTTGCTATTTGCAGCGGTGCAACCGTACTTCACTTCTTGACTGGTCAAAGTCGAGAAGCAGAACAGCAAGCCAATCGCTTTCAACTGATTTATCACTTGTAAAAAAAATAAAACCTGGTTTCCCATTACAACTGTGCACTCAGGTGTTGGCAAAATAATATAGCCAGTTAGGTTACCACAGTTTTTAATGAAGAGTAAATGCAGCCTCCAAATGCAGAAAATAATGCTCCTCCCGGCATTTGGTAGGTTAACAGTACTGCTCAATATAGAATGATAGCACTGGCACCCCCTCCCACCCCAATTCTCACTCACTCCTCCACACCAAACCCCCCCCTTTCTCCCCGCCTCTTCAGAGCCAAGTCCCTTTAATGTCATCTTTATCTGCTACACGATGCATGAAATCTACTTTCTCTTTTTGGGCTGCGAGCGACCCCTGACCCCTTTAGTAGAGGCACAATGTGACCTTTCCACTGTCAACGGCTTTCATTCTCCTGAAAACCCTATGAATTTTTATTACAAGTTTTTTTTTTTTTTTCGCCCGTGGAGCTGAGGCTTCAACAAATTACTTGACACAGATGAGATGAAGTTGTTGAAGAAGTGTTAGATAAGTTTTACAGCCAGCATGTGTGCTGCAAAACAGTGCAGAGCCAGTGTCCTACGATGTCATACACCAGTAACTGCTGAGCCTTCTATTGGATAAATACATCATTTTATGGAACATTGATTGTTCTATAAACCCAATGGAGTATTATGCTCTATGATCAAACCATTTAGATTGTGTGTAGAGCACAGAAAATGCCATATTCAGGATGGTACTAAAAGTGCCATTTGTGTATTTTATGGATGTCATTACAGGGGAAACTTCTCTCTGTAGGCCCTGTTTACTGCAATTTTTTTTTTGCCTGTAATGACATTTTTCATTCACAATGTATGCCTCCAAGAGAGTGGGGGAGCTTGTGTTTTATTTGTTTCATTCGAGATTGCTGCACAAATTCTGTACGTTTTAATTAAATGTACGCTTAACAAATGTATAAAGTATTTACCCGCTAGATTCTGTCTTGAGGGAAGAAAGTTGGTAGCTAAAAAAACATGCGGAATCTGGCAGGTAGAAAGCCCAATAAAGGCGAGATGGGGGGAGGACAGTTTGCCGTGTTAGCTTTATTTCCTCAAACACTCATCATACACGGAAACATATCCTCCAGCTCAGTTTGTGTAGGAGATGGAAGAAAAATGCAAACGCGGTCTTTGCATATAAAAATGCTGGCTTGTGCAACGAGAATAGAGGGAAAAGAAAGAAAATAGTTAAAAAAAAAAAAAAAAAGTGCTAATGACGTGGCTTGATAAATACCAGCTCTACAGAAAAACAGTCTTCCTGGAATGGAACCCGTTCTCTGATCACTGCTGCCTCCCAAAATGAAACACCTCCAAGTAGTCGTTTCGAAATGAACTGCCCTATCATCGCCTCCACTTTACTACTTTTTTTGTAGTACGTTTGCTAATTCGTTTGAAATTCGCAATGAGCCTAGTATGCACGATTTCCCCAAACAGAAGCGTTTTTCCATTTCAGTGCTCCTTAATAGCTTGACTTTAACTTTGTTTTGTGGTGTTTGTATATTTTGCTGCTGTAGTCACTGGGCTCCATTTTACTACCAGGAGAAGAAGTGCAGAGGTCCTCGACTAGCACGAACCAAACAATCAGTTACACCACAGTTCCCAGTGCATAATATCTAAGCATTGGTACCAGGTCTTCTGGCCTTTAAGTCTGCTTATTTGTGACTACAAACAAGGGCAACTTTGCTAAGCAATGTCTATGTTACCCTCAGGTCCTCATGTTGACGTTCTCGGTTGAGGTGCTCTTGGTGGTCCAGTTAAAATGTTCAGTTGCCACCATGGTGCACATTAGTTTAAATGACACATGAACATCTGTGGAGCCTAACATTAATTCATTATTGTTGAAATTAAAAACATTTCCTTGGGTGAGTCTTTTACAGTCTGGTTGAGGCTGTTAGCTTTTATAGGGGCCATTTTTCAGAGCAACACCAACAGCACTCGAAGGTATGAAAATGCTGTTTCAAATGATGAGCGTACAATCACATTGATGAACTGAGATCAAACCGCTGGGTTGTGCTGGAGAGCGGGGTTCAGATTTTGGAATAGTTAAGCTTGTTCACCACCCTTGTGACATTGCCGGTATAGTTTACTTTAAGGGCCTGAACTGACCAATTACACCATTGGATTCAAGCAGACATTGAGTGGTTTCAAAAGCATGGGATCTGCAAGCCAGCTCTAAACCCAGAAAAAAAACCTGCCAAGTGGTCAGTAGTTCCAGAAAGAGTTTATAATGAGGTTCATATTTGCACATCTCGTGTTGTTTGGAGTGCAGCAATAGCACACTAACTTTACATGCACATTTGTGTATGTAGCTGTATTTGGTGCCGGCTCTCAAATCATCCTATCTCCCCAGCGCAGGACTAACCAAATATTCCTCTGCATCTGTTAAGCAGAAATGTGCAGGAAAATCTATGAAGGTCATTTCCATGGTTTGCTTTATGGAAAACACTGCTGTGAAGTGGTTATTTGCTTTGTGTCTTTGCTTCCTGTCCCTCTTGGATACTGAGCCCCACCGCTTGCATCATTCACATTGGCAGTGCCCTGAGAAGTGCAAAGCCGCTGGAGGAAGACACTGATATGAGCTCTGTGCTCTCCCGCATCATAGCACTGCCAAAAATTAAATCAGTTGTACTATATTACTTAGAAACTGATCAAGGCTGTACATTGCTATTTTTCCCTAGCTTTTTCGACGAGTACTACAATTCTGCTGTATAGTCCCCTGAACAGAAATGAGAATTTAAAAAAAATCTAAACATAAACTCAGTTTGAATTTGTGAAACACTTTGTGGGGCTGTGGTCGATCAGGGCAAGACATAAGGCAAAAGTTTAAAAAACATATCCTGCTATGATCTAATTTGAAGCAAGATAAAATAATGACTGTAGAGCCCAGTCTTCAGGGTCACTTGTAGCACTTGCAACTGTCTCTATAGATCTCTGTATGTTCTCTGTGTAGAAATGTTTGCAATTTCCTTGACTGCTTGCCTGCTGGATGGTGAGATGTGAAATTAGAAGAACTAGCCACACACCGTGCTCTTTTTCAGCTCTCTACATTGTGCATTGCACCCTGATAAATCCTTCAACTGTCTTATGGACATGAAGGCAATTAAACGTGGGGTTCACACAAACTCTTAGACCTAGCAGAGCAGCCTCTTCCAAAGATGTACTTCAAATCTTTGAATTAAATTAATAAAGCTTTCCGTCGTATGCATCAATTAGTTCTTAAACTTCAAACTGCATAACGCCATGCTCTCCACCGAACCTACCCCTATTCGATGCCCCCCTCCTTTGACCCTCCCATTCGTAGTTCAGGCGAAAGAATACCTGATGAAAAATTCATATTTGCAATTTGAAGTAAATTCATAAAGGCATTCTTGGTTTGTCTCCTTTAACACGCTCTCCCTTTATCCCCAAAATATATTTGTTTTGGAACAATGCCTGGCTTCACTTGCTGACTAAATGAAAGTTACAGATTTTAGCAGTGTTCAACATGTTTATTAAAAAGTATAAAACGTGATTGTTGACATAATTTCTGCAGTTTATTATCATCTGCAAAATGTGAGAAACCTACAACTTTTAATCACTAGTCAAAGAATGTGAAATTGCTGGAACGGACATATCTCACTAGAGTTTGAATCCGTGTTAGAGTTTACAATCATATCACTGCGGTATGTGCAATAACCCACTTTTCTATCTTACTACAAGTGGAACCTATGGCCAGTATGCCACAAACAATTCTTTTGACTATGTGTATTATCCAATTGAGCTTTCTCATTGGGTTCAGAATCTTTGGCCCGCAGGATACAGATTGATCTCTGCATGGACTTTCTGGCTGTTTGTCTCAAACATGGGAAGAATGCTGACATAAACCACAGCACACAGTCTTTTTGGGATTTGAAAAGTATCCATGATGCATTGGGCATAGCATTGTACTAGGGATCCCGCCTCCTTCCCCAATAAGCAGGAGATAGTTTTCAAATCCACACTAATGATCCTTTCCAGGAGCCCTTTCCAGAACCGAAACCCTTCAGTAGAGCTGAAACCTAACCTTCTAGCAGGTAGAACTAAAGTCTAATCTTCTTGCAGGTAGAGCTCAAACCTAACCTTCTAGCAGGTGGAGCTGAAACCTAACCTTCTGGTAAGTGGAGCTAAAACCTAACCTTCTTGCAGGTAGAGCTCAAACCTAACCTTCTAGCAGGTGGAGCTGAAACCTAACCTTCTGGTAATTGGAGCTGAAACCTAACCTTCTTGCAGGTAGAGCTCAAACCTAACCTTCTAGCAGGTGGAGCTGAAACCTAAACTTTTGGTAAGTGGAGCTGAAACCTAACCTTCTTGCAGGTAGAGCTCAAACCTAGCCTTCTAGCAGGTGGAGCTGAAACCTAACCCTCTGGTAAGTGGAGCTGAAACCCAACCTTCTGGCAGGTGGAGCTGTAACCTAACGTTCTGGCAGGTAGAAAACGGTCTACAAATAGACAGTAGCATCCGCTTTTACTGGGATCGTAAAACACTCGGTCTCAAAAACAGAATAAGGAAAAAGATTACCAAAAACAACTTGTTGGAAACGAGTGTGTTAGATTTTTAGATCTGTTGCCATTGCGGGGACACACTGAAAAACTCGTCTAAATCCCTACAGACCCTCTGCAAAAAGATTAGTAATTATTCTGCCTTGACAATCATGCTGGTTTTTCTCAGTCATGATGAAGTATCAATTAAAGCCATACGGTGTCAGCTATGCAACTTTTACCTCTGCTAATTAACACCTTTAGCACGTTCACAAGACTTTTATACAAGAAGCCTAGTTTCTGTTTTTAGCTGCCCTTCCATCCTCCTACAGTAGATTAAATATTATTCCGTACTTGTGCAGGGTAAGGCCAGGTTAACCGGTCAGCAATGGTTACTTTTTAACAAAATGTATAGGAAAAAAGAAGCTTGAGAATGGCTTTCCTAATCGTTTCCATCCACTTTGACCTCTGTGTATTGTTAAGGTGGTGCTTTGGAAGCCCTTTGGGTTTAGTCTTTAATTGATGGCCAGTTGAATAATAAACCTATGCCATACACTGTAGTTGATTCGAGGAAAGATGTATTGCAAAGTACTGGATGTGTCAAACTTGTCCGACAGCCGGAAGCAGCATGGAGTATCTGCAGAATCGACGAAGTACTATGCACCAATTGACCCTTAACAGAATGTCCTTAAAAGTGTTTAGTTTCTACCTAAAGCTGGTTTTAAGTGTCAGCCCATACAGTTGCCCCTGTAAGTCATTCCAGAGTGTGTGGCAGCCTTGTCTAAGACTCATGCTTTCTTAAATAAGTGATGGAAGCCCAAATGCTGCAGAACAGTGGAAAACATAAACAGGCATTTTATATTTTTTCGTCTTTTCTGATGTTGTTAGGCCTTACATCTCCATTTGACTGGGAAGGTGAAGGGCCAGCATAAAGTGAATGCATGAGCGGCTTCTGGTGAAATACTTCTGCTGCATTCAGAGGAGTGGTGCATCTTGAATTGGGTGTGAGTTGGAGCTGCCAATCGGGACAAGACACGCCAGAGGAGCAGGGTGCTGGCAGCCATAGAATGCTCCTGCTGTTGGCCTGTAGAGGTGGCTATTGCCCACAAATAGATCATTCTTGTTGCCCGGCCAGCACTGAACGCTTTACTCTGAGTGCTAATAGTGAATAACAGAGAGTAAACGAGGGGCACTGAATGCTGTAGTTATATTATTACACAGCTTAAGATGTGGCATAAGCTCACAAGTGTCGTTCTGGACTATCAATAGATGAGCGCTGTAGCCTTCAGGCCGACTCTGATAAAGTGTACTGTGTCGTTCTGGACTATCAATAGATGAGCACTGTAGCCTTCAGGCAGACTCTGATAAAGTGTACAATAGCCCAGTTGAGTGGTCGCTGTCATCTGGACAGTTGACTTTAAAGAACTACACTGAGGAACAGCAGACCAGGTCCTACTGGATATTGCCCCAGGAAATTGGAGGAAAAGGGTCAAAGATTGGATTTGGTGGTGTTGACGGAGTCCACATGTCAGCCACCTCCTGAGTTTCGAGTGTAGAAACTGTTGTCTGCCCAGACTCAGACTAGAATTGGTGATCGTGATTAGTGGAGATGAGTGATTGTTACATTGATTTGTATCATTTTTTCTAGCTGTATTAAAATCCTATCACTTAATTGCTAGAGTTCCCTGGCACCACTGTGTCATACTTTAACAAGTGTGGTGTTAATGATTGTAACAGATATTTAATCATTGCATCAGATGTGCTAGAGGTAGCTTGTCCTGAAGAACATCCATGGGTTCTGTGGGATTGGGTGTGAAACTTGAGACTGCGTAACTTCCATCAAGTGTGTCCTGCTCCTTTGTACCTGCAACTGCTACCTGAAGAAGTAATTTTAAATGTGGCATGTTTTCTGAAATCTGTCTAGAGATTGCGGAAAACTTGTGACTGATATTATCATTGGGTTGTAAGAGTCTGGATATTTATTTATTTTTTAAATGTGTGGCTTATTGTCTTTGCTTGCACATTTTAATGGATTTACTACTGTATTTTCCTTTTATGGTTTTTATGCAAATAACCGAATAAAGCGTATTTTATTTGATTGATTGACTGCGTAGTTTAAGATTACTGTGGTGGGAGGAGCACTGGGGCTTCGTTTTCCTGGAACTTCAATGTAAACCCACTGCTGGCAGCAGAGAAGTGGTATTTGGTGTGGTTGGTTGGGGTATCTGGGAGCCCTGTGTGCATTAAAGACTCAGCTGCATATCGTACACTCCTTTAATATATGTTCATCATTGACGGATGTGACTGTACTACAGGCTTCCTTTACATGTGTTTCAGGACCTTCATGAATGAATTCTCTGAGCTCAGTGCAAATCCAAGGTATATGGGTTGATCATGCTGGCCCAAAGCTGCAAAAATAATGTGTGTGATTAACTTATGCAGCAGATCTGTGCATTGTATGAAAATGTTTGGAAAAGCATCCTAAACATCTTACATTTGTGATAGTGATGCAAGAACTTAACTAGCTTAATTCATTTGATGAAGGCGATCTTGTGGCATATAGGCAAATGGGTTTTCAGACCTTAAATGTTCCCGACATTAAAATGGTGGCTTCATGAAGATATTGTCTTGTCTTCTGGTTGAAAGAATCAGTTGCTAATTGTTGAGAAGATCCTGAAACTCTGGAGGCTGTTGACTTTTATTCAGGCTACCTACATTTCCTATAGGATGACTTTGTAAAGAATTACCCTAGATTCCTAATCTAGTTTTGTTGTGATCTGAGAAAGGATAGTGTCCTGTCAAGCAGCCTGGAAAGAGGAAACACTTATGTTTATTTGAGTTATATTTCCCTGAAAGGAACTTTGAAGGAATCTCTTTTGCCCTCTCAGATTGAGGTTTAAAAGACTAATTTATTTAGTGATACTGATGACAACACTGGTGTAGGTACAGAATTGGGCTGCAGCACCTTTTGGTGGGTTGGATGATTCTGACCCATAAAGTTGTGGACCTTATTTCACTCCCCTGAATGAGCGGAGTTATGACTTCTACATCCCAGATATATTAGTGCATCAACTTGCAATGCAATGAAACTTTAATAGAAATTCCTTGGAAGAGGTGCTATATATATATGTATCTATCTATATATAAACATTTTATGGTGGGGGTGGTGGAGATGCTACTAGATATGGGGCGAATGTTAACTTTGATGGTGCTAAAATGTAACTTCAACATCCTAAACAATGGAATTTGCCTCTTCTCTGTGCTAATCCCTTATACACTAGTGATTAGTAGATTGGTACGTCATGTTTTAATTGAAGTTGGTAGTGGGGTATTCTAGAGGTAGCTAGCTAAGTGAACGATGAGGTAGAAGTAAAAGGGTGAGGCGATAAAACAAGAGCAGTTGTAGAGTCAGGAGCCACAGCTTGGAAATCAGTGAATATATGTAAATAATGGTTGTGTGTGGTGGATTTGCACAGTCCAAGGCACTGTAAATGAGTATAGTGTGTTTTGGATGATATGATTGAGATTAGGTCACAATAGAGAATCTGTAGTAGCGATGCAGTGTGTTATCAAGCAAGTGATTAAAGCAATGGTCTGATAGATTAGTTGGGAAGGAGATCAAAAAGAGACTGTGATGATAGAAAGTAAGCGATTGTTCTCACTGAAAACGTCTATGGTAAATACCAGATGTGGAATCTGGTTATTCACTGCCATGACTTAGCAACAGTAAAAGATTTTGCTTCTCTGGAGTTTTTTGCTGAGGCTTTTGCTGGGTGTTCCAGATAGTGGGTATGCACCACAGGCCTGGCTCCGTTCCACATGGACTGATGCTCATGTTACGTTTTAAAGTTTATATCAATTTGTAAGTTTAAACTTATGAGCTGAACTGCACAATTCATCTAGAGGACTTTGCTATTATACGTTTGCCCAACCCATATTTTAATATTTTATGTAAGAGTTATATTGTACTTTTATATTCGTATGACCGAAATAAAGTCTGATAAAGTATAAAGTCTAGCAGCAGTAGGAAACAAAAGTTGAGAGTCTGTGGATGCAATGATTGGTTTCTGCTCCATAGGAGACCAGAGAGCACAGCTACATGAGGAGAGAGGCGGGGAAGGCACAGGGTAGTGGATATGGATGGCAGGAGGCCAGGTATTTTTCTTTTTTACAGTTGGGACAGGGAGTAGAGGCCATGTTATATATGGCTCCCCCATTTCTGTGCCCATGCATAGCAGTTCAAAGCAGGGGCAGATACATTTTACAGGCGTATATAACATAAAGTTATAGTTGGGTAAAAGTGGATCAGAGGAGTGTTTTCCATGTTGGGGTGCTAAGTGGTATCGTAGTTGTCTATTGGATGTTAGTCAGAACCCCTTTGTGAAAAAACATGTTTATGATTCGCTGTAAACTGTCTATAGTTCTGTTTGTAGGCCAAGAGTTTGTGAAAGGATAGATGAGGATTGTAGCAGACTGGGAGTGGAAATGATCTATTATAGCAACAGCCAATGTCAATTAGCTTAATTGTTATTGGGAAGGCCCAAAGGTGCAGCCACTTTTAACCATGCTGTCTTTGCTCTAACCTGAGTCTTAATATTAACCTAGCTCGGGGAAGCTCTGCCATTACATTGTACCAGTTAGGGAAACAAAATCATTAGTCCTACACATGTTGTTTTTGCACCCATTACAAATAGATCAAATACAAATTAATGAAGTGCTGCTTCACTGTCACATTGAATGATTTTGCTGATAAGGTGATAAAATATCTGTGGCGCTACAGATGGTAGGAAAACGTGCAGATTAGATCAACCTGACTGTCTTTGTCATTGATATAAAGTTTTTAGAATTATTAAAAACAACAGCTTAACAAACTTTGGCAATTGCAAAACGGGAATGGCAATCCAGTTTTGAGTTTGACACAAATTCATTAGATGATTTCAAATTTGACTGTAAAGAAATATCTTTATTTTTTTACTAATTTTCAGCAAAAATAAAATGTAAGTGGGTTCATAAAAAAGGATGCCCTATTGTTCCTTCGATAAACTATTTTGAAGATTAAACACATGCCTCTGTTTACAAATCACATAACAGACTTTTTTATTTCTTGTTTTTTTAGGTATCGTCTCAAAGTCTTACGAATGTCGACTGAAGGGCCAAGGTGCAACCTTTGTGGAGACTATCAGCACTTTCGCTACCACAGAAGAGAGCTGCCCAATTAAAGAAGAACCCATTACGAGTGAACTTGAAGAATCCCAATCGCCTGAACAAGTGCAGCAAGTTATAATTTTTCAAGGGTTTTCTGAGGAATATGGTGGTGATTTTGCCATTGATGCCTCTGTTGAGGAAACTGCGGCTGCTACCCTTCAAACTTTAGCAATGGCCGGTCAAGTGGCGAGTGTCGTCCATATTACAGAGGATGGTCAAGTCATAACAACGACTCAGAATGCTTCGCACGTGGGTGGTATGATTCCGGGACAGATCATCAGTGAGCATCTGCAAGATGGGAGCACCCAAGTGGTAGTAGTTGAAGGCCCAGTAGGAGAAGCAGATGTTAATGAGTCTATTGCGTTTGAGACAGTTACGAATTCCAGCAGCACGGTAGTCCAACAAGTCATGACCCAGAGCGTTTTAGAGGAGTCCGCATTGCAAACCTCGGACTCCACTTCAGCGCTTGATGCCTTACTTTGTGCTGTAACTGAGTTGGGGGAGGTGGAAGAGAACAAAGGGCACCAGCTCAGAACAGAGTCTAATCAGGAAGATGGCTTGGCAGACCAAAATGCCACTGGCATTTCTAATGAAATAGAGACACATGAAATGGAAGTCTTCCATGATGTTCAAGAGCGTCCGATTATTATGGAATCAGGGACTGAAGTAACACAAGTCACTCATCCAGCCACCATCTTTACATCTCAGGAATCTGCTCAGGCTGCCTTCAGGAAAATGGTCCAGGGAGTGCTTGAGTTTGCAGTTTGTGATTCAGTTGCAGCAGACCAGCTGATGAAGGAAGGAGTCACTCAAGTTATTTTGAACAATGAAGGAACTGTGCATATGCTCTCTAGAGAAGGCTCTCGCTTAATGATGCGAGACACAAGTGGTCGCGCTCTCCAACTTGGAAGTCAGCACATGAACCTAGTTGAATCTGATGGGGAAGTTTCACAGATCATAGTCACAGAAGACATAGCCCAAGCTATGGTTCAGGGGTCCAATGGAAGCTTCCCGGAAGGCACAACACATTATTTTGTAACAGAACTACCACAAGAAGATGTACAGGATGAGGCTGGCATATATTCTCATACAGTGATAGAGACAGCGGAGTCTCAAGAGATTCTGCAAGCTGGCACTGTTGTGGATAGTCACAATTTATCTGAAGACGGGATAGATCAACAGGTAACAAATGTGGTTGTCTATACAGAGGTTAACTCCCAAACAGCGAATGCAGATAGCCAGGATGAGCAGCAAGAGACTCAAGCGGGTGACGCAAAGCAGGCCTGAACATTGACTGCCTGTGGTGGACAAAGTGGCCCCTGAAATAGCTTTGTAAATGCTGCAAGAAATTGTTCAGACGTATCTTAGTTCCAAAATTACCCCCTTTCTGTGACTGAAAAAGCCTACTGCGGGAAAACAGGTCTGGCAAACTACATGCTGTTCTCCTGATTACACAAATCAAAAGGCACCCCAACAGATTTCACCCTAAAGAGGCAAAACTTGAATTATTGTTAGAAGGTGGCCCTGATTTTGCTACCTGCTAGCTGTCAGTGTTTTATACAATTGAAAGTAAAACACGAAATTCTAATTTGTTTAACGAATTCTGCCACTGCAGATGGGTGTACTTTCACGCTGATGTTTAGGTTGTGATCTAAAATTGTGAACCAGTTTTCTGCAGAAGATGTGAAATAGTCCACAGTGCATTGTCGCTTTTCCTATTCTGCGACATCGAGCTGCTCTGAAGGTTGCTTCATGGAGAAACCCTGGATTTAAGGGAAGTAGTCTTTAAAAATTGACAGCTAAAACATGCCAGCCTTCTTCTATTCCACGTCTTTTATGGGACAGACCTGTATTGGAAGACCTAGAACCCATCGCCTTCAGATGGATTCCAGGGCCAAGCGCCTGTACATTATACATGTCAAAATGTACAACTCAGTTTATTACGCAAGTGCTTTGTATGAAAATATTTATTATGTTTCTTGGTTTCCTCTAAAGTCGGTAAAAGCTACACACAACCTACCACCAGATCTACTATGACCTGTAACGATAAACTGGCCGTGATTGTAAAAAAAAAACAAAAAAAAACCTTTTGTCTTCTAATGCACTTGCTGTTGTTTCAGAAATTTGGAGAAAGAAGACATATTCTTTACTTTTTTTTTGTTTTCTTAACAATAAAAAGCTCTGAGTTCAAAAAAGGGTTCCAATGTCTGACTTGGTGAAACTACTGCTGCCTCAAAAAACACAAAGTTGAAGCTACTTTTTATCAGCTTTTCTGTGTGCCTGTCAGCTCTCCTCTCTAGTTATATTTAAATGAATCAGCGATAATATGTGACCTTGCACAAACTGAGTTTCATGTTGGATACTCATATGAATAAACGTCCACTGCACATTAATTTAGCTGAACTAGGAGCTGAAAGCAGTCCTGGAACATTTCGAGTATCAACCACACAGCACAAAGCGAGCTTAATAAGCACCCCCCCCCCCCTCTGTAGGGGGTTAGAAGGTGTTCTTCTCCGAGATATAAAATAAATCTTGTTGAACAATTCTTTTTGCAACACAGTTCACCAACTACATTGTGAAATACCTTAGAATATTGATAGAAGGCCATATCACACTCAACAATACTGCAAGGTTTCCAATAAATAAATGTGAGAAATTCATTTTGAGAGGTTAGAGGGCAATCAGAAGTTACAATGCCCCATCTGTGACATTTGGGGTCTGTCCTCTCTTGTGTCTTGAGGCCTCCATACTGCGGACCCTCAAACTGATTACCAAATACCCGTTTTCCCACCCATGTTTTGTGCAACGGGAAGGATGAAAGATGGCAGCTCTCACCAAATTTGAGGCACATCTTCTCTTGGAGTCACGTTCCACCCACCCAATGCTATTATTGTCCCTCAAAAATTTCAATTAAACCTCCTGTGGTGAATGGAACCCAAATTGTGTCTCTCCTGGTCCTATATGGTAACATCCTCTGAGCTAATTAAAAGGTTGTTTTTGCTAGAACAGCTACACAGACCGTAACCCTCTAACTTCCTCCAGCACAAGAAACCTGATCCCACAGAAATGGGCCTATTGTGTTTAGAGGTCTTTGGTTGACAGGGTCTTAATTTTGATATCCAAGCCCACCATTTTGTATACAAGGCATTTACCCTGACTTTTGTATCATATGTCAATCTGGAAATACAGTAGAGCACAACTTACACATGTATTGTACAGTGAAAAAAGTACACGCTTCACTAGTCATAAAATGAGATGGTGCAATTCCTTTTGCTTTGCAGATCATGTTACTTTTTGTCTGTGCCCCATCTGTCACGGAGGCTACCTGTATGCAGCTGTTCAGCTGAGTTAGTAACCAGTCGTCTTTGCTCAGCCGATACCTGTGCACATGTTTGTTTATGCTTATCTCTTGTCACACAGCCTGTTTAGAGCTCGTTACTCCAGTTGCACAGTGGCTGACCTTGTTTTAAAAACTGGAAGTTACTACTCATCTGTTTCCTTGGAGCATTACAGTGGGTAAAACTCCATTTGGTGGTCATGTGTCACAGAAGGGGTTAAAAAGAAAATCAGAGGTCCAACAGCAAAAAAAACCTCCGAGTTTTTATGGGTTGGAACCAGAATTCCCTCAAAAAGTAAAAAGAAAAATATGGCTGAAAAAAACGCAGCGATTCTTTTGTGTGTAACCCGTCTTTATTTTCAGTAATGCAGAGAACATTCAGTGGAACAAGACCTAGACAAACCATGTTAAACATAATCCCAGAATGTCAACAAAGGGCGTGCAGGACAACCGCTGCAATGTCAGTTAACTAGGACATTACTAAAAGTGATAGCTGAGTAAAGAACCAAAATGTCAGGAAACAGAAGCATGCGTGTCAATAAATGCAAATAGGAACATACCTATATAAATATATTATACTAAGCAAGACAATGACGATGAGCAAATAAGAGAGATGATATGGCCACAAACACGGCAATAAGACATGGTAAAATATTCAACGCAGACACACATATAACTATACACAACATGGATCCTGGAAAAGGGGGTATCAGTTGAAATAGAAATGGAGAGTAAAGGACTTTAGACGGGGTAGATTATCTTAAGAAAGGAAGAGAAACAATGAGAAAAGGGGGGATTAGTTAATTCAATCTACAAAGAATGCGACGAATGACAGACAAGGAATGAACACAGGATAAGACGGAAAGGTGATCAAGTAGTCAGTCAATCAATCAGGGATTTATAGTGCGCACTACTCACCCCTGAGGGTCTCAAGGCGCTGAGGGGGGTGTGGGCAGCTCCGTGGTCATCAGAAGAGAAAGGTCTTGAGGTCCTTTCTGAATAGGTGCAGTGTCGGGCTTCGTCTAATGCTGAGGGGGAGTGCGTTCCAGGTCTGGGCCGCGATGTAGCAGAAAGATCTGCCACCTGCTCTGGCCCTGTGGATGCGGGGGACAGAGGCAAGGGCAAGGTCGGCGGACCGGAGGTTTCTCTTGGGGGCGTGGAAGGATATACGTTCGTTGAGGTATTGGGGTCCGGTGTTATGGAGGGCTTTGTAGCTGTGAGGAAGCAGTTTGAATTTTATTCTTTTTTCGACTGGGAGTCAGTGGATGTTGCGAAGGTGCTGGGTGATGTGGTTGTGTCATGGGGTGATGTGGTCGTGTAGGGGGATGCTGAGGACGAGTCTGGCTGTGGCGTTCTGGATGGTCTGGTGCTTGCATTCCCGTAGTCCAGTCTGATGGTGATGAGTGCATGGGTGACAGGCTTCCTGGAGTCGGGGGGATCCATTTGAAGGTATGCAGAGGGTGTTGAAGCATGTGGAGGGCACAGCGTTGATATGGCGATTCATGGTGAGTGAGGAGTCGAATATGATGCCGAGGTTGCGGGCGTGGTCCGTAGGGGTGGGTGGGTTTCCAAGGGCAGGGGGCCACCAGGTGTTGCCCCATGCAGAGGGGGTAAACCTGAGGATGAGGACTTCCGTTTTCCCCAAGTTGAGCTTATCCAGGAAGCAACGTCCTTTATTCCTTCTTGAAAACTGTGTCTGGTGATGTTGGGTCCCTTGGTGAGGGAGAGCATGAGCTGGGTGTCGTCAGCGTATGATACTGTGTTGAGTCCGTGTTTTCTGACAATGGTTGTGAGGGGGGCCATATAGATTTTGAAGAGTGTGAGGCTGAGGGAGGATCCTTGGGGTACTCCGCATCTGATCTCTGTGAGTTCGGAGAGGAAGGGCGGGAGTCTTATTCTTTGTGTTCTGCCTGAGAGAAAAGATTGAAACCAGTCCAAGGCAGTTACCTGGATACCGGCGTCGTGGAGTCTGGCGGCTAGTGTGCGGTGGGAGACAGTGTCGAAGGCTGCTGAGAGGTCTAGTAGTATGAGGGCTGCAGTGTGGCCTTGATCGGGGAGGCTGCGGATGTCGTCAGTGGTGGCTATGAGGGCGGTCTTGGTGCTGTGGTTCCTCGGAATGGGGATAGAGAGGAGTCGAGGATGTTGTTTTCTATGAAGTGCATTAGCTGTGTGTTGACGACTTTCTCAATGACTTTGGCGGCGAAGGGGAAAAGAGAGATGGGCCTGTAGTTCATGAGTTCAGTTGGGTCTGCCGTCGTTTTCTTTAGGAGGGGTTTGACTTCGGCGCGTTTCAAGTCGTCGGGGAATGTGGCTGTTTTGAAGACAGAGTTGATTGTCCGTCGTAGTTCTGGTGCAATGGTGGTTGTGACCTTATGGAAGATGTGTGGCGGGCACGGGTCAGTGGATGATCCGGAGTAGAATTTTTTCATAGTCTTTGCGGTGTCTTCTGTGGTGACAGGGATCCAGGTGAAGAGGGTTGGCTGGGTGGGGGGCTCGCTTATGGACGGTGTAGGGTCGGTGCTGTGGTTTTGGTCGTCGAAGTTGTCGTAGAGCGTCCTGATCTTGTGGTGGAAGAAGGAGCTGAGTTTGTTGCAGACGTCTTGGGAGGGACGTTGGTAGTGGGGTCTGGTGAATTCTTGTTTGATGGCGAAGAGTTCCTTGGAGTTGTGGGAGTTGGAGAGGATTCTGTCCTGAATGAAGTTTCTCTTAGTTGATTTGATGAGTTGTTGGTGTGCCGTGGTGGCGGCCTTGTAGGCAGTGCGTGCTTCCATAGTATTGCTGTTTCTCCATCCTTTCTCCAGTTGTCTGCATGAACGCTTGGAGGTCGTGGTGAACCAGGTGGCTTTCGCATTATGTCTGCCAGGGTTCTGGAGGGGGGCAAGAGTGTTGCCGCAGTTGGCGACCCATTGGTGAAGGTCGTTTGCTGCTATGTTGGTGTCTGTCATGATAGGGGTAGGAGTGCAGCCGAGGGTGGAGTTTCTGCGTGGGAGGCGTGGCGTGAGCTTGTGTGCGGTGAGTTTTGAAAAGGAGAAATTGACGCAGTGGTGGTCTGTCCAGAAAGGTTGCATGGTGTGACTGAAGCGAATGTTGTTACCTCTGGCGAAGATTGGGTCGAGAGTGTGTCCTGCCATGTGGGTGGGGGTGGGGAGGAGTTGCTTCAGTCCAATGTCGACGAGATTCTCTTGGAGGGTGGGGGTGTTGTGTTTGCTGAGGTTGTATAGATGGAAGTTCGGGTCTCTGAGCAGTATGTAGTCTGTAGAGGCAAGGGCGTGGGGAGCAATGAAGTCTGTGATGGCATTGGTGAACGGGGAGCGGGTTACAGGCGGTCTGTAGGTGAGTGTTCCACGGAGGGTCATTCTGGGTTTGGGTTGGAAGTGTATGTGCTCCATGTGGAGGCGAGGCGTCGTCTGAGTTGGAGGTTGTCAGTCGGAGGGAGCTTCTGCGAACGATGGTGAGGCTTCCTCCGGGGTGGTCTTTCCTCAGGATCTTGTATGCTTCGGGGATGGCGGTTGCGATGTCGGTAGCAGAGCTGGCGTTTGTCCAGGTTTCTGTGAGGAAGGGTACATCAGGCAAGTGAGTGTTGAGGAGGTCCCAAACCTCTACTGAGTGTCTGTGCAGAGAGCACATGTTGAAGAGGATGCAGCTCAGGAGGTTGTGTAAGCTGGCGTCTGGTGGGTTTGAGGTGGCTGTCTGGGTCCGGAGGGGGGTGAAGGTGCAGCAGCAGGAGGAGAATTGGCCTTGGGAGTTGATCGGCATTGAGAACTGGCAGTTGTTGCGTCCAGGGTTGAGTTCGTGGAGAGTACTGGGGTCGTAGCAATGGTAGGTCAGGGGACCACGATCCCTGGCGCTGGTCGTGGTTGGGTCACGGATGGGCACAGACAGGCATGCCTTGGGCGCGCCACTGCGCGCGGCCTCGCAGCTGCTGCCATTAAGTAGGGGTCGGTGAAGGGAGAGCAGCTGAGAGGCGGGAGGTGAGAGCAGGAACACGATGTGGGGGAGGGGCCATGGGGCAGCAGCGGCAGAAAGAAGGCAAAACGCAAGGAAAAAACAGAGGCAAACAGAGAAACAGGCAAAAAAGGCAAAGACAGAAAAACAAAACATAAAAAGACAGAATAAACAGCAAACAGAAAAAGACAGAAAAAGGCTGACAGAGCGGACCAGCAGAAGAGCGGGCTCCTTCCTGGACCACCCGGGATGAAGCACAGGCAGGAGCCTGTGGGTGGAGTAGGGCCTCAAACACCTACCTGGGGTCATCAGAATGCACTGGGGGCAGTTCCGTAAGGATGGAGCTGCGCAAGGTGAGAGCAGTTGCCCTGACCAGGAAGTCAGAGGTCTTGCTCCTAGTAGAAGGTATCAACAAATGGGGAAAATTTAAAATAGAATTGGACATAGCATAATTTATGGTAGTAAGAATATTAGGTGGTAGCAAGCATTGAACCAGTGGATATGCAACCCAGTAAAAGAAGAGGAGCGAAGCACTGTATGGTCATTCACATTATAGATAATCACCCACTCATTTGAGAAAACTACCATCAGTTGAGCTTGACTATTCATATTCAAAATATGAACAGTATGATAGTTTGAATAAAGAATAGCCGTAGAGAAGAAAGCATTCGGTGGACAATCAGACCGGAGGCCAAGTTAAATGATGTACTCAATTCAGAACTGAAGCATGCACATGGACTGTTTATTACAAGGGAAGACGACATTCAGTGGCAATCCTTAAACACATATTTAGTTGTTGTGGCACTAGAAAGTGTTAAATTATGTTTGGAGCACCTTTAGGCTATTAATTGTATGATCAATTCTGAGTTGGTAAACCCTGTCACTATAAATATGTTTAATATATTATATTTATGAGTGGCCATGTTAATAGTCCCCATTAATAGTGTATGTATTGCCAGACTATTTGGAAGATGTTGATAGCAATATATAATTATGGAGGACCCATTAACTCTATATTCCAAAGCCAAAACTACCTCAGCTGTCCACAGGTCCAAAGCATTTGATCACTGGAGCCCTCTATACTCCACCACCCCCAAGTCACACTAGAATCTTTCTTTATATTTTATTCTGATGGATACTTCTAACTGCTGATTCCTCGCCTTTTGAATATTCCCCAGGTGTCAGACTGGATCTGGAAAATGTTTAGCTTTACCATGTTGTTAGACCTGGCACCACTGACGTGGGTCTCCCTTCCATTTTTCGCTTTGTCTCCTCTGTGTTTGCTGGTGTTAGATGCTCTGGGCGCTGTGCCACTGCCATTCAGTGCCACAGCGCAAATGCTCCCTATTGTAAATTAACTGCATTACCTTCTATAATCCTAATTGACCCAAGGAACCTGATAGGAAAGCCAAATTTAGTATGCCTGAGCTCAGAATATTAAAGTGCATCTGGTAGTGAAGATTATTTTCATATTCTGTGGTTGAAAATGCCATTTTTAGAAAGTGGGTATTTTCTTGCCTAAACCTTCCAGTGTGCTCTACTGTTATGTGTATTGGCTGTCTGGTTTTGGAGGGACAGGGCAGGCTGAGCCCGACCTGGATTGAATAGAGAAATCTGCAGTTGGAGTATGGGGATGGGTGACCCTTTGATCTGAGCAGGGCTGTGCCTGGCAAGGTGAATGATGGCTCCACCTCCCACTGTGCGTCTGATAGTAGACCCCCTCTTCCTGAAAGGCAGGATACAGCCTTGTAAACAAAGTGCTCCAGGATGACACCAAACTGGTTCTGGCTGGGTTCAGTGATTTGTAACTTTTTGAGGACGAAGACTTTTGGGGTAAAAGATCTGTGCTAAAACCCCTACACGGTGTGTTACTTCTGGATGTCAAGACGAACCTCTGTCCGTGTAACTAGAGGGAAAGGACTTTGAAACTTTCATCCATCTTGCTGAAGCAACTACCCAAGGGCCTGATTTGAACTTGCTTCCTGCTGAAGATTCAGGGACATTAGACTTCACCCATCAGCCACCCTGACTCCTATTTGAGGGGAATTCTACTTGCAGGTGAGGCCTCTGTTGAGAATTCCAGAGCCTCTGGTTCTACTGCGGGGAACAAGGGCTGAAAGTCATCATATCGCTATTGTGGGCCGTCGCAGCTGAGGAGATGTTGCCGCTGAGAGCCCACATTTGCCCTACTACGAAAATCATCATTATCGCTATTGTGAGCCGTCGCAGCTGAGGAGCTGTTGCTGCTGAGAGCCCGCATTTGCCTGTGTTACCCAAGTCATCGCTATCGCCATTGTGGGCCGCAGCAGCTGAGGAGCTGTTGCTGCTTAGAGCCCACATTTGCCTGTGTTACCCAAATCATCGCTATCGCCATTGTGGGCCGCCGCAGTTGAGGAGCTGTTGCCGCTGAGAGCCGGCATTTGCCTGTGTTACCCAAGTCATTGCTATCGCCATTGTGGGCCGCTGCAGCTGAGGAGCTGGTGGCGCTGAGAGCCTGCATTTGTCTGTGTTACCAAAGTCATTGTTATCGCTATTGTGGGCCGCTGCAGCTGAGGAGCTGTTGCTGCTAAGAGCCCGCATTTGCCTGTGTTACCCAAATCATTGCTATCGCCATTGTGGGCCGCTGCAGCTGAGGAGCTGTGCAGCAGAGTGCCCGCATTTGCCGTCTTACGAGAATCATCGCAGTCGCTATTGTAGGCCGCTGCAGCTGAGGAGCTGTGCTGCTGAGTGCCCGCATTTGCCATGCTACGAGAATCATCGCAATCGCTATTGTGGGCTGCTGCAGCTGAGGAGCTGTGCCGCTGAGTGCCCGCATTTGCCGTCCTACGAGAATCATCGACATCGCTAGTGTTGGCCGCTGCAGCTGAGGAGCTGTGCCGCTGAGTGCCCGCACTAATCACCACTTCGAGGATCTTATTATCACCTGCGTGTGCCGCTGGGTGCCCGCCTTAAGCCCCACCCCAGGATTATCATGAGTGCACGCTGCGGACCGCTACAGCAGGGCGCTGTGGCCGCTGCGAGTCCGCCTGTTATCACCGCGGCTTCCTTGTGAGGCTGCGTGCCGTGCCCCCTTTAAATCTCAGGTACATTGTGCATCACCGGGTCGCGTGGACCCCGGCCTCGAGCGAAGTTCACTCCATTTTGAGTGCCTTGATTGCTTTTGAAGTGTATCTGTAATTATGTGCATTGTAGTTTCTTGAGCACTTTTAAGCCTCGTGTTCAGGCTTCCCAGGTGGTCAGGTGTGTGAGCCCCGTGAGTTCTCCGAGTGATTTGTGAATATTTTGCCAGCATGATTGTATTGTGGGGCAGCTCCAGAACATATGATATAAATCTGCTTATGCATTGTGGTTTCTGGAGTGCTTTTAAGCCTTGTTTTCAGTCTATATAAAGATAACTATTTTTCTATAACTACTTGTGGTGTCTGTTTGTAGCGTCCTTCCTGCGTTATTGTGTATGGTCATAAATGCTTCACACACTGCCTCTGAGATAGGCCTGTCTGCTCGTGCTGCGTTACCACAGGGTTGAGCAGGTGTTGTCAAAGGGTGTAGCCCTCTTACTCTGACTTAGGAAGAAGGATCCCTAGTTGGACCTCGGCGCCAGCCGCTGCCAACTAGAGATCCCCATTTCTAAAATAGGTGGTCAGCGGTGAGGATCAGGACTTGCATTTATGATCCACATACAATAACTAGTGTACGCTACTAGTGAGTGTAGGCCTAGGCGCAACCACATACGGTTTGATTTTGTTCTATTGTTGATTGTAATTGCCAGTTATGTCTACAATGGGTAGGCCAACGTCCAATGCTTCGGAGGATCTCATCTTTCAGGAAGATAGGTTAGAAACCTACACTGCCAAATAGCTAAAGTCTTTTTGCAAGCGATTCACAGTCCCTGTTGCAGGTCTCTCTAGGAAGGAGGAGTATCAGAAGGCCCTTAAGGCCTGGTTAGAAGCGAGAGTTTCCGCTAGGGATGAGGGAGAGAATGCTGGAGGGCAGCAGGATGACGAAGTGGATTTAGTGGGAGGTAAAGCACTTTCCAATCCAGGTACTTGTGTGTCCTCAAAGGGTCTGTCTCCAGAAAAGATGGAGGACAGGGAGAGAGATAGGAGGCATAGTTTTGAGATGGCCAAGTTAGAAGGTCAGAAGGACCTAGAGAGTAAGAAGTTGGATATTGAGAATAACAGGTTGGCATTTGAACTTGAGAAAATGAGAGTATTGAGGGAGTTGGAGATCAAGGCTAAGAGTTCAGAGATCTCCCCCTCTGGTGGCAGCATACTGTTAGTACCTACCGAGAGTAGAGTTTACATACCTAAGGATGTCATCAAGGATTTCCATAAGAGTGAGGCTATTGGGCAATGGTTTGCTGCATATGAGATAGCCATGGTGTCCCACCGGGTCCCCGACAAGGATTGGGGAGCGGGGTTGTGGGGATGCTTTGTGAGTGATGGGAGGGATACCCTGTTGGATCTGCCTGACGATAGCACGATGGTGTATGCCCATATGAAAAAGGCCTTGATGACTCGATATGGTTTGACCCCAGAAATGTACAGGCAGAGATTTAGAAACTGTAAGATGTTAGAGGGTACCACTTGGGTTGAATATGTGTCTTTTTGTTTTTGCAGAGCAATGGATCGCTGGGTAAAGGGTAGCAAAGTGGAAATGTTTGAGCAATTGTATGATTTGTTTGCATGGGAGCATTTATCTAGTAACTGTTTTCCAGAGGTATGCCGGCAACTTATTGATAGCAAGCTAACTAATCCTAGGAAGCTTGCTGAGGAGGCGGACCACTGGGTGAGCACCCGGGTTCACAAGGGTCCTGTGGGAGACTTCGCCAAAGGTGGGCAGGGTCCCCAGCAGAGAAGTGGGGGGGGGGGGTGGCAGGGGTAAACCGAGGGAGTTCCAGAGAGGGCCCAAGGTAATTCCCAAGGGAACCAAGGAGTGGTGTCCCAGCCTCCCCCTGAGAAGACGCTAGTGCCCCCGACGGGTAGGCCTGTTCAGAGGGGTCCCCTTACTTGTTTTAAGTGTGGTCAAGTGGGCCACTGGTATTACAATCCCCAGTGTCCCCAGAGGGACTCCAATGCACCACCATGTGCGCCCCCCGCCAGATTGCTATTCTCCTGGAAGGGGAGGAGATGGGTGCCCAAGGTGGGTGGGATCCGTAGAATTGACCCTTGTCTCGCTAGGAGACTTTGAGAAGGTCCCTTAACCCCATGCTGCCTGATAACACTAAGAAGCACAGGCAGTGGTTGGCCATCAATGGCCATAGGGTGGAGGCTCTGAGGGACACAGGTGCTAGTGTGACTGCTGTCAGCTTCTGGTTGGTGTCCAAAGAGCAGGTTGTCCCCCATGCTTTCTGCCCAGTAGTGTCAGCAGACAACTCTGAGAGCCAGTGAGAGGTGGCTCAAGTTCCCTTTGAGTGGGGGGTCTCAGGAACTCTTCAAGTAGCTGTGAGGCCAGCCATGCCAGTAGACTGTCTGTTGGGCAACGATTTAGTGAACCCCCCGTGGGCTATGGTGGAGAGGAAATCTCACTTGGAAATGGGTCTGCCTGAGTGGGCCTACGCGACCACTCGGTTCATGGCTGCCAGTAAGGATGTTCAGAAGGACCTGGAGCCTGAAAGTATGGCCCAGGCCTCTGCCTTAGAGAGAAGGGGTAGGGGCGTGGGAAACTGGCCCCCATGGTTCCCACGGTCCAGGAGGGAGCAGACCTTGAGGGGGATGCCCTGGAACCTACAGGGGAACAAGTAGCCGAACTTGAGGACCTGCCTGAGCTGACCCATTGGCAGCAGGAAGGAAGGCCCACCAGAGAGGAATTTTGTGAACAGCAGAGAACGTGCCCTTCTCTTGAGGGGCTGCGGCGACAGGCGGCAGCCCAGGCAGCAGGTGATCAGTCAGGATCACATCTGATCTATTGGGAGAATGACCTCCTTTACAGCGAGCCTAAGGTTGCTGAGCCTGGGTCAGCCCGTGTGCTGGTGGTACCCCAGCGTTTCAGAGCCTTCCTACTGGGGTTGGCACATGATGTGCCATTGGCCGGACATCTGGGGCAGACCAAAACCTTCGAAAGGCTGGTAACCCACTTTCATTGGCCCCAGATGCGCAGGAGCTCAAATGCTCACTGCGGGACATGTGAAACTTGCCAGGCAAGTGGGAAGAGTGGGGGGAAGATCAAGGCCCCACTCCAGCCCTTTCCAGTTGTCAGTACCCCATTCGAGCGAGTGGGCATTGACATCGTGGGGCCTCTGGACCCCAAGACAGCCATGGGCAACAGGTTCATTAAGTGGACCGGCCCCTTTGAGGTGGTAGAGGACAAGAGTCCTGTTACCTACATGGTGGACTTGTGGTCTCCCAGGAACCCTTGCAGGTCCTGCATGTTAACTGCCTGAAGCCCCACTTTGAGAGGTCTGAAGTGAGCATGCTTCTGGCCACCGATGCTGGAATGGAAGAGGAGAGTGAGCCTCTTCCTGACCTCCTGTGTGCAGAGGAACAAGATGGGTCAGTGGAGGGTGTGTTCCTCTCCACCACACTAACCCCTGAGCAGCAGAGCGATTGTCACCAACTGTTGGGGCAATTCAGTGATCTGTTCTCCCTGGTGCCTAGTGTCACTGATTAGTGCGTCCATGACGTAGACACTGGGGACAGTCCTCCTGTTAAGCACAAGGCTTACCGAGTGACTGACCGGATCAGGGCATGCATTAAGGAGGAGGTCTCCAAAATGTTTGCTTTAGGGGTGATTGAGTCTTCTAGCAGCCCTTGGTCCAGCCCCGTGGTCCTGGTACCAAAAGCTACCACGCCTGGTGCCACCCCAGAACTTCTGTTCTGCGTGGACTACCGAGGTCTCAATTCAGTCACGAAGACTGACGCGCACCCCATCCCCAGAGCTGATGAGCTCATAGATCGGCTAGGGGCTGCCCGGTACCTCAGCACATTTTATTTGACGTCTGGGTATTGGCAGATCGCCTTGACGGATGGGGCAAAGGAGAGGTCCGCATTCTCCACACCAGATGGGCACTACCAGTTCCGGGTGATGCCCTTTGGGATGAAGAATGCCCCTGCCACCTCTCAGAGGTTGGTCAACAGGGTATTGGTTGAGCTGGAAGATTTCAGTGCCACCTACCTGGATGACATTGCAGTGTTTAGTTCCTCATGGGAGGACCACCTGCCCCACCTCTGGGAAGTGTTGATGGCACTGCGAAAGGCAGGCCTCACAATCAGGGCAAGTAAGGGCCAGATTGGGCAGGGTTCTGTGGTGTACTTGGGACACCAGTTGGGGAGCGGCCAGGTGGCGCCCCTACAGCCCAAGATCGAAACCATCCTGGCTTGGGAGCCCCCAAAGACCCAGACACAGGTGAGAGCCTTTTTTAGGACTCACGGGCTATTACAGGAGATTTGTCAAGGGGTATGGCAACATTGTTGCACCCTTGACTGAGCTGACTTCTAAGAAGCAGCCAGAGATTGTGAACTGGACTGACACCTGTCAGAAAGCTTTTGACGCCCTGAAGACTGCCACGTGCACAGCACCTGTACTTCTGGCGCCCAACTTTTTAAAATAATTTGTTGTCCAGACAGACGCTTCCGAGCATGGTGTGGGGGCCGTTGTGTCACAGATCAATTAGGAGGGCCTAGACCAGCCTGTAGCCTTCATTAGTAGGAGGTTACTTCCATGGGAACAGAGGTGGAGTGCAATTGAGTGTGAGGCATTTGCTGTGGCCTGGGCACTGAAGAAACTGAGACCATACCTGTTTGGGACTCACTTCCGGGTTCAGACAGACCACAGGCCCCTCAGATGGTTGATGCAGATGAGGGAAGAGAATCCAAAGTTGTTGAGGTGGTCCAGTGATGAGAACTCCCAAGTGGGTGGGTAGTTCTCCCCACATTTCAGCTGGAGGGGATGCGTGTTAGACCTGGCACCATTGGCGTGGGTCTCCCTTCCATTTTTCGCTTGTCTCCTCTGTATTTGCTGGTTGTCAGGTGCTCTGGGCACTGTGCCACTGCCAATTAGTGCCACAGCGCAAATGCTCCCTATTGTAAATTAACTGCATTACCTTCTATAATCCTAATTGACCCAAGGAACATGATAGGAAAGCCGAATTTAGTATGCCTAAGCTCAGAATATTAAAGTGAATCTGATAGTGATGATTTCCATATTCTGTGGTTGAAAATACCACTTTTAGAAAGTGGGTATTTTCTTGCCTAACCTTCCAGTGTGCTCTGCTGTTATGTCTATTGGCTGTCTGGTTTTGGAGGGACAGTGCAGGCTGAGCCTGACCTCGATTGAATAGAGAGATCTGCAGTTGGAGTATGGGGAGGGGTGACCCTTTGATCTGAGCAGGGCTGTGACTTGCAAGGTGAATGATGGCTCCACCTCCCACTGTGCGTCCGATAGCAGACCCCCACTTCCTGAAAGGCAGGATGCAGCCTTGTACACAAAGTGCTCCAGGATGACACCAAACTGGTTCTGGCTAGGTGCAGTGATTTGTGACTTTTTGAGGACAAAGACTTTTGTGGTATAAAGATCTGTGCTAAAACCCCTACATGATGTGTTACTTCTGGATGTCAAGACGAACCTCTGTCCGTGTACCTAGAGGGAAAGGGCTTTGAAACTTTCATCCATCTTGCTGAAGCAACTACCCAAGGGCCTGATTTGAACTTCCCTCCTGCTGAAGTCTCAGGGACATTAGACTTCACCCATCAGCTGCCCGGATTCCTATTTGAGGGGAATTCTACTCACAGGTGAGGCCTCTGTTGAGAATTCCAGAGCCTCTGGTTCTACTGCAGGGAACACGGGCTGAAAGTCATCGCTATCGCCATTGTGGGCCGCTGCAGCTGAGGAGCTGGTGCCGCTGTGAGCTCGCATTTGCCTGTGTTACCAAAGTCATCGTTATCGCTTTTGTGGGCCGCCGCAGCTGAGGAGCTGTTGCCGCTGAGAACCTGCATTTGCCTGTGTTACCAAAATCATCGCTATCGCTATTGTGGGCCGCTGCAGCTGAGGAGCTGTGCCGCTGAGTGCCCGCATTTGCCGTCCTACGAGAAACATCGCAATCGCTATTGTGGGCCGCTGCAGCTGAGGAGCTGTGCCACTGAGTTCCCGCATTTGCAGTCCTACGAGAATCATCACCATCGCTAGTGTGGGCCGCTGCAGCTGAGGAGCTGTGCCGCTGAGTGCCCGCACTAGTCACCACTTCGAGGATCTTGTTATCACCTGCGTGTGCCGCTGGGTGGCCGCCTTAAGCCCCGCCCCAGGATTATCATGAGTGCAATATGCGGACCGCTACAGACGGGCGCTGTGGCCGCTGCGAGTCCGCCTGTCATCACCGCGGCTTCCTTGTGAGGCTGCGTGCCGTGCCCCCTTCAAATCTCAGGTACATTGTGCATCACCGGGTCGCTTGGACCCTGGCCTCGAACTAAGTTCGTTCCACTCGCTTTTTGAGTGCCTTGATTGCTTTTGAAGTGAATCTGTAATTATGTGCATTGTGGTTTGCCCTTTTTTTTATTTTAACCATGTTTTTATTGGCATTTATAGTTTACAATAACAAATTGCGTTAGGATACAGTAGATTGGATTGCAATTCTCTCAGTTTACATCGTGGTACAGTGCTATTCATACAATAATTAGACAGTTATCCTGGCAACAGTAAGGCTTGATGCTAAGTGATTGCCATATAGAACTGGGGGGCGAAACTGGGGGGGTATTCATGGAATTCTGGGTACTGTTGTCAGATGAGGGATCAGGGCGATATATGCCACACTAGTCGGTACAGCTGTACGCTACTAGAGATAAGGGGTAACGTATAGTCGGTCACGCTCCGACATCTGACCTTCGGGTGTGGTGTGCTGTATGGTGTTAAACACCAGTGTATCTACGTGTGCGCTGCGGGAGGAGATCCGGGGTGTGTATTTGCGGACTGAGCTGGTGATTGTGACGTCATCGATACATGCGTGTCGCAATCTGGGTTATCACGGAGCGGTGATTGTTTGAATTGGTGCAGTAATAGGGCCCACTCCATGGAAACGGGAAGCTTACATGTCCCTTTCACCTCTTCCTCTCGCAGTGTTTCTTCCTCTGCTGCTGCCAATTTGTGTACTGCTCCCACCCATGCCGCGATCGGAGGGCCTGTGGGAGATCGCCAGTGCATGGCTATGCTCCGTTTAGCTAGTAAAATGGCCAATGAGATAAACCTAATGGGCCCTTTGTGTTGCTTCTGTTTCCGAATGATACCCAGTGCACAGGCTTCCCAGGTGGTCAGGTGTGTGAGCCCGGTGAGTTCTCCGAGTGATTTGTGAATATTTTTCCAGTATGATTGTATTGTGTGGCAGCTCCAGAACATATGATAAAAATCTGCTTATGCATTGTGGTTTCTTGTGTGCTTTTAAGCCTCTTGTTCAGTCTATATAAAGATAACAATTTTTCTATAACTACTTTTGGTGTCCGTTTGTAGCGTCCTTCCTGCGTTATTGTGTATGGTCATAAATGCTTCACACACTGCCTCTGAGATAGGCCTGTCTACTCGTGCTACGTTACCACAGGGTTGAGCAGGAGTTGTCAAAGGGTGTAGCCCCCTTACTCTGACTTAGGAAGAAGGATCCCTATTTGGACCTCGGCGCCAGCCGCTGCCAACTAGAGAACTCCATTTCTAACACGTGTGCTGGTATGTGGTGTCCATGCGGATGTCATTCTATTCCTGGAGTGACATGCGGAGCCACTTATAAGTGCCACCCATGCACGCCAACAACAGTTCATTGCTTCCCTCAACACCTATCACTGACCTGGAGCTACCCCTTTTGTCTTCACGAGACCATTTCCTACAAGAATTTACTTTAAACTTCCAGTGTGCAAGGGAAATGTCCTCCATCCTCCCCCCAAAACTACAGGGTTCTAACCTTGTAAGGACTATTGCAAGCAGTTGTCTGTGACAGATCCCCATCAGATTTGTCTTTAGTGCTTGACTCCAAGACCTGTAGTGACTGGGCCTTAATGAATGGGTAGGCCATTTGGGACCAAGTGTAGCTGCTATACATTGCCAATTAGTGGAAAACTATGTGCCGTGACCAGTCGAAGTATTAGCAAAGGTCCCATTCCCGTGGCAGATCTTCATCGGGGTCGAAATTATTGGGTAAGTCAAAAAATGAAGCACAAAAACTACAAGTTGGACTCTGCCACTTCCTGTCACTCTCAAACTCCTGAGAAGGTGTGAGGCTGTAAATGTGCCTCTTGGTCTAACTCCCAAACTCTTTCTTCCTCGGGGCTATTCCAACTCTTCTCTTGGGTCAACCCAACTTTCCTGGTCCCTCACTGACACTGCTGCAAATTCCCAAGTTCTGCAAAGTTATGCTGCGTCTCTTCGAAACCCTGCTAGCTCCCTCTGGGGTGCCTATGGGGTGCCTCTGGGCCTAAAGGAACCTCTTCGATGTCCTCTACCTGGAACTCTGCCGGCGGGTCTGCCCTAGGTGCAAGTTGCAACCACTGGATCTGTGAGAGGCACCACCTCGGCTTCAGGGCCGATGTCGGGTTTGGCGCCAGAATCCATTCCATACCCTTGAGTATCAACACTAATGCCAGGCAATGAAGCACAAGCATAGTGCTCTCCGACTCTAAGCTGATTACACTGTGACTTCGACCAAGGCTGCCCTGATGCCACTGGGCCATAGACTTACTGCAACCCATCGTACTTTGATTCATTGCACTTGCCTCACTGAAGGGCCCATATCCTCCACAAACCTTTTGGCACAGACTTCGATAATGACCATTATGATGAAGGAGACCTTTCTGTTCAACCCTATACTGATGACCACTGGTATGATGAGTTGCAAGATTTCAGTGGCCTGGACACTTCTCTAGACACTAGGCTTATCTATCAACCTGGGCACCTACTGAAGAAAGTGCCTCCGTCGTAGTAGAGATTCAGAGGGTGACTGAGGTTCTTGACTTCCAATTGCCCACGATGGAGGTGAAAACCAGTGTCCTCACTGAAGTCCTTCAGTTCAGACAAACTAACTCTGAGCCTCTACTACCTTACAGTGAGGCTCTCACAGGCACCCTTCTTGGGACATGGAGAAAGCCATGTTTCAGACCCCCGTGAACAGGGCCCTGCCTCATGCGATTTGGCCTTCCTAATGCAACATCCAACTCTGGGTAGCTTAGTGGTGGAGACATTCATGAGCAAGGTCAACACCAATGCCTTGCCTACAGCCCTAACACATTGAGAATCTATGAGCCTTGAAACCTTTGGGAAGCGCATGCTCTCATCAACCAGCCTGGCTTTATGGTCCATCAACTACAGCTGCCTGTTGGGCCGCTATAATCATGCCCTCTTGTATTCTGTTGCTTAGGTCCTGCCTGTAGTTCCTAAAGACTTAAGCCATTTAGGATGGCGTCAATGTGGCAAAATTCACAATTCGTTATGGGTTGGATACTGCAGATTGCCTTAATCGAGCTAGTGGCATCAGCATGACACTTAGCAGACACACCTAGGTAAGGTCTGCGGGCTTCTCTGGGGATGCCCTATCTTCCTTGATGGACATGTCCTTCGATGTCTATTACCTTTTTGGTGAGAAGGCAGGTTCTGCCCTCGATCTCTTTAAATAAAGCATGGCTCGCCACACTCATTGAACCTGTCTTCCCAAGTGTGTTAGTTCCACCAGTGGTTCTTCTCCCTCCATGCAACTGGTAGGGGTTTCAGTACCACCAGAAACCAGCCCAGCAGATCCTATAGCCTTTTCAAGGTCGAGGTAACGGTACCCACAGACCACATGAACAGGGGCGCAGTGTGCAGCCTAGTACCCTGCCTCTCCAGCTGCTGCAGCCTGAAAACCTCTTTAGTGAGTTCTTCAAGAAACACAGTCATTCTGTTGGATTCAAGATCCAACATTTTCTCCCCGGCTGGCAAGCCATCATTTCGGAAAAAGTGGGTCCTATAAGTTGTCCAGCTGGGTTACAACCTTCTATTTATTTTCACCTTCCACCGCCCTCACAGTAGCTGACTGAGTACTATCTGTCCATTTTGAAGCATAAAGTACATGTCATTTTGGCCAGAGGTCCCATAGAAATGGTACCAGCTTCTGATTGCTACTCCTGCTACTTTTTGATATCAAGGATCACAGAGGCCTTAGGCCTATTTTAGACCCCTGCCCTGTCAATGCCTTTCTAAGAAAAGGAAAATTCAGGATGCTCACTCTGGCCCAGGTCTTGTCTACCTGGAGATTGGATGACAGTGTTGGACCTGCAGGATGTTTAATTCCATATTACTGGCCTGCAGGTGCAATGTATGTTTTATAGAGTGGGGCTGAAGCTCTTTCAGTTCAATGTGCTCCCCTTTAGTCTCACCAGTGCCCCTCGCGTGTTCACGATAATGATCGCGGTGGTTACAGCACAACTACCGGGGTAGGAGGTACCAGTCTTCCACTACCTCGACAACTGGCTGCTGAAGATTGGTTAAGCCCATGCAGTAGTCACCCGCCTCCAGACTATAGTGTACCTCTTAACATCCTTTGGCCTCACTATGAACAAGCACAAGTCACACCTGACTCCTTCTCAGAAGCTCCCTTTTATCAGAACTGTAGAGGACGCAGTTCAGTATTGTGCCTTTCCCTGGAGCAGAGAGTCCAGGTCATTTGTGCTAGGATCCTGATGTTTCAGCCTCTGTCCTGAATTTCACTTAGGATGACTCTGAGGCTGCTGGTACTGATGGCCTTCTGCATCCTAGTGGTCAGGCATATGAGGGCTCTGCAGTAGGATCTTAAGTCCCAGTGGGCACAGCATCTGGGGGATCCCTCCAACTACATCCAATTTTAGAGGAGACTAAACAAACTGCAGTGGTGGCTGCTGGACCGTGATTGGGTCAGCGGTGGACCCCTCTCCTTACCACACCAGAGCTATTAGTAGTGACCAATGCATCGCTTCTGTGTTGGAAAGACCATCTGTGAGAGGTGGCGATCCAGGGCATTTGGTCACAGGCAGAGGCCCAACTTCACATCAACCTCCTGTAGTTGCGGGCCATCCGCTTGGCGTTGAAATCCTTCCTGCCATCCATCAAAGGGAGGCTAGTGCAAATACTTACAGACAAAACCATTGCAATGTGGTACTGCAGCAAGTAGGGCGGGGTCGTGCCAGGAGGCACTACACCTCTGGAAGTGGCTTAATAACCAAAGGATTTTCCTGGTGGTACACCACCTGGAAGGATCTCTAAACGCCAGGGCAGACAAACTCAGCCACTGACGCCCAAGGTTCTTCCATGAATGGGGAGAACCTTGGCTCAATCTTTTTGCCACTCCAGAGAACACATAATGTCGGCATATTTGCACACTGGAGTTTCCAAGACTGCTCTCACTCAGACACACAGTCTGCCAAGAGTGGAGTTTGGGAATCCTGTGCACCCTTCTGCCCGCTGCCTCTCCTGCCTTGAGTTTTGAAGAAGATCAGCAATGACTGGGCTCAAGTCATCCTAGTGGCACTGGGTTGACTCAGGAGAATGTGGCATGTGGAACTCTTCGGCATGAGCATCTGTTTTTTGATCAGGCTATCTCTTCTGAAGGATCTTCTGTCGCAACAGCAGGGCAGGGCCTCAAACTCAGGACTGCACAATCTTTACCTCCAGGCTTGGCAATTGAATGGTGACAGCTGGCTGCATTCAATCTCTTTGTTTAGGTTGTTTATGTCAGCTTGGCAGCCAGGTGTCCCTCCACTAAATCAGGATAAACGTGCCATTGGAACAAATCTGTGGATTGATGCTATACTTAGCAAATTGATCTACTTCAGTCCTCTTTATTTAAACCTCCTGTTGTGATTTGTTTTTGTTAAAAGAAGTGTGCAACATTTGGCCTACTTCTTTCATTATGCCTCAGCAGGACCTGAATCTAATTCTTAAATTCCTCTTGTATATGCCCTTGAAGAACTACACAACTCTCCATTGTGGCTGCTCACTCTCAAGACAGTTTTCCTCGTCGCCATAACATCACTGTTATGTGAGTGAGTTGCAAACCCTCTCTGTGAACACGCCATGCATGAATTTCTTTTTGCACTAATTGGTCTTGAGGACCTGGGCTATCTTTCTTCCAAAAGTTGTGTCTCTTTTTCACTTCAGGCAAAAGAGAAACCTCCCGGAGTTCTTCGCTCCACCTCATCCCTTTGAGGTGGAAAAAAAAACTCCATCGGTTAGATCCTAAAAGAGCTCTCGGCTTTTACATTGATCGTACCAAACCCTATCGGCTAGACAATATGCTCTTTATTGGATTTACTGGAGTGAAAATTGGAAGGCAGTCCTGAAAATAACCATCTCTTGTTGGATAGTGTTCTGTATCAAAATCTGCTACACATTGCCAAAGAAGGAGCCCCCAAACGGATTACAGGCGCATGTCACCAGAGCCAAGGCTGCTATGACTACGTTAGCACATGGAGTGACTGTTCTGGATATTTGCAAGGATGCTACGTGGGAATCATTTCAAATGTTCATAAAGTTCTACTTTGGGACAGTTGGGAGGGTCACTCTGCCCATTTGGTCTTGCAACTCTTTTTGGTCTGAGACACTTCACAGACCCTCAAACTGTAGGATACTACCTTGGATTTCTATTCAAAAGTTGAGGAATCTGATGGTTAGAAGCATCCATCAAAGAAAAAGTTGCTTACCTTCTGTAATGCTATATCTGATGGATACTCTATCTAACCACAGATTCCTCACCAATCCTCCCCATTCTGCAAACTGGGCTACTGTTTCCATCCAAAAAGGTCCCAAGTCTAGAGATCTGCACACTAGTCATTTCCAATCTACTATGGACTTTGTGTCAGGGGGTGCGGACAGTTTAGAAAGCAACTGACCTTGACACATGGGTGGTGCTTATAGACAGCTCTGTACATCACTTCTGGAGTAGAATGATGGATCCTACTGGTGGACAGAGGCACTTAAGATTTCCCAGATCCGTTTTGACACTTGAGGAATATTCAAAAGGTAAAGAATCTGCAGTTAGTGCCCACAAGAAAGAGAATTACCAAAGGTAAGTAACTTGTTCTATGTTGCTCTGAAGAGCCACATGACATTAGCAATGTCATAAGGCACTTTCATCTAACACAGTGTGAAACACAATAACCCACAGACAGTGACTGTACAGTTTCTGTAGTAAGCATACAAAGATACATGCATATGAATATTTCCATTTAGCATAATCCATAAAGATTATCCTCGTTTTCCACGCAGATTATTAATGTTCGTTTAAAAGTTTGATAACGTTGATGTTTCTTAACTGCCTTTGCAGATCTCAGAGCCCCCATTGAAATATATATCCACCAGCTTCTTCCAACAACTGCAAGCAAACGTTTACGGGGAACAAATTGTATAAACGGTTGCACAAGCTATTGTTGCCCCCATTCTTAAAAGTCTTCCACAATAATGATACTTATTTTGACATGTTAGTGATGAGTCAACGAAAGCAGTCTAACTTATTTATGATCCTTTGTAGTTCTTCTCTATTGCTAATAATGTTGCTTGTAGAGTCTTAATCCCAATAATTGTTTTGTAATCATTGTAGTTAATTAGCTGTCTCAGTCTCTAAATGTTTGCTTGGTTAAGACATTTGGGAAAGGGGATAGTTTGATCTAAAACCACAAAAATAAAATAATCAAACATTTGGGAAAGGGGGATAGTTTGACCTAAAACAATCAAACACAGCTGATTGCATGGAGAGGAGATCCACAATTTTATTCAGACCTTGCCTTGCTCATTTGCCAGCTGCCTTATCTGGGCAACAAAGAGACCACTGATTTTCAAACTTTAAGATGGGTTGGCAAGCAATTCCAAAGAGACTTGTTAATAGCTTTTTCTATAATTTTATTTTTAATAACTTTCGTTACTGATTGTTTCCAATAACATGTCATGATAAACATTTGGCAGATTATGCATTACGAAAATCTTTTATAAACAACATATTGATGGATATTGTTAACTGTGCAGCAAGCATAATATTTGATACATATGGATCTATAATCGGAAATTTAGCTGTATCTGTATCCACAACTTATTATTTATATTATCAAAATAACCCACACGTTCACTACAGGATGGTGTTTGCGGTGACCTCCTTTAGCTTTGTATACGGGGATCCCCATAATAAGACAGCGGTCCATACCTCCCCTCCATTTTAGAACGTTCAGAGGGACAGCATCTCTCCATGTTTGTGCAATATCCATCTTCCCCAATGTGAGTCTCAGACGCAAGAGTGTTCTCCCTGCTCTTGTGAATACTTATCCAGTATATTAAAGATGGCAATCTTTGGGTTGAGGTCAATTGGTCTTTGTAATACATTTCTGAAAGTCCTGAAAATCCCTTTCCAGAAGGGTTTCAGTTTGGGGCATAGCCATAAGGTATGACTAAAGTCGCCTATTGTTGTTTTACATCGCAAGAATTCTGGCCTGGTTACCCTGTGGCACTTCCAAAGCCTTTCATGTGTTAAGTAGACACGGTGTAATTATTTGAATTGAATCAAGCACAGCCTAATCGTGACTTCCACCTCCAATCCCCTCTCCTCCTCTATGTACCCAATGTCAGCTTCCCATTTCTCTCTTTTTGGGGGACCTTTGTAATCCAGTCCTTCACTTCCAACATAAATCCTGGTGCATTCCCAACCGCACCACCGGATTGGAAATCCAAGTGGCTGGATACCTCGGGGAATAATATGTTTTCTTCCACCAGCCTGGCACTGCAGCCTGTGAAAACAGTTTGCCGTTTGGGCCACTATTCCTACTCTATGTTGGATACTGTTGCGCAGGTACTGCCAATGGTCCCATAGGAGGCCTGGGCCATACTCTCCCAGACTGTTGCCAACAGGAGAGACGTGGCTAAGTTTACCATAAGATGTGGACTAGACATGACCGACTCACTGGCCATAGCGGTTTCATTGGCAGTGGCTTTATGACACCACACCTGGTTGAGGATGACTGACTTTTCTGGGGATATCCAAGCATCGCTTATGGACATGCCCTTTGATGGCTCCCGTCTACTAAGGCACGGTGGATTCAGCTCTGGATCTCTTTAAGGACAGCAAGGTTACAGCCAGGTTCTTGGGCCTTTCCACGCCCCTCACCACCCCCAGTCTGCCTTTTGCTCCTTTTGTGGCCATGGAGGGGTTTTACAGCCATGTCCATATCCGCCCAACCACCACACTGCACACGCTTCTCAGCCTCTGTGTGGCCGAGGATGCGGTACCCACAGGCCCTGTGGGTTGGGCAGTTAGCAGTCAGGTCAGTCCACCTCCCCCCCTTGCAGCCTCAGCATCCAAACCCTCCTAATCTGTCTTGTTACCATCAGGGGCTGTAGGATTCGCCATCACCTGTCCCACTGGTGGTCCATAACTTTGGACAGATGGGGTTTGCAGAACGTCCAAAGGGGATACCCACTCCCCTTCATAACCACCTCTCCCACCATGCCACCAACTTGAGACAGGCTGACAGAGGATCATCTGTTTTTTCCACCAGGAAGTGAAGACACTCTTGGCCAAGGGAGCCATAAAGAGGGTGCAGATGCCAGACGTAAGTCATAGTTGTTGTTTCAGCTACTTTCTGGTGCCGAAAGAGGATGGAGGCCTTTGTCCTATCCTAGACCTACGCCCTTTTAATTTCTTTCTCAAGAAGGAGAAGTTAAAAATGCTCACTCTAGCTCGTGTCCTGTCTGCCCTCGACCCAGTTGATTGGATGGTAGTAGGACTTGCAGCACGCATACTTTAATGTCCTCGTCCTGCTTGCCCGCAGACGTTACCTGTGGTTCATGGTGGTCCACCAGCTTTTCAGTTTGTCGTGCTTCCCTTTGGCCTCACCAGCGCCCCTTGGGTGTTCACCAAAGGGATGGTGGTGGTTGCAGCTCATCTGCGGAGATCAGGGGTGCCAGTCTTCCCCTGTCTTGACAACTGTCTGTTGAAAGCAGGCTCGCCCCAGGCTGTTGTCTTCCACCTCCAGACTATGGTGAACCTCCTGCACTTGCTGGGGTTCACTATCAACATGCCGACGTCACACCTGACTCCCTCTCAGAAGCTCTTTTTCATCAGAGCCATTCTAGACACAGTGTAGTTTTGAGCTTATGCTCCTGAACGGTGAGTCCAGGATTATCAGGCTATGATACTGATGTCTCAGCCTCTATCTTGAATTTCTGTGAGACTGACTCTTTGGCTGCTGGTGACACATGCCGGTTAGCATATGCATGCTCTGCAGTGTGACCTGAAGTTCCGGTGGGCAAAGCATCAGGCTAATCTCTATGACATGCTCCAGATCTTGGAAGGAACTACAAAAGACCTGCGATGGTGGCTTACAAACCACGATTGGGTCAGCGGCAGACTCCTCTCCCTTTCCCAACCAGATCTCACAGTAGTGACAGATTCGTCACTCCTGGGATGTGGCGGCCATCTGCTAGAGGTGGAGATCAGAGGACTCTGACTTCTGGCAGAATTTGGACTCCACGTCACCCTGTGGAAGCCCTGAGCGATCCGATAGGCATTGCACGCCTTTCTGCTCTCCATCAAGCGAAAGCTAGTGTAGGTGTTAACGGACAACTCCAGTACCATGTATGTGGTACTGCAACAAACATGACATGGTGGGGTCGTAGACCCATTGTCAGGAGGCCCTGCACCTCTGGACATGGCTGGAACAGCAGTGCATATCCCTGGTAGTTCAACACCTGGCGGGCTCTCTGAACACCATGGTGGACAAACTCAGCCGAAGATGCCTAGCAGATCACGAATGTCGTCTCCTCCAGGAGGTGGTGCTAGGTCTCTTTCAGCAGTGGGGAGAGCCTTGCTTAGCTCTGTTCACCACCTCTGAGAGTGCACAATGTCTGCAGTTGTACGCGCTTGAGTTTCCAAGGCGGCTCTGGCTCAGGGTGCCTTTTGTCTCGAGTGGAGCTCAGGCAACCTATACGTCCTTCCACCCATACCACTCCTGCACTCCTCATGAAGATCAGGAACTACTGGGCCAAAGTCATCCTTGTGGCTCCGAACAGGGCACAAAGAGTTTGATATCCTGAAATTTTGAGCAAGGCCATCGATTCTCGATCAGGCTGCCCCTTCGGGAGGATTTTATGTCGCAACCGCAGGGTAGGGTCCTTCACCCATACCTATCACCTCTTCCCCTTTATTGAATGGAGATAGAGCAGCAAAAGCTGACAGCTTTCGATCTTTTTCCCAAAGTCTAACGTTATCTTGTGTCACACTCAGCAAGGAAATCTGGTTAAGACAGTGAACTCTGCCAGTAACAGAAAAAGCAATACAAATAATGTCCATAACACATGTGTAAAATGTTTTAGTATGCAGAATTGTTTGAGTGGTGGTGTGAGAGGTGGTACTGTGGGGAAAATAAGGAACATAATAATGTTCAGGTGCCATCTCAAACAACTGTGACAATGCAGGGGGTAGTTTAATTGCTGCAAATCTAGTTCTTGTTCACTGCAGTATAAACAACATTCCCCATTATGCAGAGTAAGCGTCTGCTCGCACGCTGTCGTGCCAACAGAGTTGTGATGATGAGGCAATTCTTTCTATAAGTATCGCCTCAAATTTTTCCTTGGATAGCAGCATTCCGGAGAAGGTCCTGGACGACCGTGGCTAGAGTGGTAAGGGTGCACCTGCACCATTCACCACCCAGTTCAGCCGTACTGCCTCATTGTGTATGTTTGAAGATTGGCAGGCACAACAAAAGCGATAAACACAACGTCAGCACCTTCTCCCCTCCGTGCCGTGTATGCCAGATGAACCTATACTGGCTCCAGCATTCAAAGAGAGGTGATCTCTGTATTCTGGGTACTCCACACATTGAGCTTATGATTTGGCCTTAAGTGACATGGAAAAAAAGCTCTGTGTCAGTAACAGATCTTATTGAGTATTTTGGTTCTAACATTTTGGATATCCTGACATTTTGCATGTTGTGTGTACTGTGGAAGGAAATAAGCACTGTTACAGAGAGGATTGAGCTGTCACGTGCATTGTTTACTTTGCCATTTTAACAGGGTTATTCAAGAGTCCGTTGGTTAGCTCTTTTCCTTTGATGCAAGGCTTCCTAGCTTTGATGGTGGGCAATGGGTAGATCAATAATACAATATTGTATGGTAGAGCGGCAGTTGCGAGGGTCTGCGACCAATTGATGATTGATGTTCTCTTTTAAACTTCTGCTATTAAAGATACGCATCATGCAGAGTTTGCTGGGATAGGAATATTGTGTTTACCATCCCATATAAAAACAAAGAGCCTGATTTAGTTTACGGTGGATGGGTTACTCCGTCACAGCAGTGACAGATATCCCATCTGCCTAAATCTAAATCCCATAGGAAATAATGGCATTTAGATTTTGGTGGACGGGATATCCTTCACCGTTGTGACGGGGTAACCATCGCCGAAATCTAAATCAGGCCCAAAGTCTGTTCTTTACTTTTCAGATAATAAGGAGGGTTAAGGTTATGCAAATATATGTGTACAGTGAGAAGGAGGCTATCTCATAATAGCTTGTTTATTCTTTCTTCAGGTGTCCTTCCCAGCTGTTCCCTTCCCACATCCTTCCCTCGCTTGATCACCTCAAATTTCTGTGCTATTTTAGCATTACAGAATTGAGGCTATCGAGAGGTGGACTTTATTGAGCCTCCAACCGATCCTGAGGATTTTATCCGGCTGACATCTCGGCAGCCAGGCGTCCCTCCACCAAGACAGTATATTCCACCATTGGTCAATATTTGTGGCATGGTTTACAGAAAGACTGATCAATCCCCCTCTCTGTCTACCCTTTCTCAGGTTCTCCTTTTCATCCTTACTCTTGCCCTGCAGGGCTCTGCTCTGGGCACTCTCATGGGCTACCTCTTTGTTATTTCTGTTTTTTTGTGGTTGCTTGATCAGCCATCCCCCTGTAAATCTTACTGTATATAGGTTCTTGAAACATTTGTTTCCACCTTTCCCTTTCGTTGTGCCCCAGCGGTACCTCAATCTCGTCCTCACTTTCCTTATGTGTGCTCCTTTTGAGCATTTGCACAACTGTCCACTCAGGCTCCTTACCATCTGTAACAAATCAGGATGGAAGAACAGAAGGAGCCCCTAAATGTGGTTATTCTGTGCCTCTTTATTTCTGAGAGAACACAGCGAGGTTCTTTTTATCATAAAGGAATCGTTGCTCTGACTTCTTACTTTTGATCCGATCAAGAGGAGTTCTCCCCTGGAGTCTTCTTAACGCCAGATGCCCTCGGAGAAAACAAACATAGAACCAAAATAAATGACCATGTAGTGGGTCTCGCGTAATATTAGGGAGGGTAGTGATGGGACTTTGTGCACCTTAATGCAAGCCGTACACCAGTGTGAGGGAAGGGGAATTTTGGGCAGAGGCATTTATTCGTTGCTTAATGCCGCTTTAAGTAGCGTTAGAAACCCGCCTCCCCCTTAAAGCCCTTAGGCACGCTCGTACCTCTGTTAGTCACGCTCCTCCTGGAACGTGGCTCGCTTGTGCGTGGTTCCTTTGGGTCTCTTCACTTCCCCGGGATATGCCGGATACCGCCTTCGTCTCTCCAAGTCCCGCGTCAGAGGTCTTTGGCACCACATTGCTTTCGACTGAGAAGTCTGCCAAAGTCAGAGTACCGGATCCTTCGGTGTGGTGCTCCTCTGTAGCTTCTCTCCGCGGCATCTCCTCGCGTCCTGCAGTAGTCACACGCCCCTTGGTGTCGCTTCTGAGTTTTTCATTGCCGTCCTTTTCGCCTCCCATTGAATAAGGATGTAGGCTAAAAGTGACGTATTCTGGATGGGCGGGGCTTTCATCTCGGTAACAAGAAGGGCAGGGCATGGTCAGGTAAGATGTCCTTGTCCCGGCCATCAGAGTCACCATGTACCCGCCAGACAGAGGCCCTTTGACACCATCAAAATGGCTTTCTCGTAGCTATAACATTGGCCGGGAGGATCAGTGAGCTTCAGGCTTTATCATCCAAGCCTTCCTACTTCAATGTCTGCCCAGGCAAACTGGTGCTTCGTATGAGAGCTTACTTTCTACCAAAAGTGGTTACTCACTCTTGCGTAGGCCAATCCAACACCCTGCCTACTTTTTACTCTGTGCTGCATCCCTCCCAGGAAGAGGAGTGACTTCACCGGCTGGACCCAAAAATAGTGTTGTTGTTCTACTTTGACCACACACAAGAGTTCCAGGTGGGCGACCAACTCTTCGTAGGATATGTCGGAGTGAAGAAAGGACAGGCTATGAAGAAAGGACAGGCCATGCAGAAGCGGACCATCTCCACATGGATTGTGCTCTGTATCATAATCTGCTGCGCACTAGCTAATAAACAACCCGCTGAGGGTTTGCATGCTTACCTCACCATAGCGAAAGTTGCAACCACTGTGTTAGTATGCAGAGTTCTGGTCCTTGACATCTGCCAGACAGCAACGTGGGCCTCCTTGAATGTTCACAAAGCACTAATGCCTGGACAGTAAGGTCCGTAGAGATGGGCATTTTGCCTGTTCGGTCCTGCAGGGCTTACCCATATGCAATTGGTCCGCAGACCCATCTCCGGTGATGGTACTGCGTTGGTATCTATTCTAAGGCAAGAAATCTGTGGCTAGAAGTCTCTATCAGATAAACAAATTACGTACTTTCGGCAACTCCTCATCTGGTAGAGACTCTGTCTAGCCGCAGATTACTTACCGACCCACCCATTCTTCCTGCTCTGCGAATGTATTTCTAGGGACAGGGCTTTTCCCTTTTCATAGCCCTGGTTTTCCACATCAGTGATCAATGTTTTTCGTGGCTCCACGCTACTGGAATGGAAAGTCACTCAAAGAACCTGGTGTCAGTGCGCTAGGGTAGCGCCTATATAGGCACTGCACATGGCATTTCTGGGGTGGATGACCCTGCCAATGCCACGTGGAGCTGAGCAACGCCACCTACCAGTGCGCATGGGTTCTGCTCATGAAAAAAAAATCTGGATCCAGTCTTACACTTGGGGATAATTCTAAGGTGAGGAGTCTGCAGCTAGATAGATTCTATACCAGATAAAGTGTTACCAAAGGTAAGTCACTTGTTTGTGAGTGTGTCTCGACAGACCATGTCTATCATAGGTGCAATGTTTTCAGTGTAGGCATCCTTTTCTTTGTGTGTTAGTTGTATTCCCTGATATCTGATACTGCCCCCAGAGATTTGTATGTCATGTTTGCATACCCACCTGCCAGGTCTTCTGTTGGGCATAAAGGATATAGTTTATATTTCTTCCAATTAACCACCTTACCTGAAAATGTACTCAATGTCTAGGATTTTCAGCACATAGATGAGGAGGTTGTCAGCATATAAGCAAATTTTATGCGTCAGGTCATCAGACACCTGGACTTTGGTGACCTCCCTAAAGCTCCTTAATATCCATGCTAGTCACTAATTAGAAGAGGGGTGAAAAGAGGCATCCCTGATGTACTCCCCTCTCGAGATCCAACAGCTGTGAGAGTGTTCCTCCAACTCTGATAAGTTATCGCCATTCAGTGTATAGTGCATATGCTGTGGATCATGATCCAAATTCCCAAGAATTGCAACATTGAAAAAAAGGTAGTCCCAGGAAACATTGTCAAAGGCCTTCTCCAGGTCAACAAAAAGCAGTGCCAGTGGGGTGTTTAGTCACTGACCTTGGCCAGGGACATCTCAATGAAAGCTCATACTATATTGTGCCCCATCACTCTGTGAGGCATAAATTCACTTTGTTCTGTGTGGAACACAATGATAATTGTGGATGTGCAATTTGTCAATGCTTTTGCTTACATTGGCATTTATTAGCGAGATCAGCCTGTATGAGTCTGTCCTCTTTATAGGAAGTCCTGGTTTTGGTTTATTTATTGTATCGGGTTCAGAGGGTAAACTACACTCTGACCTGGCTTGTCGACATAGATCTAATAGGAGTTGCGTCGTGGTTGCGCTAAGGCACTTAAGGAATTCCATAGGGAATCTGTTTAGTCCCGGAGATTTACCAGATGTTATTTAGGACATCTGCAATCTCTTGGGGTGTTTATAGGAGCATCAATGTCTGATGCATCATCCTAGGACAAACTCTGCATTGGTGACAAAGCTAGATATAAGGGAAGCTCGTCCACTGAATCAGTAAATCTCTGCCTAATTAGGGTTCCATAATAGGATGCAAACTGTGCCGCAATTTCCTGTGGAAGGAGATGCTGTTCTCTACTCTGTCCCAGGAGATGGTGTATGTGTCAGGAGGCCCCTTCCCAGTGTGCTAGCCAATATGTCAACTTACTCGCCTTGTACCTTAATCTTACAGTCTACTGTGTGATGACAGCCAGGCCTGTTCCTCCTGTTCATATTCTGTTTTGGTGACTGTAGGGTATGAAATGCTTCTGTGGTGGGGTTATTTATATATTGTCTCTAAGCCTCCAAACTTTTACCTTCCATTTGTTGAAATCTAAAATCCCCCCCCCCCCCCCTCTTGTGGTGTGTTTTGAGACCGATAACTTTACTGTGTGTCCCACAGGAAACTCAGTGAGTCCACTGATCTCCGATTAAGCTCAAAGTATTCTGTTTTAGCTGCAAGAACAGAGTTTTTAACTCGCTGTAGGTCTGCTGTGGGCATCAGGAAGTAATCTAACCTGCAGAAGTATCTGTGAACCCCAGAGAAGAATGTATAGACTCACTCAAGTGAATGGAAATGTCTCCATACTTCATGTAGCCCCATGGTTATCAAAAAGTCAGCCAAGGGGGAATTCCATGCGGTCGCTGCAAGTTGTGGGCCAGGGCAGTCACAAATGTGGCTGCCAAGTCCATTGAAGATACCCCCTAAGATCAGAAGCCTTGGCGGGGATTGTTAAATAGCCTTGCCATAGCAAGACAAGAATGACCTGGTTAGGGGAAGTGGTGCATAAATTGAACACCCAGTGGGAGTGTATTGTGTGGAGACAATGAAAATGCACCTCAAGGAGGTGGTTCTCTTGTAGTAACAAGATATCTTCTCTACATCGCTTAGCGGTGCTAAGGAACACACTTGCATAACAATTTTCAGCAAATCCATTTACATTCCACTATATACAGTGTTTGTTTCTTTAAACCTTTATTTGTGAATTTTAGCAATTACAGACAGCGACATATCGCCACAAGAAGAAGCAGGAACAATACGTGTAAAACCAATTCTGAATTGCATACCAATACTACAAAGTCAATCACCCTGCTAGAGCATTCATGAGTGTCCGTTCAGGCATGTTTTGGTCCATAGAGTTTAACCGCTCTCCAATCAGCTCATAGTGCAGTTTGTGTGGTGACAGTCGCCATCTAACAACAGGGGTACAACTGAGCACCCAAGGAGGAGGAGGGACAAGAGGGGGGAAGAGGGGGAAACCTCTCTGGCAGTGCCGAAAAACAATTGGAGTGCAGATTTAGGAGGGGGACCCCCCCCCCCCCCACCCAGCACGCTTCGCATCCCATTCTCGCCTATCCATCCACCACCTGGGCCTGCATCTGATCATCACATTGCGCTTGTAAGAATCTTCGCAGTGGTTCCCATATATCCAAGGGTCGCGCTTGCGTGGGCATCAAATCCCAGAACTCAGACAGTTGTGTGTGGCAGAAGGCTACCTCTTTCAACCAGTCATCCCTACGCGGCGCACGTCTGCGGCCCCAGCATATCGCCACACGTCTCTTCGCCAGCTGCAATATCATGGCAGCAAGTCTTCTAATGCCTTTAGGTAAGTGTTTGACATAGTCTAGCAGAGCCATCAGCGGAGTATGCTCTATTCTGTGCTCCAGCATTTCATCGAACATATACCCCCAGAAATAGGCAACCTCACAACACTCCCATGCAAGGTGCATGAATGAGGCCTCGGGCGTCCCACATCGCACACAGCCTGCCTCCATGCTCAACCCTGCTTTACACAGCCACAACGGGGTTCTATAAAGTCTATGGAGAAATGTAAAATGAATTAATCTAAGCCTATAGTTTGGAGACATTTCCCTAGATTACGTGCAACAATAGGTCCACACACCCTCCTCAAAGGGAACTCCCAGGCACTCCTCCCAAGCGACCTGGGCTGGGGGCACACACAGAGGGTAGTTCCTCTGCATACCGGTGTACAGGCGCGTTATGAGTTTGCAGGAAAAGGGATTGGACAAGAATGCTTTCAAGACGTGGAATGTGGACGGCGCCACCGGGAAGGAGGCCAGCAGCTGATATGTCATCCTGTCCAGGAGTCCGTGTGCTCATCTCCCACGGCGGTGTCCAGGCCTATGAATACCCCATCTGGGAATGCCCGACCCATCGTATGCAGCTGGAGCCTGCGCAACCGCTGACAGACTCCTGTCTCCGCCGCGAAGGGCAGCCCCGGGTGTCCAGTCACCAGCACTGAGGGCGCAAACAGGGTGTCCAATACCGCCCACCGGCAAAGCATCTGCCATGCCCACACCGTACTGCCAACCGTGTCTATCCAAACCCACGGGCGGCTCTGCGCTCGGAACATCACCATATGCAGCGGACACTATATACAGTTAAAAAAGACTTGTGTTTTCTTGTGTATTGCCTGCCATGAGATTAAAACAGTACTGTGTATGTGGATCAATGGGTATGTATCCCCCATATGAATAATAACAACTTAATACAAACCTAATAAGCTATATACCCCACTCAATACATCTGTCATTTGCTGCCACTAATCTGTCAGCGAAGATTTGTGGAGTCCAAGGAAGAAATGACCCCATACCACTGCTTTCCCCACCCACCCCGTCCCATCCTTGAATATTCAGAATGAAATCAAAACAATACAAAATATAAGAAACCAATACGTTTATAACTCCCCCTCTAATTTATTAGGGGACAGTTAAGCTTATGTTCGATGACAGGCATAGCTTGGTTCGAAACCTAATAAGTGTAATAACACTGAGGAGTAGATAACAATGTCTGATAGCAGCCAGTTGGTAGCCGTTATTCACCAAGCATCTTGGCGATCCACCCTTTCTCTCATCCATCACACCTGCTCCACAATTGCATCATCCCTCTCATCAACTGATGATACCTGTGATATCTCCTTATGGGCATGCGCATAAGAGACCATTTGTTTTGTGAGCTTCTCGTCATCTACCCCCCATCCAGGCCTGATGCAATTTTGTTTCTGTTTACTAGCGCAAAGGTTGATTGTGTCCTCGTTCCCATCATCTGTCTCTGGGTCGTTGGAGCAGTACACTCCTGTGGGTGTTTGATGAGTCCGTGGGATGAAGGCTACGTCATTCCTCTATCCACTCCTAAGCTTCACTAGGGGATTTAAAAAAGAGGGTGCGATTCTGAAAATCATCTTTTAGTTTTATTGGGAAGAGTAACGTATTTGACCCCCATGGTCCTCATCTTCCTCTTCACACCTTCAAAGGATTTGCAGAGATTTAGTGTAGTCGGGGAAAATCATGGTATGATGCGAGTCGTACATCTCTGACTCTTTTATCCAAGACTATGTTGGTGTTTCTATCTTTATAGTTTTGGAATGTATGCAATGATTGGATGTATTGGCACCCCTCGGGGAGGTTTGAAGGCACCGTGGGTTCTTTCCGTATTGAAGCATTGTGACAGGTGCCCCTCTGGGATCCACAACTGAGCCACTTTTCCAGTAACTCAGGTAGGTTCAACCAAGCCCCTGCCTTCAACATCCTTCGCTCACAGCTCGAGTGATTGTGTTGTTTCAGTGAGTTTGGCTACCTTTTGAGTTGTATATTTTACTGAATCTTTGAGTGTGGTAGGCTGGTGTCGCCTATTGAGAGCCATTCAACTGTCTGGCGTAAGTCCTGACGGAGTACAGAGAAGTCCAAGTTTTTGTCTCCACCAAGTCTTTGGTGGATTGGATAACTTGAAGAATGAGGTCAGTAAAATGAGAGCTTGTCCACAAGTCTTCTTGCTGGGCTGCCGCCCTGGTTGATGATGATGGTGTGACCGTGGATCTTTCTACTGTGGTTTTGGCACGAGACCAGTGCAGTCTTGTCCTTAACCATTGTGGGAGTTGACAGGTTCCCAGGTAGGACTTTCGTGTGCCCTGGGCCTTGTCCGGTCAACCCGCCATTGCCCAAGAGTGGTCAGTTAGTAATGGGGACTTCCTGGTGCAGGAACTCAAATCTAGCCGACCCCAAGACCCACCAGCCTCTGAATCTGCCTTGTGTCCCGAAAGTAGCTCACAGCAGCATGTTCGTTCTCAGACTTTGTATTGACCAAGGGTGGTGTTCCACAAAAGTGAGGGGCACTCAATGTTGCAGCAGTGGTAAAAGATACCTCGGTTTTGGGCAATGATGCTGAGGGCATGGAGCAGGGCGCACTGTAACTCCCAATGAAGTAGGAGTCAATTTGGGTTGGTTGCGTCTCCAATATGTGTATGGTGTCTATTGGGTGTGAGTGTCTGATCTCCCTTGAGGCAAGGTCTCTTTTTACTCCTCTTAGATAGTGGCAGTTTGTGCTGTGCACCAACCATCTCAGTGTGGGGAGCAGCCCCCACTGGTTCCTCTCCTCACCTCTCAATTGATATTGGTGGTGCAGTTGTACCCCAGGGTCAGTTAAAGCACATTCACTCATTTAAGGATCAGGAGCTCTCAATCCATGTACCATCAATCCATTATGTTCCCTCTGTGGAGGTAGCTACGGGTCATATCTCTCTGGTCTTACTGCAGTCAGATATGCCCTAAGCCCGGCCCTCTACACTCTGCTGTGGTCACCTCCCAGGGTTTACTTCTTTGTCGCTTCTCGAGCACCCCCAGGAGCAGCACACCTCCTTGCATCAGGCCCCCATCAAGCCAGTACAGAATTGTGCAGCCCACAAGTGGAAGGATCCTGCCATGCCTCTCGTTTGCAGCGCTGTTTATTTTAGGACAGGCTGCTGCAGGTACGTTGATGGCAGGGCCTGGTTGCGATGAGACTCTCTCTTACAGTTATGGCACCCGGGCAGTGGGGGCCCAACAGGATAGCTCCAAGACAGCGCTGTTATCCTCCAGATCAGGCCATGCCGATTGAGAGGCTGCCAGGAGCAAGTCAATCAAGACAGACATTTTATTACACAGCAACTGAAGTGGCATTAGGAGAACTAACTGTCATGTGACTGGCTGAAAAAACTCATTTTTTAAATAAATCTTAAGAGCAGCCTTCAGCTTCACTTTAACATCAGAAACATACCTGACCCTTCCATACCATTTTAATCTTGTACTATTTTCCAGTCTGGCCTCTTTCAGAACAGAATTGTTGCACAGGGCAGGACTGAGAAGGTGAGAGTGGGAATCAGAAGCTGAGGTACCTTTTTAATACAGATGTAATCCAATTAATAAACTCCTACATAATCCTAATAATAAAAGTGATCTCAAGGAAGGAATACCCAATTCAGTTAGAGTATTTGACAAGGCCTCAGAAGACAGTTTGGGCTATGCTCATTTAATTGATTCAGAATTGTGTATGTGGAGAAACAGTTTATTAGTTGAAGAAGAAACCGAGAGAAACGGAACGAGAAAGTGATCCGACCAAGCTTGGCCAGGGGAAGTTTTACAAATCACTAAATCCTGAGGCACTACGATGAGACTCAGACAATATCTTGCATGGTGTGTAGGGACAGTAACTTGTTGAAATACATTTAGATCACCCATCGATCTAAGTAAGCAGCAGAAGTGTTATCAGATGACTCAGTCCACACATCATAACCTCACAAAACTAGCAAAGAGGAATGGCTTAAAAACAAGGGGAACTAGGAAAATCAGCAAAATGAGACCCAATATCAGTGCAAAAAGCTTAGAGGGAGAGCAATAGCAAAGTAGTCCTCATAATGTGGTAGTAGAGGAAAATTAAATAGTAAATCCTAGATATTCAACACAGGTAAAAGGGAGAGGTCTAATAAGAAAGGTTAGCATAATCTCTATAAATAATAGCTAAGCTACCACCAGTCCTGTTTATGCATGGCAAGTGACTCATTTTGTTAGTCAAGGGTCAGGCGAACACCAGGTCAGAGCCAGAGGTGTCCATGAGTGTGAAATAAGAAGAACCTGAAATTTAAAATAAGTTAAATAGTCAAATACTTCTTGTGAGTATCTGGCTAATGTAAAGGATGTCACTAAAGTAGGCAACATGTAGATATTCACAGCTTATGCCCCTCCATCCAATGTCCATCTAATTCAATCATTAATAATTTCACAACTCTGGTCCATTCCTTTTACTTACTGTAAACGCCTTGCTCTTTTGTGTAGAGGCCACCACCTAGCTCCCAGTACATGACTTCCCACCACTAGGAAACGTCTTGTAAAAGAAGTGATGTAAATCTTCAGTGACAGTTCAAGACCATAAGTGAGAGAGGAATCAACACTTTGACATCAGGAAAGAGCTCCTACCCTTCTTAGATAAGGGGCAACCACTATCATTGTTCCACCTAGATGTAAAGGTGTCATGCGACACAGTAGACCCTGTATTCTGCTACAATATTATACTCTTAAGATGTGGATAACCAAATCACATCTGCAATGAATTCAGTCAGTCCTCAAAGGAAACCCAATATATTATATGTGCGAAATATATTGTGCTGTACCGATGTACCATGGTATTATTGACTTGTATTCCTCGCCCTTGTGTAACAAAATACACAATTATGAAACAATAAAAATCATCTTCCCAGCTTTCAGGAACAGGCAGACTTTTGTCAGAAAACTAATTTTTTAACATAGTTTTGGTATTTTGACAAATTAGATATAACCTGCTTTCCGTTATCATATATTTAAAGGTGGTGACCAAGATTAAGACCTGTAGATAAAACATTCATGCGTCGGGTAAATCCTGGTTAAACACAAGCAAAAAACAAAAGGAAGTGTAGTTTGGGAAGCATTTATTGTCATGTATATTTTTATGTTTATTTATCAACTTTGTTTCATGGCTAACACTGCACTGTTTAAAATGTTCATGTTGTTTATTTACATTGTTTGGTATTTTGGAGTATCACTGATTAATTTTAAACCTGACGTGATTACACAACATGACATAAGACTCCGACCGCCATGGAAGACCTTAGAAAACTCTACTTGCGTTCTTGTGGAATTATATTAAACAACCAGATATATTCTGGTTAAATGGGTTGGCTTTAAATACATGGTTACAAACATTGAATCTTGTTCCATTCACAACCTTAAGGAGGCCGCCATTTTATTGACAATAGTACTTGACTTCACAGGAGTCCGTCGTTTATGTGTGTTGAAGTTGTTTGCACGATGACGTGGTATAAGAGGTGGCCAAGTCTGTAAGGGTACATGGCATTTTTGAACGATATGGTGAAGCGGTGGTGAGATTATCGGAAGTGTCATCCCCTAGGTGAAGGTAACTTGTATAGAACACTGCACCCAACTGCAAGAATTTGTTGTTGCAATTGCTTGTTTAATCGTGTTTTGTTTCGCGCAGATCAGGAAAAACAGTGATTTCTTCCGTAAACGTACTTGTAGACTTCATTTGCAGCAGTTAGGCTGGTAACCTGCAGGTAGGCTAACACTAATATTTTCTATTGTGTTAGCAAACACACGGAAATTCGAAACTGAATAATACGTTGTTATTACAGGAGACCGGTTTTGTACAATTTGGTTCTACAGTGTGAGTAGTTGGTTAATGCGTACTGCATGTCCCAATGTGGTTATAATCAAGGAAGGTGTTGAACGGAGGGTGATGCTAAGGGTTTTAAAACACAGTGGGCACGCTGTGGTGTTTACACTTTGTTCAATAAACAAGGTTCACACAACAGGTTTCGTTCACCTAGCATGAGAAACTGGCAGCAAGGTTGTGGGATGAGTAATTTTTCCCACTAGACATTTTTGTTTTAAAATACTGACGTTTGGTTTATTATTTCTTGTTCTTTAGTGTCCCCTGAAGAAGGGACAGTTGGTCCCAAAATGCATAGGGTTGGCAACAACAGACATCGAATGGATTGACAGCTGAATAATGAACTATGAATATATTGAAAAATGATATTTATGTTGGATATATTTGACATGTAAATGTTACATTGGCTATTACTGTAATGTGGTTGTTGAAATTTTTTTGAGAGGTGATGTTATAACCAGAAAAAATAACATGAACACACAAGAGTACAAAATTCTTGATTTATTTTGCCTATACGGTGTACTAAAAAATTCAAATATTGTATGTTAGTAACAATAACAGCAGTGCATACAGGCGACCTCAGGTTAAATTGTTCCTGAATTTGTTTAGAGTTGAGTCCACATACACTGCCAGCGAAAAGGCAGTCCATGCACACTGCCAGCGAAGCGCCAGTCAACGCACACCACTAGCCAAACACATGTTCACGCACACCGCCATCCAAACGCCAGTGCACACACACCGCCAGCTAAACACCAGTCCATGCACACTGCCATCACATTTTTTTAAAAGAAAAAATAAAACACAATCCAATTGAAGTAGTACAAAACTATAACTACAAACACAACAGCTCTAACTAAATACATCACACTAATGACAACCATGACAACTGAACAAAAAATGTAAAACGATCAAGACTACTCAGTTTACTTTTACGCTCACAGTTGCGCCCAAAAACTCAGTTGCGTGTGGTACAATTTAAAACATGTGGGCACAAACAGTGCAGGATTAGAAGGACAATTGGGGTAGTACATACAACTCTCCTTCCAGATACCTCTTTGGGGACAGACTCTACATTTCTCAGGCGGAAAGTTTTTTTGGACCGTGGGAAGAATGTGATCAGGATACTGGCGATCTTTCAATCTATCCACATCCTCCACCACTACCTCTGTTGGAACTCCTGCCTGTTCCACTACAACAAGGCTGCTTATTACAGACTGATGAAAGTGAACAAATGTCATCTTTGACTCTGGAGAACAATCCCTGAATACAACAACAGCATTGAAGGTTGCTAAATGGAATAAATGGATAGCCAACTCCTTATACAAAAGGTACGACTTAAGAACAGCAGGGTAAGCTTCCAACCTCTGATCTAATCTATCTACACTACCCATGTGCATATTTCAGTCTAAAATGCATACAGGTTTGTGCACTTTGGTAACCTGACCTCAAACAGTCATAGGTGAAGTACTTTCATCATGGATGGTAGTCAGCATGTAGACATCTCTCCTGTCAGAAAATGTCACAGCTAAAGTTAATCGTTGCGCAAGGCACTGCCCCTTCTCAAGTTTTTTAGAAACAAGCTCTTTTGTGTAACCTTTACGGTTAGAGCACGTTGCGCCACAAGCAACTGTGTCTACTTTGAGCAATTCCCTGTACAATTGCACACCAGTGTAAAAGTTATCTACTCGTAAATGGTGACCTCTGTCAAATAGTTCTCTAACAAGTTCCCACACAATTTTCTCACTTACTCCAAAAGTGGACGGACAGCCAGGGGGGTTCAATACTGGAATCCCTACTGGTGTACACTCTGAAATTATAGATACATCAAGTACTACTCTCAGACAACATATACATCTTAATTCCATAACATGCCCTCTTGATAGAAATGTACTGTTAAAAACCAGTCGGCCCTTAAAGAGGACCAAAGACTCATCCACAGCTATTTCTTTCCCTGGAACATAGATCTTTGAAAATCGATCTACAAAATGATCAAGGACAGTCCAAACCTTAAAAAGACGGTCACGGGGAGGAGGAGCCTAGCGCGCAACCAAGATGGCCGCGTAGGTGCGAGGCTCCCGAGGACCTCCGCGACCTCCTGAATTAATCCTGGCGATATCCTGTCCTTGTTGAGGGGACTGTGTCGGGGAACCCGAGCTGAGGCGCCACCCGTTTTTCGGGCTCGAATTGGACCCCGGACACCGGTGGGAGCACCGATCGAAGGTTGCGGCCTTCTCCTCGCCGGCCCCCCGGATTGGAGTAGTGGGGCGATCCGGGGACGAAGTGAACAACAGCGGCGGGCAAGGCTGGGCGACTCGCGTACCCCGCACTTTCACTTTCGCTTTTGCGCCCTCCTTGCCCTCAAGCGAGGTAGGGTTGCGGAGCGGGGTGCGGTGGTGTGGTCTTGTCTAAGTGCCCGGCTGACCCGCCGGCTGTGGGTTGACCTGCGGTTCGGTGGTCGCCCCCGCCTCCCCCCGGCGCCCGTGAATTGGTATAGCGGCCCGTTCGAGGAGATTGGCACGACGGTGGGAGAGCAAGCATGTCCACCAAACAAGATGGCGACCGGGCGAAGGTGAAGACGACCCGCCGTGGCACGGCGCACCAAGCTAACAGTATGGACCGCTACACTCTCCAGAAGGGTTCTCCGGAGACACCGCGCACATCCCCGGCGGGCCCGATGGAGGCATCTGCTCAGCCTGTGGATCTGACCCTCCGGGACGTCATGGGCGCCATCGCAGAGATGAAGGCCTCGGTGGACCAGCGTTTCGACACCCTAGCGCAAAAAATAGACTCGGTCCTGGTGGATGTGAGCCTTGTGAGGGCAGACTTGTCCAAAACGAACGACCGGGTTGATTCCTTGGCCCACACCGCAACGAGCCTCACGACGGATGTGGTGGCCCTCCAAAAGGAGGTGCGCCGGCTTGGCCAGGCGAGCGCCCTGATGGACCGGCGACTGGAGGATTCCGAGGGTCGGGCCCGGAGGAATAATGTCCGTATTGTGGGGGTGCCGGAGGGACGAGAGGCGGAGGCGGCGGATCTTTTTGTGGAAGAATTGATCCTTACCCATCTCCAGCCCCGGGGGCTGAGTAAGCTTTTTGCGGTGGAGCGTGCTCACCGGGTCCCTGGGGGCAGACCTAAGACCGGTGCCCCGCCGCGGCCTCTCATTGCCCGGATTTTTAACTTTCGGGACAGAGATGCTATCCTCCAGACCTCCAGGCAACAGGGACCGGTCAAGCTTGACAACATGGATGTGCATTTCTACCCAGACTTTACTCCGGCGGTTCAGAAGCAGAGACAGAGCTTTCTTGGTGTTAAACGTCGCCTACGGGACCTGAACCTTAAGTACTCAATGCTTTTTCCAGCTAAGCTGAGGGTGGAGGTGGATGGTCGCACGCACTTCTTTGACCGGCCCGGGGCGGCTGGGGACTGGTTGGACACTCTGCCTGGAGATCGGGGCCGGGGGGGCGGGGGGGGCGCGGCTGGCGAGGAGGGCCCGCCGGATCAGAATTGAGGGGTGACTGAATAGGCCTTGCTCTGGACGATGTTCCTTCCCCATTTATTGATTGCATATGTTCCCCTCCTATGGAGGTCGTGCGGGGTCTGTTGGGGGCTTCCCTCCTCCTCTGGGGGACTAGTTAGTTTTAGCTATGGGGCGACAGGCACACTGCACTTTGGGGGGGCTGTCTGGGCTCATGCAGGGGTGCAGGGAGGGGGGAGTTCTGTTGGGATGGGGGGGTGGGGGGGGTGTGTTGTTTGTTTGCACCGCAAGGCAAACCCGCTACTATATTGTTGTTTTTAAGATGCTCTGTGGGGGACGACCGATTGTTTCGACGTATGATGGGGGGTAGGGATTTGACTGTGTTGTCATGGAATGTTAACGGCCTGGGGGATAGGATTAAGCGTGGTGTGGTCCTGCAGTACTTGAAACGTATTTCACCAGATGTTGTCTTCCTGCAGGAGACACACCTTATAGGTAACTCCTTTCAGGCAATGAATCGGCGGGGCTATCGTTTGGCGGCCCATTCTGGCTTCACTTCGGGCTCGCGGGGGGTGGGTATTATGATCAAGAACTCGCTCCCGTTGGAGATCGATGAGGTGCGCCATGATGAGAGGGGACGCTACACTGTCCTGGTGGGAAGAATGGAGGGTAGAGTGTTTATTTTGATATCAGTGTACGTCCCGCCTGGGTTACAAGCCACCACATTTGCGGACCTGGGGCACCTCCTCCTGGACCTTCCGAGTGGCCTGCTGGTGGTTGGAGGGGACTTTAATGCGGTAGCTTCTGGGTCTATGGATCGCCATCCCCCCAGGGACCTCCCCCGGGCACAGGCGTGGCTGCCCGGCCTTTTAGACACGTTGGGCCTGGTGGATTGCTGGCGACTAAAGCATCCCGCACAGCGGCAATACACCTTCCACTCGGGTGCCCATGGTAGCCTCTCGCGGCTTGATTACATCCTTGTCCCGGCGGCCCATGCAGGGAGGGTGGGGGAGGTGCGCCATCTGGCGCGGGGTATCTCAGACCACTCCCCATTGCTGTTACATTTCGATGTCTTCCCGAGGGGGGATGGCAGGGTGGCTCCAATCAATGCATGGTATTTGCGCGACCCCACCATTCGTGCCGATTTGATCAAATCCTTACAGCGTTATTTCGACGAGAATGTGGGGTCGGTCCCTTCGGCCATCTCCCTGTGGGAGGCTTTTAAGGTAGTTCTTAGAGGGGAGGCCCTCTCCTTTATCTCCCATGCCCGGCGGCGCGAGCGGGAGGAGGTGGCCCGGGTAGAGGCCGAGATTGCAGAACTGGAGGGTGACCTGGGGAGCGGGGTAACAGATGCCAAGCTGCATGTTCTACACCTAAAGCAGGCGGCCTATCGGGCCCTCGTCACGGAGGCGGCCAGGGGCCTCAGTCGAGAGCAGCAGGGGCGATTGTATGATGTGGGTGATAAGGCTGGCAAATTGATTGCGTGGTTGGACAAGAGGGAGAGAGCGAGTCGCGTGGTTCCTTTGATTGAGAGTGCGGATGGTGCGTGTGTCACCGAGCCGGAAGCCATTGTCTCCTGCTTTGCGGATTATTTCCGCGAAGTCTACTCCCCGGTTTCCCCCTGCTCGGAGGAAGATTCCCATGCCCTGCTTCGGGACATCGCACTGCCCTCCCTTACGGTGGAGGACAGGGATTCGCTGGACGCTCCTCCCACCTCGGACGAAATTGCCTTGGCTATTCGCTCGGTTGCATCCGGCAAGGCCATGGGCCCCAATGGTATCCCCATCGAACTATACAAGCTACGCCCGGATGTGTTGGCGCCCCACCTGCGTGTGATGTTCCTGGCGGCACACTCGCAGGGTTCCCTCCCGCCGGACCAGCGTCTGGCTACAATCGTGGTGATCCACAAGGAGGGGAAGCCCCGTGAACGGGTCGCATCCTATAGGCCGATCTCGCTCTTGAACGCGGAGCCCAAAATCCTCGCCAAGGTGTTGGCCAACCGGTTGGTTGGCGTGGTGGGCGACTTGGTCCACCAAGACCAATCTGGCTTTATACCACACCGCAACACGGCGCTCAATCTACGGCGCTTGCACGGTGTGCTCGCGCGTGTCCCATTTGTGCGGGAGCCGGCCATCTTGGCGTCCTTGGACGCCACCATGGCGTTTGACACGCTTGAGTGGCCATACATCTGGGCGATGCTGGCGAAATTTGGATTTGGACCGGGCTTTATTAGCTGGGTCAAATTGTTGTACTCGGGCCCCTTGGCGCAGGTGGTGGTGAATGGGCGAGTCTCGGCCCCGTTCGCGCTGGGGCGGGGCACGCGACAGGGTTGCCCCTTGTCACCTCTCCTGTTTGCACTGGCCCTGGAGCCCCTGGCGGAGTGGCTGCGGTGGCACCCTTCCATCCGTGGTCTCCGCTGGACCCCCGAGCATGAGGACCGTGTGTCCCTCTATGCTGATGATATCCTCCTCTATCTCGCCTCCCCGCGTAAATCACTGATCGTCCTGGTTGATGTTTTGCGCTCATTCGGTCGCAACTCAGGCCTTGTCATCAACTGGGCGAAATCCTGTGTATATGTGCTTTCCGGGGAGGCTCCGGTCCTACCACGGGACTGTCCGATCCAGATTGCCTCCCAGGGGTTTCGGTACCTGGGGATATATATCACTCTTGACCCGGAGGCCCGTTATGAGCGGAATTTGCTGCCCCCCCTCCAGCGCTTGAAGGAGGACGTGGTGCGCTGGCGGCGTCTGCCGCTTTCGCCGCTCGGCCGAGCGGCCTTGTTTAAAATGATGTCCTTGCCGCGCTTCCTCTACGCCCTCCAGAATACTATGGACTTGGTTCCGGCACGCTACTTCCGTGAGGTGGAGGGCCTCCAGCGGCGCCTGTTCTGGGACGGGAGGCCGCGCATTGCTCTGGCTAAATTGACGCTCCTGTGGTACGATGGGGGGGTCGCCCTCCCGGACATTAAACGGTATTACTGGGCCACCCAACTGGCTGCAATTAATCATGGCCTTTACGGGCCCGCCTTGAACCCGGCGTTTGAGATGGACAAGATGCTCCTGCCCGGTGGCGACTACAATCGAGCGCTTTACTCTGCCGCGCCCAGCCCCCGTCTGACGGGACCGACGCGTGTCATGGTGCGTGTCTGGCAAGCGGCTAATGCAGCTATGGGGTGGAAGGACCGTTTGACCCGGGCGTCACCGCTATATGCGTCAGAGAGGTTGGGCTCCCTGTGGACATCGAAGGGCTTTGAGAAGTGGGACACGATCGGAATCAGCACTGTGGGAGATCTCTGGACGAGGGGGGGATTCAAGACTTTTGCGACGCTGCAGACGGAGTTTCAGCTGCAGGGCAGTGAGTACTTTCGGTACCTACAAGTCCGCCATGCGCTGGGCTCCGTCTTCCCGGATGTCGCGTCCATTCCGGAGTCTTCCCCCCTGGAGGACAGAGTGCTGGATGGCCATGTCCCAGACAGCACGATCTCCCTCATATATAAAAAACTGATCAACGACAGATCGTGCCTGCTGACTAGTCTCCGCGAGGCCTGGGTTGCCGACGGGCTAGAGCTGGACGACGAGGATTGGATTTCCGCGGTGGCCTCTCCAAAAGAAGTGGCCATCCCGGCTCGCCTTCGTTTCGTCCAGCTTAAGATCCTTCACCGGGTTTACGTGACGGGGCCAAGGCTTCTACGTATGGGCTTTGCTGGTGACGGAATGTGTAAGCGTGGCTGTGGCGCGTTGGCAACTTTCATGCATATACTGTGGGAGTGCCCAAAGGTGGAGCGATTCTGGCGTGGTGTGCATGAGGTCCTGCGTGTGGTTACGCGTGTCGCGCTGTTGCCTGAAGCGAGGAGATGCTTGCTGAATGTGTGGGAACCAAATGACTATTCGGTCCCGCAGACGCGGTGGGTGACTCTGGGATACATGATAGCTAAGCGTGACATTGCTCAATTGTGGGGATCCCAGAGGCCCCCTGCGGTGTTGGCCTGGAAAGAACATATGGATTGGTGTATGTTTCGTGAAAAGGTGGTGTATGTGGCGAGGGGTAAGCCTGGGGCGTGGGTGAAAATCTGGGGCCCCTGGAACGCCTACCGCGGGGGTATTTGTGAGCCGCCACAGCTACCGGCTGCCTCGCCTGCTCCGTCTCCCTAGATGACCCCCCTCCCTTGGCCTTGGGCACGCGGTCCCCCAGTCCCTGATCTATTCCCATTCCCCTCTCCAGAGTTCTGCTGCTGGTTGGGATCCCCCACTTATGGAGCACGTGCTGTCACTTTGGATCGCGGGTTGCCTTGCGGGTGTGGTTTTTTGTGTTGTTTTGTTTTGATAAAAGGGAACCGTACTGTGGGCATGGAGCTATGCGGCCTGCAACATTGATTTCTCCTGTTTTGCTAATCTGCACTGCCAAGAGACTCTTACTGTATGTATGCAATATGCTTTTGTCACTCTAGCGGCCGGCCGAGTGGTTGTAGGCCCATACCTGTAACTTTTTCAAACTGCAATAAACGGTTTCAAAAAAAAAAAAAAAAAAAAAAAAAAAGAAAAAAAAGACGGTCACAGTCAGGGTGATCTTGTGGCAACATTAAAGCATTATCAACAAAAATGCAGCATCTGAAGAAGAAGCAAATACCGATTGTGACTCATGGTTGCAAGAAATATAGTTGTTGCCATCAAGAGACTAGTAGACCAATATGAAGACAGCGACGGCTTCCTTAGTATACTCCTCAAACAAGTTTAACCCAAAAACTTCTTCAACTCATCCAGATTTGTGGGAGTCCACTGGGTAGCTCTAGAGTGGGGCTTAAGTCTGGAACCGTTGTCCCTCAAATACTGTTCAGCATACAAATTAGTCTGCTCAATAATCTCATCCAAAAATACACCGTCAATAAACAACTGAAAGCTATTTTTAGATAAAAAGTTTTCAGTGTTCACTCTACACCCTGCAACACCACTAAAGGCGGGCAGCACCGGCTGGACAATGTTTAGGGCAACTCCGAGTCCAGCACTTCCAATGGGAAGCCTTTCGGCTCCAGGCTGCAATCCAGATGCCTTGTGCTTCTCTACTGGCACATCTGTGTCTTCCTCTAAAAAGCAGAACTTCATCCACACTGAGAGTGGCTTTATCATCTGATGATTCCTCTTGGACAGAAAATTCAGTGCCAGAATCGTTTCCTTCCACCTCTGCCTCAGATGCAGAGTCAGTCTCATAATCATGGTCAAAAGAAGACTTGAAAAGCATGCCAACAATCTGCTGAGCGGTCATCCTGTGACTAACCATAATCCTTTCTAATAAAAGTAACTTGACAAATAAGTCAACAATACACAGCACTGTATAAAATAAGTAATAAACAAAGTGTGGCTTTATCAAACTGAAAGTAAAACTACTGGGCTATAGTAAAATATAAAAGGAAAAATCAATCAATACAAAGCACACAAAGACCTAACTACTCTAAGACGATACCACCCACTTGCCAGTAACACTGAGAATCAACTGCACTTACTCTGCACCGACAAAGCAAGCAATAAAGGCGTCCCACTGGAAAGAAAGGAAATAAAACATTATTACACACAAGGCAGTAAAGAACGTGCACAAATCAATATCTTGCTTTGAAAGACAATCACACAAAAAGCTAACAAAACAAATTATACAAACAGGCGAAGAATGCACATTAGATTAAAAGATTACGAAATGAGTTGCTTACCAACCACAACTCCACATACTGCAGATCTGCCAAAACTTCACCTGCAAACAGGATTCACCAACAAGACAAAGGAAATGATTGGCTCTACAATAAAAAAGAAAAGAAAATTAAAACACAAATAAAAATGATAACAAAATATCTAAAGATACTGATGTTCCCCCAAAAGGAGGCATGGTACCACCAGACGGAAGTAAACCTTACAACAGAAGCAGATCTCCCACTACATACATAACCTTATTCCCAGGTGACGCAAGTGCTACCACCCACCCTGAGGCTCAATCCACAAATCTCTCAAGGGGGCAAAATTACACCCCAGAGGGAAGATCAGCCAAAAAATGCCCAATATGCTTTCAGGGAAGTGTGGTATAAAAATATATATGGGCCTCCAAGGGGAGAAAGCCTTCTCCAAGGGGTCGCTCTACTTCAAAACATAACTCTGCGGTGTCTAGTGGGCTTCCACCCCCACAAAGGGCAGATTGGCCTAAAAACGATTGATCTGCTCTCTGGGGGGGGGGGGTGGAATAACTAAAAGAAATTCTCCCCCAAGGTGAACAACCCATGCCCAAGGGGTCGCTCCCCAAACAACAAAACAATCCCAGGTGGTCTAGTGGACTTTCACCCACCCAGAGGGCAGATTGGCCTAAAAACTGTTGATTTGCCCTCTGGGGCATGGAATAACTTAACAGTTCTCCCCCAAGAGGAACAACTCTTGCCCAAGGAGTTGCTCTCCATACACAAAACAATCCCTGGTGGTTTAGTAGGTTTTCACCCCCCAGGGGGCGATCGGCCTAAAACCAGCCAATCTGCCCCCTGGGAAAGTGGAATAACTACAAAAAAGTCTTCCCAAAAGAAAGCAACCCTTCCTCAAGGGGTCACTTCCCAAAGAAGAAAACAAACCCTTGCAGTTTAGTGGGCTTCCACCTCCCCAGAGGGTGGATTGGCCTAAAAACAGCTGATCTGCCCTCGGGGGAGGGGGGGGGTTGAATAACCCAAAAAATATTATCCCCCAAGGGGAGCGACCCTTGCCCAAGGAGTCGCTCCCTGTAATTTATGCCTAAATAAACTTCCCTGGTTGTATAGTGGGTTTTGGCCCCCTGGGGGGCAGATGGGCCGAAGAAAAGACTGATCTACTCCCCGGAGGGCTGAAACACGGATATTACATGCCCCCAGGAGAATGACCCTTGCCTTAGGGGCCGCTCCCCCACAACAACAAGAAAAATCCCTGGTGGTGTAGGGTTTGGTTCCTGCTCTATGATCGCAGCCCCACCTGCGATCGTGGTGCAGAAATCCACTTTCAACAGGCACAGGGGGAAAGGAAAAACTCTTTCCTTTTGTCTTGTGTCTGTTTTCCAAAAACGAACACCACCTCTTGAGATGGACTTACAAAAGGCTTCCTCTCTCTTGACACACTGGAAGTGAATGGCTTCCAGCACGTCCCTGACTGCACTTGATGACGTCAACCCGCTCATCGGATTGCCGATGAAAGGGTTGGGGGTGGCAGTGGAAGCACTTCTGCTGCCATCCCTTGTGGGGGTGAGGGTTGAATGGGGCGGCCTATGGGGGGAGCGCCAGCGTCTCCCCCTGTGGGTGGGTGCCAGGAAGTAATGGTTACATTCTCAGCAGCACCACAGCCGACGATGTAACCATTGCGTCCATGGCACCCAAGTGGTTAAGCCCAGCTGGCAGTTAGAGATATAAAGTTACAAGCGTGAATTCTTTTTGTTCATGAACACACAAACCGACTGGTTACTGAAACATCATAATCACTTCGTGAACTCACACCTCTCCCTGGTGTTTCCTATGTCCTGTTATTTATCCCCAGTAGGTCCTCTATGCTTAAAGTGGTCCGTAGAAAATGGGAGGAGGGCGTTAGAGATGGTGGTAAGTCTAATAGGAGCCCTTAGTTGGCAATATTGAAATCTGTACTGACACCCATTAGTATGTGGTATATTTAGTTTTGCTGTGGAATTAAAGACGTTTAAGACAAACACTGGGCTGGGCAGTGAATTATGGTGTCTGTTGGTTGATTGTTGAGTTCTGAATCTTTACCCAACACTCTATCTCCTTGAGAAACCTTTGACTACTTACCATCAATCCCCTGAGAGTTGAGTGTGGAAGAAGTATACTTGGCTAAATGTGTAGAACCATAGTAGGATGGAAACCATAGGCAAAGGACCCCAGTCCTCACAGTTGTGGCCCAGTAGCCCTTGTCTGCGCTGTGCCCTCCTTAATGGGTTCTGACAGGCAGTAGTTGCCTTCATGCACACAACCACAGCTGAAAGACACAGGAACTAATATATCTTTGTCCCATCATATTTAGTTGCCCATATGTCCATATTTTATTAATTGATAAGTGGAACTGCTTTAAATATTGGTTTATAGTGAGGAAACCAGAGTCCATAAAATTGTGTGATGTTCTCTCAGTTATATCAATACTGTTCATATTTTAATGCAGGTAATCTGAAGATGAACAGAGGGGTCTTCCTGGTTCTGATGAATGTGAAAAAATAATAAGAAATAGTTACGAACTACAATTTGATCAATTGTCATGGTAGTTGTCATTGTGATGCTTAGTAAAATTGTATTAAAGATCACATTGAATTAACAGAAAAAACACATGCATCCAGAACTGGATTGTGGACCTTAATGAGAAAAAAACCAAGCAAAACATATTGGCAGTTCCTGAATCATTGCATTGAAAGAATAATTGTTTTAACAAAAAATTAAAGAATGGTAAAACAAAATAGATGCAGGCACAGGAGTCGGTCTTCTTTATCTACTCCACCTAATCAAGAACCAGTGAGAAAGAAGAGTGAGCGGAATGTAGGAAGAATTACATTAATTAAAACGGCAAGTGAAAGGGGAGCAATGTAGCATTGACAGAATAGAGATGGAAAGAGGAAGAGAAGGGCTGAATAAACTAAGTGATATATGTAATCGGGACACTCAAATATTATTTTGGAGGAAGGAAAATACAAGTCAGAGGGAGATAGAAATGAACAGAAGAGATGAGGTATGGGGAGATTGCAATACACAAGAGGGTAAAACAATAGAAAGTATCAAGTGTACATTATAGATTGCAAATGAAAATATAATGATGGATCTAACAAATCTGATAAGACAATGCACAGCACTTAAATCTCCACATTTCATCATATCAGATCATTCAAGGGAATTGAATAGCAAGTGAGCATTACACAAACCAAAGTTAGAGAATATTTTGTTTCTTGTTAATGCTCTGCTTCTCTGCATCCAGATTGCAAACATTTGCCTCATCACACATTAAGATTAACTTACTTTGGCTTCTGCCATAGCAAAGGACCTTGTGTTAGAGTTATAACTTAACATCCTAAGATACTCTTTACACTCTTCTCGTAGCTAACCTGAATGGGATTTTCTTAGAATAGCCATTGCAAGTGGATGAGGTGACCATCAATTCCACACAAATTCACTGGTCTGATTCATACTGAAATAGAACATTCCTTATCTTATTTCTAGGAAAAGTCTCATGAAGAACACTTTAGTTTTACTCAATTACTATTTACTTCTAAAATAAAATAGCTAGTTACTTCTGAAGATAAACCTTTGCATAGCACAATCAGACCAGACCCCCCAGTGTTCTCCTTATGTGGAAAAACCCTAAAATCTGCCTTATCTTAATGTTTCTTCATTCAAACACTAAATGTCTGGGAGTATCTACCCTAGTTGCTCTTTCCAATTTATTCCATTGGGCTGGAAGGGCTCTCCTGACACCTTTATTAAGGGAAGCATTGGCTCTGAGACTGGGGGGGCATCTAATCAAACATAGGCTTGAAGTTATGGATGTGTGCAATCTCTGAGACTGAATTGACTTTTTATCATGGCGTTTTTGGGAAGGAAAGATTTAGGACCCGATCTACTGGAGGGGGCACCGCCTGGCAATGCTATTGTCATACTTAATCAACCCTCTAGGATGGGTGGGGGTTTGGCTATCATTTTTAAGGATTCTCTACATTGTATACTTGAACCTCTAGTTTTTCAGCCACATGGTGAATGTGAAGCGTCACTATTTAAAATAAAATCCATGAGAGCTTAACACAACAAAATTACACACACAGCTGGGGGTGTGGCTGACTGGTGAGTAAGATGGGTGCTCACTGTAGCGGCTATGTCACCCTTGGCCCTAATCCCCAATATATGTGCATTCATCCAACCACCATCTCGACGATCCTTGGTCCTTTGCCCTGTCAGCCTTGTGGCAAAAGTGTAGACAGTGGTGACACGGCTCTGACACCCTGGGTGTGAGGATTGCGGTGCGGCCTCGACTTCCTCAACCATGCAGAGGGACTGCAGGTCGGCGGTCCCAACTGGCATCAACGCCGCACCCACTGTTGGTGGTGGATGTTCCGGAGGGTTCCCCTGCCCCATCTGTTCCCGAACGGGAGCTGCCTGTTGCCTGGGTAGCCTGTGTAGCGCAGGTGCGGCAGACGATTTGCTAGCCAAGGGGGCTGGAATATCAGCTGGCGGGTCGGAGGAGAGTGGACGGCCTGACAAAACCACGAGTCCCTGGTTGGTGGCTGGCCTTGTGGGAGGTCCAGTCAGGGACTCCTTGCTAGTGCAGCCCATCCTGCTGTAGGGCGAAGTGGGGAGACTGCTGGGCTCGCATTGTACCCGAGGCCGAGGCTGGCCTGAGACCAATTGCCTGCCTTCATTCCTTTGGGCATTCAAGGGGCTCCGGGGGGTCACAAACCGAATGCTATACCAGCGGATGGGCTTAATGAGGAGGCTTGAGCCCCCCAGCACTGTTCCCTCTACTACTCGTGCTGTTGCCTGGGGCCCTGGGCTGTCAGGCTGCACTACTCTTTGGGCCAAGACACAGCGGAAAATAACAACCTTGCTGTGCCCCATTAACCAGGGAGACTGGCTGCACCCAGAGGTCCTAGTGGTCTGGGAGGATCCCCCACTTGGCTGTGAAAGTCCTGCATAGGCCGAACCTCGGACAAGTGTTTCTACCTGGCACGGTAGGAGGGCCAGGTCTTGCAGAGGAGGCCCACAGATGCTGGGCCAGGGTCTACTGATCTTTGGGAGGAGGGGGTTGACATGCTGGGAGAAACCCGAGAGGCAGTGTTGGGGCCATATTGACGCCAACGGTCTGGCGGCAGCGTTTATCTCGGTGCCCCCTCCACCCCACACTGGTGCCTTCCCACCCCACCAACAGGATGACAGGTGGGCAGAACACATGGGGGTCCCATCAAACAAAAATGGACAGTTTTGCGCTCACCAGAGGGCCCACAACACCAAATGGCTCCCAGGACCGACTAGCCCCTGAGGTCCCGCAGTCTCCAGGGGAGACCCTTTTGTCCCATCATGAAATCATGGCCGCCTTACAGGGAGTCTGCACCACGCTAGAATCAAGTATCAACACCATCATGATTGAGGTATACCTGATGCAGGGCGGATCAAGGGGACTAGAGTCAAGGAGGTGGAGGAATTGGTGGTAAATTTGCTTCAAGACACAAAGATCCTCAATGCTCAAGTGGGTGAACTGGAGACCTCTAACAATTTCCTGGAAGGGCATCTGGAAGACTTTGAAGGTAGATCCTGCTGAAACAATATTCAAATTCTGGGAGTACCTGAACGTGCAGAGGAGCCAGCCACAGACCTTTATGCGGAGGACCTTCTTCTCAAACACCTCTAGTCCTGGGGTCTTTCCAAATTTTTCTCATTGGAAAGGGCCCATGGGGTGCTGGGGTGGTGTTCATGACCAGGGGCTCCTCGGAGGCCCCTCATTGCCCGCTTCTTTCACTTTCAAGACTGAGATGTTGTGCTCCAAACGCCCGAGTGGCTCCACCAGTGTTGTATGATAATACACACATTACGTTCTTTCAGGACTTCACACTGAAAGTCTAGAGAGAGAGGCACAATTTCCTGGAAGTGAAAAGGGCCCTTAGAGAGAAAGGGGTAAAATACTCAATGCTCTTCCCCGCTAGATTGCGTATTGAATCTGAGGGCAAAGCCTTGTTCTTCACTACTCCAGAAGAGGCCAGGGAGTGGCTCAAGGGATGGAGAGCAGTCGAAAGCTCCAGCTGTGGGGTGAGTCGTGGGGGGGACTGAAGGCATCTGATGGTCGGTCCGCGAGGGATGCCCCGATGCAGGATGATGAGGCGGAGTAGATGCGGGAGGATTGATTATCTGGCTGGTTTCTACTTATAGTAATGGTGCACTCCTCTTTTGACTGCAATGAAAGGCGCTCATATGATGTTGGGATTTCGGGATGATATGATTTACCTGCCCAGATGGCTAGATGGAGATTTGTTTTGTGTGTTAAGTCGGAGCTGGGTGCTCTCCCTGTGGCAGCTAGGGATGTAGTTGTTGAGATATTGACTTATTTGAGGCATGGGATGGTGTTCCCACATTGCAGGGAAGTGGGGTGGTGGGTTCTTCTTTGGTTCTTCCTATACAAGCCCTTACTGAGAATCAGGAGGTTTGAGTGGAGGGAGGGGGGTCAATAGAGTGTCAGTGTTCTTTTGTCTTATGTATGTTTATGTATGCCACATTGAAAGATCCAATATGGTTGGCGGGGTTGATGCAGCTCTGGATTGGCGTTGCAGAGGGAGCCTATGACGGGGGTTGGGAGAGACACCCTACAGAGATAAATGGCCACAGGAATAGAGAGAAACAACCCTTTGCTCGGTTTTTATCCTGAAATGTTAACAGGTTGGGGGACAAGATTAAACGTGGGGTGGCACTCCAATACATCAAGCGACATTCCCTTGATGTCATCCTATCGCAAGAGACTCCTCTTCTGGGTAACGCCTGTAAGGCACTTGATCGCTGGGGTTACAAAATGGTTGTCCACGAGGGCTACACCTCTGGCTCCCGAGGGACTGGTAAACTCCTCAGAAAGCGATTTCCCCTCTTTGTTGATAAGACTTGGATGGACAAATTGGGTAGGTATGCAGCCCTTTTGGGTACTTGGGAGGGGGAGAAGATTAGCATTATATCTGTCTATGTCCCGCCGGCTATGCACGGCACTACTCTCCCAGACCAGTGCATACTTATGCTCCAAATACCAGATGGAGGCCTTCCTGATGGTGGGGGGACTCCAACATGACACTCAGTAACAATAGAGACTTCTGCAATCCGAGGCAACCGATTCCTTCAAAAACTCAACTGGCAAATTTCTTTGCTGCATGGGATTGGTCGATGTTTGGAGAGCCCTCAACCCATCTGCACAACACTTTACATTTCACTCTGGGGGCCACGGCAGCCTGACCCGCATTGACTTTATTATTTTGTCGGTCTCCTCTCTACCAAATTTAGGGGGCATCTCTGATCAATCCCCCAAATGGATGAGGTATAGCCGGGCCACCCCATGAAGGAAGAGCACAATCTCCATAAACCCCCTAGTTCCTTAGCCTTCCGGCTATGCAGAATGGACTCCTGAAACAAAAGACCCTCTACGTCAAAGATAATGAACACTCTGTCACCTCTTAACTGATGCTTTGGGAGGCCTATAATGCGGTGATCAGGTGTCAGGCTCTCTCCTTGATGGTGGGACATAGGCGGGATAGACCTGCTGCGATAGAGGCGCTCAAACTGGATATTCTAGAGCTGGACTCCCAGCTAGTGGGAGATGCCCAAGAAGACACCCAACATTGTTTACATCTAAAACAGCAGGAATACAGACATGGGCTGACGGAGGTGGCCAGGGTCAAATATAGACCTACACAGCACCTGGTGTATGATTTGGGGACTAGGGCAGGAAAACTGCTTGCATGGCTGGACAGGCACAACCGTATGAGTCGATGGGTGGCAGCACTAGAATCAGAAGATGGAGAGCGCCTGTGCGATCCGCAGGCTATCACTGATAAATCTGCAACCACCTACTGTCATTTATATTCCTCCAGGGTTGAGAACTCTGAACAGGAGCCTCTTGCCTTCTTGGCGGTTTGACCGATCCAGACTCTTTCTCCTAACGACGTAACACTCCTAGACAGTGACCTCACGGAGGATGATGTAAAGCAGGTTATTCAAGCACTTCAATCCGGTAAGGGGATGAGGACGAACGGTCAGCCTATAGAAGTATACACACTCACGGCATCTACCACAGTGCCCTACCTCTCGAAAATGTTTGAAGAATGTCGGCACATAGGCACACTCCCTGAGGAACAGAGGTTTGCCTCTGTGGTTGTAATACACAAAGAGGGCAGACCACCAGAACAATGTGCCTCTTACAGACCTATTTCCTTATAAAACACAGAGGCAAAGATTCTTGCCAAACTCCTGGCACTCCGTTTGACCCCACTTATTTCAAAATTGGTCCACCCTAACCAATCTGGGTTCATGCCCGGTCGCAGTACGGCTCTTAACTTGCGGAGACTCCATGGGGTCTTGGGTCATGCAAACAAAATCCGCGAGGATGCGGTGATCTTGTCCCTTGATGCCCACATGGCCTTGATACAGTGGAGTTGCCGTATCTTTTTGCTGTAATTAACCACATGGTCCTAGTTTACTTAAGATTACACTTTAGTTGTGAGAAGCATTCATTAAGTAAAAATATATCAGGTACATATAGAATTCACATTGTATCATTGATGTACCACCAATTCCTTCACAATTCAAGCATGTATATCCTCAAATGACACATAGGCACAAAATATAGCTCAAATGGTGTCTGTTTTATTTCTCAATTATTTTTATATTTATCACAGATCACCATATTCAATGTTCCATTAGAGAAAGGTTGCTCCAAAGGGAGTGTGAAAAAAGGAAAGTGCTCGTGAAGTAGGACAGATATAAAGGAGGGGAATCCAAAAGATAAATTAAACAATCAGTTTCACCTTCTAATATTCTTAGTAAACTGGTAGTGGTTCACAGTGCCAAGAATGTGAAACTGATTGTTTAATTCATCTTTTGGATTCCCCTCCTTTATATCTTTGCCATCTCCATCTGGAGGGGCCAATGGCACTGACGGTCCATCTCTGCCATAAGAGCCTACAAAAACTGGGAAAGAGGATAACTCGTGTCACACTTTTGTGGTACTCCGAACATTTGGATACAATGGCGAGGAGACAGGTGTTTGATAAGTAGGACTTAACTGGAATCTCCACTGTGAGGGACCTTTGTACTGCCGCTGGGGTGATCCCTTTTAAAGATTTGCAAAGCACCTATGATCTGGCCCCTACAGAGGCTTTCCAATACCGACAAATTTGCCATGCTCTTCAGGCGGTGCTACCCATTGGAGAGGACCTGCATGAATCGTCCCCGCAGAGAATAGATTACTGGAGGAACACCTCACTACCAAAGATATTAACCATATGTATCAAAAACTTAGTAATAATTCCCCTGACATCCTCTTACATCTGCGGGAACGTTAGGAGGCAGATTTGGCTGATATGTAAGAGGAAGACTAACCTGAAGCCTTGGCTTCACCTAGAAATGTAGTCGTTTGGCTGCATTTCCGTCTAGTACAACTCAAAATATTGCATAGGGTTTACCTGTCCTGCACCACATTGGTAAATACGGGCAAAAGGTTGGACGCAATGTGCTTCAGACAGTGTGGGCAAGTGGGTACTTTTTTTCATATCCTGTTGGGATGCCCAAATATTCAGTCTTACTGGGAAGCAGTAATGTCGTGTATGAGTGAAGTCTGTGGGGTGACAATGTCACTATCGGCTAAATGGTGCCTCCTTAATGTCTGGGATGCCACTGACCTGTGACAAGCTGAACAAGCCTGGGTCACCCTGGGCGTGATGATAGCCAAATGATAGCACAATTGTGAGGGGCAGAGCCCATGCCATTTCTCATACACTGGAGGAGAGACATGGACAGGTGTATGGTGGCAGAGAAGTCAGTGTATGAGTGCAGGGGCTGCCCCCAGAGGTGGGAATGCCTCTGGGGGAAATGGAATATGTACAGGGGAAGCCCACTTTCATTTAGAGGTTCCAAGCGGCAGGATGTTATCACTTTCTCTGAGCTTATGTCTAGTTTGGGCTTTTCTCAGTTAGTTCATTCTCCCACTCATGCGGTGGGACATATCCTCAATGGAATCTTTACCAACTTTGCTGGAATTAGAATTAAGGACCTCATTACTCTTAGTTGGTCAGATTGGTCATTGGCCAGATTGGTCAGATCATTGGGCAGTGGGCTTTGTAGCCTCCTACGTCGTCGAACTTGCCCCACTCTCAGATGTTTGATGGCTTGCCGGATTTTTTCTTTGGTTGGTCTGCTGCAGTCGATTGGCAAGTCTTTGTCAGCTGGCTGTATTACTAGTAGAGACTGCGGCACAGGCTGTTTCATTAGTTTTTCAAAGTGCTCCATTCATCTTTGTTGTTGGCCTTTGTTACCCATAGAATATCTTCCCAGCTTTGTTTTAACAGGTCTTTCTGGCTTTCTATATCTGCCGGAGAGTTTCCTTGTAATGTCATAGAGGTGTCATTTAACCAACAGGTTAATCGCATATCAGCACGTGCTTCCATATTATTAGATCAATGAAAAGTTCTTTCCTTTTATCCCAGCATAGCTGCTTAAATCGGAGGCTGTGGCATTGGTTTCCTCCCACCTGGATTATTGTAACGCTCTCTACTTGAACGTCAACAGGCTTCTCTCAACAAACTTCAGGTTATCCAAAATGCAGCAGCACAGTGTGTTTTAGGCAACCTAAAACATCTCTGGGTTGCTAAGGGTCTTCAGGCCCTTTATTGGCTTCAAGTCAGGAACAAGTATATTTAAAGTCCTATGCATGGCCTTGAAGAAACTGCATAAACTGGGTAAGCGGTTGGTTTTTCCAGTCGATCTTTCAATCGGATGTCTCCGATATGCTGCTCCGTTTCGCTTACAGGATGAAGGTGGTGGTGCCCAAGATTTGCAAAGCCAGTTGGGTTGGGTGCTCATTTGCTTACGCACTGGCCAAACTTTGGAACACTTTACTCATCCACATTGCTGGATCTGAATATCTTTTGCCTTTTCATATACATCTGAAAACATGTCTTTGTTGATTTTAACCCCAGACCTTTTTTTACCCTGATTTCCCTCTTTGTGTTGATGTCTTTTGATGGACTGGGGACTTGACACCTTGGGGTCTAGTTGCGCTTTAGAGTTTCTTTTTCATTTAATGTCATATAATTTCAGATGCATGGGCTTACCTTTTCTCTTGCTGACCTTTCTAGTTCACCAATCAAATCATGAGGATTCTGAAGGCTTGTTTAGACATGGCTGTGCCCATTCAAACCTTCGTAAGATCAACCACTCATCAATTTTGAGTGTGAAATCACTTCCTATCTGCAAAAGCTATCAGCATGATTCCTCAGATGCCGTCTGTGAATGGCAATGGGGTGAGAGACTGTGTATTGCATTTGACCCTATGGTAGCGCTCTTATCTTTAGGGACCATAGCCATGGCTGCTCATCATCTAACATAGCATTGTCTGCTATATTATTTCTGTCTGCACACACAAAACAACAGGCACTCGCTCCTCAGAAATGCCCATGTCAACATCAGCTATGTGAAATAGCGCACATAATCAATAAAATGGACAAATCCCCCTCCGTTACTCAACCTGGGCATATTGATGTAGTCAGATCAAAACATGGAGTTCTATCGTGCCTGCCTAGTAATACATTCATTTTCAAACAATTCTCTGCCCATGGCATAGAGTTAAACATAGTCGATAGCTGGGGCTCCTGATTGTCAATATACATGAGTAGGGGGCCTAAAAAATAATGATAATCAAAGTTGTATTAATCATAGACAAGTCCTGCATGGTTGAAGAAGACTTATTCCATCTTTAAGGGAAGATCGGGCCGCCTGGTAGACACCTTAAGGTACATCTGCCAGCTGTTCTTTCAACTATCAATATTCCACCCTTACTCCCAACAATCCAAGGTTACCAGTAACAACAAGGAACCTACACGCAGTTATATAGCATATTGATGACTACATGACTTTTCCCCTTATCAAACTGAATTAAACTTATAGAAGAGCATACAGAATATACAACAGCATACATCTTCTACATAACTGTTGCCTCTTATCAAATCTGAATTAAAGATTAATGAACAGATAACACAAAATACTAAATTAATCTAAAATAAAATATTCAGGACATCATGTGACATTTTCCATCAGAAAATATGTAATCACCCTTATAAACATAACAACAAAAAATAACCAAAAAAAACAACCTATTCCACAAAACAAGAAAAACCCAAGAGGTTCAAAATTTAACAACACCTAAAGGGTATGTTTCTGATACTAGCACTCCTACAAACAAACTGCATGTCACCATTATTCTTCTCTTGAGATTTGTTACTAATCCTCACTGCTTCAAGTTCATGTCGTGTACCCCACAAGTCTTACCTGCTGCTTGCAAAGTAATCTCACAGAGACGACATGCGCTATCGCCCCCGTACCCACCTTACACCAATTGAGACGTGTACACAAGCCAGGATGGAGATGGGATCGGGGAAGGAAGCTAAAGATGACGGGGATTGTCTCCAGAAGACCAGTAGAGGACCTCCCTCTGTTCGGAGTATAACCATGAACACCGGCTGGGAGGGGAGACAAGGGGAGACCCTGTTACAACAGGCACAGACAAATCCTCCTCTTGTGCACTCCTTACACACATGCAGAAAGCAGTAATTACCTGGTAACAGGAAACATCATATAACGAGAAGCCATCTACATAATAAAGTAATAAGCGTTCATGCGTGGTGCAATGGGAAACAGACACTAGCGCTCCAGCGCGGTGCAGAACAAAGTAATAAGCGCTCCTGCGGTGTGTGAAAAAAAACATAAACAAGCGCTCCAGCGCGGTGTGAGGGAAAGCTAACCATAGCGCTCCAGCGCGGTGCAGTAAACAGGGACACGCGCTCCTGTGCGGCCAGACGCCAAAGAACCAGACCCCCAAAGTACATGTCAAATATACCAAACACTGTCAAGGCACTATCCAGCGTGCTCGCACTAGATGTGGAACCAAGACCTGGCAACGCGATTCGCGCTAACAGGGAGACAAGAGAAATGTCACGAAGGAAACAAAGCAGCACTCCAGCGCGGCCTCGGGATACCTGTAATCGGCGTCCGACGCAGATGGGGCATTGTCAAATCGCAAGAGCATTAATCCGAAACACTGAGCCGGCGGGAACCACTGCGGTTATGCGGTTTTCCCCGGAAGCGATGTGTGACGTAGCGGCGGTTTCCTGTAGCGGGGACTGGACTGCTAACCGCCTGCATCACGGAAGTGAGGAACACTCATTTCCGCATTGGTGAAGGAGCACACACACACACCAGATAATCGGGGGGACAGGGCTCCCACCGAACCATGACAGTACCCCCTCCCAAAACAGAACCCCCACCCAAAACAGCAGCCTGAAACAGGGGTGGCAGGGCGAGAGCTAAGTGGGTGACTGACATGGAAGGCACAAACCAATCAGGGAGACAGGGGCTCCCAGGACCGCTCCTCCGGAACGTACCCCTTCCAGTCCACTAAGTAAAAGAGCCTCCCCTGTGTACGACGTGAACCATGTATAGCCTGGACCTCATACTCGATGTGATCGTCCCTAAGAACCGGAGAAGGAGGAGAAGAGACAGTGCACTCAGGGTGAACGGCACGTAGAAGGGACACATGGAAGACAGGGTGTGTCTTCATCTGAGGAGGCAACCAGAGTTTCATGGACACATAGTTGATCACCTTCTCAATGACATAAGGTCCCACAAAGCGGGGCAACAGTTTCTTGGGGCCGTACACGTTGAGGTTTCGAATGGAGAGCCATACCCTGTCCCCTCTCTTGTAGGTGGGTTCCATCTTCTGGCGGTCGTCCGCGTATTGTTTATAGGTTTCTTTGGCCTTGGCCAACTCGAATCGGGCCTGTTGCCAGAGGTTGCAAAGCCTGGCATGGTATGCCTGAACCATGGAGAGGGGACTGTTCTGCGGTTTTTCCCATGGTATAGTTCGAGGATGCCTTCCCTGGAGGCAATAGAAGGGAGACATGCCGATGGCAGAATGCTTGTTGTTGTTGTATGCGTATTCCACCATCCATAGTACTTCCACCCATTCCTTTTTTACCGCCAACAGCAAGCAGCAGAGGTACTCCTCCATGGTGTGGTTTGTCCTCTCTGCTTGACCGTCGGTCTGGGGGTGTTACGTGGACGATAAGCATACGTCCATGTCCATGGCAGTGCACACTTCATGCCAGAATTGGGACACAAACTGCGAATCCCGGTCTGTTATCACCACAGATGGTATGCCATGCAGTCGAACCACATTTTGCAGGAAGATCACTGCTAGCTCAGCTGCCGAAGGCAACTTCTTCAGAGGTACAAAATGAGCCCTCTTCATGAGGTGGTCTACTACGGTAAGGACAGTTGTATAACCAGATTCGGTGGCTGGCAGTTCCACGATGAAATCCATGGAAATGGTGTGCCAGGGGTGAGGAGGAACAGGAATGGGATGTAACAGCCCAACGGAGGATCCTGACATGTTCTTTCCTTGGGCACAAACAGCACAACGAGCTATATAGGCCCTTGTGTCTGCTTCCAATGTAGGTCACCAGTAATGTCTCTGCAACAGTTCCACAGTTTTGTGATAGCCCGGATGATTGGACAGGATGTGATCATGACACATGTACAGGGCTTGCTGTTGACGGGCCACCAGTCGAAGGTAGTACCTGTCATCTTTATACAAGAATCCGTTCTGTGCGGTTACGCCTTCATGGTTCCCTGCCAAGGAAGCTGGATCAGCCTGATTTATGTCATCCTGTAGCTGGGAAATGAAATCGGAGGAGAGAATCACACCCTGGAAACAGTGTTCAGGAATGATAGACACCGGCTCAGCGGTGGACACGGTTTCGTCGGTTTCCTCAGGACGGGATAGCGCGTCAGCCTTGGCGTTCTCCCTCCCAGGTCGGTACGTGATATGAAAGTCGTATTTGTTGAAAAACAGAGTCCATCGTAGTTGTCTGGATGTGAGGGCACGGGCTGAGCGAAGGAATTGTAGGTTCCTGTGGTCTGTGTAGATAGTCACGGGATGTTTGGCGTCTTTTAGGTAATGGCGCCATTCTTCGAACGCTGTCTTGATGGCCAGGAGTTCTCGGTCTGATATGGTGTAGTTGCATTCGGCTGGTTGTAGTTTTCTGGAATAGAATGCCACGGGGTGCAAGAGACCCGTTCCGGTGTCTCTTTGTGACAACACACCTCCCAGAGAGTCTTGCGAGGCACCGGTTTCCACAATAAATGGCTGTTCTGAGTCGGGGTGTATCAGAATGGGAGCTGTGGTGAACCTCCTTTTCAGTTCCCGAAAGGCGTGTTCGGCTTCTGAATCCCAGCAGTATTGGACTCCTTTGCGCAGTAATCGAGTGATGGGAGAGACAATCCTGGAAAAGCCTGTAATGAAACGGCGGTAGTAATTGCCAAATCCCAAAAACCTCTGGACGTCCTTTATGGTGGTCGGAGACGGCCATTGGAAGATGGCTTCCACCTTCTTGTTGTCCATTTGGATTCCTGCAGGAGTGATATGTCCCAGGAACTCGACAGCTGTCGTGTGGAAGAGTTAAAAATGTAATTGTCTGTATAGTGATGTGCACTTGATCTTGAGTTGCAATTATGAATATAAAAGTTGAGCATATCACCGTGACACGCAGAGATCTATCAATTACCTTTTTATTATTGAACAGGTTCTTTTTTCCTCTGTCAATTAACCAAACAATGTTCACTACAACACGGTATGTTAACCTGCAATGATGTGCTCACATCGAAGTTAACTCCTGGTGCAGCGTTTTTTCCTGCACTGGGCCCTAACATTAAGTTTTCATAAATTGTTATCTCTTCTCTGCTACCTACAATTGTCCTCTAATGGATCTTGCTCATCGCATTGAGGGGTGAAAGAAACTAGGATGTCAGCGTTGGCTACCCAATGAAGATGAGAAATTGGTAACCGACTTCTAGAATTGAAATCAAATTCAGATATATTACTCTCAGAAACATACTGTAAATATACAGAATGGCAACAGGAAGTTAAAGTCTGCAGAAGAAATTCAGACAGACCAGGATCACGCACACTAACAACTTTGCTATCGCTATCCAAAGCAATAACAACAGAACTTGATGTTCTCTAAACAATTTATGACTTTCTACTATACATTTAAATATCCCAGGCAGAGTCCTTTGTGAAATAAATGGTTATGTCAGTCAGTCAAAATAAATTTATTCGGTACCAGGACCACAAAAGTTTGACAAACTGACATTACAGGTTAAAAGTTTACATGTCCTTATTAATAAAATCCGATAAATTGAAAAAATATCATCAACCATAAAATTTCATAACAATTAAAATGACACGATAATTTTTTTTTCTCATCCTGTTTGTTTACTATTGTTCATAACGCTTTCTAATGGCCATTGCAACTTTGATATAATTTGAGACCTCAATACAGATAACAGAAGTAACCAATGATTGCAAATATCGAAACCCATCAACGTATGTACAGGGCCGGATATCCCTTAAAAGTGGTGCTAAACTTTTTTGCCTTGGATCTTTGTAGAGTGAGCAAAATAACATAAAGTGCAGCGTGCTTTGGGTTGCCATATTGTCGCACGGTCAAGGTATGAGTTTATCGGCCCACCCAGATTGCCTTAGAAATGCCACTAGAAAGTGCAAAGTGCCTGGATGCAGTCTGGTTAAAAAAAATCATGTCTGTAAATTAATAGTAAAAGTTAAATAAAATTACTGATTGGCAGTGAACGAGCAAACGGGACCTGTTGCCTCCGATTGCATATGGCGTGAGGTTGGTTATGTAATTTAAAGACTCTGACATTTAAAGAGTTTCAATTAGTCTTTATTACAATTAGTAGCAATTATAATCAATGCATTAGATATCATTTAGAAAGCTCATTTATGAGTCTCAAGTCAATTACAGGTGTGGTGGTAAACTACACATTAGTGCAGAATCTGAAGTTAAAGTTTTCATAGTCCATAGTAAGGATCACTCAAGATAGAAGACTCAAATTAACTAGTGCTAAGGGAATCTTAATAGGACATTTCAAGGTATGATTTGGCAGGACTCCAAATGAAAGTCCGCTAAGCAAAAGGTTCCTTGCCATTCTTAAGGACAAGAAGGAGTTCACAAAGTTCTTGGCATAGGCAAGGGGTCTGGTCAGAAAGCCCAACTGACCATAGGCGTAACAAGAAGTAGTCGCACCAAGACTCCATCCACATAAGGGGAAAACAAAAGGAGCTGTCAATAGCCACAGGAGCGACAGCTGAAAAGCTGAAGGGAGCCACTCTCCTCCACTGAAGAGCAATAGATAATATAGTTCATCAGTTCGGATGTGACATCCACTATGTTACTATTACCAATGTGGGATCCATGAGGTAATCTTCCTCTCATAAAGTGCAATAGTAGAAACAATTGAGTAGTTTCCCACACCAGGCATGGGAAACGTCTGTCTGTCTCAGGCACACAGGTTAGATCACAAAAGGCCATTAGTCACTATGCCTTTCTCATTTACTAGTCGCAAATGTCTGGTTCTCATGCGAATATCAATATTGTCAATACATGTGTATCAATTCAAATTATGTCTCATGGGAAAGTACAAGAATGTTTTATAAGTGAAGCTAGAATGAAATAACTTCTCATGCACAGAATGAGAAAGTGCAGGCCTAAAGAATATAGTCAAGTTATTATATTTTAGAAAGGTAATATAGCATAATCAATGTGTGATTATTTCAGTAAACATAAAAATTCATTAATGCATTTGTCAAAGCCATCAATTGTCACATGAAACTGTTCAATAATAAGTATGTCTGACTACTATGTTAAAAACATATACGTATATCATAAATGCATACATTCAGGAACCAATATCGTTTTAGGAATTGGAGACTCTACACAAATAAAGATTACTTCAGGAACGTGTGAGCTCTCTATCAAATTCAATTATAGTTTTACATCAACTTTTTGACATACAATGGTGCATTTTAAAGAGACTGAAAAAACAGCTTTTCCAATATTTCACATTTAAAGTTCAACATGTAAATCCTATTGGTGAGCAACTGATTTAAAACTATAACTTAGTACATAAATTAACAGGAATCCATTAATTTTGCAAGGTTCAGTTTGATCAGTAAAATGTATAACTACTTCAGAGTGTTAAGCATAATTCAACTTATTTGAGAATCAACTGTTAGACATTTTATATGCACATCATATTATTTTTTCCACTAATTCTATATTCTAAGCACTCTTTTACGGTGCATGTACTACTTTTTCTCCTAATCAGTGCTTTCAATGGGCCGGTACTCACCGGTACGGAGTACCAGCACTTCTGAATTTTTTTGTCGTCAATACTGGCACTTCTCTGTAGCCAGGGAGTGTACCGGTACCCTGATCCACGGCACGGCAGGTGCAGGTTAGGTTTCTCCTCCAGTGCAGGGCAGATGCCCCTCTGCTTCCATGGAGCACGTAATTGACCGAGCCCTGAAGTAACCTTTTGCAGAGTTGCTGGTGAAGATTCCAGCAGCCCCCATTTGAATGTCCCCAAACTGCAGGGGTTTGAGAGGGCTTGTGTCACGCTTATATTAACAGGACATGGTTTCTAGACAGACCCTGCACTGTCAATCGGGTGCGCAGGGACCATTCGGATGAAAGTGCCATCATTATGTGTGATGAGTTACTCTGTTTTATTGACATAAATGCATTTCTCGTGTGTTTTGATATGTGCTGCAACTGGTACAGTAGTCATGTATGATCATATCTTGCCCTTAGCCCCGCCCCAACCCTGCCCATTGCCACCTCTATTTTAATGAGTACCTGCACTTATTTGTTTCCCATTTAAAGCACTGCTCCTAATCATTGTCATTTTCTGAAATGTGTGCAAAGTGCACATTCAGTTTATATGTATGTTATCGTTTTTAGTGCAAGCATGTGTGTCATGTCCTTTTCTCGAAACGTTGTTGACAGACAACACAGTGCGCCTGCCATCGATATTTTAATACATTATCACAAACTCTATCATTCGGTACGACTATCTTCCCAATGCTCCAAAATCTCCACCTGATGTGTCATGTGTGTGCCGATATCTATGGGAAATAGGGCTTATCTACTTTTCATAATTTACCCAACGCGATTGTGTGAATTCCAGTTGTCCAAAACTTCAAAAAAGTCTGGCTTCCTCATTCTGAAGCACCTTTTCTTTAAATAAAAATAGGCCTTTGCCCCCGAAAGCCGGTTGGTGCTTTTGACTTCTGTCAATGTCATGTCCTCTAATTTTCCTCTGTAACACGAAAAGTCAATGATAACTTGCTCTCGGTCTCTGTAAAATCAGCACACCGGCTTTTATAAATCAGCACAGCAGCAGCCCCCTCGCATGTTGTGTGCATGATGAACCATTCCAAGCTAGGGTGACCAAATGGCATGGGCGCACATTCAGGTCGGTAAGTGTAAAAATTCCGGACAAAACGTATGTTTTACAGACACATCAAAGGAGGTTACTCAATAGTATGTAAGTAAGTAAATGGATACAGGGGTGCAATGTACAGCGGGCAAGAGAAAAACAGTGCTGTTCTCTTTCGGACCAGCACAATCACGAAGTATGTGCTACTCTTGCCCATTAATTCCGTCCTAGCATTGCAAGGTGATGGTTCAAACCCAGGTACAGGGTAAAGGAGCAGTGCTTTACAGAGATGGTTCAAACCCAGGTGCAGGGTAAAGGGGCAGTGCTTTACAGAGATGGTTCAAACCTAGGTACAGGGTAAAGGAGCAGTGCTTTACAGAGATGGTTCAAACCCAGGTACAGGGTAAAGGAGCAGTGCTTTACAGAGATGGTTCAAACCCAGGTACAGGGTAAAGGAGCAGTGCTTTACAGAGATGGTTCAAACCCAGGTACAGGGTAAAGGGGCAGTGCTTTACAGAGATGGTTCAAACCCAGGTACAGGGTAAAGGAGCAGTGTTTTACAGAGATGGTTCAAACCTAGGTACAGGGTAAAGGAGCAGTGCTTTACAGAGATGGTTCAAACCCAGGTACAGGGTAAAGGGGCAGTGCTTTACAGAGATGGTTCAAACCCAGGTACAGGGTAAAGGGGCAGTGCTTTACAGAGATGGTTCAAACCCAGGTACAGGGTAAAGGAGCAGTGCTTTACAGAGATGGTTCAAACCCAGGTACAGGGTAAAGGAGCAGTGCTTTACAGAGATGGTTCAAACCCAGGTACAAGGTAAGGTACAGGGTAAAGGGGCAGTGCTTTACAGAGATGGTTCAAACCCAGGTACAGGGTAAAGGAGCAGTGCTTTACAGAGATGGTTCAAACCCAGGTACAAGGTAAGGTACAGGGTAAAGGGGCAGTGCTTTACAGAGATGGTTCAAACCCAGGTACAAGGTAAGGTACAGGGTAAAGGGGCAGTGCTTTACAGAGATGGTTCAAACCCAGGTACAGGGTAAAGGAGCAGTGCTTTACAGAGATGGTTCAAACCCAGGTACAGGGTAAAGGAGCAGTGCTTTACAGAGATGGTTCAAACCCAGGTACAGGGTAAAGGAACAGTGCTTTACAGAGATGGTTCAAACCCAGGTACAGGGTAAAGGAGCAGTGCTTTACAGAGATGGTTCAAACTCAGGTACAGGGTAAAGGAGCAGTGCTTTACAGAGATGGTTCAAACCCAGGTACAAGGTAAGATACAGGGTAAAGGAGCAGTGCTTTACAGAGATGGTTCAAACCCAGGTACAGGGTAAAGGAGCAGTGCTTTACAGAGATGGTTCAAACCCAGGTACAGGGTAAAGGAGCAGTGCTTTACAGAGATGGTTCAAACCCAGGTACAGGGTAAAGGAGCAGTGCTTTACAGAGATGGTTCAAACCCAAGTACAGGGTTAAGGAGCAGTGCTTTACAGAGATGGTTCAAACCCAGGTACAGGGTAAAGGAGCAGTGCTTTACAGAGATGGTTCAAACCCAGGTACAGGGTAAAGGAGCAGTGCTTTACAGAGATGGTTCAAACCCAGGTACAGGGTAAAGGAGCAGTGCTTTACAGAGATGGTTCAAACCCAGGTACAGGGTAAAGGAGCAGTGCTTTACAGAGATGGTTCAAACCCAGGTACAGGGTAAAGGGGCAGTGCTTTACGGAGTGCAACTTCAGATAATTAAAATAAATGCCACCCTGTGAGATCGGCACACTTGCATACCATAACCAGCTGGGTGCACTGAAGCTGGTCTAGTTCTCCCCACTCGTTCTGTCTCATTTCCCTCATCCCATTCTCTTGCTTGCTCTCTCTTTCCTTACTCTTGTGTCCACTCTTCGTTCCTCAAATGCCTCTCACTGTTTGTTTTTCCTTATCTACCTTTTCTCTCCCTTGTATTCTCCTTTCTTGAGCTTCCATCCATTCTTCTTCTTCTTTCTAGCATTGTCCTCTCTGCCCGCTTTTCCTCCTTAACTTTTAGTCTCTCCAATGTATTCTCCTTTCATCTATCTCCCCTCCATCCACTTTTTCTCTTTCTCCTATAAGGTCCTTTTTCACTCAATTTCCTATTTTTATGAGTTCACCTTCTTACTTTCACTTCTTACTTTTGTCCCACACTTTCTCTCTCTTCTCTCTCCTCCATCCCCACTCTCCTTTCTCAGGCTCCTTTTCTTTCTCTCATGCTTTCTTTCATAGTTCTGTTCTCTCCCTTCTTCCTTGATTCCTCCTACATCTTTTCTTCCTCACTCCTTCCTTTAGTCTACTTCTGCAGCAGTTATGGCATTATTCACTATAATCTGTGGTGGGCCAGTATGTTGGTTCATGCACCCCAGCAACAGACTGCAGAGGCACAAATAAACTAAAAATCACCACTTCAAAAACCACTGACATTTGACTCAAAAAGATCTGAATTTCAATAAAAAAAAATAAACCTAACCTCTAATGAGAGGACTTCTAGGTCTCACCATAGCACACAAGTGAAAATGAAATGCCTTTCTGCCTTCTGCACTTGAATTTGACAGCATTGAGTAAACTTAGTGCTGCACTACTTCTATAATATACAAGAAATGCATTGCATTTATTACTATCTCAGTGTTAATTGATCCAACTTTCAAGTCCCATGCTACATACATTAGCACCAATTCCCACACTAAAAACGTCTGCATTTTTCATAGAAATTATTTTTTTAATGTTTCCTTACCAGTGCTTTGGTAGCCCTAGTTCATTCTTTTACACTGCTTGTCATTGTTGGATTAAAAATAAAATCAAACAGCCCTGAGCACTCTAAGCAAGTACTAAAATCTACCGAGCTCCTAAACTGGATGTGCTGTCAATGTCGAAACCCCACAGATTTTTAATTGCTGGACTGTAACCAGCTCATAAGGAGACAGGCCTTTCCGTGTCTCCAAAGTGGTAAGGAAAAGGAGTGCTGCATGCCGATAAAACCCAGCCCCTGGCAACAGGGAAGGTACCACATCCCTGAAGATTAATGTGTTTGATGTAGGCTGGACTCTCAGTGAACAACAGGCAAATTACACACGGCTGCAAGTCCCCCACAATACTCTGATGGGGAAAAGCTCCTCTGCTACAGTCTTACTGGTTCCAAGTGAGTCACTGGCCTTCAAGGCACTCACTTGAGTGAGCAAGATATTTTAAAACGCAGACAGCCCATTGTCATTTCAAATGTGATAATCAGCTGCAGTCAGAATGACAATGGGCCTCTCCTGTCCACAGCCTGTGGAAGGTCTGGGAGTGGCTGCTGTATCCTGTGAAGTTCAAAGAGAAGTGCGAAAGGGCCCCAAGAACTTTGAAACTCACACAAGGGTAAGTGCTAACAGAATTGCAATCACTAATGTAGGTGCCCTTGGTGGACACAGCTTTATCTATCCAACACTACCTCTTCTGACCATCACCTCTACAACATTGTTTCTCTTCTGTCTTTACTTACATAATTGTCATATGTGGGGTAATGATATCACAAATATATAGTGGAAGGCGTTATGCCGAAACATATCAGCCTAATTGGCATTGCATATTTTAAATCAATAAAATATATTTGATGGATTAAGAAACTTTCCTCCTCTTCCTTGAGTGAGGTTAGGTGCTGCTGAAAGGTTGTTGAAGAAAGAATTGCCTGCATTTTGGATATATATATATTTTCACTGAAAAAAACAAAGGTTACAGGGACATTATAGTTAGGAAATAGAATTTAAAAAAACGTTGAAATTCACTAATAAACAAAAGGTTACAGAGACGTTATAGTTAGGTGTAGATTTTACACACACAAAACCATAGAACTTCTGCAGCTATAGTTATCTGAAGTAACTATAACTCGTGCCCTAAGGTAACTATAATTCGTGCTCTCGCCATGTACAGTTTTTTCATCAATAATTTCACTGCAAACGTTGCAGTGATATTATCAATTATGTCATAAAAGATGCCCTAAGTGATGGGAGGGCATGAGTTATAGCTGAAGCCAAGTCCCAAGGTTGCTGCCAACACTTCCTGGTTGAAGTATTGGCAGCAATCAGATTTCAGCACGGGGACTGTCGGATCCTTAGAGGATCTGCATCCCTAGATATCCAAATTTGGATTTCTTTTAACATCTCAAAAACTACTGAACTGATTTACACCAAATAACAAAAAGGGTTCTTTTTGAATCAAGAATTATGTTTCTGACAAATTCTGTGTAGTTTCGTCCAGCGGTTTGGGCTGTAGTTTTGTCTAAAATCTCTATGGAAATTAACTTGTAAAATCTCATTCTCGGCCCAGCTTGACGGATTACTCAGAAACTTTCCATGCACAACAAAAATCACGTCACACGTTTATGGGGAACATTTCGTGAAAATTCATCAAACGGTGCCAGAGATATAAGCAAGTCAAAAACGCTTTTCCTATGGAGATATGGTCCTACCTGTAACTACCTACTGGCGACCGCCAGTACGTAATATCAGAGTGGAGGTAGCCACTCTGTAGTTATAATTGGGTTTTCCAGAGACAGGAATTCTGCGGATTTTGGCTTGCAAATAACATTGCCCCTGTTTCATGAATCTCCAGGAAACTTTGCAGACCTGTAGCTTTTTCTACTTTGGATGAAGATGGAAAATTGTGTGGTGATTTGGTAAGGGGGTGCAAAGATAAATGGGGGTCCTAAAACAGGCATTGGCACCATCGCATTTTCCATACACTTTGTACTCATGCGTAGCCCAAAAATGTCTGAATGGATTTTAATCAAATTTGACAGGAACGTAGATTAGGGTGTATAGAAGCCTCTTCAGTGAAGCAACCGAGGAGGTTCCGGATCAGGCACAGTCAGACTACAGCAGTACACTGCCCCTGAAGTTTTCAGGTATTTAGGTTGTTCTGAGGAGACCTGCGCAGAGGAGCACTATTTGGTTTTGGTCCCTGTAAATGCAATGGGGTTATTTACCTTTTGGCCTTTTTTGATGATTTTGATACTCTAACTACTCATACGTCATATGGTGGAAACACTGGTTGCTACTGGAAGTAGTGATTGCAACTTTACCACTGCTCAGACGTATTCGGATGACGCGCACTGGTTGGGTCTTTGTACTACTTGCTACATTGTGGCGCATGTGAGTATGATTGGTCTTCCTTATGTTTAGGGCCAGGGTACCGGTATAACATTCCCTAACTCCCTTTCTCTTGTCTCCCTCACCTCCGCAGTTGTCTCTGCTGTTCCCCTACGCTCCCACACTGGTGCTGCTTGAACTTTACACAGACGTAGACCTAGGAGCAACGAAGGGGCCGCAGTGTTTATTATTTTATCCTCTTCCCTTTTTCCCCGTGGTGCATCCATTCATAGTTGTGTTCGACTCACCCTGTGTGAGGTTGCGCCGAGGGGAGTAAGGGGTAATTTCTGCCTGTCATCGTTCCTGCTGAATCTCTTCCGAGGTTAGTGGCTACTGTCATACTTCGCGACTGACTTCGCGACAGATTGACAAGCCCACGACTAATTTTCAGCCCGGGCGATGGACACTAACGTGGTGTTGGCCTCGCTGTTGGAGAGCCTTTCAGCTCTTCAGCAGGAGGTACATAACTCACTCCAGGAAACCCAAGAATTAAGAGCCGAGATGGGGACCCTACGTAGGGAGGTAGCGGGTATCTCTAGGAGCGGAAAGACCTCCACTACGGTTAGGAGCCCATATATTAAGGACTAGACTCTTCCCCCACCCACATCTTCCCCAGGGTTGGGGTCACAGGGTACAGGATTTTTCTCAGTGCCTACAGTGAGCCCTCTGTCCCAAGCGGGCACTCCCACTGTTCATGTTATTCAGAACCCCGGTATCCCCTTGGCTCCACCAGAACGGTTCTACGGTGACCCAAAGAAATTCGAGACTTTCCTCAATCAGAGCCGACTCCATTTTTTGTGCAAACCCGCCATTTTCCAAGACGACGCTTCTAAAACGTCATTTATGATGTCCTACATGGGGGGCAACGCGGCCAGTTGGACAATACCGTTGATGGAGCGGATTTCACAAACTTTTGTGGGGAAATGCGAAAACTCTTTGATCGAAAGACGCACATGATGTCTTTGGACAGGGAGCTGCTTACCCTTCGACAAGGGTCACAAGATCTGCTGACCTATATCACTACGTTTAATCGTCTGTTGGTAGAAACCGACTGGCCACCAGAATAACGGACCACACTGTTTTATCAAGGACTCCGTAGTGAGCTAAAAGATGTCCTGACCCAAGTGGTACAACTACCTCAAACGTGCGAGGAATTAATAAACCTCACAGTCCAACTAGATCATCGAGTACAAGAACGCAAAGGGGACAGGAGCCGGGGAGAATCCCGTCCTTTCGTTCCCCGATCCCGAACTACCCAAGAAGAAGCATCCCAGAGGCTGATCAGACCCGAGCCCATGCAAATCGGAGGAATCCGTGGCCCACTTACTTCTGAGGAGAGAGAAAAAAGGAGACAACAAAAGTTGTGTCTATATTGTGGGAAAAGCGGACATTTTATTAGGGACTGTCGAGCTGCCACCCAAAAGGAGCCGGAAAACTAAAGAGCCCATGAACGGACGGGATCACCGCCTTGGGTTCATATTCAGACACGGTCCCAGCTCTCCTAGCCAATACCATCCAACCAGCAGTGGCACATATGTCGGTGAATGTCACGTTGTGGATCACTACTGCTCATCCTCTTAGTGTCTCCGCTCTCCTGGATTCCGGGGCCACAGGAAACTACATAGATCAACAATACGCTGAGAATATCGGAGTGCCATGTGAGCGAAAGAAAACCCCTGAGATGGTGAAGGCGGTGGATGGGAAGCCGCTAACTTCTGGACCCCTTACACGTCATACAGTTCCTCTCACTATGCGAGTGGGGAATGACCACTATGAAACCAAATGTTTTGATCTCATCGATGCTCCCCATTTCCGCCTTATCCTAGGCATGCCCTGGTTAACGCTGCACAATTCTGTCATCAGATGGACGGAACGCACAGTATCCTTAACCTCCGCGTTCTGCAGAGAGCATTGCACCACCCAGTGCACGCTTCAAGAAGCCCCCCGTACCACGCAGGCTGAGGGGTTGGCCGCGGTTTGCAACGAGATAGGTTGCTGCTGCTCTACCTCGTTACCCGAGGAGTATGGGGAATACAAGGAGGTCTTTGACAAACAGAAAGCTACACGGCTGCCTCCTCATAGACCCTACGATTGTCGTATAGACCTCGTCCCAGGGGCGGACATCCCCTGCAGCAGGGTGTACGCCCTCACGGAACCCGAGATGCACTACCTCAAGTCCTATCTAGAAGAGAACGTGGCCTCTGGTTTTATTAGACATTCTACATCCCCTGCATCATCGCCTCTCTTTTTCATTTAGAAGAAGGACTGCGATGAGCTCAGGACGTGCATTGACTACCGAGCTATCAACAAGGTGGCGGTCAAGAACCGATATCCTTTACCCCTGATACCTGTATTGCTGGGCCAACTGAAAGGAGCACGTATTTTCACCAAACTGGACCTCCGGGGGGCTTATCACCTGGTACGGGTCAAGACCGGTGATGAATGGGGGGGCGTGGCCTGCTGTGCAGCGAGATGGCCGCTCTTTGAGTGAGCTCCGCCGGCCGGATTGAAATCCTAAACTTATCCTACACACCGGGGTGAGCCAACGCTGCCAAAACCGGCAGAAAACGTGCAGGTGGCGGAGCTGCATCGGCGGAGGCACTATCTTCCCGCCTTTCATCGCCCTGGAGAAGATCGGGACCCGCAGAGCCTGAGGGCGGACCCGGCGGAGGCGCCTGCTGGAGCTCGTCTGGGGGTGAGCCGTGACTGGAGCCCGGGGCGGGCGCTGGCGGCGAGGCCTGTGCTGGAGCGGCGTCGTATCGCCTGGGAGTCCCTGCATTGTTGACTGTGCCGATTGCTGGAGCCTGTGAGCGCTGATGTGAGGGAGCAGACCGGGAGCTGATGCGGTGGGGAGCCGAGAGGTGCCGTGCAGACGGGTGGCCGCTCGGACCAGGGGCGCCGCTCGCCGCCGTGTACGGAGCCAGACAAATGGGTGCCCTGGATTGCAGCTGCTGATGAAAAGATCTGTACTGCGCCTGGCGAGCTTGGGGGTCTGCGCGTTGTGGGTGATCGCCCCGCGACGAGTGCCTGAGAGGCAGATCCTGGAGGAGGCGGCCGCCATTTTGAGGTCGCTACCCGGAGCCGAAGTGTGACGGTGCATCAACCGGTGAGAGGTGAGGTGTTGGCGCGGGGTCCCGCGACGGCTGTGAGCGCCCGGCGGGAGACGGCTGGAGTTACGGAGGTGGTGGCAGATGCCTGCCCTGCCCGGGAGCCGCGAGTGGCGGGCTCCGACGCAACAGAGGTGAGGCTGCTGGGAACCGGAGCGCAGACACCGAGGCACAGGAGGAGGTTTGTGCTGCTGCGAGCTGCTGGCTGGTAGATAAGGGGGTGCACGGAGCGACTCCAGCGCCCCCCCCTGCGCTTAAGGAGGACTCGGCGGCCGGCTGCTTGTATCGTGGCTGCAGTTCTGGTCCGCCGTGAGGAGCTGGTGTGGGGCACCCCGGAGGAGGTACTGGCGACGAGCTTGAGGGATTGTGCGTGCGGTCTGGCTGCCGGGGGTCTTGCGGGGTGGTCATTGCTTGTGCCTCTGGCTTCCACTTTAGGGCCCATAAACAAGAGCGCCAAAGCCGGATAGGAGGTGTCCTGCTGTAGATTTTTGGCTGGGGGCCTGTTGCTGGTGATCCGCGGCGAGACCCGGTGGGGCTCTCTTCGCCATGGGTAAAAACGACTCGAGGCAGCCGAAGCTGAACTTTGATCATAAGCGATCCACGCGCCAGGGGGAGTCGGAGCAGGAGCCCCAGGTGGCGGAGGGGCGCGACCTGGCCGCGGACGATCATGGCGAAGACTTACGCACATTGATGCTCGAGATGCGCTCCAGCCTCCGCAATATTGACACTAAACTGGACACCCTCACCAGTCAGTTAGACTCTGTGAAAACGCAAGTGGCGACGCACGAGACGAGGCTGGACACGCTTGAGGCTCGCCACTCGGAGTTCCATGAGTTCCAAGTGGAAACAAAAGGCCAGCTCCTCCATATGGACAAATTGTTGGGAATAATTCGTGCTAAGAATGAGGACTTGGAAGCGCGGTCCCGGCGCAACAATCTACGCGTCACGGGGGTCCCGGAGACCACTGCCATATCAAAAATGGAGACCTATGTCACCGAGCTCCTCCGCGAACTGTTTGATCCTGATCTCTCGGCGGTTTTTACGGTGGAGAGGGCGCATAGGTCGTTGGGTCAGAGGCCCCCAGTTGGAGTGCCGCCCCGGCCCATAATTGCGAGACTCTTGAACTACCAAGACCGTGACCAGATCCTTAAACTGGCGAGGAACAGGGGTACCATCACGCACAAGGGCAATATGATCGCCTTCTACCCTGACTTCACCCCGGCTGTCCAGGCTGCCCGCCGGAAGTTTCTGCCGGCAAAGCGGCTTCTCCTGCAGGTGCAGATTCCGTACTCGCTCCTCTACCCGGCTAAGTTGAAGGTGTCTTTTGAGGGGTCTGCCCATATATTCACCGATGCCAAGGAGGCAATGAAATTCGCCAAACATGTGGGACGCAAATCCGGGCAGCGATCTAAGGGTACGGCGGTGGAAGCGGATAGCAGGCTCAGCGACAATGAGTAGACGAAGGTCCCATCTATTACATCCTGAGGGGAATGGTTCCTCTTTAACTATGGACTCCTATCCGCTGTCAGGGGTGGGGCGCTTGTGATGCTCAGGGTTCATTTGCTGCCATCTGCTAACATGGGTTGATTTCAATTATTAGGTTTTTGAGTGGCTAGGATCCCCTGCAGAACTTCCGGCCACCCTGTTCCACACGGGGGAGAAGCCGGCATAGCCACACCCCCTCGGGAATGTTCCCTTGTTTATTTAATGCAGCTTTGGGGATAGTATGGGGATGGTTATTCTACGACCCGGTTGGGGGGTTGGAGTGGGTGGGGGGTGAGTGGTTGGAGTTTTTTGTTTTGTTGTTCACTGCCAGCTTTTATTGTATGCTATCTGCATGGTGTCCTGAGCGCGCGGACTGGTCCAGGTCAACATGTCCTACTGCACTTTACATAATGTGTGTGAGGAATGCCAAGAGTAGATAAAACTTTGAATTGTCTTACCTGGAATGTTCGGGGGCTCAACGACCATAGGAAGGCTCGGTTGGTACATGCATATCTGGTGCGACACTGTGTGGATGTCTGCCTATTGCAGGAAACGCATTTGAACACCGCCCCCGCCCAAAGACTGCGTCACACCAGATGGGGTCACGTTTACTGAGCTATCTACTCTAATTATGCCCGAGGGGTGGCAATATTAATACGTCGTGGGCTGGATTGGCGGGAGGGCTCTGTCCAATGTGATCCAGAAGGTAGATATGTTTTGGTTCAGGGCATTGTGTGCGACGTGTCAGTGGTATTTGTGGCTGTATATGGCCCGAATGCGGATTCCCCTGGTTTCTTCCATAAGCTTTGGGGGCAGGTGAAAGCCACTGGATGCGGTACGATTATATGGGGAGGTGATTTCAATGCCGTGCTTGATCATAGAGCGGATCAGAAGGGGGTGGCTCGCACTCTGAATCCGTTGGAGAGTTCCTCGCTGCAAGAAATACTGATGGATGGTGCGCTTGTTGATGTGTGGCGGGGGAGGCATGAGGGCCTGAGGGAGGGTACCTGTATATCTGCTCATGGCGGCGCGTGGTAACGTCTAGACTTCTGGCTGGTGTCGCGGGATGTCGCACTGTGGACGGCGCAGGTAGAGCACATGCCCCGCTCGTTGTCTGACCATGCACCCTGCATGTTGAAATTACGGATCCCTGGCGATCCTTTCCCGGCGTATTCGTGGCGGCTCCCGCCTCACGCATTACTTGATGATGCGTTCAAAGAAGAGATAAGGACTGATATCACTGACTACTTTGAGCGTAATGTGGGTTCAGTGGACGAGGAGGCGACTTTGTGGGAAGCCTTCAAGGCTGTTATTAGAGGCCAATGTATAGCCCGACAGGCAGGGGTACTGAAGGCGATACGGGGCACCCTGGCAACGCTGGAAGCCGATATAAAACGACTCGAACGCACTTTCTTCGAGACTGGAGGGTCAGAGGTGGCGGGGCTGTTGAAAACCAAACTATTGGAGTACGACGAGGAGGCGATGCGAGAGGTTCCATTTTTAGGGAAATATGCTGAAGCTCGGCGTTATGGCGAGGGGGGGAGACCGGGGAAGGCCTTGGCAAATATGATCAGGCCACCGCGTACCGCGACCTATATTCATGAACTGCGCACGCCGGCTGGCGCGCTACTTCATGATAAGGGGGACATTGTAGGAGCATTCTCCGAGTTTTACTCTCGATTATATACCAACACCCAGGATGCGTGTCCGGAGGGGCTTGCATCCTTCCTGGACTCCATTGCGTTGGTGTGGTTCAATAATAAACACAGAGGAGGGAGGAGCCTAGCGCTTGACCAAGATGGCCGCGTGAGCTTTGAGCTCCCGAGACCCTCGTGCCCTCCGTCGTCTATCCTGTATATAATCCTGTTTGTATGCATGGCATCGTGTAGATGACTTGTCAGGGAGGCGATCGATGCCACCCGAGGTCGAATCGCCCACCGGGAACCGGAGTTATGCATGGCGGAAGATTGAGGCCCATCTCCGAGGGATGCCAGGGGCTCGGGTTGGCAGGATGCCCGACCTCTAATTGAACAACAGCGGCCAGGCGAGGTGTGAACTGCCGGACGGAGGTCCCTATCCTTTCACTTTCTCGCCCTTTGTCTGCCCAGCCCAGGGAGTGCTCACGGCTGCTTTATTATCATTTGGACACTCTGCATGCCACACTGGCGACCCATCGTAAGACGGAGCACTCCTGATCTCTCTCGCTGAGAGAGGGCAGTCCTGTTTGAACCGACTTGCTTGAGCCCACCATGTCGGGCAAAGCAGAGGTGGACCGGCCGAAGCCTAAGGCCACCAGGCGGGGAGCCTACACTCAAGCCAATAACATGGACCGCTATGCCCAGCAGAAGGGGTCACCGGGTGCACCGAGCCAGTCCCCGGACACACAGAAGACTGCCTCACCCTTGGTCCCGGAGCTCCCACTGCAGGATGTCATGGGCGCACTCGACGGGCTGCAGACTTCGATTGGGAGACAGTTTGATGCCCTGGCGCACAAAGTGGATACCATCTTGGTGGATGTTAATCTGATCCGCGCGGATTTGGGCAAAACAAATGAACGGGTCAAATCCCTGGACATCAAGACCACGGGCCTCGCCGATGATGTCTCGGACCTGCAGACCGAGGTCCGTAAGTTGCGGACCGAGAGTGATCTCGCCGCCCGTCGGCTGGAGGACTTCGAGAGCCGGGCCAGGCGCAACAACGTGCGCGTTATCGGGGTCCCGGAGTCCTCGGATGAGACTTCAGTGGACCTGCTCGTGGAGGACTTGGTGCTCAATCATCTGCAGCCTAAGGGTCTAGGGAAGTTCTTCGCAGTTGAGAGGGCCCATAGAGTGCCGGGTGGGCGGCCCAAGGTGGGAGCCACACCGAGGCCGATCGTCGCCCGGCTCTTTCATTTTCGAGACCGGGACGCTATCCTGCAGGCCTCGAGGGTAACGGGCCCGGTCCCCTTCCAGAACGCGTCGGTGAATTTCTATCCTGACTTCACCCAGCAGGTGCAGAGGCAGCGGCAGGGCTTCCTGGGGGTGAAGAGGAGGCTTCGGGAGAGGGAACTGAAATGCGCCATGCTCTTCCCTGCCAGACTACGTGTGGTGTTTGAAGACCGAACATTCTTCTTTGAGTCGCCTGCCATGGCGGATGAATGGCTGGATGCTCTGCCTCGACGACACACGGAAGAGGACACTGCCGTAGACTGGGACAGTGGCCGGGATGAACAAGGTTGATGTCTTCGGAACCGGACTGACTCGGAATGACTTTAGATAATGACTTGCAGTAAATACGGAGGTTGTGGGAGGACGAGGGGAGCTCTTTCCTCCCTTAGGGTACTTTTTGTAGATTTTGGGTTTGGTAGGGCGACAGGCACACTGCAAGTTGGGGGGGCTTTGTAAGCTGCAGCAGGGGTGCAGGGTGGGGGGGGGGTTTCTGGGATTTTGGGTTTGTTGTTGGGGGGTTTGTTTCCGCAAGGCATAGTGATTATTTCCAGGACTGTTCCATGGTGGCTCTTCGGGTGTGGGGTGGGCCTCTTTACGTTTGGGGATGGGGGGTAGGGGTTTAAGTGTTATAAGCTGGAATGTTAATGGTTTGGGGGATCGCATTAAGCGTGGGATTGTTTTGCAATTCTTGAAACGGTCATTGCCGGATGTTGCCCTGCTGCAGGAGACGCATCTTATAGGTAATACGTGCTATGCCCTGAATAGGAAGGGTTATAAATTCATAGCTCATTCGGGATTCTCCTCTGGGTCCAGGGGTGTGGGCATCCTAGTCAGAGCCTCGCTACCATTTGAGGTGGACTCCACCATTGTTGATGATAGGGGGAGGTTTGTGGCGGTGGCGGGGCGGTGGGAAGGAAGAACTTTGGTTTTAGTTTCGGTTTATGTCCCGCCGGCCCTGCAGGCCTCCACGTTCACAGATCTGGGTAGGGCCCTGCTGGATCTCCCGGGGGGTATGCTTGTGGTGGGAGGTGATTTCAACGCTGTTGGCTCCGGTCTGCTGGACAGATACCCGCCCAGAGACACTGGGGGGGCTCAGAAGTGGCTTCCAGACTTTCTAGATACGCTTGGCCTGATAGACTGCTGGAGGCTCCGGCACCCCACACAGAGCCAATACACTTTCCACTCCGGGGCGCATGGTAGCCTTTCCAGGATTGATTACCTACTCACTCTGGCTGCGCATGCCTCATTGGTGTCTGAGGCCAGGCACATGGCGCGTGGTATATCTTACCATTCGCCAGTGTGGGTCAGGCTGGATCTAGGTCGAGAGGGAGGGGGAAGGGTGGCCCCTGTCAACCCTTGGTATTTCCGAGACCCCAAGATGCGCAGCGCGCTGGTAAAGACAGTAGATAATTTTTTCAAGGACAATCAGGGATCCGTGGACTCGGCAGTGTCGCTGTGGGAAGCATTTAAGACCGTGCTGCGAGGGGAAGCCCTCTCCCTTGTAGTGGCTGCCAAGCGGCGGAGAGATGGCGAGGTTCTGCAGGTTGAGGAGGAGATCGCGGCTTTGGAGGGAGCGCTGGAGGAGGAGGTTACAGAGGCCTCACTGCATGAGCTGTGCTTGAAGCAATCCGAGTATAAGGACCTGGTGACGAATGCCGCTAAGACCCTTGGTAGGGAACAGCAGGGCCGTCTGTATGATGTTGGTGACAAGGCCGGGAAACTCCTGGCTTGGCTGGACAAAAAAGAACGAAAGAACGGGTCAATAGAGTAGTGCCGGAGTTGACGGGAGAGGGGGGAGAGGTGATTGTGGAACCTGAGAGGATTGTGCAGTGTTTCTCGGACTATTTCCGTATGGTTTATGCCTCAGTGTCGGACAGGCCGCCCGAGGACTCGCGTGACCTCCTGCGTGATATCGCATTGCCATGTCTCTCCGATATAGATAGGGACGATCTAGATGGTGACATAACGGTCGATGAGGTGGCGGGGGCTATCCGCGCGTTGAACTCGGGCAAGGCCTCGGGTCCGAACGGCTTGCCGGTCGACCTGTACAAGCTGTTTCCGGATAGGGTCACCCCTCACCTGCGCGCCATGTTCGTGGAGGCGCGGGGGAGAGGGGCCCTCCCGTTGGATCAGCGACTGGCGACGATTGTGGTTAAACACAAAGAGGGCAAACCCCGAGATAAGTGCGCCTCATATAGGCCTATCTCACTCCTTAACGCAGAGCCGAAAATTCTGGCTAAAATCCTGGCGGCCCGATTGATTAGGGTACTCGGTGACTTGGTCCACCCGGATCAATCCGGATTCATCCCGCACCGTAACACAGCGTTAAATCTTCGGCGCCTTCATGGTGTAATCGCCAGGGCGGGCACGCTGCGTGAACCAGCTATTGTGGCGTCTCTCGATGCCACGATGGCCTTTGACACGGTGGAATGGGCATATTTGTGGGCCGTGTTGACCAAGTTCGGCTTTGGCCACGGTTTTGTGAGCTGGGTGAGGTTGCTGTATGAGGGCCCTCTTGCGAGTGTGGTGGTAAATGGCCGGGCGTCGACTCCGTTTCAGCTTGGGAGGGGTACTCGGCAAGGTTGTCCCCTGTCGCCATTGTTGTTCGCCCTCGCCCTTGAGCCGCTGGCTGCGTGGATACGCTGGCACCCGGATATACGGGGACTTAGATGGTCGCCTGAACACGAGGACCGTATATCGCTCTATGCTGATGACATCCTGTTGTATCTTGCCTCACCCAAGAAATCACTTATAGTGGTCTGTGACGTACTCACATCTTTCGGTAGGAACTCGGGTCTCGTTATCAACTGGAGTAAATCGTATTTATATGTTCTTAGTGGCGAGGTTCCACCGATCCCTCGAACTTGTTCGATCCAGGTCGCTCAGCAGGGCTTCGTGTATCTGGGGATCTTTATCTCCATGGACTCTGCTGTGCGATATGAGAGGAACCTGCTCCCCCCCCTAGCGTGCCTGAGGCGGGATGTGGAGGGCTGGCGGAGGCTGCCGCTCTCCCTCGTTGGGCGCGCGGCCCTGTTCAAAATGATGTCTCTTCCCCGGTTCCTCTACGCACTGCAGAATACTTTGGATTGGGTACCGGCCAACTACTTTCGGGAGGTCGAAGGCCTCCAACGAACGTTGCTGTGGGACGGGCGGCCGCGAATAGCTATTGCAAAGTTGACGCTTCCATGGTACGACGGGGGTATTGCGCTTCCAGACATCCGACGGTACTATTGGGCCACCCAGCTGAGTGCGATTAATCATGGGTTTTATGGCCCTGCCCTCAGCCCTGGGTATGCCATGGACAGGTGGTTGCTGCGTGGTGGTAACTATTATAGGGCGTTGTACTCGCGGTCCTTGGACTCGTCCCTCACGGGGCCCACTGGTGTGGCGGTGCGTGTGTGGAAGATGGCAACTGACTCGCTGGGCTGGAAGGATAGGCTCACCCTCGCTACCCCGCTGTTTGAATCTGAGAGACTGGGTAGGCTTTGGCACACAAAAGGCTTTGACAAATGGGACTTGATCGGCATCTCCAGGGTCGGAGATGTACTGATTAAGGGGAGGGTGAAGTCCTTTGAAGAGTTGCAGAAGGAGTATGAGCTGGGGCCATCCGAGTTTTTCCGCTATATTCAGGTGCGTCACGCCCTCCGATCAGTCCTCATAGAGGGTGAGAAGGTGCCTGAGTCCTCTCCTTTGGAGGACCGGGTCCTTGATGGCCATATGCCCGAGAGCACGATCTCGCTCATCTATAAGAAACTGATCAACGTCCGGGCGGATATGCTTCTGGGGCTGAGGGACCAGTGGTCTAGGGATGGCCTCGAGTTGGATGACGAGGATTGGCAGTCTGCTGTTTCCTCTCCTAAGGAGGTTGCGATCCCGTCGCGTCTGAGGCTGGTGCAGCTTAAAATACTGCATCGAGTGTATGTGACGGGGCCAAGGCTGGTTCACATGGGATTCTCGGAGGACGGCCTATGCAGGAGGGGATGTGGTATGGTGGGTACTTTCCTGCATATCATTTGGGAATGTGGTGTCATCACGGAATTCTGGTGGAGAGTCCATGCAGTGATGGGGGAGGGGACGGGCATTGCTATGCAGCCGGAAGCGCGGTGTTGCCTCCTGAATGTCTGGGGGCCCACTGACCACGATGAGGCACAGACCCAATGGGTGACTCTGGGTAACATGGTCGCTAAGAGAGATATCGCGCGATTGTGGGGCTCCGCGGGGCACCCCACATTGACCACGTGGAAAGAAAATATGGACTGGAGTATGCTAAGGGAGAAGACGGTATATTGCGCTAGAGGCCGCCCTCGGAAGTGGCACGCCATCTGGGGGCGGTGGAATCAATACAGGGAGGGAATTTGTCTTGCCCCTGATTTGGATCCCCCCGAGGAACAGCTTTCCTCCTAACCTTCTTTCCAGCTCAGTATGATTAATGGACTTCTTTGGCCTCTGCTGTCCCCCTTCTTCCTCTTTTCACAGTACTGTAAATGGTAGATGATTGGGGTCCTGCCTCCCCTGGGGGGCTATCACCATGGGCATTCAGTGTTCTTGCCTTGCTGGGGGTTGTTGTGTGTTTTGTGTTTATTTAAAAATGGAATCTTTGCACTTCTCCTTCACTGTACTGTGGACGCGTCTCTGTTCCTCTTTATCGAAGCTGCCGAACCTCCGGGTTGTCGGCTGAATAACTGTGTCCAGACTTTTGAAAATAAAGGTTTTTAAAAAAAAAAATAATAATAATAATAATAAACACAGAGAATATATGGACCTCCCGATAGACGTCGGAGACGTGGCACAGGTTATCAAGAGTTTGCCGCCTGACAAGGCGCCGGGACCTGATGGCCTGACAACAGCTTTCTATAAGGCGTACGCGGAAGAACTGTCGCCCCGATTGTTAGCAGTGTATGAGGAGGCCTTAGACAAGGGGGTGTTGCCTGCTACCATGCGTGAGGCGCTGATCATCACATTGCTGAAGCCGGATAAACCGGCTGACGATCTTAACTCCTATCGGCCCTTATCTTTGATTAATGTTGATGTAAAGATCCTAGCTAAGGTGCTCGCAAACCGGGTACAGCCAATGTTGCCGTTGATCGCACTTCCAGACCAATCCGGTTTTATACCGGGAAGGGCGACCTCCCACAATCTGCGAACGATCTTCGCCGCACTGCATTACCTGCACCCTGCGGTCAGGGCTGCCGTGGTGTTTTTAGACGCCACTAAGGCCTTTGATACTCTCGAATGGCCCTATTTATTCCTTATATTGGAAAGGATGGGTTTCAGCGCACTGCTGCTTAAGAAAATCCGCTTGCTCTACACTTTGCCTACAGCCAGAGTGCGGGTCAATGGACTGGTGTCTGAACCATTCCCTGTTTTGCGTGGTACTAGGCAGGGGTGTCCTCTCTCCCCGCCGCTGTTTGCCATAGCTATGGAGCCGCTGGCAGCCAGGATTTGACAACATCATACAGCAAGAGGTATAGGCTTCAGCTCTAGGAATCTTCTCATATCGCTCTACGCGGACGATGTGACCCTCTATCTTATCAATCCTGCGGACAACTTGGATCCCGTCTTGAGGGAGTTTGTCCGCTTTGAGGGCCTCGCGGGCATATCCATCAATTGGTCTAAATCGGTAATCTTTCCCCTCACGGAGGGCACTGCAGAGGTGTCCTCCGAATACCCCCTGCGCTGGGAGGCGGAGGAGGTTGAATATTTGGGGATCTGGATTAGCCGGAACCTTCAGGAGATCTGGAACCTGAACTTTGGCAGGGCAATGATGTGGCTGAGCGAGAAAGTGAAACTATGGGCTTCTCTGCCCCTGTCGCTGACTGGGCGGATTGCATTGACAAAAATGATGGTGCTACCCATATTCCTTTACTTATTCGTCAATATACCTATACCGCTTACGTCGCACTTCTTTGCCGCTCTGCGGTCCTCTCTGGTGGCGCTGGTGTGGGCAGGCGGACCGGCCAGGGTGGCGTGGGACACGCTAGTGCTACCCTTGCGTCAGGGAGGCCTTGGTGCTCCAGACATGAAGCTCTATGCCCTTTGTGCGCAGGCTCAGTTCCTACATTTTTGGACCCACCCTACCCCTTTTCAGCCCCACGTGGCAGTGGAACGGGATGCGGTGGCGCCCCTCCCACTGGGTGTAGCGATATGTGCCAAGGCGCGCCGCCCCGGAGCAGATGTAGACACAGCTGGGACGCTGCAATGGGTGTGGGAGGAATTGCGCAGGAGGGCGAGGGTCCCATTGCTGTATGCCCCATCGCTCCCTCTGTTGTACAACCCGATGCTGCCCTGTGTTGCTGATGGGATAGCCGGCCACCTAATTGACAAGCTGCATCTTCGCACCTTTGCGGACCTATTTCCCGATGGTAAATTCATGCCTCCTCCGGTGCCGGAGGAGGGGGGTGTGGTGCCTTTTTCTGAATTATTTCTGTATCACAAATTACGTGCGGCATGCCGGACACTATCTTGAGAGTTCCCCAACGTGCCGCCAGTCTTTACGGCCTTAGAGGCTGTGGTGGGTTCTCCATCCCCCCGTAAGTTGGTAACTCGTATTTATCGCCATATGCAAAATATGGCACCGGTGGAGGAGCCTAAATCTATGCTGGGTTGGAATGAGGAGCTCCAACCTGAGATAACTGAGGAACAGTGGGAGTTCTGCTGTGGGCAGCTTACTGAGCTTTCGCCAAACTACAAGTTGCGTCTCATACATTTTAAATACCTGCATCGGTTCTACAGAACCCCCATCAGCCTAAAAAGGATGGGGCTGAGAGAGACGGATGAATGTTTGCGCTGTGGGTCTGCCCTAGCCTCTTTTCTGCATATAGCATGGTCCTGCCCGAGGCTGGAGGGTTATTGGTCTCAGGTTTTTGTATTAGTTAACCAGATTGTGGGCCGCTCGGATGCCCCTTCCCCTCTGCTTGGACTACTAGGATATGTCAGAGACACTCCGCCGCCATCGCGCAGGCTGCATGCACTGCTTCTGCTGTTTGCTAAGCGACGGGTGGCGATCCATTGGGGTAGGAGGCGGGTACCCACAGTGAGGGGCTGGCTGGCGGATGTAACGTATGGGCATACGCAGCTAACCACGTTCTGGGAGTTGCTGCCGGCTGCATCCAGGCCCGAGACATCTGGGATCTGTTTGTGTGTTGGGCTCGGGAACATCAGAATAGGGAATCAGAAGGAGACGGTTTGAGTGAATGATCCTGGGGAGGTGGGTGGCGGAGGGGATACGTAGCAGTCCTTCCTTCTCCCATCACGAGGGCCTTACCTGTAGGGCGGGCGTGTCCTTGATCGCTACCCATGTCCTCTTTCATGGCTGTTCTCTTTATGCACCACGGAACAATGTTGGGTCCCTCCGAGCTCCTGTATCCAGACTAATGGCTTGTGATTCCTATTGATATTGACATGTTGACTATTGCAATCATTTCCTTTTTGTAGGACACCTAACCGCATACTGTTTGTAACACCCTGATGATGTTAACTGGCAGGTTTGTCGGTTGTATTTGTTCTATTGTAAAATGCTCAATAAAAAAATAAAAAATAAATAAAAAAAGACCGGTGATTAATGGAAGACCGCATTCCGGACCAAATACGGGCTATATGAATACCAGGTGATGCCTTTCGGGTTGTGCAACGCACCCGCAGCCTTCCAGTACTTTATGGACGAAGTCCTGTGAGGACTGCTGGACATCAGCTGTATCGTCTATATTGACGACATTCTTGTATATTCAGACAACCTTCCAGACCCTATACTTCACGTAAAGGCGGTATTAGACAGACTTCGAACACACTCGTTATACGCCAAACTGGAGAAGTGTCTGTTTCATGTCAACAAAGTGGCCTTTCTGGGGTACGTTATCAATGCTAGAGGGTTCCAGATGGACATGGGAAAAGTAGAGGCCATAACCGGAGGGAAGGCTACCCATCATGTGAAATCGGTGCAAAGCTTTTTGGGGTTTGCAAATTATTACCGCCGTTTCATCAAGGATTTTTCCAAAGTAATCCATCCCATCTCCAGTCTGTTACGGAAGAACACCCCGTTTTCCTGGAGCACAGCAGCAAACTAGGCCTTCGAGAAGTTGAAAGAACGGTTCATACAGGCCCCCATTCTGCGACACCCCGACCCTACGTTGCCATTTGTGTTGGAAACGGATGCGTCACAGTACGCATGGGGGGTGTATTATCCCAAAGACACACCGAAACAGGACAACTATATCCCGTGGCGTATTGCTCTAAGAAACTTACCCCGAGTGAGGTGAACTATTCAGTCACTGATAAAGAACTGCTGGCTATCAAACGAGCTTGTGAGGAATGGAGGCATTACCTCCTGGGAGCGCAACACACTGTCGAAATCTTCACGGATCATCGTAACCTTCTGTTCCTCAAAACCGCCAAAGCCCTGACTCCACGCCAGCTTCGCTGGTCTTTGTTTTTTTCTGACTACGATTTTATAATCAAGTATAGACCAGGTCGACAAAATGGAAAAGCAGACGCCTTGTCCCGACAAGGAGAACATCCAAGAACACCCTTGGGGGATGATATGAACCCTCCAGCCATTCTCCCTGCTTCGGCGTTCCCGGAGTCAACCCTCGCTTTCGTCGTCTCTCAAGACTTCCTCGAGGTTGTAAAGGTATCCATAGCAAACGTGGACAACCACGCATGTATTCAGGAGTCTCCCGAACATAGAAGCACCGTAGGGGATCTGTTGTACCACTACCATGCCTTATACGTGCCTCACGCGGTATTACAGCAACAAGTATTATCCTGGGCTCAAGACTCCACACTCGGAGGACACCTAGGGGTATACAAGACAATTGCCAACATTGAACGATCGTTCTGGTGGCCTACGCTGCGAAAAGATACAGAAGAGTACCTCAAGAACTGTGCCGTTTGTGCCCAGCCATTCTAAACCAGTGGGACTCCTACGACCTATCCCTGTGCCTCCTTTTCCCTGGCACACGGTATCCATGGATTTTATAGTTGAAATGCCTTCCTGTAATGACTACACCACCATCCTAGTGGTTATCGTCCACCTCACGAAAATGGGGCCTTTCATTCCGCTAAAAAGGTTACCCACCTCATCCGTGCTGGCAGTGGTATTCCTACAACATGTAGTGCGAGCACATGGGATCCCGAGAGTGCTTATCACAGACCGGGGAACTCAGTTCACCTCACGGTTTTGGAAGGCGTTATGCAGTACCCTGAACATCGAGGCACGGTTGTCCACTAGCTACCACCCCCAAACTGATGGAAAAACAGAACGGCTCAACCAAACGTTGGAGCAATACCTTCGATGTTTCACTCTCCAAAACACTACGGACTGGTATCCTCTGATATAGATGGCAGAATTTGCATACAATAATGCGGAACACTCCACGCTGGGATGCTCACCCTTCTTTTGCTTATATGGGTTTAATCCAAACATGCTACCTTTTGACTGGCCTGCGGTGTCCAACCACCCATCCATAAAAGAACACCATGCCCATCTAAAGGCTGTACTCCAGGACACTAAACACCAGTTGGTCCTCTCCCAGGCTGCACACAAAAGAGTCGCAGACACAAAAAGGGCTCCAGAACCCACATACCAGGTAGGGGACAAAGTATGGTTGTCCACAAAGAACTTGCATCCAAAAGGGGTGGGTAAATTGGCCCCTCGTTATATTGGGCCCTATGGTATAGAGAAGGTTATCAACTCTGTGGCCATGCAGTTGACCTTACCCCGTTCTTGGCACATTCACCCCGTGTTCCACGTATCCCTCCTCCAGCCTTGTCCTGTGAATATGCGGCTGCCGTCCAGACCACTGTCCCTTGAGATAGACGGACAGGAAGAGTACGAAGTAAGGGAGATACTAGACTCTCGTTTATTCAGAGGCCGAGTACAGTACCTAGTTGACTGGAAAGGGTATGGGGTGTAGGACAGAACATGGAAACCCCTCACCAACCTGCACTTCCCTCTTCTATTGACACGCTTCCATAATACACATCCCGGTAAGCCAGGGCAACCGCCGAGACGGCGGTCCTTAAGGGGGGGTTCTGTCGCATTCGTATAACTGGGACGGGGACACCGATCAAGAAGAACGATTCCCAGTGCCTTTAGGAGAACCAAAATGCCTGTGAGTGCATGCGTCGCTAGCGAATGGCCACTAGAGGGCCATTCAAAGAACTCACCTTGTGTGAGGTTGCGCCGAGGGGAGTAAGGGGTAATTTCTGCCTGTCATCGTTCCTGCTGAATCTCCTCCGAGGTTAGTGGCTACTGTCATACTTCGCTACTGACTTCGCGACACGAATATTTTACGGAGAACTGCAGCACTACCACAGTAGTATCTAGGACATTCAGCGGTACCTTGAAAATTTAATTTTTATTTATTTGAAAAGTTTTTGTATAGCGCTGGCTAGACCCGGAGGTATCAGAGCACTTTACATGAGGTAGGACATTGTTTCAGAACACTGTTACATAGTTACATCGGTTGCTGGAGCGTCACATAACATAGAAAGAGAAACAGTATAACATAGTTAAATGAGTTACTAAAGCATAGCATAAAATAGAAAAAACCGGCAAGGGGGAAAGAACCTCAGGGGACAAAGAAAAGTCAGACTGGAAAAGAGGAGGCAGTCAAAGAATCATGAAGGGAGGAGGCGTGGGAGGGAAAAGAAACACAACGGGGAGACAAGGAAAACAATGTCCGATGTCCGGATGGGTAGGTGACGGACGAGGGGTGAACCAGAGCCTAACTGCATAGGACAGCTCCACCGGGCATTGGCCAAGGTTGCTCATGCACCGTGGTAAGTACAGACTGTTATGGTTTTTACCCAGGGGGCATCGTCAAAATGTTCCATCGAGAGGACCGGTCACGGTGTTACTGGGAGGTGCCGTTCTTCTCAGTTCTTTGATACTAATACATTCAATTATACATTACTTAAAAGTACTTTGGTTGTTTGACAAACTAAATTTGGTTAAATATGTTGGATAAGCCAACTTTTCAGATTTGCAAGGAAAGTATGGTTTCATTGGTGGTAAAATGACCATCATCTGAGCGATATAATGCTGTTTTTGAATATTTTATATTCAAATGAAAGATAGAATACATTACATGATATTGAGGAATGCCTGTTAATATGTCTTTGAGGGGTTTCCAACTTAGCAGCATTTAAAATAGACCACTTCCACTTTTGTCTCTGATAAATGCTAGAGAAGATAAGATGTGTGTTGGGAAACAGAGACAATAAGTTTGAAAATGTCTCCTTCATCTCTGTTTCTAGTACACACTCTTCTCTCCTTCACGCTGAAGCTTCTGTTTAACGGCCAATGTCTGCCAGCACCAGTGCCGACACTATGCAGCTCGTGCCCACCCAATAGTTTCCTGCAGTTTCAAGCCACCAGTCACCTGCTGTTCTATTTGTTTTGGCTCCACTCACGGCACCCAGCCTTGGACATCACCGCAGCACCCAGCCCCTAGATATCAATACCGCACATCACTGTTGCTGAACTCGGTGTTTTGGAGGATTTTCTGCCAACATGCTGTTGGTAGCAACCTGTTTTGGGCGGCCTTGGGCTCTCTCTGATCGCAGTTGGTATTTGTTGTGGAACACGTTGGTAAATGTTGGTGGTTTTATTTTGGATGTTTTCCCATTCTTTTGACTGATGGTGTGGTCTTTTGGTGAGGTGATTGACTCGGGTTGGGGATGTGGATTTTTGGCTTTTAAGCCACAAACTCAGTGGCACACCTGTGGGTGTGGGTCTCCTGATCACTGTGTTCTATTCCCAAGGAAGATGGGTGGTTTGAACATACAACAGGATGATGACTGTTCTTACTTCCAGTTTGGGTGAGCCTTCAGTCCCCCAAATTTCTGCAGTTGATACAGTTTTTGTGCTCCATGTATTTTACGGCCATCGGTAAAAATAGGCAACCTGGTATACAGTACAAAAGTCTAACTTTGGATTGGGAGGACAGTGTATTGGGGTCTGTGGTAGAGTGGTGACTGCGGATGGTTTATTCAATTGAGGTGGGAGGAGGTAGGTGTGTTTTATTGTGCTTTATTCTTTTTGTTATACGCATTTCATCAAGAATGTCTCTATCGCGTTCTTTTCACCAAACCTTCACTCTAAGCAGATTCTTCTGGGCCATGATAAGGGGACAGAGAAGCCAACCAAAATGAGAAAACATTCAGTTAGTGAACCTAAACCCATGGATCTGGTTGGGTCTGTGAGCAAGGAAAATGCAACTGTCCCCTCTTTAACGTCCTCGATAAGGAATTTTGTTTCAGAGCACTTTAACCTCAGCGTTAACCACTTACCCAAACAAAATACGAGATTATACAAGGCACAACTGAAGTTGCTATAGGAGGTTCACCTAAAGGGGCTCATTTGGAGAATTTGCTGGCTACTAATAGAGAGAAGGGCCCCAGACTTTCATCCTCCATGTGCTTTAGCTTCTCAGTCCTTTCAGACATTTCAGGAGGTATGGGGCTCAATTTAAATTCTCCGGAACTGGGCAGCTCGTCTTCGGCTTCAGCGGAATGATGGGCTTTAATCAGGCTGCAGTGTCTGTATCAATCAATTTACAAACCTCCTCATACTGCAAGGAATCAAGGAGACTCTTGTGGTTGTAAGCTCTAATCAAGCCTTGCAATCCAACCAGCTGAGGAAAATCCATTCAGAACTCTGTAAAGTTAACAATCACCTCCCAACAGTAGTGAGCCCTGTGGAGGCCTCAGGTTTACCCTCCCCAAAGGTTTAGATCTCCGGCTTAGCCTCCCCGACGTATTCTTGTTAGGGCCATGGCGAGCCACCCAACTCTGTTTATATGTCTAAATACCCTATGCCCATTAGAAAATGGTTTAATGCTTTTTTTTTTTTTTTTTGAAAAATTTTATTGTGTGGTTTAATGCTTTTGAATGGTTGAAATCTTTCTCTAATTACTGTCTGATGCACGGTCGAAGAGGACATAAGAGAGTTAGGAAGTCAGGAGGGCGTATTAGTCATAGCGATACTCTGAAGGTCAAAGTCGATCACCCACAGGTGAGAGCTGGGAACTCAAACAGTGACCATTCACAGCCTCCCCATTGCATGGCCACTACAGTGAAAGGCCCAAATAAATCCCCAAAGCAGAGTATAAAATGGGAAGTTGGTAAGAGGAACTCCTTAAGATATCAGGAATCTATACAAAAGGGATTTTTCGCCCTTGGAGCTGAAGTTGGCACAAAGGTAAGTGGGCATATGAAAAAAGAGGGAAGTAACAAAATCTCAGCCAGATCAACACTTCACTTTGGTGCTGGGGACACGTACCTTGCTATTGGAGATTGTACGAGATTGTAAGAAAGCTAGAAAATTGAGACCTTTGAATCGGTCCAAGGTGTTAGCAGCGTTTCAATAAATACCTTCACTGACAGGAATTCCGTCAGGTGATTTAGTCCATGTAGGCTTCTTGCCTGGTGAGGGTGTGAGGGAACTAACTAAAATAGATATTATCCCTCCTCTGATTGCTAACATGGTGGTGGAGGCAGAACAAGGCTTAAATAGGGTTGTGCTAGGAATAAAGATCCTTTTAAAGGGTGAATGTATTGTAAGAGATTCCAGCCATTCTTCTAGTTCTTGTTCCTGTAGAGTGGTTGCCCCGGATCAGTGGGAATTTATTGCGGTCCAATGCTATGTAAGAGGGACCTCCAAGGGTCATCAGCCAGGTTTTGGGGCAGCCTCTCAGTATCTGGATAATCTGAGAATAGTAATTATGAATAACAGGGCTTAGAAATATGTTAAATAACCGGTTTGTCCCTTTGCTGCACTTTCAGGGCTTGCCAGATGGGGAAAGCTAGGTAAATAATGCATAAATGGGGAGTCATCTTGCAACCTGAGAATCCTAAGCTGGAACATTCACATGTTCGACCAACTGATGAAAATAGGAGTCTGGAATAAGAAATTGATTTGGCATCATATTGTGTTCCTGCAGGAGTCCTGGCTGCGAGAGCACAAAGCCACTGAGGGCTTTGTAACTATCAATTGTATGGATAACAAACAAAGGAAGGGTAGAGTCTCCTGGGGCGTGTTGACCCTAGTCTCCACTAAGGTAATAAAGAAACTTTTTGACTTAATCTCCCTTTCTAGTGGAGTTCAAATTATTGCAGCTGAGCTTTAGGGGAAGGTGAATGTTCATAGGCTGTTTGTACTGATAAGTGTCCATATACATAAAGAGGAGCAGTATAGAATTAATAATTGGGTTGACACCTTTGATTGTTTCTTTTGGAAAGTGATAGGGAAATTTCCAAAAGCTATGCTAATTCTGGTTTGGGATTTCAATGCTCATCTGTACCTTAGTTAATCAGATGAAGTGCTGCAAGGGATCTTTGAGCACTACAATATACCTAATACCTCTTTCCCTACAGGCGATCTAAGAAAGAGTTACAGGCAATGTGCAATTGGATGGATGGTCATTTTGAGAATGATATTGCGGCTGCCTACATTTTTTGTTTTGTCTCCCATGCCTGCCTAAATGTCTTTGTTTGTTTCAGCATGGCAGTTTGAGTACTATTTGGATTTAAAGTAACAGATTTTCAGGGAAGCAACTATTGGGCTCTCTCTGCCACTCTGTTTTGAGGAACTGTTGGAGGCCGAAGGGGTTTTCACCTTGGGCATGAGCAAGACACTTGGATCCTCCCTACTTACGCCATTTGTCTTCTTTAATCCAAGATAAACTTGGTTGGTGTAACACGGTTTTAAAAAATGTGTTAATGAGTGAATTTGAACAACTATATGGCGTGTAGAAAGGTCGTGATAGAGCTGTAGGAGGATTCGATGCTGCCTGCTAGTACATAAAACCCATCTGAGGAAGGTAACTAGACAGTACTAGCTAGGGTCTAAGAATTTTTCTGGGGAAGATTTGAAGCACCTAAGGAGGCAATATAGGCGATTGCTCAGAGAGAAATAAAATGCTTTTTTTCTATAAGCACTTGACCAACATATTAGAAATAATTCAGCAAGGGGATCAAAGAGCTTTCTGGCAAAATGTGAATGAACTCAGTAATGCTCATCAGGGAGCACTTACCTGTATGATCACTGAAGATGTATGGGTATCTTATTAAGAGGCCAACGCAGGCCAACTCAGTATTTTGTCCAAATATGGGCTTGGTCTGCGATTGGTTCTCGGCCAAATAGATCAAGCTGACAATTGATCTCTTTAAGTTAACTAGTGTTGCGGGACCTGACAACATCCCTACAGTGCAGATTAAGGTTAATAGCAACTGGTGGGCAAGGGCCTATACTCACTTGTTTAGTTGAATAGTTACAACGGAGTCCTATCCACCTTCATAGAAAGGCTCTGTAGTGAAGTCCATTTTTAAAAAAGGGAATGGCAATCTCCCCTTGAAGTATAGGTTGATAAGCTTCCTAGATATTTCTGAGAGGGTTTTTCAAAAACCCTATTATCTCATCTGGAGGAAGGGACTAAGGAAAATGAGATTGTTGATCTTAAGCAGGGGAGTTTTATGAGGGCCATTCCACAGTGGATCATTGCTTTGCATTATGGGCAATTATTAAGAAGTCTGTGGCAGAAAATAAAAAGCTGTGCTGCTGTTTCCATGCAGCCTTCGGCAGTCAATAGGGGAGTACTTTGGGTAAAGCTCATTGCTTGAAAATTACCTAGTGAGCTTCTCTGTATGATCCAGGTATTGCAGAATAATAATTGGGCGCAGGTTGAGCTTGATAGCTCTGGGCATTTGTCCAGGAGGATTCCAATTTGTAATGGTCTCAGGCAAGGGTGTGTTTTGGCCCCGACCTTATTTAGTTTATTTCTGGAGGATTTACCCCCAGTTCCCAAATTTTCTAATTCTTTCTCTCTAAAAGTGGGGGCTGTGCATATCCCATTTTTGCTGTATGCAGATGATTTAATTTTAATAGATTGTACTTCTTTAGGTTTACAAATTAAAGTACAGTCCCTTGATGCTCATAGTAAAACCAACTCCATGATTGTAAATATAGAAAAATAAAAGATACAGGTATTTGGGTAAAGGACACCTAAGTTCAATTGGGATTTGAACTCAACACCAGTTGAAGTGGTAGATTCATACAAATATTTGGGTCTCACATTTACTATGAATTTACAGTGGGATGCCCACATGAGGAGCTTAAGATCTAGAGCTCTGTTACAATCCAAGTGTCTGACTAAGTTTAGTCAGATGTATGGGGGACTGTCCTTGGCTACCCTCGCAAAAGCTTAGGCAGGAAAAAGCCCCCCTCTTACCCTGAATGGTGCAGAAATGTCTGCGCTCGACTCTTCCTTCAATTAGGACTTGGACGAAAGTACAGTTCCTAAGGGCTTATGAAGTTTTCCCCATGGTGGCTTGGTCCCAGGTATAAGGAGAGGATTCAGTTTGGTCCCTTGGTGCGTACTGGCCAAATCCCGTACACTGAAGTTTTTAAAGGAGCTAAGGCAGGGTTAAGACAAACTAAAATCTCTAAATTATGCTGGGAAAAATTCCTTGCCAGTGAAGTGGAGTGGGCCCATGATGTTCGCTACATGGTACGGGATCTTAAAACTCCAAACCACATGGGGCTCAATTGAAGGATGGTTTTCTTTCCCAAGAAAACAGCCAGTGAGGGAATCGGCCTAGAACGTGGGTTATATATGGGATATGACCTACCTACTGGAGAAACCCTCAATAAAGTTTATATTGCAACCACTCGGACGGAATGATGTATTTCCCTACTTGTCTCAGTTGCCAGACCCCAAGCTTTGTAACAAAAGTCTGAAAATAAGAGTGGGGTGTAAGCGCATCTTTTCTAGTTCTGTCTAGTCTATAAAGGTATGTAGCGAAAATGGTGTTTTTTGCGTGTCGCCTTCATGCCAATTACTTCATATGCCATTGTTGGATTATTTATTATTTTAAGGCTGCTCATATTCAGTTTTTAAGACACTTATTTTTTAAATACCAGATAGACTGCAGGCAGGAAAGGGTGGCTTCATTGTCTGAAATGCAGTTTTATGATGTTGTAGAGGATATTGCAAGTTTTATACTGTTCATTAAGCAGGGTTTTAAAGTTTTTGGCAGGACAAATTGTTTTTAGTGTATGTATTTGTGGTTTTATGATGTAGTATGAGTCTTGATGTTTTATGGACATGTCTCCCAATAAACCTTTTCTTACTACTACTACTTTTTTTAGTCTAACTCCTGTTAAGTGGCCTATATCATTTTCACCACAGTAGATAATCATAAATTGCAGATGGTCACATGCACTAACAGATGAAAGTAGAGGGAGTAATGGTGCCGTCTCAAACCTCTCTCCCCAATCCATGTAATGTATATTCCTTTAAAACCTAAATTATATTCAAAATCAGTTTTCTTGGCATGCTCTCTGGCCCAAAAAATGAAACTGTGCCCAACAAGCCAAACACGAATCACCTTACTCTAGCATTTATATACAAAAATGAGGAACAGTCAGCCAGAGGAAAAAATAGATACTTGATTACATCATTGGCCAGTAAGAAAGTAGTTAGCACTGAGAGATATTTGAAGAAGGACAATGATTGAGTTACATTTATTTTGGACTACAAATGTAGCACAATACTGTCCCAGGGTTGTGTCCCCAACGCTTTCAAGGAGGCTATAGTAGCCCCCCTCCTAAAGAAACCTAGCGCTGACCCTCAGACGCTAGCAAATTACTGCCCCATTTCTCTGCTCCCCTACTTGGCCAAGCTATTAGAAGCCCACGTGGCAAAATCTCTGTCCAACTTCTTGGAACAGGCGGGATTCCTCGACCCTAGCCAAGCCGGCTTTCGGCCAGCTCACTCTACGGAAACAGTGACTCTGGCAAAACTCGACTCCTTACGAGAAAACGCGGACAGAGGAATTCACCAGGCCCTTGTGCTGCTTGATCTTTCGGCCGACCATAACATACTAGCGGACCGTGTCAGTGAGGCAGGTTTCCAGGGTCCAGCCCTTAGCTGGATTAACTCCTTTCTAAAAAAACGCACCCAGGCAGTCCGCATCGGCCAATTCACTGCCCCCAAACTAAAAACAACTTGCGGGGTCCCACAGGGCTCCTCGCTCTCACCTCTATAACCTCTACCTTCTTCCATTGATAAGATCTCTGAAAGAAAGAAGAGTGACCACCTTCAACTATGCAGATGACCTCCAACTTATGTTCTTAATCGATAACTCCCCCCAATCAATAGCTGACTTTCAATCTACCATGACATTCATCCAGCAATGGATGAACCGTAACCATTTAAAACTTAACCCTAGCAAAACATAACTGATACTGACGGGCGGAGGCCTCAATCAGTGGGGCCCACAATACTGGCCTAGCGACTTGGGCCCCCCCGCCACCTCAGTAAAAAGCCTAGGGTTCACCATAGGTAACGACCTGTCCCTAAAAACACATGTAGGCACGGTGGTCTCCGCCTGCTTCCTTCAACTACGTAAAATCAGAAAGATAAGCAGGCTACTGTCCCATGCTGCACTGGTACAGGTGGTGATAGCTCTGGTCCTGTCTCGTCTAGACTACGCAAACACCACATACCTGGGACTTCCACTCTGCCTTACCAGGCGACTTCAGCTGGTACAGATTCAAGCGGCCCGACTAATATGCAAACAGCCCAGAAGGCAACACGCTTCCCCTCTCCTCAGGAAGCTGCACTGGCTCCCCGTCACCCAGCGCTGTGCTTTCAAAGTTGGTTGCCTGGTGTTCAAATCCCTAAACGGCCGCAGCCCCAAATTCATTGATAATCTCATCTCTCGCTACACTCCCCCTCGAAATCTCCGCTCAGCCCAACTCCACCTTCTGACGGTGCCTACCTTCAAGCTGAATCACCAAGGGGGTTGCAGGTTTGCAACCCTGGCCCCAAGCTTATGGAACTCCATCCCCCTGGAAATCAGACTCTGCACCAATCTACTCAACTTCAGAAAATCTCTCAAAACCTGGTTATTCACACAAGCTTACGAATGATCTGCTCGGGGCTGGCTACCCCCTAGTTTTCATAGCGCCAAGGAACCAACCGGTGTACGAGCGCTTTACAAATCATTGATAACATAAAATAACAATACTACCAAATTCCAAAACGATGTCACAAAATAAACTAGTCTGTGGCTATGAAGTTGCCGACGTAGACAAATAATAATGATGACCAATAGACAAATACAATAAAGAAATAATTCATTATATGATTGGTTGTTCACAGAAAGTGGACTATAAACACAGCCTACTAGTACTAAATACATAATTCTCATCACATGACAATGAAAACAAATTGAAAATAAGATACCACATACAAAGAGTTTTGAGCTAAATCGTATTGGTTATAATAGTAGCTGGGTTATCAACACTGCCCAATACTAATACTACAAAATACCACCTACAACCACTGCCGCTCTGCTAGCTTTTAGAAAGAAATACAACTTACTTCATTTTGAAAGATATTACACACAAAGTTCAAATGATATTACAGAACACTTCTATCACCATATTTCAAGATAAAACAGGTACATTGCTTAATTGAATATTGTTTGCACAAAAAATAAGGGAACTAAAATACCAATAGTTACCTATTCTATTATGACCATAACTACTAAAACCTATATTTATTTATGTATTTCTTGATACAAATCTCTTCACATTGAAGATAATAATCTCTACCAAACAAAACCCGAAAAAGAAAATCTGGACATTGTACAACATTAAGAGAAAAAATTAAAAAAATGTAAAAGAGAGAAGGAGAATACCTACCTACAAACAATACTACTGGTAAGACTTATGTAAAAATATCTACTCTTTCTACTTACCTTAATAGTAAAAAGGTTAGTGTGAAACAATTGCCAAACACGCCACTAGTCACACTTACAGTTAGAAAAATAATGGTTCGCGTTGACAATGGAAGTATACTAATAGTATTCAAGCACAATGACAATTTAAACTGAAAATAGGATGTCGAAAGACAAACGTCATACCGAGCGCAATAAAGAGATCAAATACTCTCTGTATTGAAAAACATGAAGATTGTGGTCAGTGTCCCATGTGAACAAGAACCAGTGAAACGTAAGTGACACAATATAACATACAGCACGGCTTCTTAGTACATAAAAACAACCATTTTGAAATGAACACTGTCCTACAACAGCCTCCTTAATAATTTAGAAAGGCTGGATATGGTTTGTTGTGGTGAGAGTCGATGACGTTTTGACCCCGTAAACAATAGGGGGTCTCATCAGGACCTTAAAATTGGGGACGCCTGATGAATCACAAAGTAATATTATGCCAGAGTTGGTGAAGTGCACACCAATTGAGTGAGAAAAGAAAAGTTAGTCATGTAGGGCCCGGCCCGGTGCCTAGTGAGGGGGAGCAAGGGGGGTGGGTGAGCTCCAATCTGGTAATGAGCAGAGAGTGGCACTGTGTCAGGATGGGCCACGTTAAGGGCAAGAAGGTTCTGGTAAAATAGAGACATGCATACCAGTGTCTGATGAAAAAGTGTGGACAACCTGATTGTGGCTACCCCGGTCCGTCGGGTGAGATGGAAGTGTCTAGAGGTGGGACGCAATCAATATCCGGAATATGGACACGCATGTCCATGACAAAATAAAAAACAGTGGGCCACCAAAGTCAGCCTCACAAAGCCAATGCTGGATAGTCATCGAAGATGTGATGACCCTTCAAAAGAAATTACACTTTTTCAAGAAGAGGCAAAATTAAGATAATTGCTAAGTATAAAACTCATGTCAGCAAAATTCTGCTTCAAACACTTCCTTTTATTTAAAAAAAAAAAAAAAAAGACGTACAAACTATATTCTCAACATATTGTGGACAAAGCATTTGTTGTGAAAAGTAAAGTTTTTGTTTTCATAATGAGTCACATCAAAAACCTGGACCTACTGTTTCATTTCAACCTATAAAATACATGTTATTTAAGAAACAACAGACTACACTAAACTTCTGCAACATTTTCCAAGGCACTTGGAGACCTACCTCAAGCACTGACCCATTCTTTCATGAGGAGAGTTACCATCTCCAGAATAATTGTGTCCTTTCAGTGACAAATGAAAGCCGGTGTTCTGAAGTCTTACATGGGAATGTAGTATGCACCGAAAAAAACGAAAAGATTAAATGATCGTTCGGAAAGCGTTATTTATTTCTTCAATATGCAAACCAAAATTAAACTAAACAAACATTTGGAATTCCACAGTTATAGTTATACTTTTCATTTATAAATTATGAACCACCTTCACTTTATTATGACGAGTGCACTTCAGTACACTCTGTTTTCAGCTTGTTAACCACACAACAATAACTATAACTCACCATGCTACCATGCACTGTGTTCTCAGAAATAATGTGATTAGAGATGTTATAAGTCTTGCTATGAATGCTACGAATTGATATGGTATAAGTGATGAAATATGAAAGAGTATAAGCAGTGCATGGAGAAGGAGCGAGTTATAGTTATTATGTGGTTAGTGAGTTGAAACCAGTGTGTATGTAGGTGCACTAGTTATAATATTGTGAAGGAGGTCCATAAATTATAAATGAAAGGTATAACTATAACTGTAGAATTTCAAATGTTTGTGTAGTTTAATTTTGGTTTGTTTTGAAGAAATAACATCCTAACTATAAATTAGCTTTAAAATGTGTTGTTTTATTATATTTATATATATATATATATATATATATATATATATATATATATATATATATATATATATATATATATTCAATGAAAAAACCAAAGGTTTCACACATGTTATAGTTAGCTGGACATTTCACTCGTAAAAACCATTGAAATTCCCCCGTTATAGTTAGTTCAGCTAACTATAACTCGCGCGCCCGCAATGCACTGCTGATGACGTCACATATTACATCACTCATGACATGGTCAGTGACATCACTCATGACATCACTGATGACATCTCAAATGACATCACTGATGACATCACTGATGACATCATCCAGTGAATGTGTGTTTTTCTGAAAATTAAATATGTTTTATATATGTATATCTCAAGGTCGATGGAAGAATAAATGGGTATATAAGTGTCTAAATGGATGATTTGTTTTTGAAAAATTGATTGTGTAACTGACTGATTAAGTGTATCATAGTGAATACATGGCTAAGTGAGTAATGTTTAAATATGTAAATATCTGTATCAGTCTCTCACTTTGTGTATAAGTGGCTGCATGGGTTGGTGAGTAGCTACATGGGTGTCTATATAGGTTATTAGTTGGTTTTTTGAGTATCAGTCTGAGTGTCTGCATGGTTCGGTGGGGGGTATTACGTAGTGCATAGGTGCATGAATGAGTGACTCACTGTTTGTATGTGTTGAACACAGCATGTGTGCAGGACTGTATGGATGGATGAGTGTGTGTATGGGTGTGTTAGTGAGTGAATGACTGTCTCAATAGTGTCTTTATGAGTAACTACATATGTTTTAAACTAGTATATGTGACTATTGGTGTATATATGTGAGTATATGTGAGAGTGAGAGATTGAAAGAGTTCCTGTATGAATAAGTATGTGTTTCTATAAGTGATTGTTTAAAAGACTAAGTATGTGTAAGTTTCCGTAGAAGTAAGTGTGGTGGTGTGTGTATAACTGTATATGCAAGTAAATGTATGTTTGATTCTTTATTAGCATGAGTGACTATGTGTGTGAGTAACTCTATGGATGAGTGGCATTGTGTAACAGGATGTATAGGTGCATGAGTACATATGATGAGTGAGTACATGTATGAGTGACTGTATAGGACTGTTGGTGAATGAGTGGATGTGTATGTGGATCTTAGAATTACTGAAGAGGTTGTTGTAACTGGTATTGGTATGTCCATTGTTTTGAAAATGTTAGTCTCTATTTTTGAATGTGTGTATCAAAGGTTATATTAGGGTGAGAGGAGGTCTGCCACTCTATCACAAGGATGATGTCATCAGTGATGTCATCAGTGATGTCATTTGAGATGTCATGAGTGATGTCACTGACCATGTCATGAGTGATGTAATATGTGACGTCATCAGCAGTGCATTGCGGGCGCGCGAGTTATAGTTAGCTGAACTAACTATAACGGGGGAATTTCAATGGTTTTTTACGAGTGAAATGTCCAGCTAACTATAACATGTGTGAAACCTTTGGTTTTTTCATTGAATTTCTAAGGTTTTTTAAATGCTAATTCCTAACTATAACGTGTGTGAAACCCATGGTTTTTTCAGTGAATTTGCAAGGTTTTTTAAATGCTAATTTCTAACTATGCCTACAGAGATAGGACATGTGAAGAAAGAAGAAAAAATGCACAGAAAGAAACAAAAGAAGTGCAGAAAGAAGCAACAGAAGTCCTCAAATACGAAGATAAGTGCAGGAAGAAGGATAACGTGCAGAAAGAACAAAAAGAAGAGCAGAAAGAAGCCTTGTTGCAAAATCATCCTGTACCCTCAACTTTTTCAGACGGATACTGGTGGTAACTGAGTCTGACTAGCCAGTGCTATGTTAAAAGACACTTAGAATACAGTGAAAACACCTACATACACTAGGGAACATTATGCGTTTGGGTCCCCCTGTGATTAGCATGACCTCCTCTGTAAGCCCCTAGTACATAATAGGGCATGGGGATTAAAACTACCTCTTAAAACAGGCCACAGGGCGTTTTTGCACACGTTAACTCAGGCCCCGTCCCCTCCCTTCACCACTGTGTAAACACGCCCTGTGTCCATTTTTAGTTGGGAGATTAAGTTCATTTGAATCCTGAGGGTCCCTAGGGTCCAACTAGCCCACTAGGTACCTCCAGTAAATGCCACAGAGCTGTGTTGCAGAGAGGTGTAAAAAGTGGCACGGCCTGGACCACCTCCTTGCAATGCAGCTCAGTGGCGCTTACTGGAAGCACTTGGTGGGCTAGTTAGCCCCCAGGGGCCCTCAGTATTGAAGGGAAATTATATCCCCAATTTAAAACGTGCCATAGTGCGTGTTTGCACACGTCACCTCAGGCCCCGTCCCCTCCCTTCACCACTGTGTAAACGCGCCCTGTGGCTGTTCTAAGTTGAGAGATTAAGTCCCCTTGAATCCTAAGGGTCCCTAGGGTCAAACTAGACCACTAGGTACCTCCAGTAAGCGCCACAGAGCTGCGTTGCAGAGAGGTGTAAAAAGGGGCTTGGCCTCAGAACACCTGTCTGCAGCGCAGCTCCCTGGCGCATACTGGAGATGCCTGTTGGGGGCGCGTTTGCAGAGTGCTGCACGAAGGGAGCATGGCCTCCGGCACGATGCCAGTCTTTTATTTATTTTAATTTTTTAAGAAGGGGGGCTGTGTGGTTCCCCTTCTTATTCTAATTTATTGGCCCTGATGACCCCATCCCCCAGGGCCTGTCTCCTAATTATATTTTTTTGACCCCAATCCCTAGGGCCGGCCACTGTTTTTTATTATTTAAAAAAAATATTTATTTATAGACACACCTAGGACATGCTGGACAAACCGTACGTACCTATCACCATGACGATTTGCGGGATATTCATTAAAAGGCGACTATGCATGCAATGAATCCACGTGGAATGTATTTACACTACTAGTGAAGCTCTGACATGTCTGATGCCCTACCGTGCCTAATCCCGGTAGACACCCTTGTCGTTTATTTATACAAACATGGGTAGCTATTGACGGGCACATTTATTACACATGCACACCAAGCCATTCAAAGGGGATTCGACAAAAATTCGACCAAAACTATGCAAGAAACCCCCCTCACGGTTAATAAAACACACATCCACTGCCGGATGTGTAATACTTTTTATTTTACTCTCTGGAAAGGGGATGAACATCACTTGAGAGTCACAGCGCGCTCCTGACAGAGCCCAATGCTGTGTTACACCCACCATTGCCTGCCGAGTGCCACACACCTCTGTGTTGTATTCCACTAGCTAGTGCATATGCTATGACACTCTCTAGCCCATGTGCACTGTAACACCACCCCGTGAATATGTCATGCCACACTTGTCTTCGCACGGGTTATATTGCCCCATCTAACGTGCCTTCCTCGATGCCTATGTTATAACGCACAGTGCTATGCCATACATATTACAATCTGCGATCCATATCTGTGTCACAGTGCATATGCAACGTTACACTCCCCAGCACATATTTTATATTACAACTTTAGAGACTAGTTAGGTTACACAACACTGCCCTGTGCATATTACACTCCAAGGCGCATATCGCATAGCACGCGCTAGTGCCTGTGCTATCTCGCGCTCTCCAATGAATCTGTCATTGCGCACAATGTATTGCATATTATATTTCACGCCCGGTTCATCTTATATCACACTTTTTGGTGCATAGTTTATACCATACACTATATCTAGTTTTCATTTTCAATCGTGCTCTCAGGACTATGTTCTATATAACACTGTGTTCACCTACCCTTTTCACGGGCATTACATTTTGCGATAGGGGGTGGAGGGTCAGGGGGTGTTTCTGCCAAGTGAGCCCGGAGTCACAGTCACAAACGTCCTCTTCTTCCTGAATAAAAGTGAGATTATGCTGCATACTTGTTCATATTTTAAGTAGTTCGCACAGACTCAATGTTTTAAAAACAATAAAGTTCCTAATACCCGCCTTCTCTGAACAGTTAGCTTGCTGCCCCATCCCCCTCCTCCCTATCCTCTGTTGTGTGAATCCATGGAATAGCCTCCTCCCTCCTGCCATGCATGGTCTGATGTGCTGCCACTGCCCTCAATTTAGTATGATGTACCAGTCCACTCCTCCTGCCCTCCATTGCCCAATTCTATGCCCCATCATTGACCTCCTGCTTAAACTCTGTGCTTAGCTTGCTGCCCCTATTCTCCTTCCCCCTGCCCTCCGATGTCTTTGTGCATGCCCCTGCTCCATCCTTTTTGCCCACCATGTCCCATGGACCTGCCACTCCTATCTACTCTGAGTGTTCTGTTGAGCTGCCACTCCCCTCCCACCTGCCTAGCATTGTCAGATGACTGTAACCTGTCCCTGCCACCTCCACCCTGCCTGTCCACATGCCATGCCCCTATCCTCTTCCTCCTGTCCTACATGGTCCATTGTACTGCCACACCCTTCTGCCCTCCCTGGTCTGTTGTGCTGCAACTGCTCCTCCTGCGTGCCCCGTGTGGTCTGTTGTGAGGTCCCTTCCCCTGAACTTTCTTGTCTGTGCACAGGTCCTGACCCTCCCTTCTATCCTCCATCGTCCTTTGTGCATGCCCCTGCACCCTCCTTCTTGCCCATCATAGCCATTGGTCTTCTGTGCTGCCATGGCCCCTCCCACCTTCCCTGTGTGGTCAGTTAGCTGCCCCTGACCCCCTCCCACCTTCCCTCCATGGTCTGTGTGTATGCCATCACAGTCTCACTGTTGCTCTTCATGGTGTGTCTTGCTTCTAGTGCCCATCCTGCCTGACCTCCATGGCTATCTTGCTGCTCCTGCCCTGCCCCCTTGCCCCCAGCCCTCTGTTTACATGTGAAGACCCCTACTCCCTCCCTCCTGGCTTGTCTGTTCCATTGTAATGCCCCTGATCCATCCCTACTGCCCTTTATGGTCTGTAATGCTGCAGCTTTCTCTCCTGTCTGTCCATTATGGTCAGCTAGCTACCATTGCCTCTTGCCCCTCTGTTCTCTGTTGTCCATGTGCATGGTCCTGTCCCCTCCCTCTTGCTTTCTATGGATTGTTGTGCTGCACTCCCGTCCTGCATGCCCTGTGTGGTGTATTGTGCTGCTGCAAACCCTGATGCCTGCCCTGCAGGGTCAGTTTGGTGCACCTCTCCATGCCCCTCTTGTCCTCTGTTATCCAAGTCCATGTCCCTATCCCATTTCCTTCCATGATCCAATGTACCATACTTGCGAACATTTTGAACTTGGTAAGAGGGAGATTTTGAAAAAAAACTGGGGTATTGATTTTCCCCTTTGAGTTACATTGAAAAAGAGGATATTGTAGACAGGAGACAGATCAAATAAAGCCCATTTGAGCTTAAAAACATTGGACGTTTCCTGGCTGAATCGGGTCTGTTGGCATGTATGGTTGTACTACCATTGCCTCTTCCTTCTGCCCACAATGGTCTATTACATTGCCACAGCCTTGAAGGAGGGTAGATTTTGTATCACAGGGGGCCCCTGGCCCGTTCTGTCCACACCTGAAGTATGAGACCCTTGTCCTTGCCCTGCCAGCCGCATTTGTAGGCCGTATTAAATTGACCAGCGGGTCCTGTGTTGCTATATAATTATCCTGAGACATCCTTACCACTCAGCCAGCATTAAACCCCTGTGTAGGCCCTTCTGTTCAATATGTAGGCCTCTTTGTTAAATTGACCATAGCTCTGCAATTTTAGTGTATAGCAGTCTGAAGGCAGGTCTGCGAGGCCTTCTGCTCCAAACTAGTAGCCCCCACCCTACCCGAGTGCTCCGTGCTCGGTATCAAAGTTCAACATCCCACTGAAGCTGTCGACATACAGTAGGCTGCATCCTGGACTGGTACTTGCTTCCTGGGCAGGTTTCCCGCTTTTAGGAAGTGGCAACCGCAGAGCGTCAAGTTAGGAGAACTGAGGAGATTTTGTACATGAATATATTGAATTCCCGTACAATACCCATTATTTTCTGCTTGCTCTATGGAACTTACGATAAGCGATTGGCCTGAGAGACTGACCTTTTCACCCAGTCCATTGTCAGCATTAAGTGGGTAAATGACGAAATGTCTGGTAAAATCTGCAGACGAAGCTTTTGGGTAGCATACGTAGGTAGATGTAGCGTGCAAAGGAGCCCACAAAATGATATAAAAAGGGAGCACCCACAGATATCGACGGACTACCTCGCCGTCTGTATGTAGGTTAACAGGCTGTGCAGGTTTTCCCCAAGAGCTGGGAGCTCTTGTCTTCCTTTGCTTAAAATGTCTTGCTCTGCTTTGCTTGAAGTATCTTATTCTATTTTACCTATATGAAATGTCATGTTATGTTTAACCATTGTTCTCTTTACTTTTGCATTTAAAAGATTTTGTATTGTAATTGCAGGAATGCTTGCTCTAAGAGTAAACGTGAGTGTTCCTAGGTAACATTTTCCTTGGTGTAACTTGTTTCTCATGATGCATTTATAGATGTGTTTTCTCTCTCTCTCTCTGTCAGTACATTAATTAAGATACAGAGAATATCATGACAGCTGTATGATTATCTGGATTCTGTATTTTGTACTTTATGTCTCTATTCTGCGGTTTCTTTGAAGTTGTATCTTCTCATTAAACTGCCATTGTATTCTGCCACCAATTCCATGTCTCATATGTCTGTTTTCTTCATTTTTGGAGCAAGCGTTCCTAGGCACCCCGGCTCAAATTAAGGTGCCCCTTTTGTCCCTGACTCACTCTCCTGCTCAGTTCTGTGGTGGCTCCCGGGGCTCTGGGGACCGCCTCTAGCTTCCTTGACCCGTAATAGATCTTCCCTCCAACAGCCTCTCTTGCAAGTCCTGTATTGTTGGTTTGTTGCCCCTGCCCCCCTTTCCACTGCCCTCCATAGTCTGTTGTGCTTCCACGGCCCTTCCTGCCTGCTCAGTGTGGTTAAATTGTTGCCTTTGCACTCTCCTACCTGCCTTCAATTTTCAGAGTCCGTGCCCCTGGCCTTTGCCTCTCAACAGTATCCCAATGAACAACTAGATTGCTAACATTCTATATTTATTACAAAAGTGTGGAACGCCTGACATCATCTTGATGTAATCAAAACTGTAATACCTAGAGCATTTCCTTTAGAAATTACATATATGAGAGGGTCTTATTGGCATCAAAATTATGGTTAGTGCTCTAAAAGACTAAAATAAGGACATTTTGTCTGAGTTTTCAAATAGCGACAAAGCACTTTTAAATTATTTGTTATCTTTATGTTTTTTTTATCCAGTTGACCACTTGATTAAATGTTGCACTTAGGGGAGAGGATGTGGTGTTACTTCCAGAACTGCAGACTTTGCAACTGGGGAACCAGGTTGAAGTTTCTGCTTCAGCTCGACATTCTGTGATTCTGGTCAAATCACTTAGTCTCCCCATGTCTACAACCAAAATGAATTTGTGCTTGTGTGATGTAACCGATGCTCATGTAAAGCACTCCAATACCTGACAAGTCTGCACTATATAACACTGCAAAAACACTAAATAATAAGTGTTTTGCACACTTCTGTCATTGGGCTATATTTGGGCTACATCTGGGTGATTTTGGGCTACATTTGGGCTCTTTTGTCTCCGGTGGCCATCTTGGGAGATTTATTTGTTATGAAGTTTCCTAATTTCCTCATGTACTGCAGTGTCCTCAGTAGGAAATGCTTTCAGTTTTTTACGTTGATTCCATCATGAAGGTATTCAGATATGTCACACATTTGCCATAAATTCTGAATGTTAGCACTCTAGTTGCTCATTATATCACTGTAGTAAAACTACTGTTCACCATGGAAGTCTGCTCCTGGTATTAAAAGTGCATGTTTCAGTCTGCATGTCAGAATTTTTTAATGAAATAGAAGAGGATTTGAGAAGTCACTCAAAATGTGCCCTCATTTTCTTTCTTCAGCATTAATGATAATTTCTATGGCAAAATGAACCCCCTCATTGTGTTCCTTTTTAAATTAAATGTTTTAAGTGTTACCAGTTTATTCCAATCAAGATGGCTTCAGGTGTGCCATACTTTTGTCATAATGAAGACAGTAAGCGCTCTAGTTGGTTTTAAGAACATTCTGGGACATTCTGTCATTGGGCTATACTTGGGCTACATCTGGGTGATATTTGGGCTACATTTGGGCTCTTTTGTCTCTGGTGGCCATCTTGGGAGACTTATTTGTTATGAAGTTTCCTAATTTCCTCATTTACTGCAGTCTCCTCAGTAGGAAATACTTTCAGTTTTTTACTTTGATTCCATCAAGAAGGCATTCAGATGTGTCACACATTTGCCATAAATTCAGAATGTTAGCACTCTTTTTGCTCATTAGATCACTGTAGTAAAGCTACTGCTCACCAGGGAAAACTGCTGCTGGTATTGAAAGTGCATGTTTCAGTCTGCATGTCAGAATTTTTTAATGAAATAGAAGAGGATTTGAGAAGTCACTCAAAATGTGCCCTAATTTTTCTTTCTGCAGCACTAATCATACTTTTTATGGAAAAATGAACCCCCTCATTTTGTTCCTTTTGAAATTAAATGTTTTAAGAGTTACCACTTTATTCCAAGCAAGATGGCTTCAGGTGTGCCATACGTTTATCATAGGTAGGACTGTTAGCGCTCTAGTAGTTCTTTGGAACACTCTGGGAAGCTGCAGTAGAACACAAAGGAATCAACTGACAGTCTCTGCCCTTGTTGGATGTACATGTTTTACTGAGAATGTCAGACTTCATTCTCACATGACTGAGAAAGATAATGTGAATTTACAGAAAATAAGCTCTCATTTTAGTTTATAGATCACCTTCCAAACCTCTGTGGTAAAAGCATGAGAAAATATTTTTCTCTCAATCATGATATCCCAGCAGAAGGCTTTTTCACATGGTGAAATCACCTTAGAACATACCACAATTCCTAAAATGAGTATGGTACCATCAACAAGTGATTTATAATGTAACTAAAGTCTTAAAACCTTCTATTAACTGCAATGCTTTTTAATGAGGTGCTATCATGTATATTGGTCCCAAGATGGCTGCCAACACTTCTTGGATGAAGTGCTGACAGCCAATCAGATCTCAGGATGAGATGTGTGGTTAGGCTCCGCCCACATATATATATGGTTTTAAATGCTATTTTCTCAGGAAATACTGAACAGATTTACACCAGACCTGCAAAAGGCACTTCCTTGACCTTATGGCTACCTCTCTGCCAAATTTCAAGTAATTCTGTTCAGCCGTTCGGGCTGTAGCTGTGTCTAAGGGTCCTATGGAAAAATGCATGGGAAAAACGCGTTTTGGGACCCCCCTTTTATCTCAGCCCCCGCTTGACGAATCCCCCCGAGACTTTCAGGGTAGGAGCGGAGCGTAACGCCCCACCTATTTTGAAAAATTCGCGAGGATTCGTCGACCGGCGCCAAAGTTATTCAAAATAGAATGTTGCGGATTTCCTATGGAAACGTGGTCCTAACTATAACTACCTACTGGCGACCGCCAGTAGGTAATATATATATATATATATATATATATATATATATATTCTGTACACCAAAGTTACTGTTTTCAACAGGAACCATTCGGACACCTTCGCGTGCTGCAGATATTCCGTAGTTTTAATGGCAAGTTTGAAACTACGCGTTTCGGCTTTACGCCTTGATCACGCTCAAAGAAGCTCAATATCACCATGATTATATTTACTATTTCCAAAATAAACAAAGGACTATTTACGAAACCCATGTGTAAACACTGCCAACTATGGCGGCCATTTTGTAGTGTCTAAGACTGAATTCATATGTATATGTAGCCAAGCTATTATGATACAAATCTGTACACAAAAGTTTCTCCAACAAATTTATCAACATTAGTATAGCTGAAATCCGCAATCTATATATTAGTAAGCGGCAATTATGGACATTTATAATATCACATATGCGCAACAATTTGACATCATTCCAAATAGCAAAGCTCCACTACAAATTAGTACACAGCATGTCATATCGAGCCCTAGTGGGCTGCAGAGTTAAATACAACAAATATATCAGTCATTGCTACCAACTTCTTCACCCAAGTGGGTTAGGGTGTACATCAGTTCTTAGATCCAATCGTCTCAGTCTGTCACAGTTGTTAACCAAGTTGACATACGGCCACACAGAGTTTTCAAATAGTGGACAAATGAAATACCACAACCTGAAATATAAAAAGTTAAAATTAATGAAAGCATCTGCTACTCTGTCTTACTCAATACCTCATTATTTGTCATGTAAATGGATTGCCAGCTCTTCGCTCGAGTTTAGACCATTAGGTGCTAAACTTTCCAAATCTATGATATATCTTGACTCTAATTTTCTGAGAGATAATTCTCTGTTGCCCCCTCTAATTCCCAAATTTATTGAGTCAATGACAACCATACGAACTTGATTCTCATCCTGACAGTGTTTGGCATAAAAGTGCCGGGCTACCGGATATTGTTTATTGTTGTTTTTTATAGCCCGGATATGTTCCAAAACTCTCTTCTTGGCCTGATGTTTGGTACTTCCCACATACCATTTGTTGCAGGGGCAAATCAATACATAAATACAATATGTCGTATTGCATGTAAGGATTTTTCTGATTTGAAAGGTAACTATAACTTGCGCGACCGCAATCCACAATGTGTAATTTCAGATGTCATCATTGATGTCATGAGTGATGTCACTGACCATGTCATGAGTGATGTAATATGTGACGTCATCAGCAGTGGATTGCGGTCGTGCAAGTTATAGTTACCTGATCTAACTATAACGTGGAATTTCATTGGTTTTTTACGAGTGAAATGTACAGCTAACTATAACATGTGTGAAACCTATGGTTTTTTAAGTGAATTTGCAAGGTTTTGTAAATGATAATTCCTAACTATAACGTGTGTGAAACCTATGGTTTTTTCAGTGAATATATATATATATATATATTTTTTTTTTTTCACAGCCACTGATTCCCAGGGACAGCGCGCTCACTCATCCGGTGCTAACATCCTTGGTGGGCTTAATGCTGACCCAATATTAATTTCTATAACAAATTGATGCCGCACTCCAGTAATATTGCTTCAAATGGTTTTATTCACCACTACCACCAACTCGTTTCACCATATAGGCTTGTTCACCGTGAGGCGCGCTATGTGAACAAGGTGGCTGTGTCCACCAAAACGCATCATTCCATCCGATGTCATCGTCTGCCTAAATAAACATTTTTGTTTGGATTTCCAGTTGCCGGTGCCTGCTTTTCATCAAAGAGTGGCAGGACTTTTCATTATATATATATATGTGTATATATATATATATATATATATCGTCCTTGATCTTGGTGCACAATAAAATATTTGTGCAGTCTCCTGGTGTGCCGCTCCTTGTCTTCTGCATTTGGAGAATTGTCGAGGATCTCATGTATATATATATATATATATATATCAAGTCCAATTCTTACGTTTTTTTTTAACAAAGAAGACCGAGCCCAGATCCATAAGCGTAGTTAAAGAATAATTTATTTGTTTACATGGCAAAAACGTCCGACACGTTTTGGAGCGATAGCTCCTTTGTCACGGGTCAATGAATGTTTGTTGCTTCAAAGTATAAATAAAGTTTTTACATCACATAACAAAAACATAAAGGTAGGACTACTACACCACATCAGGATCCCAGCAAACTGGCATCCATTTTGGAGTGGTACTATAACTCCATAGAACATCATTTATATGATCGCGCTGTTTGGCTTTTCACTATCTCACGATAATTAATAGTAATATACCAAAACATTTCATTTGGACAATATAATTCATATACAATTGTCATTATTTTCAACATATTTTGTTGATGTTTTCAACAGGAGCACCCAGGCTGCAGCAATCCCCAGTAGACCACACGCGCAGCAGGAGCAGCCTGACGCGTTTCGGATTACATCCTTAATCATAGGCATCGTTCCACCAAGTGCACAGCTTTTTTAACCACACCTTTTTTAACCACACCTTTTACCGCGCATGTGCTCTACTGGGGATTGCTGAAGCCTGGGTGCTCCTCGCCTGTGGGCAACTCTTGGAGCATTCACTGGCGCTGTTAGCCCCATATAGACCCTCGCATAATTCGAAGCTCAATGGCCCGCTTCCAATCCTCGCAGTGGTGCTCACTCCACGGCGGGCCGCCGTGCAAATATAATGCTCCAAGAGTTGCCCACAGGCGAGGAGCACCCAGGCTTCAGCAATCCCCAATAGACCACATGCGCGGTAAAAGGTGTGGTTAAAAACGCTGTGCACTTGGTGGAACTATGCCTATGACTAAGGATGTAATCCGAAACGCGTCAGGCTGCTCCTGTCGCGCGTGTGGTCTACTGGGGATTGCTGCAGCCTGGGTGCTCCTCGTCTGTGGGCAACTCTTGGAGCGTTTTATTTGCACGGCAGCCCGGCCTTGGAGTGAGCACCACCGCAAGGATTGGTAGCGGGCTATTGAGCTTCGAATTATGCGAGGCTCTAAATGGGGCTTACAGCGCCAGTGAATGTGAGACTATGCACGCTGCGCGGCCCATCAGAGGGCTATGCATTGGGAACCCTAAGGACACGGCACCCATTCAGGGGAAGATTACCGCACTATAAGTCCCACAATGCAGTGGGGGACTGGAAATTAAAGGGCCTATCATAAGGCAGCAATTGGAAGTTAAAGGGCCAATCAGAAGGCAGCAAATTATTTTGAATAAAAGGTGTGGTTAAAAACGCTGTGCACTTGGTGGAACTATGCCTATGATTAAGGCTGTAATCCGAAACGCGTCAGACTGCGCCTGCCGCGCGTGTGGTCTTCTGGGGATTGCTGCAGCCTGGGTGCTCCTCGCCTGTGGGCAACTCTTGGAGCGTAATATTATATATATATTAATATATATTATTTGGATGTGAAGCAACCATAAAAGATACAGTACTTCATATCATAAATAAGCAAACAATTCGTACTGATAAAAAATGTAAAACAATGCCAATGAGTAAAAACCAGCTACACAAAATCAATCGATTCTGGATAGTCTAGATCTATAAGCGGCCAGCAAGAAATTTAACACTGCACAGAGTGTAAGAGGGTTGGGTAGCAACTGTAAATGCAAGAGGGCCACTTTGGCATGCCTAAACATCAGGCTTTTTAACAAAGGCCGGAGGAAATGTTTTCTGGGGAATGAAAATTTTTTACACAATAGTATAAAATGTAATGTGTCCTGAGGAGATCGAAGATCGCAGCCACAGGGACCTCGTTGATCAGGTGAAAGAAGAAAACTCACCGGGGATGCTAAAAGATGATGTAGCTGGTTGAATCTAAAACGCGTAATAAAAAAATCTATTGTGAGCACTAGTGTGGGCCAGTAAGTATGGTTCAATGCCCGGAACCAATTTTAACATTACATATGCCCTTACTGAGGGTATACTGAGCTGAAGATTTTCACAGTTCGCAGTTAAAAATTTGTGGTGTAGGTCTTTTATGATTTTACCGTCCACCTTACTTAAAGTGTCATGTGCAAAAAAGATATTTGGCCTGCCTATAGCCTGAAAAGACTCCTTTACGTACTGTATCCAAGGTATTTTGCTACCATGCTCCAATTTCAGGCAATCCAATACAATAATGCGATTTAAATTCTTATGATCGGAAATCCATATCCTAATCCAGCACACTAGAGGATTAATTACCACTAGGTCCGCCAGAAAGCCAACCCCTAGCTCTTCATGCACAGACCAAACTGGCGTACCTTGGGGGACTCGTAGAAGCCGACACAAGAATCTTTTTTCTGCCACCTGTAACCTGTGTGGGGGCACATACCCCCAGATTCCGCTACTGTATACTACTCTCGAGATGCCTTTGGACTTGTACAGTTTTAAAATTACCTCCGGGGCCCATGAACCCAATCTGCTTGCAAAACTAGTAATGGCTCCGAGGGATTTATTAAACTCGTTTAGCTTCCGTTCTAAGAGGGCTTCCCACTGTAGTTTTTCATCAAATAACACTCCCAAAAAAGGAAAGGCTGGGACCTTTCCAAGGATATGATTGTCGGCATTAAAACTTTTTGTTCGGAGCCCCCGTGGGCCCACCACTAGGACTTGGTGTAATTCAACGACGGGTCCAGCCTGTCCATAAATGCCACAAAACCATCTGTTAAAACCTGCAGGCCCCGGCCCGTACGGGCCATGAGCACCGTGCCGTCCGCATAGAGTAGGCCTGGCAGAACTCTCCTACCTACTCTAGGGGAGTCTGACTGGAGGGCCAAGAGTGCCGCCTCAAGGCCGTTGACATAGACCAAGAATAAGAAAGGAGCAAAAATGCACCCTTGGCGCACCCCCCCTTATACAATTAAAATGATTGGAAAGTTCTCCCTCGTGTGAGACTCTCACTGCCGCCGATGTATGGGCATGGAGTGATATAAGTAGATGTACAATACGAGGATCCACGCCCGATGTGGTTAGTATGTCCCACAACTTAGACCGGTTTACCCGGTCAAATGCGGACGTAAGGTCCATAAAGGCCAAGTATATGGCGCCTGGTTGGGCCACAGTATACTTGGAAATCAGAAGGTAGAGATTGAGGCATTGATCCGATGTTGACAAGCCCTCACGAAAACCATATTGGACTTCCAATAGGATATGGTTATCTGTGGCCCACAAAAACAGTCTAGATAAAAGTAACTGACCCAGGACCTTAACTACAGAATCAATAAGGGAGATTGGATGGTAGGATTGCGGCTTATCCTAATCTCATTTTTTAAAAGTTGGCACTATGAGGGCAGTGGACCAAGAGGGCAATGTCCCCTTCAAGGCTGCCGTATTTAGGACTTGAGTTAAGAGGAGAGCTGAGACATCGGGGTTGTCACGGGGGGGAATACCATCAGGGCCTTGGGCCTTATTTGAAGCCAAGAGCTCAATGCTTGATGTTACCTCCTCCAAAGAGAAACTAATGGGAGGAACCGCCACGAAAGGGGAATGTCTACACTACACCTACCATTGCAGGCAACATTGTAAACTTTTTCATAGTGGGATACCCACTGATCTGGTGTAATGTGGTGGCATACTGTCAGCTTTGTTGGTTCTGCGAAACAGGGACTATTGATAATTTTCCAAAATAAGGAAAAATCCCTAAGTTCGCCCGCTTTAGCTACATCCTCCCATGCCTGCTTTTGGAGATGGCACCTGCGCTCTCTTATTGATTCTTTATAAAGGCTTCGACACAAGGACACTCTAGCTTTCACCCATGGCATATATATATATATATATTCAAAGATGCAAGCCAAAACATGTCTGACGTGATTTGCTTCTGCAGATAATATGAAATGATTATTTGGTGGTGTTGAAAGCTGATTTAATCCCGGTGCCACCAAACTTGGACCATAGCAGAAGGCTAATGGAGGAATATATATATATATATATATATATATATATATATATATATATATATTAAAGCCGAGATCCTCCTTCCTGGTGTCCTCAATCTTTAGGGGGTGGCTCGAGACCGGCGGAGCAAAACCGGCTAAAAATATGGTCAAAAAACGAAGTTCCACTCGAGCTCTCGGGCGGCATATGCAAAGAAATAGCGGACTCAGATCCAAAAGTAAAGGGGGTTTATTACATCATAGACCCGCCGTGACGCGTTTCGCCACTTTCGTGGCTTGTTCACACAACGTTGTACATACAAATGACACCATTACATACTTTTCAAATATCATGGAAAAAGAAAGAGGCTATCACTTTTGATGTTGCATTGCATTGAAAGTAAGGAAGCAACACGAGCGCCATCTTAGCCTGTATATTACATTATGGCATTTATATATTATTTCTATCCCTCGTTCTAGATAGCGCACTCGCGAAAATAACATTGAACAGAAATGTTAAATAAAGGATACTCAATATTAACAGTACCATTTTGACCAATTAACGAAAATAATCGTTGTGTGTTGTTGTTTTGCATTTTTTCCTTTACGATGATTGTGGACAGCAATTAATACATTTATAAAGCAGTCATGTAAGTCATAATAATATCATCGTTTCGTGAATTACGTGCAGACCATTGTTCATTTATAAAATAAATAAAGTTTTTTCTCTCACTGCGTCAGAGGAAAAAATGTCTGGTTGCCAGGTTACAACATTAACATTGTTCGTCAAATGCGAGTTTAAGAATCATGTTAGCGACGATACTTGCTTCCTTAGAATACTATGAGCCTCCAGTTGCCTGAGTGTTAATTCCCCTTGTTAGTGGGTAAAATCGAGGTTGTACACATTTTATGAACAGGAAGCTTAAATTCTAATCTCCTGTGCTTAATGGACTTCTAATCTTTACATTGTACCCTGATTAGTGGGTAAATACGATTTATGTTATTCTCGATTACTGGTAAATTAATGCAAGGTGTCATGTGTTACCCTTATTTCACCTACTAGTGTTTAAACTATGAAACCATATTGTTTTATCTTACACCAAGGGACGTCGGATGATCTGATGAGGAGAAAAGGGATGTGAGATCTCAAAACTGGGTCAGCCAAAACACCCTTTCTCTTCTCCTCCTGTTAAAAAGATACCACATAAAAGAGAAGAAAGAGAATATGTAAGAATATACATCTCATAGCAGTCATTGATATAACATATTCATTCATTATGCAGATGTATTGCCATTTCTTCATCAAGATTATGGCCGTTAGGGAACAGGGTGCACATGCTAATGATGTGTTTTGATTCACGCTGTCTCAATCTTAACACCCTGTTACCTCCTCTCACTTTGGGTGTGATTTGTTCAATGGCATAATAGGTGAGTTTAGAACAATCAGAGAAATGGTAACTTGAGAAATGACGGGCAATGGGATATTGTTTATCCTTATTTGTAATAGCCCGCATATGTTCCAGCACACGTTTTTTTGCCATATGAACGGTGCTGCCAACATACCGGAGTTTACACGGACACTCCAAAACATAGATCACAAAATTACTCGTACATGTCAAAAATTGTGAAATGCTGATCATTGTATTCGTACTGGTGTTCATGTATTCTTTGACCATTTTGCTGTTCCTGCAGGCTTTACAATGGCCACATGGAAAAAAGCCCGGTAGATCAATGCCTCTCACCTCAGGGTTGAAATTAAGATCACTATGTACAAGAGTGTCCCTGAAACTGCGTCCCTTCCTATATGTGATCATAGGTTTTGTTGGTAAATTATTACCTATAATGGTGTCATTCCTCAAGATTTCCCAGTGACGTTGTACAATCTTGCGGACTTCAGTAGAATGACCATTGAATGTCATGATCAATCTAGTTTTGTCCTCTTCTTCCTGTGTGTCACATTCTGGGGTCAACAGGGTGCTAGATCTCTCAACTGACTTTATTCTTTCTGCAGCTTTTCTAAGAACCCATGATGGATAGCCTCTTGCTTTGAACCTCTCCATCATTATTCTTTCTTCTTTCTGATAGTCTGATAATAAGCTACAGTTTCTTTTTGCTCTGAGTAGTTCTCCATATGGAATGCTCCACTCCAAATTATCGGGGTGACTACTCAGAGCATGAAGCAAAGTATTGCCGGCAGTACTCTTGCGGTATAAGATAGTGTGTAATTCGTTGTTCTTCACCTGCACACAAGTATCTAGGTAATCGACTTTCTCTTTACTGATGGTACTAGTTAGTGTGATGTTTTTGTTGTTCTGGTTAAGTTTGTCAATGAACCGTACAGCCTCACTTTCTTCACCTTGCCATACTACAAAAATGTCATCGATATATCTTAGCCATAAAATGACTTTGGTGTGAAATTCTTGTAGGTCTGGTCTCGCTAGGATCTCTTCCTCCCATGCCCCCATGAACAAATTCGCGAAACTAGGCGCGAAACATGTACCCATCGCGGTACCGTGATTCTGTTTGTAAATCATATCATTAAACAGAAAATAGTTGTTCGTGAGACAAAATCTGATCATGTCCAGGATCATACCTGTGTGTTCCAATAGATCAATACTTCTGCGTTTCAAAAAGCCTGCGCATGATTGAATCCCTTGCTCATGGTCTATTATGGTGTACAATGAATTAACGTCTAATGTTATCAGAACGTAATTCTCTTGCCACACTAGTTTAGAGATTTTATTGAGAAAGTCTTTTGTGTCTCTTACATAAGATGGAAGTGTAAAAACAAATTCTCGCAAGAAATGATCTGCGTATCGTGAGATGTTTTCTAGGGAACTGCCTCTGGATGAGATAATCGGTCTGCCTGGGGGATTGTCCCTATTCTTATGTATCTTTGGCAACAGATACATTACCGGTAAAATGGGACAGTCTTTTTTTAGGAAACAAAATTCCTCCCACTCTAGCAGGCCTTTATCTCTCCATTCCTTAAGCAACTCCCACCCTTTGTTGATGCTGTCATTGTATTCCACCCGTGTCACATTGTTATATGTCTTACCATCCTTGAGTTGTCTTAATGCCTCATTAACGTACATGTCTTTGGGCAAGATCACAATATTGCCCCCTTTGTCGGCAGGTCTTATTATGATACTCTCATCACAGGCTAGATCTTTAATAGCTTCTTTCTGAGTTGCAGTAAGATTATATTTAAACTTTTTCATTTTCTTTGCCCAATTGTTTTTCCTGAACTTAAGCATGTCGGCACTCACTAACTCCTGAAAAGTATCGATGTTGTCATGTCCCATTTTGGGAATGAAAGTGGATTGGGGTTTGAAATTACTACATGCCGCTTTGTCATGTTGTATTTCCAATTCATTCAGAATGAGTAGGGAGTCTTGGCTTATACCCATTTCATCTGAATTGTTTTGGAGCTCATGCAGGATGATCATATGGCAAAAAAACGTGTGCTGGAACATATGCGGGCTATTACAAATAAGGATAAACAATATCTCATTGCCCGTCATTTCTCAAGTTACCATTTCTCTGATTGTTCTAAACTCACCTATTATGCCATTGAACAAATCACACCCAAAGTGAGAGGAGGTAAACAGGGTGTTAAGATTGAGACAGCGTGAATCAAAACACATCATTAGCATGTGCACCCTGTTCCCTAACGGCCATAATCTTGATGAAGAAATGGCAATACATCTGCATAATGAATGAATATGTTATATTAATGACTGCTATGAGATGTATATTCTTACATATTCTCTTTCTTCTCTTTTATGTGGTATCTTTTTAACAGGAGGAGAAGAGAAAGGGTGTTTTGGCTGACCCAGTTTTGAGATCTCACATCCCTTTTCTCCTCATCAGATCATCCGACGTCCCTTGGTGTAAGATAAAACAATATGGTTTCATAGTTTAAACACTAGTAGGTGAAATAAGGGTAACACATGACACCTTGCATTAATTTACCAGTAATCGAGAATAACATAAATCGTATTTACCCACTAATCAGGGTACAATGTAAAGATTAGAAGTCCATTAAGCACAGGAGATAAGAATTTAAGCTTCCTGTTCATAAAATGTGTACAACCTCGATTTTACCCACTAACAAGGGGAATTAACACTCAGGCAACTGGAGGCTCATAGTATTCTAAGGAAGCAAGTATCGTCGCTAACATGATTCTTAAACTCGCATTTGACGAACAATGTTAATGTTGTAACCTGGCAACCAGACATTTTTTCCTCTGACGCAGTGAGAGAAAAAACTTTATTTATTTTATAAATGAACAATGGTCTGCACGTAATTCACGAAACGATGATATTATTATGACTTACATGACTGCTTTATAAATGTATTAATTGCTGTCCACAATCATCGTAAAGGAAAAAATGCAAAACAACAACACACAACGATTATTTTCGTTAATTGGTCAAAATGGTACTGTTAATATTGAGTATCCTTTATTTAACATTTCTGTTCAATGTTATTTTCGCGAGTGCGCTATCTAGAACGAGGGATAGAAATAATATATAAATGCCATAATGTAATATACAGGCTAAGATGGCGCTCGTGTTGCTTCCTTACTTTCAATGCAATGCAACATCAAAAGTGATAGCCTCTTTCTTTTTCCATGATATTTGAAAAGTATGTAATGGTGTCATTTGTATGTACAACGTTGTGTGAACAAGCCACGAAAGTGGCGAAACGCGTCACTGCGGGTCTATGATGTAATAAACCCCCTTTACTTTTGGATCTGAGTCCGCTATTTCTTTGCATATGCCGCCCGAGAGCTCGAGTGGAACTTCGTTTTTTGACTATATATATATATATATATATATATATATATATATATATATATATATATATATATATTAAATATTACAGTTAAGCCCTGATCTGTATGTAATTCCCCAAAAAGACATTTTTGGCTGCTATTATCATACCCGATAAATTCAGTGGAGTTAGATTTTATCAAGTACAATAAATATCATACTATTTATCGGGTCGCTCATAATGATGGCCTTAGTGTTATCATTAGTGTTAGGGTCAGGGTCTCTTAATTGTTTTGTTTTTATTTTAAAGATTACAAAATAATTACATATTTTTATTAGGAATAGATGGTGCACATTATTTTGAAATGTTTAAATTACATTGCATTGCATTCTTCTAAAAAAATATTTAATATAGATAAGTTAGTGGCAAGTGTTAGAATAAGGGTGCATTATTTATTTTAAATTAAGTAATAATAATGATGTAATTAAAACTTGTACTGCATCAATATTATTGGGAAGAGTTAGTAATTAGTGTAGAGGTAAAGGACATAATAAGTATAATGTGTTGAGATAGTGGTGAAATTAGTAATAATATAGGCCATGAGGTAAGGTAAGTCAGGGTCAAATTCTAGAAGCCCTTCTCTCGAAAACATAGACTTCCCTGCAAAACATTAATTACCACAGACAAAGTCTCCTGATGTATTGAAGACAATCCCAAAGCAACTCAAGTGAGCAAAAACAAAGGGTGAATCCATTAATCTAGCAGAGGAAATTATTTTGAACACCTTGTCAAATTTACATAAATACTTGCAGTGACCCACTTGGGAAAGGTAGAAATTCAAGTGTGAATCCAAAGCAGGCGAGATACTGGTATAACCTCCTGGGACAATGGATATGTTTTGGGCCTCTAAACACTACTCAGGCTAAAGCGGTTTTATAACATCCAGGCTACAGTCGTGCTAACCTTGTGAACAACAAATGTCAAAAGGTAAGAAAAACAGAAATAACCTGAATCCATCTTATCAAGGAAGAGGAAAAATCTGGGCAAGGTCTTGGCAGCAAGTATTCAACAGACTTTGAACCGCCTGTTTCATCAGGACTAGAAAGTGTTTGTTCTGGGGACTGGAGCGATAACTGCCTCAGCCAATTTGAGACACTTGTTTCACATTCAGTCTACAACACCTGATTGGCACACAGAAAATGCCTTTGATGGGCTCCCTTCTCGTACCTGCACCACACAGCCAGTTCATGAAGCCAGGGTTTCTGCTCTGCAGATTCTGCAATAACTCTTGCCTCCTTTTCTCCACTCATAACCTTAACTTTTGTCTCCATTTCCCCCACTTGTAACCTTAACTTTGCCTCTTTTTCCTCACTTGTAACCTTTACTTTTGCCTCCTTCTTCTCCCACTTGTAACCTTAGCATTTCTGCCTTTCTTGCCAACCCGACCGTTACTTTTTCCCCCTGAAATTGTTTCTCCTGCTCTCTCCCACTCGCTTCTCCCCCTCTTCCCGCCTTCATGTGACCCCGCCCAGTGCCCTGCCCCCTCCTAGGTACCTAGTTATTGCAGGCCACACTGCAGCTGCTGGCGCACCAAAGGCAAGCCCGTCTGCATCTGGACTGCACCCAGTGCCAGGACCCCTGGATCTCCACCCACCTTCATCTACGCCAGTGCTGAGATAGCAGCCTTGGACCCCGGACCCACCAGCAACCACTGCAACCGCACATCCCCAAGCACAATGACCAGACCTTTCTCCTGCCAACACTACTGGTTCTTCTGCATCATCTGACCTCCCTCCCAAGTGCCCCGTCTACCTCCATGGACCCAGGAGAACTCCACTGACTCCTGATCAATTCCTGCTCACTCCATAAACACGTCACCAAGATCTGGGACACCATAACCTCCCTCACCCCAAACGTCGTCTGCCTGACTGAGATCTGGCTCAACCTCGCCTCAGCGCCAGACATTGCAACTCAACTGCCACACCGCATGGATTCAAAATCATACACCGGAAATGCATCAACAAACAGTGAGGAGGAATAGCCAACATCGACAAAGAATCTCTACACTGCATAGCAATCACAGATGACTCCACCCCGACCATGCAACACCTCAATTTCCAACTAAACACAGACAACAAATCCACCATCAGAGGTACCTTGGTATACATACTGCCGGGTCGAGGGCCTACCTATTTTTGACTACATTGCCTCCCTGGCCATCAAATCCAGGAACTTCCTCATTCTCTGCCACATTGAGGACTCCAGCGACACCAACACAGCTAATCTGACCGAGAGCTTGAACAACCTAGGCTTCACCCGACTAGACACCAATCCAACACACATTGACTGACACACACTGGTCCCCCATCTTCACAAAACAAGATGCCTAATCCGGGGGTTTAATAGAACAAAAACCTAACTGGGGAAAAGTCTCTGAACATGTATAACACCAAGGGTACTACAGAAAAAGAGTTAACAGAATAGAGAGACCCTTAGGAACAATCGGATTCCCATCACTCACCAAAGTGATCAGTATTATCATCTGGGTATCCTTCCTACCATCTACTGGACCTCCTGATCATAGAGGGGGTTCTAGTGGATTGTATCTTGAAAGGGTCATGTAGGAGGAACAAAGAGAAGAGAGAAACCAAGCTTATTTAGAAGCAGCTATGTTTGAAAACTGCTTTTTGCACTGTTTTTAATAAGGATCACAAGAGATATCCCAATTAAAGTTTTTTCTCTCTTGCAAATCCTTTCTTAACTTTCACTCTCACACCATTGAACTGCACCTATCACTCCCACACACCGTTTGTGATCACATCTATGTGTTGTTTGAGAGCTTGGTTTCTCTCTTCTCTTTGTTCCTCCTACATCCCTCAGTACGCAGGGAACTCAACAAGCGAAGGGGAGCGAGCCCGGAACAGGGAGCAGAATATGACGCCACCCCTGCATGAGGTGTGAACGGGCGCCACTGTAAGAAGAACATCCCTTGTGAGGAGCGGGTGACAGTCGTGCTCCCCTTGTGAACAACAAATGTCAAAAGGTAAGAAAAACAGAAATAACCTGAATCCATCTTATCAAGGAAGAGGAAAAATCTGGGCAAGGTCTTCGCAGCAAGTATTCAACAGACTTTGAACCACCTGCTTCATCAGGACTAGAAAGTGTTTGTTCTGGGGACTGGAGCGATAACTGCCTCAGCCAATTTGAGACACTTGTTTCACATTCAGTCTACAACACCTGATTGGCACACAGAAAATGCCTTTGATGGGCTCCCTGCTCGTACCTGCACCACACAGCCAGTTCACGAAGCCAGGGTTTCTGCTCTGCCGATTCTGCAATAACTCTTGCCTCCTTTTCTCCACTCATAACCTTAACTTTTGTCTCCATTTCCCCCACTTGTAACCTAAACTTTGCCTCTTTTTCCTCACTTGTAACCTTTACTTTTGCCTCCTTCTTCTCCCACTTGTAACCTTAGCTTTTCTGCCTTTCTTGCCAACCCGACCGTTACTTTTTCCCCCTAAAATTGTTTCTCCTGCTCTCTCCCACTCGCTTCTCCCCCTCTTCCCGCCTTCATGTGACCCCGCCCAGTGCCCTGCCCCCTCCTAGGTACCTAGTTATTGCAGGCCACACTGCAGCTGCTGGCGCACCAAAGGCAAGCCCGTCTGCATCTGGACCGCACCCAGTGCCAGGACCCCTGGATCTCCACCCACCGTCATCTACGCCAGTGCTGAGATAGCAGCCTTGGACCCCGGACCCACCAGCAACCACTGCAACCGCACATCCCCAAGCACAATGACCAGACCTTTCTCCTGCCAACACTACTGGTTCTTCTGCATCATCTGACCTCCCTCCCAAGTGCCCCGTCTACCTCCATGGACCCAGGAGAACTCCACTGACTCCTGATCAATTCCTGCTCACTCCATAAACACGTCACCAAGATCTGGGACACCATAACCTCCCTCACCCCAAACGTCGTCTTCCTGACTGAGATCTGGCTCAACCTCACCTCAGCGCCAGACATTGCAACTGCCACACCGCATGGATTCAAAATCATACACCGGAAATGCATCAATAAACAGTGAGGAGGAATAGCCAACATCGACAAAGAATCCCTACACTGCATAGCAATAACAGATGACTCCACCCCGACCATGCAACACCTCAATTTCCAACTAAACACAGACAACAAATCCACCATCAGAGGTACCTTGGTATACATACTGCCGGGTCGAGGGCCTACCTATTTTTGACTACATTGCCTCCCTAGCCATCAAATCCAGGAACTTCCTCATTCTCTGCCACATTGAGGACTCCAGCGACACCAACACAGCTAATCTGACCGAGAGCTTGAACAACCTAGACACCAATCCAACACACATTGACTGACACACACTGGGCCCCCATCTTCACAAAACAAGATGCCTAATCCGGGGGTTTAATAGAACAAAAACCTAACTGGGGAAAAGTCTCTGAACATGTATAACACCAAGGGTACTACAGAAAAAGAGTTAACAGAATAGAGAGACCCTGAGGAACAATCGGATTCCCATCACTCACCAAAGTGATCAGTATTATCATCTGGGTATCCTTCCTACCATCTACTTGGCCTCCTGATCATAGAGGGGGTTCTAGTGGATTGTATCTTTCAAGATACACTCCACTAGAACTCCCTCTATGATCAGGAGGTACAGTTGATGGTCGGAAGGATACCCAGATGGCAAATTAAGTTGATCCGGGCATGTGAATGGTGCGCCGCCAAGGACAACTGGCGAGGGAGATCGGGCCCGTCGAGTCCTTATGGGGCATGTAGACGGCATTGAAGTCCCCCCCCCTAGAATGAGCGAGCCCGCTGGAAGCGTGGGCAACAAATCTGTGGCGTAGGAAAGGGCAGCCTGCAACAGGTACGGTGCCGCGTATAGGGACAGCAAGGTGAGTGGTCGCCCCTCGAGAGTGCCACAGACTGCAACAGCCATACCCTGGGGATCTAAGTGCACCTGGGCCAGTACAAAGGGAAAGGACCGTCTGATCAGGATAGCCACCCCCCGGGAGCCCCTAGCAAAGCCTGAGTGCCAAACCCTATCATACCCGTAGCGGGCGAGAAAGAGACATTTATTACCGAGAAGGTGGGTCTCCTGAAGGAGAAGCACGTCGATCCCCATACGCTGTGCGTATTTGAGCACCGCCATGCGCTTGAAACGGTCCAAAAGACCATTTACATTCCAGGATAATATGCGCATAGCAGCTCTAGGAATGGGTGTGTCAGCCATAACTATAGTCGGGGGCAGGCCTAACAAGAGTTCTCGTCTTCCGGAGTTGAGGGGACACATCCCTCAGTCCGCAGGGAACTCCTCAAGCTAAGGGGAGCAAGCCCGTAACAGGGAGCAGAATATGACGCCACCCCTGCATGAGGTGTGAACGGGCGCCACTGTAAGAAGAACATCCCCTTGTGAGGAGCGGGTGACCCCGGAGTCGGTCGCAGGGAGGGCCGGGGAGCGCACAGAAAGGGGCCCCCCATTGGGCACGGCACCCACACCAGAACTGAAGGGGCGCAGACGCATGGCCTCCCCGGAGGGAGAGACATCGGGAGAGCGGACAGGAGACCAGGTCAACAGTGTCGTGATGCCATAAAACAACAACAGCGAGGAAATCATCCCCCACCAACAAAATCCCCCCCTAGGAGGAAGAAACAACCCCAAACCAACCCCAACCCCCACCCTATACTTCGAAAACAGAAGCATCTGTCGCCCTAACGGTATATAACAACAACCAAGCTAAAACGCTCGGGCTTGAGCACATAGTGGACCCCTCAGTAGAGCGGAACAAGACAAATTCTCCTGCACTGGCCGAGAGCTGTGATTATAGTGGAACACTGAAGCCCAGTCCCTCGCATCGTCAGCCTGGTAAAGCAAATCCCCCCTCCCCCCACAAATCGACATGCAGTAAAAAGGATATCAAATGACTGGACTGCGGGAAAGATCCGTGAGGTCCATTTGTGTGTCTGGCTGGGCTGCAGAGCCCACCCGCGGGGGGGACTCATTGTGCCGTCCAGTATCAGCGGGACTTGTAGGTGCAGCCGAGGAGGCAGATGAGTCCCCAGACGCCCTTTGCGCCTGGCCTCACGTAGAATCGCGGCCCTGTCTCTGAAATTAAGGATCTTTAAGATGAAAGGACGGGGGGGCGCTCCCGGAGGCCTGGGAGCCAGCGAGCGGTGGGCCCTCTCCACTACAAACCAGGTTGACAGGCTATCTGCCGGCATCCGGGACTTAAACCAGCGTTCCAGGAAATCATCCGTACGGCCCGATCCAACCCCCTCCGGAAATCCTACCAGGCGGAGGTTACTACGCCAGGCTCGGTTTTCTGCATCTTCGGCCTGGCGGTGCAGTTCCTTAGAGTGGGTGGTCAGTTCTCGCACTTGGTCCTGTAACTGACGGATGTCGTCCTCGGCTGTCGAGATTCTTGATTCGGTTTCGGTGATGCGGGCGGTGGCGTTACTCAGGTCCTGCCGGAGAAGGGCAACATCGACCTTGACCTCCCCAACCATACCCTCCAGAGAGGAGCAGGATGCGTTGATGGCCTGCAAGATGATCCGTGTTGGGGGCCGAAGCCGCCTCCTCGGTCGGGCCTGCCCCCCTCTCGGAGGTTGTGAACTGATCCATCCTGGTTTGGGTGGCTGCGGGTGTCGGCTTGGGAGCCCTGTCCTTACCCATGATGGCCGCACCATGGTCAACGGGGGACGTCAAAGCCGGACAGTGAGCAATGCGGGTACCCTCCGGAGACCCCACAGGGACCTGGGAGGCGAGCGGCAGGGGGGAGGGGGCACGGCCTGGGCACCCCGCCCGTCCGGGAGGCCAATTGCAACAGGCACCGTCAGATCACGGCCCCGCGCGCCGCCCGATGAGGCAGCAGAGTGTCCCTCAAGGCCTGCCACCGACCTGTATCCACAGACCCGTGGCCAACTGGTACCCAGGGCGGCTTGTCGCCTCCTACAGCACAGCACAGCACAGCCAAGGCTAAATCCACGCTGCCACCAGCGAAGTCACAGAACCCGGGCACTCCATACAGACGTCAAAGCACATCAAGGTGGTCCCCAGTACACAGGCAGGAAGGACCGCCCCCACTCCAGGCACCTCGCGGTGGATCTCTGATGTCAGCACTCAGCCTAGGCTGCGGGCGCAAAAATCAGATCAGATCGCCCCCCCCAGGATCTTGATGCCTTCACCGCCGACAACGTAAGTCCTGTTGCCAAGGGGGGGGGAAGAGCTGCACACTCTGACTGCCGGCCCGCGGCCCCATCAGCAAAGGCGGATGCCCGCCCGTGCCACTCAACAGCCCCCAGCAGGCCGCGAGGGACCAGGTCCAGATTCAGCAGCGAACGCGGGGGGGAAGGGGAGGGAAAGCCGTTCCCCGGCTGTCGACATCCGGCCCGAAGGGGGGGTCCCCCCACCACTCTCCGGCCACCTCAACAGCCAAGGCAGCCCCAAGTGCACCACGCCTCACTCAGCGCCGCACTCACCGTCCGCCGTCCACCACAGCTCGGCCCCCCGGGGCACGCTCCGCACCCCCGCACCCACCGCCGGCAGTCCATGGGCGGGAACACCTCTCCTCTCGTGGGGGGGGCGGCAGCAGCAGTCGAAGCGCCTTCGCGAGACCTCCGATGTCCCAGGGAGACCGGGCCTAAATACCTTGCGGGGGCGTGGGCTCAATTAGCAGCCCACCCAGTTCCCAGCACCAGGATCGCCACCTCCAGCCGCCGGCCCGCCTCCAGGCAGCAGATCTTCGCTCGGGCCGGGCCGAATCCTCCCAATTTCGGACCCTGAGCCGTGTGACAGGTCCGCGTTCAGATGCGCCCAAAAGGAGTCGGCCAGGGCAGCTCGCCACGGATCAGAGAAGGATTTGTGGGGTCAGGCGTCCGGAGCCTCACCGCAGAGCGGCCATGTTGGACCGGCGCCACCTAGCGCTCCCCTTGCAGACTTCTTTTACAGCGAAATCTCATCTATCTACCAACATTTCTTCCCCCAACCACCCATCCACAACATCCACAACCTCCTCAATCCCAAGTATCACGGCATGAGAACAACTCAGACCACCCCCACCATCATGAGTTCCATTCACTCAGGAGCACCCAGGGACCCCTGCCCCACCACACGTTCAACCTGGGGAACAACACCATCAGCAAAGAACTCACCCTATCCTCAATACCTCCATCACCACAGCTTCCTTACCAATGGGATAGAAACACGCGTAAATCGAACCCATCCTTAAAAAACTAACCTCAGACCCGGAAGAACTCAAGAACTACTGGCTTACTTCCCTGTTGCCTTTCCCAGCTAAAGTACTGGAAAAAGCTATCAACCTCCAACTCACCAAACAACCTAGAGAACGACAACCTTCTGGACCCTTCTCAATCTGGGTTTCGTTCTTACCACAGCACAGAAACCGCCCTTATCGTGGCCACCAACAATATCAGGCCTCTCCTAGACCAAGGAGACACCACAGCCCTGATCCTCCTCGACCTTTCAGTAGCATTCGATATGGTGTCCCACAACACCCTCCAAGATAGGCTCCACCAGATGAACATCCAAGGAGAAGCCCTCAAATGGATCGCATCGTTCCTCACCGGAAAAACTCGGAGCGCCCGTCTCCCACCTTTCACCTCGGATCCAAAGAAAATCATCTGCGGCACCTCCTCAGCATCCTCAGTAAGTACCACCCTATTCAACGCATACATGGCCCCCATGGCCACTCTGGTCAGAACCCACCGCATGAACATCATATCATACACTGATGACACTCAGCTCATACTCTCCCTTTCTGCTGACCCCACCAACACCAAAGTAGACTTCCACAGATGCATAAGCAGAGTCACCAGATGGATGCAAAACAATTGCCTCAGATTCAACGCAGACAAAACCGAGGTATTCGTCTTTGGAAACAGCTGGTGGCCAGGTCAATTGGGCCCGCTTCCACACTCTTGGATCACACCAGAAACCTTGGCATCATAATTGACAGCAAGCTCACCATTAAAAACCAGATAAGCACAGTATTCTCAGCCTGCTTCCTTACTCTCCACATGTTCTGGAAAGTCTTCAGGTGGATCCCCATCAGCACCAGACGCACCGTTACCCAGGCCCTTATCACCAGCAGCCTGGACTACGGCAATACTCTTACATGGGAATCACCAATGAGCTACTGAGCAGACTGCAGACCTTCCAGAATGCTGCAGCCAGGCTCATCCTCTACCTCCTGATGCGATCCCACATCACCCCCACCTTAAAACTCTCCAATGGTTCTCCGTACACTGGAGATGTTAGTTCAAAATGCTGACCCATGCCTACAAGACGCTGCACAATAAAGGACCGCCTACCTCAACCGAAGACTGAACTTCCACACTCTGCCTCCCTCGCCATCATTCCCTACTTCCACCAAAGCAGGATCAGAGGCCGCTCCTTCTCATTCTTGTCTGCCAAGACCTGGAACAGCCTCCCCTCCACCTCTGGGCCTCCCCCACCCTGCAGGATTTCAGGAACGGCCTAAAGACTTGGCTGTTTGACTTCGGCCAGCAGCAGCTGCCCCCTCCCCCCAGCGCCTGGATACCCTCACAGGTGATGAGCAGTGCTTTACAAATCCTGTTTGATTCCTTGATTGATCGGTCTGATATATACAAAGCTGCAGGCACTATATATAATAGATGGAGTCAACAGCTTATGGAGATTGGGACCAGATACAGAATCCTTGGCCCCTGTCCTGTTTGAACTGGCAATGTAACTGCTGACATGTATTATTAAGCAGGGGTAGGAATAACTTGTGCTATTTGCTGTAGAGTAATTACAGCAAAATTATGCGGAAACAAGTGAAGAACATACCCTGGCGCTAGCGCTATTTTTAACGTGTAAACTTTTGTCGTCTTGTGCCCAAAATGGGCCAGAGGATACATTTTGCGCTAAGAAAATAGCGCTAAATGCAACAGACCACGAACAGCAGCAGCCACTTGCTCCCACCAAATTTGTTGTTCCTGTGCTCCTGCTGTAGGATTTTCCCCCAAATTACTCTTAATTCCGCAAGAGGGTATAATTGCACAATTGTTCATAATTTTGCATCACAGGAGTAATGCAGAATTACTGAAATTTCTCAGACTCTCTGGTATAATTAAAATTTCACTCAGGCCTACTATTAAGAGGAAAAGGCTGGTTGAGGCATCCCATGGCATGCGGGGAACATCTAATCTCTTCATGTGTAAATAATGTGCTGCTGAGGACCTGGCTAGGGCGATAAAAGTCTCGATTGAGGAAATATGGACTTTTTCAAGTCTCCGTGTGAATTAGGAGAAATCCTGACTCTCATTCAATCTCTGGAGAGGAGCAATAGATAGTGGACATTTCCCCGATTTCCCTGTTCAGTCTCCTTATACAATTGGGTACCTGGGTGCACAGATTTACAACATCAGTGATTAACTTGCAAAGGGTGGCTTGTGAAAACAGTATGCCTGCTTTAGGGCTCTATTGGATTCTTTCAGCACCTCCCTCTCTTAGTGATGGTTAGGGTTACTCTGGCTATCGTATCTATTTCAACTTGTTCTATTTCAGCCTCTCCTTGAGGAACCTAAATGCCATAATTTCAGATGTGATGCAGCATGCTGTTAGATGCTGGGTAGCTCATCAGACTACAAAACCCTTTAGAGTTGGATGGGCTTTGGCTAACTGACCAGAAATATTACCTGGCTGCTGAACCGCTTTATGTAGCCTTTGGCTATCAGTAAGAGACCCTATGATGTAATTCAATTGGGAATGTCAATAACAGATGGTGGTGCATTACAACAGTGATGTTGGATCACCTTTGCCTACATTGGTGGCTACCACTCAATACTATTTGAACAGAGTCCTACGCTGCTTAACACTGCTGTTCCATACTTTCCAAATGTACCACTATGTGGCTTGCTATTACTTCAAAAGTTGGCTAAGATATTTTCTGTCTGTCACTGCGTGAGAGTTGTTTTTTCGGTGATGGATAATCAGTTTATAGTGGGCAATCTGCAAACTTTCCAAGAGATAGGAAAATAGTTCCAGATGCCAATGGAACCTTCTTACAAGGGAGGTAATAAGGAGCCAGAAACACCTGAGGTGCACACATCAATGGAATTCGACTGCAGCCTCAAAGGTGGGCCCTACAGTAATATAGTAGATCCGTTTTCTAGGGAGTTCAAAATAGCCATCACTCAGCACTCTGTATTTGCCTTTTCCCCGCCTCTCCTCACCAGCAATCTGAATGTTGTGCATATTCCACATTTGTTTGTTCTCTAAATTCCCCATTAGTTCACATAGAATCTTCCCCAGCACTGGGATCAATAGGCTCCCCTCCAACTCCTGGAGTGACTCGGCCTCATTTATGCTGCCTTTTGTCTTTACCATAGCCATGGAGGAGAAATAAATCTTTTCTCTTCCTCTTCGTGTCAGTCTTTTCAGATTTGGGGCCCATCCTGGTTATCAAAATTCTGTCCGTTTATCATCTAGCATGATCCGCCTCTTTGAGACAGTCTCCAAGTTCTTTAAAATCCCTCATCTGGGTGTTGTCCATTCCCCAAGTGCCGCAATGTCGCGTGGACCCAATTGCCCACAGTAGTGGGGCCCAACAGCCCAGAGGGCATTCTTGTGCACCAAGGAGCACAGCTTCTCTCACTCAATGTTCTCCAGGTAATGTAAGTCCATACGAGTTCCCAGTGCCGGATAAAACCCTGTGGAAGCCCCTAGGCAGTCGATTTTTTCGAGGCCCACCTCTCAAATTATCTCCTAATACCGAATGCACCAGATTTGTTTTACAAACTGACAGCTGCCAGAAGATGAGCTTTTAAGAGACAAACTGTTATGTGAATCTGATGTCTCTGGTTTATGTACTTCAAGTTGTTCATGGGAACATTACATTAATACTGTATTTTCTTGATAGAGTCTTTAATGTAAAGTTTTCAATTCTTTGATTTGATTAATTTTTGTCTATCTTTTGGAAACAATATGTAAGAAAGCTTGATTGTAATTTTCTTTCAAGATGAAATCAATATTATTTTGATCCGTTGTCGTGGGTCACTAAAAAGAGTGGGGCACATAGGCCGGTGCCTACTTTGTCTATTTTGTAATCCGGAACTGCGAGGCCCCGGCTCAACTGTGGTACACTGCTAGTTCTCTCATCCCCCACGAGTCCCAGATTATGCTGTCAGTCTGTTGCTGCTCATGCAATGCTCCAGAACATGAGGAAAAGCGCCATGTGGTCTGCCACTGCCAGCACATGATCCACTGCTCAGTGATCACGACGATTTTAATGGAGGGAGGGAGGTAGGATGGGCACTCTTTGTCCACGAGTGAGGCCATTATCAGAGGAATTTGCAACGCATCTGGATGCTTATCTCCTCATTCTTGGGTCCCCTGTTCAGGTTCACTCAGCCCCATCAGTTCTTAGCCAATATGCAAAAAAGCAGAGTTCCAGCAGGATCTCTGAGAAAACATGGCCATCTTCAGCTTGACCAGCCCCCCACCGTCACGGGTAAACCCTTTGAGATTTATCCTCCACTTTAACAGCCTATTCCCGAACCCAGACTAAGGACTCAATTACGATGGGACTGTCTGACAGGCTGTCGGCGATCCCGACATAGGTATTTTGTTGCGACCGCCACTACGGCGGTCGCAATACCTATTTTTTGCATTGTGGTGGGTGCTGCTGGCTGCAGCACCCAGCGTAATGCAAAAAGGGACAATTTACATATCCCTGCACTATGTGCCTACCACATGATGAAGGGATCTGTAAGGTGCCACCCCCCCAGGTCACATGTCTGGGGACCAGAGGGAATGGGGAGCCCACTACGGGCCCCCAAAATCCCTTTCCCCTAGCCTTTTCATGACTGGTTATCCGCCATGAAAAGGCTGGTGGAAAGGGACATTGTAATCCCTACGGCGGTGCCTGGCAGGCATCGCCAACATGGTAGGGACTACAAGCTCCCCCACCACACTGATGGGCTCAAGGAGCCCGTTGGATGCGTGGCGGTTGGACAATCTGACCGCCCTCACCCCCTGTCATTGTAATATGGCGGGCGGGAAACATCTCTCTGATGGTGGGGAGAATGCCACGACAGCCTGTTGGTGGCGGTCTCCCCGCCATTATAATCGGCACCTTAGTGCTTAGCATATTCCTCCGAGGGTGGGTGGTGCACAAGTCTCAATGAAGTGCTGCTTTAGGTTGACTTTTTGAAGGTCTTGCCTTCAGTTGGTGTTGATATATCACAAGACGATTGTTAATGACCCATTGAGCCGTACATCCCTCAAAATGTGGGGCATAGTATTTTGAGTGGGTATAGGATTTCATGAGTCCCTGTCTGGCATTCAGTGCCGGAATGAAGCTGATTGGTGGGGATGTTGTGTATTTTTGGGAGTGGGGGATTGTTGCACTGTTTGCATCTATTTGATCTGTACTGCGTTAGCCCATCTTTTGCTGAAAACTAATTAAAAAAATATTTTGAGGGAAATACCGTATCACTTGAGAGTGCCGACGAATTTCAAGAATGAAGTCTTCAACAGCCACTTAGTTGATTTCACTACTTTATTCCTTTTCACAATATATTTGAATGTCGCTTCCAATAAGTAACTGTGTCTTGATTTGCGACGCGGCAGATTCCCGCCTCCCCGCAAGTGTTATGAAAGGCTACATAAACACTCGGATACAATGCTTGTTGTGTGTATGCGCTCCTTGAACCGTCATTTCCAAAAGGGTGCCTTTCATGTTTTATGCAGATATTCACAATTAGCCTTATTTTCACTCACTCTCCCCGCGTGGGTGGCAGGCTGCTCTCTCACTTTTTAAGCAGCGCATTTAGCAGCTAGTGATGGCATCAACTGCCATTTGTCACCAGGCTGAAGGTGACCTTTGCAGAATGATGGCCCCCTCAGCATGACTCTCGCAGATGTTCAACCGAAGAAAAAAAATAGAATGTTTTCGAGTGGAAATATTTCTTCTTTATCATTTTCTCGGTGAACTATATCCCTGTTCTGCTGCAGCTCGGATGCTAATTCTAAGACGCGCTTAGCCCTGTATGGCTAACCTTTCCGCTGCAGTACATGGTGTTGACAATGACGTGCTGCGGTTTACCATTTTTGATTTATGCAGGATAAATATGTCTCAGGTGGCATTTAATCCTTCATAAAGCAGCGTAGCCTGCAGTGTCAGGCCAGCAGTCACAAGTGTGTGTACAGTAAAAAACAGAACAGACCTCTGCATAAAAAGAGAAACATGCTCTCGCTGTCCATTTTTCAGAGACTTTCAGCAAGACTTCAACCATACTGTGCAGGCCATATTGCCTGTCACGAATAAGTGTATGTTGTTGTTGAGTAAGTACCCAGGGTCGGACTGGCCTATAGGGCCCTCGGGCAATGCCCGAAGGGCAGCTCTGACAGGGCAGTGTGCGACCATGTATTTTGACCTTTTGTGGACTTTTTTTTATGATCTGTTGGGCTTGTTTTACTGTTGATTTCCCTGATATTACCACAAACTTAACCTGGAGGAAGCGGAAATGCATGTAGTCTCTGACACCTTGCAACTTCTAGAGCGTGTCTTGATAAATTCAAAACTGCTCCGAATTGCAAATGGGGGACACTTATTTTTGTTACCTAATTCACTAACGGAGGCCACTTTTATTTTGGTGCCTAGGCATATTTTCTGTCCCAGTCCGACCCAGGTATTTTCTAGTTAGTATTGTATATCAGTGGAACTACATTGGTATAGTATACAGTCATACACGCCTGTCAATAAAGGACTACCTTTTTTAAAGATGATGACATTAACAGGTTTAGGAAGAGTAAACAAATGTTATGATGTGGACCACATTGGAACCGTGACCTGATGCTGTAGTAAGTTTCTAAGAAACACTTAAAACAGAAGAAGGCAAGCTACCTTGATCCAAACATTTTCACATCACCTGCTCTAGTTACTCCTGTAGCTGAAGTAATTCCTAAGAGTACTTTGATAGTTTTCCGCTCCTTCGCAGTCGGTGCTGTGCCAAATCACAAAACCAAAACGAATTAGGCCTAATGTAAGGGAGACACAAATTATTGAAACCCTTTTTTTCATCAAGCCTATGTGAAGCATGGACATTACAAACTTGTGGCAACATATATTTTTTTATTACTTTTTTTGCCCTGCTTGAGGTCCCTCTGGGAACCTAAGACCAAGGCTTGGGGGTCAGGGTATTCCTACCCTGCTCCCTTTTCTTTTGTATCACATTTTTGGGGGGACTCGGCTGAAACTGGGTCCCAAAATGGCTGCCAACACTTCCTGGTTGAAGTGTTGGCAGCTAATCAGGCTCTGCATGAGCTTGTTATTATTCGCTAATTGGCTGTAATAAAGAATTTGAAAACAAAGTAGGTGTGTTCTCCCTTACAGAATAATTCAAAATGATGTCCTTTTATTAACACGTGCACCCTTATTTTAGGTAAGTCTTTCCACGTTCAAATAGAGGTGAAATATGCAACTTGATGTACAATAGGGTATGTGTTAACAGCCGACACATGTTTTACCCCCTATGGCTATTGAGCCTGGGGCTTTGACAAGGCTCAAAAGCAAAAAATCCAATGACGTCTTCTTAGTCTATGCCTTGTCTAAGTATATCTAGTTCTGTGGTGAATACCTGTCTGAAGTCTCTCCTCAGTTTGGTGGTCCTAACTATAACTATATATATGTCAGCTCGCAAAACTCCTTTGTACCCAAAGGTGACGCGTACACAGGTGTGAAGCCCGTCACAGTGCTTAATTTGTGCCGGTGCTTAGCACCGGCACTTATTTCTCAGGGCCGGGTCTATGTCTCCGGGATACTGGTTGAGATTGCCAATGCTTGTTGGCAACCGCGTTGCAGTTTTTATGGTCCGTTTTCTGTTTCCTACATCCTGCTATATTGTCTCTGCCTCGGTCGAAAGCAGAAGTTGAGTTGCAGTTGAACTGAGGGGTCAAGAGATGTTCTGCTGCTTGGACAATGTGCTTGTTCGGGCCGAGCTTACTAGAAAAGCGTTTTGAATGGTGGGAGAGAGGGAAGAGGCATAAAGTGACTGAGGCGGGTGTGATTTTTGCTGCCTGCTTGCACTGTGAGTACTCTGCAAATGCCGATATGTTTTTCAAAGGTGGGAACTGCCACTCTGTTATGCGGCACTTAAATGTAGTGCAACATTCGTGAAAGCAGTAATTTATTACAAGTGACGAGGTTTCACTTTCCCATTAATAGGCATCATATGGCTCCAGAGCATACCTTGGAGTATGGTAACAAAGTAAGGAAAAGAGTTGGGCTGCAGTTTGAATAATGTTAAATGTGTATTTAAATTCAGGGGCATGGGAAAGCAATAAAGTTGAATGCACGTTTCGCAGTAGCTCATAAATCTTGCTGCAAGGCTGTATGGAAATCGGGGGGTGGGGGGGTATCTCTTGGACCTGCCCTGAAGGTGTGGTTGTGCACGCAAACTAATAATGAGAGGCCAGTGCAGCTCGAGGTGGCCAATGAGCAGAAAACGTGTTTTTTATTTCAGTTATAACGCCGTTCCAGCTGGAGGCTTCCTGTGTGCGTGTGTGCTTGTTTGTTTTTTGGTGTTTTTCTGACCTCAGCCTCCATGTGTGAATCTTTCTCGATGTGCCCTGATTATTTCAAGCGCAAAGACACTAAGTAAGTGTTAAAGTTTGAGGTGTAGCTGTGAAGCAATGAATGAATAAGTTCTTTTTTTTCTTTTGTGTGGCTTCCACTTTAAACACTTTGACAGTAATGAGATAACGCTGGGAAATTCTACCTACACTGGTCTTTCTCCATCTCGCCCGCCCGAGCAAAAGTTTGGAAAGAAGTTCTGGTTCCTGATCTGGGCCGGCTTTTACCATGGGTGACGCGGAGCCCAAGCCACCAATCTTAAAATGAGTGCACGTAGCTGTCTCAGTAAAGGTCCTGCACACAACAACAGCCCTCTTGATTTCAGTGATTCACATTAAGCTGCTTTAAATCATGTTTTTTACTTGACACCCCCATTAAACCCCCTCACATCTCCCTCTTACCCTCTGCTGACGTGTACCAGCAGTCCAGCACTGCTCTGTTGTGTTCTAATCCTGTCTCATGCACAAACCATTCTGCAATTGTAAGCATATAATTTTATTCTCCATGATTGCAATATACTCCGATTACAGCCTGATTCCTTTCCAACAGGTATTACTGCCCCACATACATTTCTATTTATACCTCGTGATTGGAAAGCTAAAACTACAATAGGTGTTCTCTGTACAGTGGTTCACTGCTCTTTGAAATTGGGCTTCTGTTAGTATCAAGCAAAACAAAATAAGCACTAACAAAACCAATAGGTTGGACTTTTGAATTGTGGAAGCACAGATGCATGCAAGCACACAATATTGATTTGCATCTTAACAGAAAACACATGTTGAAGCAGACAGACCAATGTCTCTACAAAAAAGCATGCATACACAACCAACCAAAAGTAAAAGGGTACACTTTCAGCCCAGTATGCAAGTAGTGCCCCATGACTGGCAGCAAAGTTCCTCTGAAGTGTGGTACCAGAGCACGGTATGACAGGAAAGTGCTTATATGAAGTGCCAGGTCTTCAGCTTCTTGCGGAACTCAAGAAGCAAGGATCTGGCTGTGATATGTTGAGGCTTGTGGATGTGGGTGAAGCCAATAAAGGAAGTGGGTGGAGTCAGCAGATGAAGTGGGCGGAGCCGGGAAAGTGGTTGTGGCCTCCTACAAAAAATGTGAGCCCCTGCACTTAATATTTTACAAATTAAGCACTGGCCCGTCAATATAAAACACTTTCTTCAGAGCTCAGGAAAAAATGCAAGCACAGATTGATTGAATAGTGCAAATAGCAGCAGACAACCCTACGCGTTTTGGCGACAGCTCGCCTTGATCACGGGGCATATATTTATTGTGGCATGGTATTGTACACTTTATGTTTGGATATATTTACATTTTTGTTTGTATTGTATCATATTAAAATACATAGGTTAATGGACTTTAGCAAACATGTAATTTGAAACAGAGGATCATTTTTGTTTTGTTTTCACTGGTGTAATAGCATTCCTCTTTGTGCTTGTGTTCGATGTATTGCTATGTTATGATCAACATTAGTCCAAAAGAATAAATTGTTAATTAACTTTAGCCTAGAGATTGTCGTACACGTCATCACACACGTTTTTGGGAAGAACATTCATAGTGTTTTCAGAGTACCCAAAAAAGTCTCAGACATTTTCAAAACAGAGCCAACTTACATTGTTGTCAAGATGCATGAAATGCATCAAATTGCAAGTTTAACACTAGGCATCTGTCTACAAGAAACCCTAATGACTCCTTTCAGAGGTACCATTTATTTTCAAATGCTAAATTGTGGATTTTAACGTAAAAAATGAGCTAAGTAACAGAATCTTTTATCATTAGTAATATTTATAGTGGACAACTGAAGCCCTTTGGAAGGACATGATCATCTTCAGACTCCTTCAAATTGGGGTGAGCCTCTTTTGTTGGTTGATGTAAGGGTATGTATCTTAGCATTTGGAGCTGGGCCTACACATTTAAGGCAGTTCCTTCATGTATGATGCCTACTTTTCTTTAAGTGATGTCTGCAGCTGTGTATGTGTACTACTACTGTTGCTGTTACGATTGCAGATAGACTTTCTTTATAGTGCAACTCTACGGATGGAATGCTGATTATCTATTTTCTTGGTCACCAAACTCGTTACTCTGGATACTGAGGGGCCTAATCATGAAAAAGTCATGCAGTGCGGCAAGTCACCTTGCTGCGATGGACTGCGTGACGGGGAAAGGACAGGAATGTGCAGTAAGGCAATACGGCGCATTCCTGCCTTTTCATCTGCACTTGCACCCTTTTGGCTACTTAGAACCAATGCAAGCACCCTTGAACTATGGTGCAAATATGACTGCATTGCATGCACGATAGTTTTCGAGCTGGAAGGGGCCGCTTCCTGCACAAAAACAATCCTGAGAGGCAAATTCCTCTATCTATGGGTGCTGTATAATGCAGCACACATAGTAAGAGGAAGTAACAAGGAGAAATAAAGATATTTCACCTCATTACGCCTCATCTGGGGAAGCATTTCTTTTTGGCACATTCCCAGGTTTACCAGTTCGGGTAAATCTGAGAATGTGTTAAAAAAACAATGGGAGTGGTGTCGGAACACCCACGCAACACCCAGTCAACGCCTTCCCAGGGCAGAGTAAGGCAGCGCATCGATTTGAACTGCGTTACGCAAAGTGGCCTTGCGTGGCTTCATAAATTTTACCTAAGGTTTGTGTCGCTCTTGCACCACTATGCGGGGTCATAGCGACGCTAGCCAGTTCCTAAATAGGCCCCTCATTGTCAGAATTAAATAAAGATGACCTGAGTGCACTGCTACCAGATATGTCTGCCACACCTTGCAGGAGCCACAAGTTACCATTAATAAAATATAAGTGAAAGAACACTGACAGGTCTTTTCAGACACCGTGCATGTCCTAAAGAACACAGAGACATCAGTATTCAAAGGTATTGTCTTATTAAAGACCAGGGAAGAATGTGTGGCTAGCTTAGGATGCAGACTTTGGACCTGAAGAACGAAGTTCGCATCCCTGCCTCTGCTCAACATCCTGTGACCTGGGGTAAATCAGTTAATCAACCCGTGCCTAAAAAATTAGTAATATGATGGGTTCTCTTGTAAAGCACTCTAATGTCGTCCGATCACGTGTGAGCTATGTACAATTGCCCGCTCCTCAAAAAAGAAAATGTCTGGAAAACAACTGTTGGTGAAAATGGGAGACACTTTGTGAATGTGGGCTGTCGACATTCAGTATAGCACGCAACAGTCCAGGATAATCAGTGACAGCTCCCCCAAATGCAATTTGCAAAACACCTATTTAATTTCATTTCCAAGCAATATTTTATTGACTTTCCCAAAAAATAAAAAACATCTCAATCAAACAGTCTGGCTGATTCTGCATTATTATTGCATTCATTTGTATCTAAATTCTTTATGAAGCGTTTCCCACTTCTTTATCCCATGTCGCCCCTGATGAGCATAATCTCATGGGTGATCTGGGATATGTCTCATGGTCCCTGCATAGTGCGTTGCAACGATAACGCATCTCCTTCTTCCTTCTCCAATCACCCATCCCATATATTTTCAAATGTTTTGGGTCATCCCGTCTTCATAGATCCTTTTTTACATTATTATGCAGTTATTCATGCCTCTTCTCCAGTCTTGGTTGTTGGGTGCCTCTGCACGCCTTTTTCATTTTTTGATTGCAGATCACGTGCATGTAAGAGACTGGGCTTGAAACAAGTAGGTATGCTGCTACTGCAAATGCAGGGATGTCCCTAGCAGTCGTCCGTCAGCTTGTTTCGATGAGATTTGCAAACAGAATTTTGACACATTAATGTTACAGGGGCAGGATTGTGTGAATCCCAGTGAAAAGAAATTTGGAGCTGCAACGGAGAAGTGCATTTGTCACAAAGCAGTCACTGCTCACAAACACCAACCACTGACCTTTAGTAAATCAGGCCTTAGGTCCCTGCATTCTTCCAAAGGAGGTAGTCATCATGGTATCTACTGAGCCTGAGATGTCAATCATTGGAGATTTGGAGATCCATTGGCTGCTGACGCTTGATGACTATGACCAGATTTATTGTGACCTCGACATCTGTCAGTTTTTTTTATTTTTTGGCTTGGATTTAGTTGAATGTGTCAGAATAGATTCCAGACCTTGTTGACGTGCCTCAGCCAAATCATCCTCAAAACTAGCAAACATTCCATTCTCCTCTAGCAAACATTCCAGTCTCCTTCCCCTATGATGGGAGGTATACAGATTAGCTCCCACCCAAACGACCATATGTGTCCACAATAATCTGCACATATTTCTCCATGATACCTTTATTAGCCACACTCACACTGCCCCTTTCTGCTCACGGATCTAAGGGCATGGAGCAAGCACAGACATATTATGAAGACTGAAAGACTGGCTGTGCAATGCCGGTGCACTCTTTTCACATACAGAGCATAGTTGATTGGCGTGCACTGTTTCTGCATCAGTGTGAGACACACTGATAAACCAAACATGGTCAGCAGCCTTCAAACATTACTTTATACTTTCATGTGTATTATGTTCCATTCCCTATCGGTGCTCTTCTGAGCTATTCATTGTGTAAAGCCGATTGTGCATATGTGTATGGTACGTAGTAGATCCTGCCTGCACACTTTCAGTACAACAGAAATATTCCAAAGTCAATTGGAAGGCTTGAGCTGAGACTATGTGCACCACACAGATTAATAAAATAATTGTTCACATCGGCACAATGCATTTCTTACATCATGTGATAACCAGATCACACACACTAAGGCCATACACTGAAACTGTGAAACAGCATAACTGTGATAAGCACAGGACTGCATACACGACACATCAATATCAAATACTGTCCATGGCGTTTAATTCCACAATGAATTTTGCTCTGAATAGAAAAGTAGAGAATGCTTATATGTAGGGCTCCCAGTGTTATGGTATTTATTTTTTTAACATTTCCGTCTGTATTTATCCATGTTTATTTTTTGGCTATCTTATTGGTATATATCGATATTTATTTGGAGTTTTGTGAGCCGATGAGATGATAACTCGTATATTTCTGCATTTATTTAACAGATAAATGTGTACTCCTACTTTGATGCATGTCAGATTTTAGCACATTACACAGCCAAATATAATAAAATAATACACCTACATTAAAAAAATAGTATAATAGCACATATGCATGTTGAGATATGCTGTAATTTAAGCACATCTCATTGAGCTATGTAGTTCTCCTTGCTGCCATCATGTACAGCTATTGGCCTGAAAGTCATTCATCTCAGGATTGTGAGTCACTCAAAGGAGGCCAAATTATGTGTATTTTTCTGCCTTTAAAAATGAATACAGACAGGAAAAACTGTGTTTTCCTTCTGTATTTATCTGTAAAAATCAGTAAAAACAGAAAACAGGGAGCCCTACTTATATGCCAGTTAAACAGTCTAAACCATCTCAAGTGGTGGCTATGACAAGGGACAAGGAATCATAAAGCTGTTATATTGTCACAGGACCAACTTTAGAAGATTAGGAGGTTTTTGTGCTTCTTCTGTAATCTATGAATGAGCTGCTACTTTCTAAGCCTAACGTGTTCCTCATTTCAGAGACCTATTAAGTACCATGTTTCACAAAGAACGCCATGCTAGTTTCCTATTCCTTTCTTAGCTCTTACCCAGTTTTGTTCCCTGAATCCATGAATGACTCTGTCTTTAAAATTTGAGTCCTTTTGTGCCACCCACAGAAGAGTATGGAGTTTAGTCCAAGCCAATCTTGTGCACTCCAGCTTCACTCGGTTATAGCCAGATACCTCCTAACTTGGTATTTGCATTTGCTGTACCCCTGAGAGTCACAGCTCTGTTGACCTTTGAGCTTGTGTAGTTGCTGTACTGACACTAGTTCCCTGACAGAAATGCCTGTGTGTGTCAAACCTCATGCACCTAACATATCACCTCCAGTCATTTCTTTCCAGCAAGCTTTCACTCAACCGACCCCCCGCTCACACCTGCCGTCATAATATCAGCCTTCAGCACATTGAGGAGCCTTTCAACTCTGCATACCCAATCAGTCTCATGCATATAAATTTAATCTCATGCATAATCGATCAGAGGCCACCCGACTCTCCAGCACCATTCATTATAATGCAGTCACACAATCACTTACCCGACTTCCACTGCTACTGGGTGTGCCAAGAAAATACCATTCAGGAACCCACACCAGAATTTAGCTTGAAACAAAATCTCAAGCAGCGTATTCTGGTGGTTCACAAAATGAATATGGAGAAAATAACCATTAGCATGCATCTGTTTTGCAAATGATGTGCCATGACATGTTCATCAACACCAGGTTTCATCTTACTTAATTATTGCTGGCACCAAACAACTGCAAAAATATAGTGAAAAGTAAAAATGGGGCAAAACATTGATTTTAATGTGCAGTAAAAAATATTCCCTGACCTAGATTATGCACATACCACACAGCCTCCTGTCTCCTTCACTCCAGGCTTTTTTCACTGAATTACGCTCCATAACCAATGTAAAAGCAGAAGCTGTGGTTATACTAATGTTTAATCAATCAATCAGGGGTTTGTAAAGTGTACTACTCACCTGTTAGGGTCTCTAGGCGCTGGGAGAGGTGGGTGTGCAGCTCCATTCGGGTCATTCGAAGAGCCAGGTCTTGAGGTCTTTCCTGAATTGGTGCAGTGTTGGGCTTTGCCGGAGGTGAAGGGGGAGATCGTTCCAGCTCTTGGCTGCGTGGTAGGAGAAAGACCTTGCACCTGCTCCATTCATGTATAAGCATGGGACGGTGACCAGAGAGAGGTCGGCTGAACGGAGGTTTCTCTTGGGGGTATGGAAGGAGAGGTGGTTGCTTAGGTATTGTGGTCCATTTTTCAGCAATTGATACTGAGATGATTGTAGGACTTCACCACCATGTGTCTCAAATGTCATATAGGACAAGCTACATTTTCAGTCATTGAGTCATTTACTGTAAAGTTGTCTCCTCTTTGTCCTTCACTGTCAATTGTTTACGTCCGATTATTACTTACCTGCCAGAATTAAGATTTTGCTTATCACCGGTTGAGGTGTGATCCAAGACAAACCTACATGTGATGTCATTAACTCTATTGATAGTGGTTTAAGTCATGCGTGTTTCTCTTGGCTGTATGAATACATGTACCTCAGGCTTATATTTGATATAAAGTGAGTTAGTTTTACTTTTTTTGTCAGACAACGGAAATACTCTTCTTAGAAGACATGGCTGTTATAAAGAGGTCCAAAAGGCAGGTAAGGAGGAACTCTTCTTTATTGGTCATACACCACCACAGGTTCCAGCATAACTCGAGAAGGGTGCATTGGAATGTTCGTGACAGGGAAAGGGTGGAACTAATAGGAGGGGAGGAGGAGGGGGGAAAGGAACGTACCAAGTGGGAGGATTACAACACACCTCCCTGCATAGGGAGAAAGAGAGAGAGAGAGAGAGAGAAGGAGAGAGAGAGATATGGAGGGCAGGGAAGAACGGGGCGAAGGCGGAGAGAGGAAGAAGGAGAGGACAAGGAGCCTACAAGGTGAAGGCAGTATCAAACGGGCAGCGACAAGGTCACTGCAATAACCATGTGAGCTGTTAACCAACAAGGCCTGCAAGGGGACAAAGAGGAAAAAATAACATTATCTCTCACTTAACACAGTAGTCTCTTGTCCAGATAGGTGAGCTCCTTGTTCTCAGAGATCTTCTGGGATTAAGTGTTTGAGACTCTGTCTCTGGGTTACTACCGTTGTCGAAGACACCCCTTTGTCCATGAGGGATGATTCTGTCCATGCTCCATGTTTGGCCATTGTCGAGATGGACTACATTCTTTCCTACACTAGATATTTTGCATGGATCCGAAAATCTTGACGCTTCTTTCCTGCGTGCTTTAGGTAACTCGAGAAGGGTGCATTGGAATGTTCGTGACAGGGAAAGGGTGGAACTAATAGGAGGGGAGGAGGAGGGGGGAAAGGAACGTACCAAGTGGGAGGATTACAACAATGGCCTTTTAAAAGGCCTCACATTCTGCTTGGAGACTGGGAACATTAGGAAAGTAACTACAACAAAGTTCATACATTTTTCAATGATTGCCAACTTAGGAGAGAATTCAGCTTCTGGCGACAGGATAAAACTTGGGCCTACACATCATGATTTTTGCCGCAGTGATTATAAATTAGGAACACATTTGAAAAAGAAAGAAAAGAAAAACGATACGAAAAAATTCGCAGACATATCGGTTAAACCGTCAACCAGCCATCGACCTACCGGAAGAAGTCAACCGTTTCTGGGGATGATATCATTTTTACTGGAAGAAAGGAAGTTAGGAGCGTTGGCAGTTATCCGTTTTGGAGGCCCGTCTAATCAGGGCCCGGTGATTCATTATTAGCGTCAGCAGGCGATCCATCTGACATGCAAGGGGAAAAAATTAGCAGCTGTCACCGCGTGACGAGTTAATTTCCTGACAGGCCTGCCACAGAAAAGCCATTTTGGAGACATGGAGATGGCGCAGGAAAATCCCGCGCCGTGTTATAATTGGAGAGAAAGAAAGGGCACGGAAACTAGAGAGATAATGGGCGGAGGGGGGGGCTTCAAGTAATCCACAAGCGGGTAATCACTGTTTATGTATTTACTCACAAAAACAGCGTCGTGATCACCTGAATTACTTACCTTGGCGGCTCGACGGTTCCACAGCCTTATATTTTTTTTCGGGGCCTTGTCATTATTTTTAGTAATTTGTAATTAGGATACCAGACAGACGCGCTCCGGTGTGCGATTGGCTTATTGCGAAGTGACACTGAAACCTGACATTTTATTGTAAAGAGGAGAAAACGATGCGATTCCTTTGATGGTTCCCATGCAATTTTCCTAATTAGAGCTCAGCATTTCTTCGTGGCACTGTTTTTCAGTGTAATTCCGCATTAGAATAAACAGTAAAACTTCAAGGGAATAGGGGTTAAAATCACAGACTTGTTTATATGATTTTTTGCTGCATGTTCTGAGATGGGTATTGTTTGCAGAATGTGTACAGCGAACACGTATGTCGAATTCTGCCGCATAACAACTGAGTTGCAGTGCTAATCTTTTTTTTAACTTCCTTGAGACCATGCCCAAATCGACCATGTCCAAAAGTTCGACAGAATATTTAATGTTTTTGCTGCAATTGGGAAATGCTACATATTCTAAGTAGTAACCTTAGTTTGAGTGCAAAGGCATTGTTCATCATGTTTTCAACAATGTGGTAGAATACCACATTGTTGGTATCATTTGAACAGTGCCTTTGCAATACACTGGTCGACTCTTTCCAAATACTCCCATCCACTCATCCACCCAAAAACCTCGTAAAACTGTGAATATTCCTTCACTTCTGTACTGCAGGGTGAGATGCAGAAGTCATCTTGCTTTCTGCATTTCCCACATCCTTAAGCAGGTCCGGGACATAAAAATACACAGATAACCCGAGGTGTAGATTTACGAAGGTTCCTGCAGTGCCACACTACCTAAAATTGGTGTTGCATTGTTCAAATGTAAAGAAAAATGTAGAGCAACTTGATATTTAGCAAGTGCCGCACAGTGTTACGTGGCAACGCGTGCCGATGCAGGCATACATCGGATGGACCCCTCTGCCCCCGAACTCAGTGACTGACACCCACACACTGTAATGCAGTTTGGGTGTAAGACCATGAGTGGTCTACTCCCCTTTATTTAGAGCCTCTGGGCACGCCTGGCCAGGGGATAAAATGGGTGAACATCCAGGCGGCTCTTCAAAACAGGACTGCTAATCTTCTACTTCCCTTCCCAACTCGGACTTGAAGATCACAGTTCATTTGACTTGACACACAGCCTTTAAGCCGCTGGCTGGGTTGAGGATTGGGTCAGAGTGTGTATAGAAGGTGTTGGATGTGACTAGGCAACTCAGGGATGGGGGATCTAGATTGTGTGACACCAGACAGAGTCCCCTCGGTACCCACCAGACACCGGTCCTCTGGGCTTTCTGCCGCCTCCTTGCTTTCCTCACACCCAGGAAAGTCAGCTTCTTCTTCACCGTTAGTTTGATCTAGGTTTCGGGGCGGGGTTTCAACTTTCTAGAAACACGAGTTGGTCCGGGCCACCATTTCTTGTCCTTTCCTGGTGGTCACCATAGTACCGTAACTTCTTAGGACTGTCCAGATCCTTGGCTCAAACGGCGTCCTAAATTTCCACCCAGGCTTACAGTCATTGATGATGACTTTGTCCTCAGGTCGGAGAGAAGGGGTCTTTGCTCCTCGGCTCTTGCTGGTGAGTGCATTGCACCTTTCTCGGTGCGCCTTGGTTTCTAAGGCGTCATAAGGTGACGGCACCCACCCTGGGCATGTAGGGGTGGGATCCCAGCAAGGCCCATTGAACATCAGGGTCCACGGGGCTTGTTGAGTCATACAGTGAGGCGTTTCCCAATATTCCAGCAGGAATGACTGGAGGTGGCGTTCAGGATCAACTTGTTCGGCCACGGCGATATGGAGTGACTTGTTTAGGGTGCGCAAGCATCTTTCAATCTTGCCATTGGCTTGTAGCTATTGGGGAGTGATGCGACAATGAAGTATTCCGTGGTGCTTGATGAAGACGCCAAATTCCACATCCTGAAAAGGTGGGCCATTGTCACTCTTGATCTGCATGGGTAAGCCGAAGATGACAAACATTTTCTCCAGGATGGGAGCCACGTGGGCTAATGCCATTGAATCAACTACCTCCACGATGGGATATTTTGAGTAAATGTCCATCAGGACCAGGGTGGCCCTCCCAATGAGGAAGCTCCCATAATCCAGCCTCAGTTTGGACCACAGTACTGTACATGATTCTTCTGTAATGATCGGTGCTGGTTTCTCGGGTTTGCTAGTCAGTTGGCACGCGGGACACTTGCAGACGACCTCCTCAGCCATGTCCTTGAGCCCGGAGAACCACACCTTCTCTCTCATACAAGACTTCAGCTTTGTGGTACCCTGGTGCCCCCCGCGTGCCAATTGTGTCACATGGTGCCTTAAAGCAGCCGGGATGAAAATGTGAGATCCCCGTAGAAGGATTCCATCCTGTGTCATGCTGAACTCATCTCACACCCTCCTCATATTCATCAAGATTTCTTGGCCCTCCAAGGACCAGCCATTGGCGTCTTGAAGGAAGTTCTGCCACGTCTCATTCTGGACGGCAGTCTGTGCTCGGGTGAGAACGGGGTCTGTTTCAGCCGCTTCTTTGATTCCCTCCAAGTTCAGAGCCCTGTCCACGCTTGAGATCATGTTGACATAATCCTCCACTGCGTCAGATCAATGGCCATCACTTTGAGTCATCAGAGGTATTGGGTGACGAGAAAGGAAGTCAGCTGGATTTTTGGATCCTGGCCGGTAGATTTCCTCCATCTAGTAGTGTTGTAACTGGATGGCCCTTCGCTCAATCCTTGGAGGTGGATGAGGAGCTGACACATGGAACAGCTGAACGAGAGGCTGGTGGTCCATGACAACTTTGAACGGTTGGCTGCTTAAAGGTGGAAATGTCCTCACGCCCACTTGATCGCCAGGGCTGCCTGCTCAATTTTTGCCTAGCATGCCTCAGTTGACGTCAGTGCCTTGCTGGCAAATGCCAATGCCGCCCACTGACCTGGTTCTTGCTCTTGGGCGAGTATAGCCCCCAGGCCTACTGGACTGGCATCTACCAGTAGTTCGGTGAGCTTGTCTGGATTGAAATACACTAGTGTGGTGTTGTCAAGAAGTGTATATTTGATCCTCCAGAATGCGTCTTCTTCCTGACAACCCCAGACCCACTTGGTGTCCACCTTGGTGAGGGCTCTTAAAGGTTCTGCGATGATAGCGAGATCCGGAATGAATCTCCTGCAGTACGTGGTCATCCCTAGGAAGCTTTGCACCTCTGAGACTGTGGTTGGTGCTAGCACTTGTTTAATTGCTTGCGGGGATCAACTTGTATTCCATCCAGGATGAATACGTTTCTGAAGAACTCAATAGTCGACTTGATAGAATGGGCACTTTTCCTTATGCAGCATAACCCCATGCTCCCATAGGCATTTTAGGGTGGCCCGAAGGTGTTTGTGGTATTTGGATGCTGTGGCAGAGTGGATGAGAATGTCATCACTGACATTCGGGATGCCTGGTAGTATGGATAAGGTCTTGTGTATCTCATTCTGGAATACTTCAGCAGCAGACAATATTACAAAGTTCAGGTGCTTGTAGCGGCACAGTCCCATATGCATACTGAAGGTAGTAATTTACCTGCTTTCCTTTGCTAGTAGCAATTGGTGGTAGCCGACATTTAAGTCCAGCTTCGAGAACCATTGGGATCCATTGACGTCGGCTATAATGTCATCCATTGTAGGTGTTATATGGCACTCTCGCCTAATGGCACATTTCGGGAGTCGCATGTTGATGCACAGGCGTATCTTTCCTGGCTGTTTTTATTTTTCTGCAATTACCATTGGGAAGACCCAGGGTATGAGCTTCAACACCTCTTCTATCACCCCTTGCCTCTCGAGCCTCTCAAGCTCTCGCTCTACCAGTGGCCAGAGATGGAATTGGATATGGCAGTGCTGGAATGCTAATAGTGTGATCGCAGGGTCAATGTGTAGGTTTACCGGAGAGTACTAGAGGTGTCCTAGCCCTCTGAATAGTTTGGGAAATTGATCCAGCAGGTCATTGACTTGTTGTGACTTCACACGTCTGGCAAAAGATACTAGGCCAAGATCTTCTGCGGTGTGGCTGCCGATTAACGTGTCTGTCTCCTTATTGATGATGTGGAACATTGTCATAACTTCTTGGTCATTGGATTGCACTGGTACAGACATACGCCCATGGACTTCCGTATGCAAAGATCTTGGTGTGTGACATGACTAGCTGGGGTTTTGGCCAAAGCCGTTTGTATTGTTGGAGCCCCATCACGTTAACTGATGCTCCCGTGTCGATGATGGCGTTTACCTCAGACCCAGCAGCACAGATAATACATGTAGGTTGTGGCCTCCAGTGACGCCTTAGTTCCCTCGTAAATGAGATGAGGAATGTCTCTTCTTCTTCTTCCAGATGGGGACTCTGTCTCAATGGAAGCTTCACATCACCCTGATGGGTTAAGTTCATTTGGGATAACTGACGCACCACCTTCGTTGGCGCCTTACTTCCCTTGGAGTTCTTGTTCTTAAGCTTTCTTCTGCAGACTGATGCAAAGTGATTATTAAGCCCGCAGTTTGAACACAGGCTGCCTTGGGCGGGACACTCGCTGACAGGATGTTCTTCTCAGCCGCAGTACCCGCACCTCGGCCTTGTGGATGGGTATCTGTGCCCTTTGGAAGTGACACTCTTGTCTTTTGTCCGGATGGAATTGGCTTTTTTGATTTTAATGGTCGTGGCCATTTTGGGCATCTGTGTGATGGCTAGATCCATCTCGTTAGCTCGAGCTGCGGACAGATCATGCGATCTCAACAGGATTAAAGTATCATCTAAGCTGATGTTTGGTTGTCTAAGGATCAAACTGCGTAGCATTTTGTTACGACAGTCTTAGATCAGTTTGGCTTGAATTTCTTGAGTTGGTCATCCACTATGCAGGTGCTTGCTTGCTCACGCAGTCTAGTGTAGAACGCATCAATAGATTCTCCTTCCCCCTGATGGACTTGGCTCAATTTAAACTTTTAGAAATCCTGTTTCAGTTGTGGATCGAAATGAGTGTTGAGTGCTTTCACTGCTGTGCCATAGTCTGTGGCTGGACCAGTGTTAAGTAAGAGTTGGAATTACTTGTAGATTTCCTCTCCAGCATAGTGAAGGAGCAGGGATCGTTTAACGGCACCATCCGTTTCTTGTGTGGCGATGAAATAGTTGTTGAGTTTCCCTATCCACATCTTCCATTGAGTGGATGCTGTCGCTGGGTCTGCAAGCTCACTGAATGGTGGCAGTACCCGTGTGAGCGGTTGCTGCATGGTGGCTTGCCTTGGGGGTTGAGCTGCATTCACTTCATCTGCCATCCTGGCCTGTAGTTGTAGTGTAACACATGGCCTTTGGACACAATCTTTAGTGTAATATGGTGCTGGGCACTCTCTGGTTTAGTTGGCAGCGTGTCCAATGTGGTGTTCTGTTTTTGAGCCTTTATAGATTGCCTCGACTGCCTTTCTTTTGTTTATTCTCTCACTTTTTCCCCCCTTTTGTAAGGGCCAATGCTTGTTGACTAAACTGTCCGCTTGATTTACGGCGTGAGTTGGACGCAGGCAAATGGGCTTTGAGTGGCCCCTTGTGCACGTGGTCTGAGCTGGGGAGCACGTGTTGCGTGAGCCGCAGGCGGGGCCTTGGGTTCAAGCCGCTACTTACTGCGGGCTTGGCATGTAGTGGACGGGGCCTTGCCTCTGTGTTCTTCCGTGGCAGCTTGCCATCTCTCCTTCTCGCAGGAGTCCCATCAGCCCAGCTCGACTACGGCTCTGTGGGATTGCACCGGTGGTTGGAACGATGATCCAGCTTTTGTGTTGGCAGCACGTGTTGCTAGGCCACTGCGACTCCTCGTGTGTTCAGGGCGGGGCCTGCGGGAAGGCAGGGGTCGGCTCTCGGCAGTTGCAGGTGGCCACGGCAGCTTTTTGATCTCTCTCTCCGTGGCCTTAGGGTGCGCGGGGGCGCATCCCACCCTCGTCGCCAGTGTTGCTTGGCACCGCGTGCCCATGCAGGCAATCACCGGGTAGACCCCTCTGGCCCTGACTTTAATGACTGACACACATACTGTATTGCTGTTTGAGAGTAAAACTGCAAGCAGTCTACTCCCCTTTATTTAAAGCCTCTGATCATGCCTAGCCAGGGTATGCAATGAGTGTACATCCAGGCGGCTCTTCAGAACAGGACCGCTAATCTGCTACACACAGCAATGATAACAGTACAGATGCAAACAACCCCACACGTGTCAAATTAAATTTTGCGTTGTGCAACAGCCCAAAGTGACAACTTGCAGGACTTTTTTATTTGATGCATAAACCTTAATACATTTATCTTCATGCAGATGATTGCCTAAGGCAACATATGTGCACTCTTCACAAATGTTAAACGTATCAGTCAGTGAAAAATCATGTGAGGTTGCCCACCCAACATTTACCAGTTATTTGTGCTTCCTTTTTTATTTGGACCAGTTTTTCACACAACACCATGGGCCATATTTATGTCCAAGTCATGCAGTGCATTTCAGCATGTGACCTTGCTGCACTGCGTGTATTTAAGTTAATATGGTGTATTCCTGCCTTCCCCCTGCACTAGCGTCCTTTTGGCCGACGCGGGCACCCTTGGACCATGGTGCAAGGGTGCCTGCATTGTTAGGGGTATTGTTTTTCTGCAGGAAGGGGCACCTTCCTGCACAAAAACATTCCCCTGAGGCTTTTTCCTCTCTCTATGCATGGTGCGGAATGCAGCACAAACAGAAACAGGAAACAACAAAGAGAAATAAACATATTTCTCCTCGTTACTCCTCACCTGGAGGTTTTTGCCGCATTTCCAAGTCTTCCACTTCTGGTAAATCTGGGGATGCATCAAAATCCATGGATGTTGTGTGGGAACTAATTAGGTGTTTGTGCATACTCGCAATGTAATGCCCACTTTACATATATCATCAGCAGTTTTGCAAATATGCAATTCAGTGCCACTTAATGCATACTCATGGGGGCCTTATATGTAAAAAACCTTTTGCGTCACACAAGCATCCACGGATGACTTAATAAACCTGATCCTAATGTCACTGCCAATATCAATTGGATAAAGGTTATCATTTGATGCAACATTTTATATTAAGGATTCTAAGGCATTGATAATGCCATCAGTTCCGCCTCTTGGAGCGCTAAACTATTCTGCAACACCCAGGGAGCAGAGGATGACAGCTGACGTGTTGTTACTGTACAAAAACAACAGTTGATGGACAGAATGCAGAACACTGTCATACATTCACCCTAGTACAGAGATCTGGGCTTAAATCCATCGTTTTTTTGCTCACCATGCCATTCCAGTTTGAACCAGCCATATGCAAATCAGTCTTGATCCTGTGCCTCATGGGAACAGTCCAGCCCGAACTGCCAAGCCAGGTTCTCCCTGGACTGGAGACAAGCATCCTAGGACTGGTTTCGGGCTTTCAGCCCTCATCAGCCAGGATAGCTTGATTCCAGTGGTATAGAGAGCACAGGACCCACGTCTGGGCATACCCGTCCCACTTGGGGTGACAAATGCAAAAACAACAGTTGATGGACAGAAAGCAGAACAATGTCATACATTCACCCCAGTACAGAGATCTGGGCCTAAATCCATCGTTTTTGTACTCACCATGCCATTCCAGCTTGAACCCAGCCATATGCCAATCAGTCTTGACCCTGTGCCTCATGGGAACAGTCCAGCCCGAACTGCCATGCCAGGTCCTCCCTGGACTGGAAACAAGCATCCTAGGACCGGTTTCGGGCTTTCAGCCCTCATCAGCCAGGATAGCTTTATTCCAGTGGCATGGAGAGCACTGGACCCACGCCTGGACATACCCGTCCCACTCGGGGTGACAAATGCAAAAACAACAGTTGATGGACAGAATGTAGAACAATGTCATACATTCACCCCAGTACAGATATCTGGGCCTAAATCCATCGTTTTTTTGCTCACCATGCCATACCAGTTTAAACCCAGCCATATGCAAATCAGTCTTGACCCTGTGCCTCATGGGAACAGTCCAGCCCGAACTGCCAAGCCAGATCCTCCCTGGACTGGAAACAAGCATCCTAGGACCGTTTTCGGGCTTTCAGCCCTCATCAGCCAGGATAGATAGATTCCAGTGGCATGGAGAGCACGGGACCCACATCTGGGCATACCCGTCCCACTTGGGGTGACAAATGCAAAAACAACAATTGTTGGACAGAATGCAGAACAATGTCATACATGTACCCTGGTGGTGTTACTGTGAGCAGGTTCAGATCCTGACGGCTATGAAAAACCAATGGGCATATGTACAGAACGTCACTTTTTAAGATGTTCTGTTGGTGTTAAGTCCAACACCCTATTTAAGAAGACAGCAGTAAGCCACTTAACGTGGCCTTACGCCGCCTTGTAAATAAGGCCTCCTTTCGCGCTACATTTAGCATGAAAGGGGTGGAAATGGGTGTTGAGGTGGGGGATCTGCTGCAATACCCATTGATTTTGACGCTGCCCCCTATTTACAAGGGTGGCATAAATATGGGAAAGCGCCAAAATTAAGACCAAGAAAACCTGGTTTTAACATGGCAAAATGAGGAGAAATGTTTAATTTTTCCTTGTTTTTGTTGTTTCTATGTGTGCTGCATTATGCAGCTCACAAAGAAACGCAAATCGCCATGAAATATTGTTTACGTGCAGGAAGGTGTGCCTTCCTGCACATAAACAATCATTAAAAAAGTGACAATTTGCAACTTCTATGTGTGCTGCACAATGCAGCACACATAGAAGTTACAAATCGCCATTTGTGATTGTTTATGTGCAGGAAGCAACACTTTCATGCACATGAATAATCATTCCCCCCAAGGCAGTCACCCTTTCACTATGGTGCAGGGGTGCCTGCATTGGCGCTAGGGAAAATGCAGGGGTGCGCCATATCATTGTAAATACAGCGCATCCCTGTGTTTTTGAACTGACGGAGCACGGTGTTACCAATTTTGAAGCTAACTAGTTGGCCTAACGGCTAGGGCGGTCGACCTCGAATCTCGGGCACCGGGTTCGAGTCTTGGCAATGACATCCTGTGATTCTGGGCAAATCACTTAATCTCCCCGTGCCTAACAAAAATGATGAATGTGTCCTCATGTAACACAACTGGTGCTATGTAAAGCGTTCTGATACCGGGTCAAGTTCGTGCTATAGAAAACTCTGTAAAAAAAACAACAAAAAAAACTTGCACTCCGATGAGCAATGATTCTGTCCCTGATGCAAAGAAGAAAGTGTTCAGGACATTCTTCGTTCAAACAGTGCCGTGACGAGCTCACTTCTCCTTCAGGTTACCACTAGCAATGGTCAATAGATCTTTAAACAGGCTCTTAAAATGAATCTACTATCAGCTTCTATCATCCAAGGACCCTGATGGTTGTGGGGTTATGCTGCTTCTAGAGACAAGAGGACACCACAGTGCTGATAGCTTCCACTCTCTAAAACACCCCTTTCACATAGCATAATACCACGAAAACACGAAAACAACCAAGGTGGCAGCATGGACCAGCACTGCACGTCCATTCTTTGTGCTATCTTAACTCTTTGGCTGGAGAACAGTTTCTGGCAGGATGAATTCAGAGGACATGTTGGAATAAAGTGGTGGAACCTATGAATGAAAAAAGGTGCTGAATAGCCTGGTACACAATACACAGGGATTTGAATTTTTTTCGGTGTGCATTCAACACTCAGGTGTATAGCAGATCTCGGCGTAGGTGTACGAAAAGCGCAATTTCTTGGCCACCCAGAGTGGAAAAAACAAAAACCTGCTATGCAATAGATCTGGGGACCATTGTAAGTCGATGATAAAAGTTGAAACTGGGGTTCCTTATAGGGCTGCTTGAGCTGAAGACAGAAGCTGTGGTAGTGCTAACAAAACACAGAAATCCTAGGGTCTATGGACTACCTCTAAGTATTATTTAAACCTATGTGGTAGTAAACCTGACTGGTGAAAAGGTAATGGATTCAGTATGTATAAGGGCAGATCCCTTTAAGGACGAAATCCCTCACTCACCAATGGTGACATGCTTCATCATAGGGACTATCCTCCCAAGGGAAAAACCTAGTTCCCTTGGGGGCTACAATCCCCTCACTGAGAGGGAGGAGCTCAGGGATGTTTTATCTCTAGTATTTAGGACTGACTAAGTCCACATATGATGAGCAAGAAAGTGTGAGCAAGGGTGCAGCGCAAAAAATAAAGTTAGTGAGTATGTGAAAAACGGTGATGAGCTAAAACTGGCTAGGAGGCACCAAAGCCAACTTTAATCAAAAGGTGCCTACTGTCAGGATTTAAAAAGCAGTACACCTGCAGTATGGATTTAAAACTGCAATGGTGTGGGTTTTAGGTGGTCAACATGTTTCAGCCCACGAAGACCAAAGGTGGATCGGGCTTTCGTCAGGACCTATTCAGAAAAACGCTACTGCACGTGAATAAAGTGAATAAACTATACAAAAAGGATATCGGGCCAATGCAATATCATCAGCCTGTATCTAAACCTGCATGCACCCGCAAAGGCTGGGTACAGGATCTCACCTCTCGTCTGGCAACCGCTCAGGAAGGCAGCACCGCTCTATCCGTCGGTACCGCTAGACCGGGAGAGCCTGCTGCCGGATGAAGCATGTCACCATTGGTGAGTAAGGGATTTCGTCCTTAAAGGGATCTGCCCTTATACATACTGAATCCATTACCTTTTCACCAGTCAGGTTTACTACCACATAGGTTTAAATAATACTTAGAGGTAGTCCAGAGACCCTAGGATTTCTGTGTTTTGTTAATAGTTGTTTGGGGATATAATCCTTTAGTGGTCTTTAAAACTTTCCCTAGGACTCCCTTGTTCAAACTGTGTGTTTATTGCTGTGGTAGTGCTGCCAGGCCCTGGTTCAAAGAACTCAGAACCAGGGCTAGTGTGCAACTTTCACTTTCTTTAACCTAACTGGTGCATAGTGCAGCACTAGTTTACTTGTCTATTTGCACCATGGTGGCAGACTTTGTTTGGAACAGAGCATTACAGTGCAGCTCCTGTCCTGACTCAGTATTGCTTCTGTAGGATCACCTCACTTGAATTGAGCCTTGACAAAGTTTGCTATCATGAGGATGAAACTGCAAGGAAGCACTTGGTCATTCTGAAAGCATACCAGAGTTGCGATAGTCGTTGTTCAAAGCGGAATTGTTTGGTTTTTGTTGATGGCAAATATTGGCAGGTGTTCAATGGATATCACTTTAGAAATGTTTGTTACCAAAGACTGGAGGATTTATTTTCATACGTTTTATACGCATGGGATGGCATGATGTATATCCATTTGTACTTCAGTAACACCGTAGTTTCTGTCCATACTCTTTTTTAATACTGTGATTAATACTTGTTTGCAACTACGGCCGCTGTGATCAATTTCCATTATTAAGATGCATTTTGTGTCTTGGTTCCAAAGATATTGGTCACCAAACATTATGATAACTGTCTTGGATGCGTTCAAATTCAGCCGCTGATGCTGCACTCACTAATGGACTGCAAGCCAGAAATATTTGGTCAGTCAGAGTATTTGAATCCGGTGATAGCTCTAATTTCAGGGGATGAGTACTCCATTGGGGCGATGTAGTATTTTACTCCATCGCCTTGCGGAAGTAAAGTAGACCCTCCACAGTCAAAACAGGTCTTCAATCTGAACGCTGTGACCAGAAGAACCACAAAGAGCACATATGCTTTACAAAGGAGTGGGGAAAGGAAGAAGTATGGCGGCGTGCCTCAGGGAAAAATGTAAAACTGGGCAAAGTGGCTGAAGAGCAACAGCTTGGCATTGACCAGATAGAAACAAAGCTTATTATGATGCAGGGGCTGGTCCCTGAATCTTGTGTTTTACAGGTGTCAGACAACCTTAATGGTCGCCAACTGTAATATAACTAGGGCTCCCGGTTTATGGTATTTATTCTTTTAACATTTAAGTCTGTAATTAGCTATATTTATTTTTGGGACATTTTATCCGTATTTATCCATATTTGTTTTGTGTATAAATGAAGTTGTAAAACTGTACATTTCCATATTTATTTAACTGATAGACACACACTCATACTTTGATGTCAGTCGTGATTTAGCTATTTAAGCTGCCAAATATTTTGTTACAATACATCCACTAAATATTAGCATTATACCACAAACGTATGTTAACATATAACAATATTTATATCAATTTCATCCTGTTTTTAATTTACCATGCTGTCCATCTGCTCAGCTGTTGGGCTGCAATTTATAAAAAGACAGTACGGAGAGTTACTTAAAAGAAGCACAATTGTCTGTATTTATCCTCTTTTAATAATAAATTCAGCAAGAAAACGCGTTGTTTTCTGTCTGTATTTATCTGTAAAAATCAGTAAAAACGGAAAACAGGAAGCCTTAAACATACCATAAGTATTTGTGAAGCACACGGTCACCAAGATGTGTATCTTGGCACTGAATAACAAATGTTTATTTTTACCCATCTCAATGGTACTCATTTTATCGACGTCAGAAGGATAAAAGGCTGAGTGGACCCGCAGGGATTTGAACCTGTGACCGAGGTCAAACACAGGCCCCTACAGTGGATGCATTAGTCCACTAAGCCACCAAACCCAGCTAATGTAGACCCTAGATGTAATATAATCAATGTACAGAACCTTGCTGTCAGCCTCGTTGCATTTCTCATTGAAGAGAAACACATATATGAATTTCTGGGCACTGTAGATAGTGCCTAAGAGATCAGGTGATTTCTGTGAACATAGAAAGGTGAGTCTCCAAGAACATCTCCATTTGGCACATCTAAGTAAAGACACCAGGTATGGACATACAATTGAGTGGATCTGTCATTCTGAAACCGGAAGTGGCAATAGCCTTTATAAGAAATTTGGACCACTCCCTGGTATCAAGAATCCATTGAAAACAGCTAGACCATTTTTTCAAGCAAGATCATTTTCCTTTCAGACAGGTATAATCTGAGATTATTAAGGATGTTAAATTTAAGAAGAGACGGAAGTAAAAAGGCATGCTTTAACTTATCACTCCTTGGAGGAGATGTCCTATTGTACAAAACTATAACTATTTTGTATTTAGAAGTTATCGATGCCACCTCACAAATATCTATGAGCCTTAGGGACTTTAGTTGGTAGCAGAAAGACTAAATGCGTTTTTCCAGAGGGAGTGCTGGTTTGACGTCAGATAGTCCTCAATACTCGACTGTAACGTAAGACAGAATTTTAAGTAGATAGGGATAGCTTAAGGATCTGTAAAATGGCTATAGTTAATTAGATGCTAAATGCCAAGAGTAGAAAGTATAAGAAAATCACATTCTCATAATGGGCACAGACAGTATACTCTAAGGGCCAGATTTACTAACTTTTCAGGCAATGCAACGCAGCAAGGGAACGTTATAGGCAGGATTCTTTTTTTGGAGGAACGGGACACTTTCCCGCACAAAAACAATCCTTAGAGGTTTATTCCTCTTTCTGTGTGTACTGCAGAATGCAGCACAAATGGAAAGAGGAAATAACAAAGAGAGATACAGATATTTCTCCTTGTAATGCCTCTCTGTGATAGGCACACCACTTTGGTGAAATCCCAGATTTACTAAAGGTTTTCTGCCTTTAGTAAATCTGGGCTTGGGTCAAATTCCATGGGTCGATGCGCGGGAACGCCCATGCTCCGCCCATGCTCCGCCGATGGAACGCCTACCACAGCAAAATGTAACGCAATGCAGCGTGAGTCACTGTGTGGCATTGTGTTTCTTTACAAAGCCAAGAAAGGCAGCACAGATCGCCCTGTGCATCGCTTTGTAAATCTCATTAAAGGACATGCATTGCCTTGCCATGACGTGTCATGCAAGAACAATGCAAGTCCTTAGTAACTATGCTCCTAAATATACAGGAGAAGAGGGTGCCAGAGGTTATACTATGTTACTTTTAGGTTGCATGTTTTTTATATCGAGCATACCCATCAAGTACTTCCCTCCATCGCACTTTATCTTTCATACTTATGTCTGCAGATATAGTTTTACCCATGGAGGATCATAAATGAGGGTGCCCTTAAATAGACCATGATCAATACAGCACGAGTGATGTTGTGCTGGGTGTTGGGATCAGGGTGGGACTGGGAACAGCAACCACCCCTGGAAGGTTGCTGCCTGACTGGCCGTGGAAACGGGGATAGGAGGAGGGTTGCGGGGGGGGGGGGGGTTCCTTGCAAAAAGCACTGCTCCTGCTTTTTTTTACAGGGGGCGGATAGTGCAGCACTGCTGCAAAACCGACTCCCGGTAAGAAAAGCAGCCCATGCGGGCACAAAACCAGCCCCCACCCCTGCTGCCTACTGGGGAACTGCCCGGTGCCCTCTACGGCCAGTCCGGCCCTGGTTGGGATTTCCCTAGTGTTTCATTCGAAAGGCTTGGTATGCAATTTTGACTTGCCAACTACACCGCAGTGGGGTAGTGGGTGATTTGACCATCTGCCTTATTCATGTCATTGTGCTAGTTAATTCATCTGCATGGGGTTGTGTTAGGATTTGTGCTGTACAGTGTGCAAATACTTTCTGGGTATTAGTAGAGTGCTTATGTGAGTGGGAGTCTGTTGGGTGTATGAGGCTGATCACATTTCTGAAACTGTTTAAGTTGATTTTAATGTAAGGTTATTGACTGAGTATCATCATTCCAAATGCAAACTTTTTTTGTATGTAAATGTACTATTTATTGCTTTTCACAGGTTAGACACAGCAGTGTGGGATATCAGCATTCCCGCATAAGTCGGAGTCAGTAAAAATGCAACATTATTAACAGTTCCCCAATTGTCCCCCTCCTCCTCCTGTTGCTCTTGTCGTTTTTGCAATTGCAAACATATTGGTGGAATGAACATAGGCAAGATCCTCATATAAAGTGGCAGAGCACAATCGTGGGATTAACTTTCAAGGTGAAGAAGGATATTTTAAAAAACAGAATATTTCCCAGTATCATTTACAAGTGCAGCCTCTTTATGCGACAATTGCTTTTAAGCTTTTTTTTAATTCATTTTCTAAACACAAAGACAAAGTGTCACATTCAGCATACTCATTCAAACATCAGTAGTTAGAGGCAATTCTAAACGCGCAACATAGTGGAATAGACGTAAACCATCAGAATGGTATTTTGATGACGCCGCTAGCGTCACCATGAAGTGTATTGAGTTTGCATTACCGAATATGTTCTTTATAAGCATCAAAGTGTAGAAAAAGTGGCGGATGGAATGCTTGGATTAGTCTCAGCCACTGGTAATTACTCTGAGGCACATTCCAGTCCATCGTTTTTTTGTACACCATGCAACCAAGGTTTGGACCCAGCCATATGCAAATTAGTCTTGACCCCGCTTCATTGGGGACAGTCCACCCTGAACTGCCAGGCCAGGTCCTCCCTGAACTGGAATACAAGCAATTCAGGACTGGATGTGCCATAGTTGGGACTCATCAGCCAGGTATAGCTTGGTTTGAGTGACCCAGGGTGCATAGGACCCATGTCTGTTCATACCCATTCCACTTAGAGTGACATACAAAAATATACAACAAATATACAAAATGTGGTGGATGGAATGCTTGAATGAATCTCAGCCACTGGTAATTACTCAGGGCCACATCCCAGTCCATCATTCCATGGCACACCATGCCACTTCAGTTTGGACCCAGCCATATGCAAAACAGTCTTGCCCGAGCTCCAGTGGGCACAGGCCAGGTTTTCCCTAAACCAGAACACAAGCAGCCTCAGTTATGCCTCATCAACCAATTATAGCTTGGTTCCAGTGGCTCACAGTGCAGTTTTATTGGGAAATAAGACCTACAACAATGGGGACACTTTTGCCCAGAGCCTGGCAAAACTATTTTATTGTAGTTAAAATTAAACAGTACTAGAAATGTGCCAAAGAACATTTACTGACTGTCAGCAGAAGTGCTTTGATGTTGGTATGTAATCAATATCAATAGTGTTTGGATGTCATGGTGAAGACAAGAACTCTGCTTTTAAATTATTTTTGCAGTGCCTGAGCAACTTGTGAAGCAGAAGGAATGAGAGACATTATGCTTAGGCTTATAGAAGCTAGTATGTGACTGGAGAGAAACTCCATGAATAGTGTGGCCCATGTGGGTAGTGTTTTGCTCCTGTTAGTGTATATCAGAGGCTGCTCATTGCATATTATTGCAAACAAGTTGCTGCAATTATGACCAGAGTCTGGCAAAGGAGAGTGAGAGATGGTTGTACCTTGGATTGTGCCAGCAATCTTCAAGGGTGGTTTGTTTCAGGTTCAGGTGAATGTGATCCTAAGTTCAGCATCATCAAACCTTTCTATGAATGACAAGTAGTGTAGTTCTCTCATTGTGGTATCATTTTGAGATGACTCAAGTCTTCGCTTCCTTCTTGAATACCAGGTCATCTTTGATATTTCCTGTGTTTGCCGGCAGATAATTCCAAAGTGTTTTTGATGTACAGAGAACAATGTGCCACCAATGTGTTTCTTTTTATATGGATGGATATATCTGCTGCCGGGCTAGACAGCAGGGTTCCTTTCTGCGTATGTTATTGTAGGTGTAAGTGAATAAAATGTGGAACCCTTGCTAAAAAATGCATTGTGGGTGATGTAAAGAGTCTTGAAGACTCAGCATCTGGCAATGGAAGCTAGAAGAGTACTTGAGGGCAGGTGAAATGTGTTTCTGTAAATGGATGTGTAGAAGTTGTTTTACTGTAGCATTACATAATTTTTTTTTGTTGCTTTTTCAGGAGCAGAGGAAGCTGGTCCCCAGGTGAAGAATGCACAATTAATACAAGGCAGGGTAAGAAAAGATGGTAGCCTAGAGGATCTGCAGGAAACCAAGGTACGAATGACTTTTTTTTTGTAGAATTCCCATGGTGTAGAACATAGTTTTTGTGACTTGGTTAACTGTAAGGACGAGCGATAGGCTGAATAATCACTCACTGGTTATGCACTGAGTTCCTGGTGCAAGATGGTCATGGACTGATAGTTTTCCATCCCTAAATCTCAGGACCATTTTTTGGTAGGGTTGAATTTAAAGTAATTTTTTAGCATCCACGGCTTGATCTAGTCCCGAGACGTCTAGCGCTTTTGGGTTTTTAAGCTTGTCAATTGGTGAGCCCAAAGAAGATTCTCTTAATCTTGAATTAGCTTGTCTGAAATAGGACCGATACCCTCCAGTAACATTAGATTTCTCTTGTATAAGAGCTGATGTTTCAGAAAGGAATCCCGAAACTGAAAAGCTGTTAGACATAAAACATCCTCCAAAAGCGAAGTAGGCAAAAATACAGTCCTCTAGACTTTATTGAAGATTCCAGGTGGTGCCACCTAGGTGCAGTTCAGCAAAATTGCTCACATCATCTTGAAGTAAGCAGGGCAGAAGTTACCTCAGATCTAGAGCTTGACATGAACAAATAATAGGAACGAAGAGGAGGAAGGGGTAATGAACCAGTAGAAAAACAGCACTGTGACTGTTGTGCGGCAGAGAGGAACGGGCATTTGCTTCCTTATATAATGTTAAACAGGAAACAGGAAGCTTGGAACCATATAGGAGTATGAAAAGTAAAAAAGAAATAAATGAAAAAACATGAAAATACTATACTGGAAAATTCTGTAAGGTTTGAAATGACATATTGCCCAGTGTCTGCATATTTCAAAACAAATTACCATAATTAGTACGGAATCGCTGTGGGAGCGATGCCACTGAATTACTGGTCTCAAAGCTACCGGGGCAAAGAATCTGGTTCAAAGGTGACCTTAGCAGAAGGAGAAACATGACACATCATGCTGCAGAAAATTCCTTGGGTGCAAGCCGCTCCAGTCAAGATGTGCAGATTGAAGATCAACTTCCGTTCACACCTAAAATCCTCAGCGGTCCCCCCTGCCTCACCAACTGATAGGTGGGCTGCTGAGCAGAATACAGTGAGGCAAGTCTGATGAAGCTTTAAGAGGGCCTGAGTGCTGTCTGTGTTGTTGAGCATGTTAGGATTAAGCATGTGATGAGAACTGATTGTGGAATGAAGTAAGTTTTGAAGATGCATGTTGAGATAACAAAAGTCTGGGGGTATGACCACATTGATGCTGAAAGGTGAAAAGGGGAAATGGTGATGGTGGATTCGTCAGAGAGATAGGAGAAGATACAATCAAGGATACTTCTTTTGATGCCAAGATTCTCAAGTCTACCAGAAGGGAATACATTTGACTGAGTTGAATGTAACATACAGATCCTGTGGTAGAACTATGGTGACTCTAATTCTGTCCACTAAAGTCTTCAGGTTGTCCCAGGAGAAACTTAGAGCAGCTTTGATGCCTCTCCCAGGGCAGACTCAGGTTTGGTGGTCTGAGAGTGGGGTTCTTTCTTTAAGGAAAATATCCACTTCTAAAAAGAGCATTTTCTACGCTTGGAAAATGAACTGAAAGAATTCCTGAAGTGGGTTAAACATCTATATCCACATTGAAGGTTCACAATTACCTTGCAAAAGAAGAATGTAAACTTTTTGATTTCAAGTTAGTTATGATTTGTCCTAGTTGCAGTTAAAAATATCAACCTTTAGTCCATAAGCGAATCTAGCACCATCAGTAAATTGTTGCTAACATTTTCATTGGGACTATACTTTCCCAGGTAAAATTGAAAACATACAACCAGGCACATAAACATTCAGCTCATTCTGTCTGTAGTGCCCAAACCTGGTGGAAAGCTCTAAATTAGAGCTTCGTAGAATTGTAAAATTCACTTGCCCTCATACTCTTCAATAGAGGTGATTCACCTTGCACAAATTAGACTAGTCATGGTGGCACTAAAAACAAGTGAAGCAGCCTTTTCAGGTATTTTTTCTTGTTGGATGCACTTCTTAGACGTCCAGGCCATCTGCCAACAAAAATGCAGGAGATTAAACATAGTTGCAGAATGGTGCTTGTAATAGAACAGTCAATTCGTCCGTGATGGCTCAACAAAACTACCTCATCTTCAGTGTAATGACAAAATTGAACTCTTCTAGGAAGTGTTTGATTTAATTGTGACCGTAGGATATTGTAATTTAATACGGACGATATCACCGAACAAAAACCAGACAATACACAAGTACCATTTGACTTTGACCACATCATGCCACCTACTTCTAACCCGCCGGCATCGAAATCGAACTACCTCACTCAAACAGCCAGTCTGAACACAATAAAGAACCCTTCCCCTCTTATCACTACTCGTACTTCATGTACTCATAGCTTTATGTACCTCTGCTTTCATGTCTTCCTTTTTTCCTATATGTTTGTTAACTATGTACAAAAGCGCAAGGCACCACGTGGCACTTACAGGAAACACCACAAACAAGTGCTTAAGCTTTATCTGAAGAACAAGTTACTTGTGATCCTAGTGTAACTTTCTTGGTGTGCGCTCCAGGGCTGAGAATCCTTGACTACAGACTGTCAGCTTCATTTGGCGCACATGCATAGGTGATTGTTTGCTGACAGGAGTGGAATATTGTGTTATCTTAATGCAGAGTTATTTGCAGGCTCCTCCATGAATGCACTTGTGATTCACAAGGTGCCAATCACAGTTCTGCATGTTGGGTCAGAAAGATGAGCAAGAATTTGTTTCCTCTTGTTCCAGCTTTATTTGCGTAATTGATTCAAATCATGTGTTGGCTTATCAGACGCTTTAAATTCATAAATTTACTTCTCATTCATGCTTAAGGTCCTATCATTGGTTACCAACTGTTTCCATATATCAATAATTGTCTGGACTTACAATAAATAACAAATGGAACATTAGTACTGAAATTTAGTTCACTTCCTGTAAATAATAATGGGCAGCTGATGCAGAGCACTTACTTAGTTTATGTGCATTTCTCATTTATTAGTGGCACACGTATTAAGACCACTGTTCAGGGCGGTGAACGCGGCGCGTGAACAGTGGCAGCCAAGCGTTGCCTTAGCAGCGATAGACTTGTGTTAGATGCAAGCAGTCTCCAGACGAGAGCAAAAAATGCACATAAATATGAACCCTGCATCTACCAAAAACTGTTTAGTGATAATAATTGTGGGTATCCGAGATGTGACTTTAGTTAGCCACAAAATTTATGTCCCTCCTTTCGCTTTCGCTTATTTCAGGGCAGGGATTTGGAAGGGAATTTATAGTGTTCTGACACGGCAGGGACAAAGAAGAATGGTTGTCATTATAACTAGCAAGCGATCTCAGGGTTAGATTGGGAGGAAGGGGAGATATCAGATGAGAGCGGCTAGGAGGTGCCGGGGTAAGGAAGGGTGGGCGCGGCATTCAACAGAGCGGATTGGAAAAGGCGGGAACTAGCACACTTCAGACACGCGGAGCCTGACTGAAGATCGGCTTACGATAAACATGTGCATTTGTACGCTTGTTGCATATTTCCTGTCATGCGCAAGCACAATCAGTCTTTGTGTCTCTCTCTATAGAAAGACTCCTCACTGGGCATAAGCATATTGTAAGCACAAATGCACTGCACAAAGAAACAAGGCTGAATTATGAAATGCTGGAAATTCAACAGCCGGTTTGTAAGATACAAACTCAGAAAATGGAATTCACAGAGAGATCCTAGGTTATTCATGGATAGCAGCAAGATTCCCAGGTGTCCAGGAATACTCTTAGAAAAGTTTTGTCAACAAGCAATTGCAAGTATGCGGAGGCACTTCCATATGCTCATTGTACATTGCGCATGTAGAAATCCCTTTGCAATTGTGCATTTGTGCAATTGCTTCCCCCTTTTTTTGCTTTGCCAAGGGGAAAAGATTTTTCTTCATGGAAAATTCTCCCCTACACCACTACACCTTACTAATTATGAGGATGCTCTCTACCCAACCCATCCCCCACACACAGCCGGTTCAAATGCTTGAATGAGAACATTCTTGCCCTGGCCGGGGCTAAATGCCCACCCTTTTGTTTGTGAATAGCCACAAATGCGTTCCATTTTCTGACTGTGCTCATACCTGCAGGGCATTCTAGGCCTGGAGCACTTCCTCCTCATCTCTGTGGGTAGATTTATGAAACTGAAAAAATGTGGGTGACTAAATCCTTTAACTAGGGAAATACAAACTTATGAGATTTCCAAAAGTAGTTTTAAATGCGCAAGTTAAGCTTACAGGCTTGTATAATCATAGCTAATTAAGGGCCAGATATACGATGCATTTTACTGGTCGCAAACAACCCCTCGGGGCATTTGTGACCAGTAAAATGCATTTTCAAATGTACCAACCCTAGTTTGCGAGTCAGTAACCAAATACAGACTCGCAGAATAGGGGTTGTGAGTCGTTATTAGGAAGGGGCATGCCAAGGGTGGCCCCGTCTAAGAGCGAGTTGCACTGGTATGTAGGAATGTTTTGCGACAATGAATGCGGTCAAAAAACATTGACAGTTTACCACCAATTTCAAATTGGTGGTAAGCCATTTGCAAACAGGAAGGGGTCCCGAAGGGACCCCTTCCCTATTCTGAATGGGGTCGGCAACATTTTTTCAGAGTAGGCAGCGATCCCACTGACCACTGCCCACTCTAAAAAAAATTAAAAGAAAACTTTTCATTTATATTTTTGAAAAGCATCCCGTTTTCCTTTAAGGAAAAAGGGGTAAATTAAAAACAAATGCTTTATTTAAAAAGCAGTCAAGACATGATTGTCTGCTTACCCCAGAAGGCCACCAACCCTATGAGTGCCGGCCATTCACAATGGTTTGCAAATTGCGACCTGCCACATGAATATTAACGAGGCAGGTCCCTTGCGACCCATTTGGCAATCACAAATAGTGTCTCAGACACTGTTGTGCATCAGGTTTTGTGACTCGCAAATTGCGAGTTGCTATAAATTGCAATTTGCTAGTCGCAAACCCTGATGGTCGTACATCTGGCCCCAAGAGTAGCATCAGTGCTTAATTTGTAAAAAGAAAAATGTGCCAGGGCTCTAGTCAGGAGGCCACCACAACTTGCCCAACACATTGCCCCTGTCATGCTGCCAATGATAGTAACAACACAATTAGTAACCATCACACAATTGTGACAATTCGGGCTATTTCAGGCCTCCAAAGCTACAAGAATGGCTTGGGCAGCAGGTAATAGTAATTTTTAGTGCATATTGAATTAAGGTTGAGGTGCTCATCTCTAAATTAGTCAGACAGAGCCACCTTGTGGCAGACTGTCACAAGTGCTGGTGTTGATAATGATGTGCTGGTGCCAAGCACCGAAAACCACCGGCTCAAATTAAGCACTGAGTGGCCTGCAGAAGAGTGTGATATTTATCGTACCCAATGATGCAATAAATAGCACCTAAAACGAGAATTTTCCCAATAAAGTAATAACTTGCGGATTTTTACTGCTTACTGAATTAAAATCTGCATGCTCTGGTAATTAATTACCAGTCGTTAGTCCACTGTTAAATTCCGGCAGGTGTGGTGGGATGAAATTTAATGGGGGGGTGTGGTGGCAATTATCTCACCCAGTAATTACAGAGTGCAATAAAGTCCGCATCACTTGTAATTCTGATCCCTGCGCAAATAGTGGTTTGTGCAGGGATCAGAATTATCCACTCATAATGAGGACCTGGGTGTTTGGAAATACCAGTCTCCTCATTCTAGTTGCACAGCATTATTATGTCCTTTTTTGACCGCATTTACATTTGATCCCTTAAGTAAAAGCTGTCTAATCTTTTACTTTCTTGTGGGGCATTGCTACTATTTTTTCATAGGTAGGGTCCTGTCAGGGAATGACTTCTTTAAAGGGATGACTGGCCTAACAGTTTATCACTTATGAACAATAAAAAATCCGATAGTGCTCTAACAACAGCTGCTGGAACTATTCATTTGAAGTAAATAGTTATCTTGGATTTTTTTTCTAGCAAAGTACAACCATAAGTTATCGATAAACTGCAATATTTTTCCAACTCACCTACACACAAGCAAGACTGTGTGTAACACATACATTGCACACTTTGCGCATGAAAGGGTGTGGTACTCACGTACGTGGATGACTCATGCACATATTACTAACACTTCATGCCTAGGGACAGGGAAAGCACCATTTCCACAACTAATTCCACTTTTCATTTTTATGCTCAGAAATTATTTTTCTCTCACTCCGTCTTACACACATCTTGAAAATACAGTATTGAACAGGTACTTCCTGCAATGTTTCTACATTTGTGCCCGGCTATTTGGGTGTAAGTTTTACGTTTAGCACCACCAGAAATAATTCTACCTGTAAATGCACACCTTTTCTGTACACTTAAGGTACTCCTCTGACACTATGGAATGTGTGATAAATTTTACACCCATATCCAGACTTCATGGTTCTTAGCACACCTGCAATCAGGACACCATCAGACTGCAGAATAAGGGTCTGTTTATGAGTTTGGCAGTGTGGAGCAGGCCGCCAGGCCAGTGCCCCGCTCCTGCACTTCCAAACTCCACTGCCGCTGTTTTGGTGGTCCCAGGTGGTGAGCCTTAGAAAGGCACCGCAATGTGAACGCCAAAGCTCGTTCCTGCACGGCATGGACTGTAAAGTCTATGCCATGCAGGAACAGGGGGTGCAGACATACAGGGGAGGCACACCATATGCATCCCTGCATCCATCCCCCAGCCCGGAGGCTTTGTTTCCTCACCGCCATTGTTTTTATGACGGGCTGAACGTCATGAAAACTGTGGTGGCGAGAAAACTCCTAATGTGGTAGGTGATGCCTTAGCGGCACTGCCAGCATATTAGGGTCTCACACCACTGCACCACCGCCTTGGGATCCATGATCCCCGGTGGTTTTTGCAGACCTGTGGTGGCGGGACCGCCACACTCAGAATGCAGCGGTCAGACCGCCATTGCGGCGGTTCCCACACTCCACATGTTTTGACCCCCAAACTCATAATCAGCCCCTAAGAAGTGTATAACAAAAAACAAGGCAGTAGCCTTTTTCATCTATGGACAAGGGATCTGGAACAACTTGCCTTATGCACTGGGATGGCCCCAACACTGCTCCAATTTAAGAATGAGTCGAAGATCCGCCTCTTTAAAGAACATTACATCACAATGCAGTAACTGTCCACAAACTAGCTGCCTCTCCGATCACTTGTTAATTTTATGCTGGACTTTGATCTATTTATGCAGGGCGACACTGCCTTTTGGCTAGCTTTGAGCTATAGAAAAAACTTTAAATTGAGCAATATTAGCTACACGTGTTCCACTGGGCAGTGGCACCTTGTTAATATGTCTGAAACTGTACTCCACAGACTTGTTCCTTTTTTAGTATTAAAGCACTAACTATGTAGGACAGTGCTTAATTCATGCAGGTGATTTCCGGCGTGCAGCACTGGCACTTAATCATCAACACTGGTGCTTCAGCACCAGTTAAGGACACATTCATTTTTGGAAGACAGAGGGAAATTAAATGATTCGCCCAGAATCGCATAATGTTTAGCCAACGCCAAGACTCGAACCTGGATTCACAGCTTTGAAGTCGGCAGCTCTGGCCATTACACCACGTCCTCTCCCCACTTGTAGAGTTTCATGGTTAGTAGTAGGTTCTGTTTTAGTTGGCGCTAACAGGAAAAATGAGCTGGTTGAAGCTGCCTCCTGACGAGAGCCCCAGCACTTAATTTTTCTTTAATAAATTAACCACTGGTTAGAGGGAAATCATTCATCTGCTGCATTTTAGTATCTATTTACTAAGTTTCAGGAATCACCACATTGCAATCAACATTTTTACACAACCTAACCTGAGGTCTTTACAATCGATGTAAAACACTACATGGGGCTTTTTATTAAGTGATTTTCACTTTATAACTCCTTATTAGCCTTGAGGGTTCAGTTTGGCATCTAGGGACACTCAACAACTTAGTAACATATATGTTCATGATGTTATCTTGAACAGATATTTGGACTCATGATATACTTGTTAATTTGTTGCCACAAATGTGCACCATTAAATTAATAACCCTCGATTGGTGTATGATGAGTTTACCAGAAAATGTACAGGAGCTGGTATCAATAGAATGTTTACTCAATTATGGATTAATCTAAATAATATAGGGTTGTATCCACATACATACATAAAAATTTCCTTTTAACATTTGTAGGTTCTTGTATAAGAGCCCGAGGAAGACCTTTCAATAACTTTTGGAAGCTGAAACTCGTCAACATGTACAAGGCATCGAATAGAAGGCAAAATCTGGACAAATTATGAATTTTTTGAGGTATTAGGACCAGAAGTATCCTTGGGCTGTCTGGATAATTTACATCGAAATAGCAACACATGCACAGGAGATGCTCTCTATGCTGTCTTAAATGAGAGGCAAGGACTCCTTTTAATTTATTGTGGCAAACTGATGCTAAATTGTTGTTAAACATTGGGCATACATTATAAAAATAGAAGCTGAATGATTTCCTTAGTAGGAATACGTTTGTTAAATAACGACAATATTATGCATGTGTATTCTCTACATGATGTTAGTTCCGAACTTGAAGTATGAAGTATTTAAAGAAAGGGTGATGAATAAATTAAAGAAGAATGTTAAGCGGTTGTATGTTGGAACAGCGAGTTCCTCAACAACGACTCCCTAAACCACGCGGTCTGTACTACGATCACGTCTCAACAACAATTTTGTTTTACCACGCATTCTTTTACCATGAATTTTCGTGATAAAGGAATGTATGGTAAACCACCCCCTAAAAACTATTCTGAACCCCTCCCACTCCCTAAAATCTATCCCTTACCCCCCCACCTCCAACCCCTTAAAAACTTACACACCCCCAACCTCCTAATAATGAACACTAACCCCCCAAAAAACTAACATTAACCCCACCCCTTAAAATCTACCTAAAACCCTTCCTACCCCCTAAAAACTAACACCCAACCCCCCTCCCCACCCCCAAACCCCTCTTACCTCTCTTGCCCATCCCGAACATTAGACCGTCTTAGCCTGAACCACGTACATGCATGGTTCAGGCTTAGTCGTTGTTCGTGCAAGTCGTTGTTCAGCTTGCGTGACAACGGAACTCGTTCCGGAGTTGTTGTTAAGGATGTTCCCATGTTAAAAACAAGAGGACCCCTGTTGCCTAAGGATAGGAGGACACAACACCAAGGGAAAATCAACAGTCAAAATATAAGAGACAACAATGCTCCTCCACTTACTTTGAGATAGGTATAACACAAAAAAGAATCAGTATCATAAATGAGACATATTAAAAAAAATAGATAATATAAAATTTGTTTTCTTTTGTACATTGTACATAAACTTGAATATTTGTTTCACATGGACTCCCTATCATGCTACAAAAATCTAAAAATCATACTCCTACATCAAAACACCCACACACATTCATTCAAAAAGACACACATCCAACCAGTTCACTAAAAACAATGCTTAGAGTCCCATGTTGGTATTACTCTGATTCATGAATTAATTATACAGTGGAAGTTTACCTTGTAAGTGTACCTTGTACCTCTATGACTGCGGAGATGTTGCACATGAAAAGATAGGAGAGGCCTATCTTTTATGTACGCAGTCTCCGCAGTCATACAATTACTATTAGTAAAAGTAAACTTGCAGTTCGTTAATATAAAAAACAATAGTACATTTACACAAAAGTGTGTATCAGGTCTAACAAGTGTAATTTTAGAATAATTAATTTTACTAGTAGTAAAACTACACTTGCAGTTTGTGCATACCAAAAAGTAGGAAAGTTACTACAGCAAGTGTAAACTTGCACAAAAGTGTAAGTTTACCTTGGTGAATCAGACCCAATAATTGCCAATGAACCACAGCTGGGGTCTTAAGCCTTGAAGTGTCTGTCTAAACTAAGCTCAAGTTATTTACGGACTTGGGTGAAATATTCTTTGCGACGGGACTGTGGGAAACATGGCGGCCGTAAGCTAAACGGGCGCGGCAGCAGCTCGGCTCAGGCCATCAAACGATATGCTAAAGATACGCTGACACGCAGACACGGGTCTTAGAAAGCATTTTTGATGAAGTTTGCCCCCCCCTCCTTTAAACCCCGTTCTTACCTGCGTTAGGAGGCTGCTGCGGCGTACGGGTGATCTGTATGGCCCCGGACCTCAGAGACACGCCGGCAACGCCAAGTGGATTCCTGCGGTGGGAGGAGGTATTCCGCGAGTGGAGGCGAGGTGGAGCTCTCTGTAAGCGGATCCAGGTTGCAGGCGGCAGAGTCAGTACAAACAGCACAACCTTCACTGGAGTTTACTCAAGTGCCCGGGCTGGAGGTAGTAAGTCTAACGAAGAGACTGCTAACCAGGTAGGCGATAACGATTCCAATTGGCTCAGCAAGGTCGCAGTTGTTACCTGGAGAAGAGGAAAGGGTGAGTCGGGTGAGGTTGGCAAAAAGTGTGTTAGTGTCCATGTTTTTGGGGAGCTTGAATTTCCTCGCATGTTTAAGCGAAGCAAAGGACAAACAGGCTTGACTCACTACATGTGTATGGAGATAAGTGGGGCACAGACTGCAGCCACAGCCATTGAGTCCTCCCTATGCCCTATAGCCTCCCCCGCAGTTAATAGATACACTCTGCGGGCCAGAGCCGCACACTCCACGTCTAACACCGCCATCACCCACTCTATCCTCCCCCCTAGAATTTCCCCCCCGGTATCAGAGGTCAGAGCTTCAATTAGACCTCAGAATTATAAAGGGGTGAGTGTAGATACCAGTGCTGCTGTTGAAGGAAGTAGAGGAGGGGGTAGAGGTAGGGGTAGGAGAGTACTTACCTCCAAGGTAAAGATAACTCCTTCATTGAAAACGTTTTACAAGGTGATGTCTTCCTCGACCACGCGAAACCCCAAGAAAAGAGGGTCTCAACCGGGTGCCTTGGACACCTCTTTGGGAGATACCAGCGGTTTGTGCGAAGAAGGTCAGGCACGATCTGGTTTGAATAAGCCGTCTGACGCACCAACAACCACACAGAAAGACATGAAGCTATTAAATGCGCCGAAAGTGCAAAAGGGTAGTCCAGCGTGCACTTCACCTATGATACATCCTGCAGTAGCACTATCAAATAGTTTTGCCCCTTTGGTAGTGCAAGACAAACAAGAAGAGCAGGAAGTGCAACAACAGATCATAGAGGAGTCTGTTGAGATAGGAGCCAGGTCTAGATCATTGGCAGATATTTTATTGGCACTTAAAGACGAAATGGCTAGCAGATTTTCGGAGATGGCTAATAGGTTTACAGTTTCAGAGACTAATCAGGCGGCGATTCAATCATCCTGTGTGGATTTAGCCCAAAAACTTGAGGATGTCTCTCTAAGAACTGGAGTATTAGAGTCCGAGGTACCTAAAATTAAAGAGGTTCTTGATAGTACTATGGCAGATATGTCAAAGTTAGTTGCCCAGAATAAAGAGATGAGAGATGACATTGAGCGCCTGGAGAATCACTCAAGGAAGAACAACCTGAGGCTTATTAATGTTCCAGAAGCGTTGGAAGGAACTGACATAAAGGGGTTCGTGATTTCTCTATTAAAAGAGACAGTCTTGAAGAATTCCCCCAATGTTGATCTAGCGAATAAGATACAGCGAGTACATCGTGATCCATTTAAGAGGAAGTTGACTAAGCAGAAGCCCAGGAAGATTCTGGTTAATTTTTTGACATATACTGTGAAAGAGGAAATTCTGTCTTTGGCTCTCAGAGAAGGATCGTTAGCCTCTAAGGCCTCAACCCCTTTCTCTTTCTTAATAAGATCAGACATATCCAACATCACGGCAACTAGGCAGTGGGAATTGGGGAGGAGATTGGAGGAACTGAATAGTCTGGGGGCCAAGGCTCAACTGAGATTTCCTGCGGTACTGCGAGTAATGTGGAATAATCAGATGTACCAATATCGTACAGTGGAAGAGGTGGATGCCTTTATTGTTAAGATCAAGAGTGGGGGAGCCAAATAGAAAGGGGGGGGGGGGTCTTGGGAGGGATCCGTGTCAGCGGGAATACAGCTTTGATTTCTAAGTTAGTTTTATTCACTTGTTTGGTTTTTGTTAAGTGCCTGAGCGGGCTGAGGCCAAAAAGGCTTGCCTATTAGTAGGGAGGGTTTCCCATGGGGTGAGGGGTTCACTGGGATTACTGGGTGGGTGGTAGGAAAGTGGGGGGTGGCACAGGGTGGGGAGCAGTGGGTTAAAATAAAAAGAAAATACATATATCCTCAATCGCTTGTTAATGTTAGTATTAGATCGTCATCCCTGGGGGTTGGATTTGATGGCAGGTATAAATGGGATGATTAAGGAGGTAAAATTTATCTCATGGAATGTCAATGGTTTAAGATGCTCTCGCAGACAAAGATTGGTACTAAAATATTTGGAACTTTCTCCTGCACAGATTTGCCTTATTCAGGAAACTCATTTAAGTTATGAAGAATCTTGCAGTATATTTGTAAAGTGCCCCTGGGTGAAATACTTCTGCTCCTCTGAACATACAATTCACAGTAAGGGAGTGGCAATATTGATAAAACGGGGGGCAGGTTGTACTATAAAATCAGTCCAGTCTGACAATTCTGGGAGGTGGATAGTGGCTTTGTTAGATTTTGGAGGGCAAGAGGTGACCTGCGCCTCATTTTACGGTCCTAATATGGACGACCCAACATATATTTGCAGATTCCAATCTAAATTAATGGAAATTACCACCACATTAATAATCGGAGGAGACTTTAATGTATTATTTCACCCTAAGGAAGATAGGTCTGATCAGAGATACTATATAGGGGCCACACGTGTGCGTAGAGCCATGAAGAACATGTTGTGTGATCTAGGACTAGTTGATGTATGGAGGGCAAAAAAAGGAGATACACAAGGATTTACCTTTTTTAGCAAGAAACATGGTCAATCGTCAAGAATAGACTATGTTTTAATTGATAGGCCCAGTATAGAAAACTTGACGGATATATCAGTCATCTCTAGTCATCTATCGGATCACGCCCCTATTTTGTTCTCTTATTCCCGAAAAACACAGAATTTACAATATAGGTGGACATTGAAAAGATCAATGTTGGCTGATCCCGAGATAGTGAGGGATATTAAAGCAGCCACAACGGATTATTTTTCCATGAATATTGGTTCGACCTCTTTAAGTTTTGTGTGGGATGCCTTTAAGGCCTATCTGAGGGGGATGCTACATAGTCGTATTTGTTTTAGGAATAAAGTGGATGCACGGGAGATGCAGGATATTGAGGGGAGAATTCGCCAGTTAGAGCTGGAAAGAGATCCTGATAGGTTGATGCAAGTTTTGCGGGACCTCGAGAGTGCTCGGCAGGAGTATAGAGGAAGGCTGGATCAAAAGTGTAGAGCTCAATGGTTGAGTAAAAGCATGCAGAATTTTGAATACGGTGAAAAGGCAGGGGCACTATTGGCCTGGAAAGCAAGAGTAGAACGCTCACAAAATTGTATTAATGAATTAATTATAAATCAAGATGGGAAGAAGTCAAGCAATATAGAGGATATACAGGCTTATCTTCTTTCCCTTTTTTCTGAGCTTTATAAAAAGGAAATATCCCCCAGCCCAGAACATCTGCAAGCTTGGCTGAAAAGTAAATCATTGTCTGGGATGACTGTAGATAGCAGGAGGGTGTTGGATGCCCCAATTACTGAGGAAGAAATTAAAGTACAAATTAACGAATGTAAGAACAATAAGGCTGCGGGCACAGACGCACTTCCAAGCGAGGTTTATAAGATGCTGTTAGACGAGTTGGTCCCGGTATTACGTGAGTTATTTAACTCAGTATATAGTATAACAGGAAGGGTTCCAGAGACCTGGAAGGAAGCTACTATTGTACTTATTTTAAAACCAGGGAAGGACCCCCTAAAGGCGGACTCGTATCGGCCAATATCCCTGCTGAATACCGATTATAAAATCTTTATGGGTATTTTGGCAGGGAGATTGGCTAAAATTGTCCCTAGCCTAATTAACCCCGATCAAAAGGGGTTTGTACCTGGAAGGTATATTGAGGAGCTGACACAGCAACTAATAGGCAATATAGACCTGGCAGTGGCTAGGTCGGATCCATTGGCTATAGTCGCTTTGGACGCGGCCAAGGCTCTCGATAGAGTGTGTTGAATGTATTTGTGGGAAGTTCTTAGGCAGATGGGCTTTGGACCAATCTTTGTCCAGACTATGATAAACTGCTATCAGGGTGCCTCGTCAAAGATCTTGCTGAATGGCTTGTTGACAACGAGTTTCAACATCCAAAGAGGAACAAGACAGGGTTGTCCCATTTCACCCCTGTTGTTTGATATTTACATCGAGCCACTGGCGCAGGCCATAAGATTGGATAACTCAATTACCCCCTTTAAATCATTACAATATAGTAGCAAGTTGGCCCTTTACGCCGATGATTTGTTGCTATACACAGATAACCCAAAAAAGACTATACCAAGAACTGAAGCATTATTGGCCGAATTCGGCACGTTATCAGGTAATCTTGTTAATACCTCTAAATCGGAGGTAATGTGTTGGAACATTGATGATTGGGAGGGACAGATAAGTGAAGAACTAAAATATTTAGGTGTCATTATTGTGAAAGATCTGGACAAGATCCCACAGATTAATCTTACTAGGATCTGTAACGAGATAGACCGTATTTTTGCCAGGTGGAGAAATCTACCATTGACAATATATGGTAGGGTCAATCTTGTGAAGATGGTTATCTTGCCCAAGTTGACATACTTCTTTAATACTATTCCTCTGTCCTTCCCTAGGAAAGGTATTGATAGAATTCAAGGCAAAATTGGTAGTTTTATTTGGGCCAATAAGGGTGCTAGACTGTCCTGGAAAAAGCTAAGACGAAGGCTTCTTAGAGGGGGGCTGGCTCTCCCCGACATTAGGTGGTATTCTGTAGCCTTTCAGTTCAAAAATATTAGGATGCTACTTGTTAAGCCGGGGGAATCATCTTGGGGGAGATTATTGGGTGAAATGGTTAGGACAGAGGGTGGGTGTGGTGAGGAGAGTTTCTTGTATAAATTTGGGGCGCCAAGGTTTTTTAAGAGAGTACGACTGAAGGTACTAAGGGCTGCCTTGGAGGTATGGGTTAAGGTGAGATGTAGATGGGGGATTGGGTATTATTCCGATTTTTCCCCTATTTGGGATTCCCCAGGAACCCCGATCTGCTTGAAGGATAGCCTTGCAGTTCCTATCAGAAGGGCAGGTATTACAATCTGGTCCGATCTGATTTCAGAAGAAGGGATCTATCCTTGAGAGGTATTAAGGTCTCGGGTTGGAAGTGATTTCTCCCGGTTTAAATATATGCAATTAAGTTCTTGGTTCAATGCGGAAAAAAGGGATATAAGTGGTGACTGGGAAACAGAACATCTTTTGCAGAATCCTAACCGTAAAAAAAAAAGAAATCTCTTTATGGTATGGAAAACTTATGGATTCTGATGATAAAGAACTGCCTCCGCAACATGCAGTTTGGAACCAGTCCCCCCTCGAGGAGATAGCGGTAGACCTTTTTGAACCTTCAATGAAACTTTTGTACAAATATGTTAAACCGGCTAGTTTAAAAAAAAATCACTTTTTTGTGGTAAATAGACTTTATTATACTCCTGCTAAAATAGCCAGGTTTGCTCCCTTATCATCCCCCAAGTGCCCAAGATGCAATGTCCCGAGTGCCAATGACATACATATCTTCTTTGAGTGCCCTGTTTTGAGTAGATATTGGAAAGAAGTGGGGGACGCCCTCTGTGATATTTTTAATACTAGTATCAGAATAAATATCTCTCTGATAATTTTTGGAGACGTTGGAATATCCGAGAATGATTTATCACAGTCACAGCGGGGTCTCCTGCTAAACCTAGTGTTATTAGCTAGACGTGAGATATGTATGAAGTGGAAAGATCAGGGTCCTCCTAGGGGGGAGGACTGGTATAAGGCGGCATTTGCTATGGCCCGATTAGATCAGGGAAAGGGCAGGGAAAGTGAGTTGAACATATGGCAACCTCTATGGTCCTGGGGCCTGAAATTGAGATTGATATAAACGGTGTTGGCTGCCCCCGTTTCCCCTCCTTGCAATTCCCTCTTTGTCCTATGATTACACCATGCCTACATCAATGGGGCCGGTCTGGCTAGACCTAAGCGCAAACAGTGGCCGCAGGGCGTATAGATCAAGATGACGGCCTTTTCTGTTAATGCTTATTGGTGAGATGAGGATATAAAAAAAAAAAAGTTATTTACCATAGCTGATAGCCACTGAATACTCGAGGAGATTCTAAATAAATTAGTGTCACCCCACACAGCTATAGTCAGGGAATCTCAAACTGCAATGCATCTCAAAATACAGAGGCTCACTAATGCCATACGAGGGGCCAAGTGGGAAGCGGCCCAGAAACCAATGTCTAAATACAGATAGATTCTATGCTGCAATAGTGAAGAACTAGATGGATCAGATCTATGTGCACCGAGAGCACTGCGCCATGTGTAACCTAACATCTCTCCAGTAGCGGCTGGTGTCAGAGGGTAGGGGGAAAAGACGATAAACAACCAAAAAAAAGTATAATAATATAAAAAATAACTTGCCTGTAGCCGGCCGTCTTCTGCTCCTCTCGTAGCTCCACAGCAGGCAGTCTCCCAGACTCCCCTGCGGCCAATCCTGAAACTGCCCTCACACATGAAAGGAGCTTCAGGATTGGCCTGAGCGCCGATAATGTGTGCTCCCAGGGAGACTGGGAGCCTGTGCTTCGCTGTCTCCAACTCAGCAATGCAGCTGGGTTGGAGAGAGCATCAATGCGCATGACGGTTTGGCCGGCCTGAGACAGCCGGCCAAACCGTCATGTGCATTGATAACAGTGCATACCACTCCCTGTGGGTGCCTGTTATCACCCTGGCCCCGCCCCCAAGACTCCTGTAAACAAATAAAAATAATAATAAACACAGGGCTATTTTTTTCCGCTGCTGGCAGGGGAACGTTCTTCCGCCATAGCAGAGGAGCATCCCCTGCATGTCTCCCCATGAAGAGAACTCCACTTACCTGCTACACAGAGCACTGATTCATTCACAAGAAAGGGGGAAGTGACTGGGTTTGTATGCACATAGATAAACAACGTTATGTGCCTCATTCTTCCAAGTGGCAATAGAGATGTCACAATGATCATTGTATTGGGTCAAAATTAAATTGCAATCTACCCACATACGTTAAACTAATACACGTATGTGTGGTAGTCTGCAGTGCTTAGGTGGAATCTGGACCATAGCATGTGTGGTCCAGATTCCACAGAAGGACAGTTTGCTTAGGCTTGATCAGACAGCTTAATCCTGATCTTACCATATCTGCTAAAGTTTATGTGGCTAAAGAGGGATCTTGTCTTTTGGGTTGGCAATAGCAACGAAAATTAATGATAACTTTAGATCCTAATCATCCTGATCAAGTATTGGGTTATTCTGATTTGTTTCTTCAAGTTAGTAATAGTGCCAAAACGGAATGGGAGAAAATGTTTCCCAAGGTATTTTCCCCTCAGTTGGGATTATTGAAGAGGTTTGTGCACAAGATCATTTTAAAACACAATACCACTCCCAAAGTTCATAAAGTCAGGAATATTCCGTTATTGTTGAGAGATGCTGTTAAGAAAGAATTAGAAGATTATGTCAACTAGATGTCATAGAGGAAATTGAATCTTCTGAGTGGCTTTCGCCTGTTGTTGTCGTGCACAAGCCTAACGGAAAGGTTAGGTTATGTGTGAACTTAAGAGACCTGAATGCTAATGCATGGGTAGACAGACATCGGCTACCAAATATTGGTGAGATGTTTGTTAAATTCAAAGAGGCCACAATATTTCCTACTCTAGATTTATCAAATGCATATCATCAGATTGCATTACATGAAGATAGCAAACAGTATACTTCTTTTATCACATCTGAAGGTGCCTTTAGATATAAAATGATGCCTTTTGGTCTAATTTCAGCTTCCTCCGTATTTCAGAGGGTAATGCATAAACTGTTTAAGGATATGAATAATGTTTTGTATTTTCAAGACAATATCCTTGTATTTGGAAAGGATGCACAAGAACACACTGAGATTCTACACAAAGTTTTGTCTATTCTCCAAGACAATGGTTTAACTTTAACTAAGAAGAAATGTAAATTTGGGGTGGACTCCGTTGATTATTTGGGTCATTCCATCAGTAAGAATAGTATTTCTCCCAAACGGAATCTAGCGAAAGCTATTGAAGAAGCTCCAGAGCCTCAAAATAAAGATCAGTTGAGGTATTTTCTAGGTTTGGCGGAGTACTACGCTAAATGTATTCCTTCATTTGCAGACAAAACAGTGCATATGAGGAATTTAATGAAAAAGCACCAAATGTTTGTGTGGGATCTGAAATGTAAGGATGAATTTTCTCTTCATAAAAAAATGTATAGCTTCAGCACCAGCCTTGTCTCCATTTGACACTTCGTGTGAATCTGTCATCATTTCGGATGCAAGCAATGTTGGCATTGGAGCAGTGCTTCTGCAAAATCAAAAAGGGCATCTGGTCACCATTGCATTTGCATCAAGGTCCCCAAGAGATGCTGAAGATAAGTATTCCACACTTGAAAAAGAAACACTTGCTTGTTGATGGGGCATTGAATATTTTCGTAAGTATGTGTATGGTATTGTATTTAAAGTTAGGACCGATCATCGTCCTTTGGTAGATTTATTTATAACTAAAGGATGTGGAAAAGCAACGGCCAGAATTCCCAGATGGCAATATAAATTACAAGAATTTCACTTCAAAGTAGAATACATTCCTGCAGTAAAGAATGTACTGGCTGACTGTTTGTCAAGATTACCTGTGAAAGATGATAATGTTATTATCGACGATGGTGAATGTGGAAAAGTTGTATCCATATGTGAAGTGTCTAATGGGTGCATAAAAGAAGATCAATGGAGAACGTCGTGCAATAATGATGAGGATATTAACAAAGTTATGTCTTTTGTAAGATCTTACTGGCCCAAGAAAGCTGATTTGTCTCAAAGTCTCTTACCTTTTTATCAGGTTGCACAAGAATTGTCCATTCAGGATGATATTTTAATGAGGGGTCTACAGTTAGTTGTGCCTCGTGATTTCAGAGAAATTGTTTTAGATATGGCACATGAAGGACATCCTGGTATGACCAGTATGAAGAGGAGAATTAGGAGTGAATTCTGGTGACCTGCTATTGATAGGTGCATTAAAAGAAAAGTTAGATCTTGCATTGAATGCAGTATCAGTGACAAATCACAAAAAAACCTTGGTTTATCATCATGCACCTGTTTCAAGACCTACACAAGTGTGGGAGTGTGTGTCACTCGACATTGCTGGACCAATGTGTTTGAGTCATAATCCTTTGTATGCTATTGTTTTAATTGATCAATTGTCACAGTGGCCTGAGGTTAAATTAGTTCCACAGGTTACCTCTAAAATTGTTATTCAGTTTTTAAATAATGTATTTGAGAAGGAAGGTTTTCCTTAAGCAATACTAACTGACAATGGGGTGCAATTAACTTCTCTGGAAATGAAGTCATTTCTTGAGAGTCATGGTATCACACATAAGCGTTCTTCTGTTTACTATCCCCAAAGCAATGGAATTGTAGACAGGTGGATAAGAGTATTGAAAGAAGGATTACAACGTGCCATTAGCAATGGAAAGAATTGCCATGATGCCATAAAAAAGTTACTTTGGAATTATAGGAACACACCCAGAAGTGAATGTGATATATCTCACTTTGAAAAAATGAGATGTAGGAAGAGTTTATGCAGTTTGAGTTGGAGATCGATGAGGGATTTAGTGTACAAAGGTGATGAAATCTGCAAACCTGTTATAGATCAGTCTAGTGGTATAGACAAATGTTCAAACAAAGTTTCCTCTTGTCCTGTGCAAGTTAATGATTGGGTGCGTGTGAAAAACGGAGAATTGTGAGGACAGGTGAATCTCGGTTTTCCGCTCCCATGAAGGTTGTAAGGGTTGGAAGACAAGTAGTGGAGTTGACTGATGGTAATGTTTGGAGTTTTTCCAAAGTTGTGAAAGTTCCAAGGGGGATTTCTCCTAATGATGTTAACTATGGATTTCAACCTTTGCGAGACCATAATGTTTCACGTAATATGAACTGGCGATCAACGTTATCCCAGCTATGGGAGAAGTCATGTTAATGTGAGACAGAGACATGCACCAATATGGTGCAAAGATTATCATATGAGTGTATAGGTTTCATGTTATAAATGTTTTTTTTTTTTAATTTACCCAGTTCATTCATGTCTTGCTCTAATGTAATTTGAGCTTCATGTTTAAATGTTATAAATGTTATTCACCATTCTGTATTTATTGAATCTTTCAAATGTTCTGTGAAGATGGGGGATGTGTGGTATTCTGCAGTTCTTAGGTGGAATCTGGAACACAGCATGCGGGGTCCAGATTCCACAGAAGGACAGTTGGCTCAGGCTTGATCAGACAGCTTAATCCTGATCTTATGGATTTAATAAAATAAGGAAACTTACCGGAGTATCCTGTAGTCTGTTGATGAGGATTCTTCAGTATGCCATATAAAGATAAGAGAAACAAATGCAAATTTTAAATTTTAAACTTTCAGACCAAGAAACAGAATAAAAAATAACATAATTTCCCCTTGTTGGTGCATGAGTGACTGATGGATGTGCAAAGGGACAAGTAATACTATTTGCAAAGGGAGGGGTGTGCATTACAATGGACAGAACCATCCTATGGTGCACAGTAGTACAGGGGTATGGTCATAATAAAAATGTACTGCAAAGCAAGTGCAAGCAATTTGACTATGTAAAAACATGCTTCACAAGGTCTCTTTAAGTTTCTGCTTTTTCCATAATGTTCTCAACCTTTTGGTTTGCCTCAATGTCATCAGTTGGCGACGCCATCTTTTTCTTTTATGGGCGCTTTGAATTGAGTTGGTTGAAACATTGTGGAAGACGCAACAACCCCAATGTTATGACACACTTTCTGTGGGCCATACAAGCTGTTACCCCAGAGATGTGCAGGAGGTGAAATCTACTTCTAGCTAACAAAATGCTCAGTTGTGCTGAGTGTTCCTTTGTGTACTACCTTACACTTCTCAATGGCGTGATACTGGGGATTATGAACTGGCACAATTAACCATAGGTTTATTGGTTAGGCTCTATTCACCTGTTCCAAGGTGAATAATGTAAGTAGTCTCTGCTGCACACATACACAATGCACACATCTTTTCTATATGTGCATAGTGTAGTGTTCATACTTAGTGACCATTTGCACTTGTGTAGTACAGTTGGCATGAGTCCCAGGAAACTATGGTTGCTAATAATGTAGGCATCATGTGCTTATCGTGGGTAATTGGCACATCAGTCTGAGATGAGCTGGGCAGCATCACTTGTCATCTGAATGTTCATGGAACAGGTTGTCTGTATGACTCCTCACATATTTGTAGCCAGGTTTTGGGATGTCAGGGTTCCAGGAAGTGTCATATACACCACCTCAACTTGCTGGTTTCATCTAGACATGGTTATACTTGGAGAGTGAAACTATAGGAACTCCCCAAGAAAAACACAGTACAACTCGATTGTGGAGGACCAAAGGAGCCCTCTCCCCACCGAATGCAGGATTCATTGGAATGCAGTGCAAGGGTTTCATGCTCTTAATGCGGAGTGAGCTGGATTTCTTCTCTAAATATGGTGCTGACTTTACCCTACTTTCATACTAACTTGTGGACGCACTGTAGTTCTGTAGCCCTTTCTGCAGACAACAGGTTTGTTCTGTCCCTCTACTCCACTGCCCTTCTGACTCAGTCCATGTCCTGACCCAAAACCGAGAGAGTTTCGCTTTGCAGAGTTTTCTCACATATCCATATAACTATTGCAGTTTCCGATAGATGGCACCAGATTTTTGGAGGGCATTTCCTCACAATGAAAGTCCATGCCCTGTTCTGCTGATCTACTTATATTTGCCATCGCCCTGGAGGGACGCTTGTCTCACAGTGTGTTGTGAGGCTAATTGCAGGGACCGTTGGAATTTTCTTTAGTATGTTTTATTTTCTTGTTTTTAAGTACAAACTATGACAGTCAGTACATAGTGGATTAAAATTCACTTCATAACAAAGAAAATAAACTTGAATTTAATCTATGTGCGGAACACAATAAGAACGATTTGGGAGAAAAGGTAGGAAAGTTCCTATCCAAATAAGACATTCTACCTCTTTATTGCTGAATGAATGAGTGATCCTTTGCGAATCAGCCTGGACATTTAGCTCAGGTAACAATTATTCGCATTTGGGTTGATTTTCAGACATCTAATGACTCAGAAACAAATATTTTGATTTGATTTAAAATTTGTAGAGCGTGCAATTGCCCTTGGGCGCCTTGGTGCTAGCATAATCCTGCATCAAACCTAATACCAGTAAGACAAGATGTTAAGAGCAGTAGTCTATCAGGAAGATAAAAACAACAAAGTGTTTAACTGCTTTCGAAAGGAAGGAAAGTTGGTCTGACTTTTAAGGTGCAGGGGCAGTCTATTCCACAAGATTACAGGTGGAGTAGACACAGATCTGGCCACGCCATGCTACTCTCTTAATTCTAGGAGTAGTCCCTTAGTTTAGGGAGGCCGATCATAGAAATCTTTTAGGAGAGTACTAACCAAATTTACTTTTAAGGTACTCTGATCATGATCCATGCAACGCTTTGTGTGTCAGAGATAAGGCCTTAAAGGCGATCGTTTTCCTGACAGGAAGCCAGTGAAGTTTTGTCAGTGCACCTGTTTGCAGACTTGAATTTAGGGATTTTCTTAAGCAGGTGAGAAGCTGTATTCTGCAACATCTGGCGCTTGTTTAATGGTTTGTGTTGAACACCCAGGTAAAGGGAATTGCAATTATCGAGCCTAGATAAGACTAAGGAGATGACCACATATTTTTGCAAGTCTTGAGGAATAAAAGTTAACACCTTTCTCAACATTCTTATTATGAAGAAACATGAAGATGTCACTTTATTAGTCTGCTCTATAAAAGACAGCTCGGCATTGAATACACACCAAGCTTTTTTACTTTTTTACCTTGGAAACTGGTAAAGAAAGGGGGCCAAGAAACTGCGGCCACCATGATTGATTCCAGAAAGTGCCATCTTTCCCAAAAAGGAGAACGTCCACTTTTGGGAGTTTAACTTTAAACAGTTGCCACTCATCCAACTGGCAATGACTGTCATACAACTATTTAACCAATCAGCGACCTCCTCCACATTACTGGAGATCTAGGCAACTATCTGAGTATCATCAGCACACGCTACTGTGGCAAAACCAAATTAGTGAATTAGCTTGGTTAAGGGAGCCACACAAATATTAAATAGTGAAGGGCTGAGAGGTGACCCATGGGGTATGCCACAAGGCCTGGTGAAAGATTTCAAGAGCCACTTTTTGCTGTCGACCTCCTAAAAATTAGGAAAGGAGATCAAAAGCTGAACCAGTGATGCCTGCCAACCACTCCAAAAGGACCACGTGGCTGACTGTGTCGAAGGCTGCAGAGAGATCCAGAAGTACTACCACAGCCTTTCCACTGTTGTCCATAATATATCTAATGTCTTCAGAGACTGCAATCTGGGCAGTTTCAGTACTGTGGCTTGCCCTGAAACCAAACTGAGCCTTGTTTAAGAATCTTAATTTTCTCTAGGTATTCTGACAAGGTTTTATTGAGATGTTTCTCAATATCCTTTGCTGGAAAAGGTAACCGTGATATGGGTTGCAAATTATTCTCCGTCATAGGATCAAGAGAGGACTTTTTCAAAAGTGGAGGAACTGCAGCTTTTTTCCATTCTTCAGTGAAGCAGCCCTCCTTGATCATAGTATTAAAGAGAGTCGAAAGAACTGGAGCTATCTTGTGAGCACTTTGCACCACTCCGGACATACAAGGATCTGAGGGAGCTCCTGAAGTAGTTTGTCTAATTAGCACAACCACTTGGTCGACTGTCAGTAAGGGAAAATTGCAAAGCTAATCATTGCTAGCAATCTGGGGAAAGGACTCATTTCCTTGGTTATGTGAGAAGCTAATAAGATCAAATTCATTGTAGACTGCCTCCACTTTGTCTTTAAAAAATGTTGCTGGCTTATTGCAAAGGGACTGGCTTGGAGAGGGGCCACTCGGGAGATTGGAATCGGCAAGTGTCTGTACAGTTTTAAAAAGCTCTTTGGATGAGTTTGTGTTGAGGTTAATTTTCTTGGTATAATATTTAAGTTTTACCTCAGTAAGGAGTTCCTTATACACCTGAATAAAGCTTCTATACCAAGCTTTTTCCTTTTCAACACAGTTAGATCTCCAGAGTTTTTCTGGCCTCTGACATTTTTGCTTCATTTCTCTTATTTTGGGGGCAAACCAGGGTGCAGGAGGACTACTTTTATACGTTTTCACATATTTTACCGGCACCAGATTGGAGACTCCTTTATCTAGCCACTTAGTATATTTTGCTGCAGCTTCATTTTAGTTTCCTTTTAAGGATGGCATCAGGATTTCGAGGGTGTCCTCCAATTCTTTATTATTCATTTTGTTCCAAGAATGGCTCACTTTCACCTTTGTGACTGTATTTACTGTTGACTTGGGAGCTGATAGGTCTAATCTAAAATGAACTGCATGGTGTTCCGACCAAATAATCAGTAATACTGCTTCCACTTTAGGCTTGGGGTAGTGCCATCCAAGATATGACCTGCCTCATGAGTGGCGGTCTTCATCATTTGACTCATATTAAAAAAAGGTAAAACTTCAATTAATAGTACTGAATCTTTATTACAGAGGTCTCCTAAATGAAAGTTAAATTCCCCAAAAGTGTGAAGTTAGGGTAATGAATACTAGTCTCCACAAAATTACTCAACGCCTTTAAAAACTTGACCTAGGGGCCCCAGGAACGATAAATGAGCTTTTGCCACTATTAATAATCTTTTACATTATTTAATGGTTCACTGAAAAATTTCTAATATTATCAAGTACAAATTAGTTATAGCCCTGAAAATACTTTGTGCCACCACTCTCTTATATTTGAAAAATTAACAAACATTTTTAAATACCCAATATTTGGAGATCTGCATCTCTAGAAAAGCCTTTAACTTTTGGATTGAGTCTTTTCATCTTAATAGGTCCAAAACATTATATTAAGATTTAGCAGAATGTATGCTAATCTGATGCTGTAGGTTATTGTCACAAAAGTATGTCCTCCATTTCCTTAGAATTCCTTTATAAGTCACCACACCTGTAGACTATCTCAAAATGCTCCATCCTTATGCGCGATCTGAATATCTGAATGGACCACTCTGCTAATGTCTATGAATGATCATACCCTCTGCCAGCCTGGGCTTTATTCCACTGGACCCCCAGTCATAAAGCAGGAGACCTCCTAGACCTGATCCCGGACCTTGTCATCTCTGACTATGTATCCTTCTCACTGACTGATAATGTTTTTATGAACTTCAGTATCCCATTTAATCCCATATCTGTCCACATACATGCTGCCGGATAGACCTCCTCTATGTTGGCCAAGAAATATAACACTATCCTGTTTGGTGTCTTCACCAGGTAACCGTATCCTCGGGGTTGGAGTGATGCTAGTATGGGTCCACCTCTCAATAGCTTGAAGTCTGAATACTATGCCACCACAGACTACTACTGAAGTGATTAAGCGGAGGAAGGAAAGGTATTGGTCGGCAGGGAGGGAGATCTGTAAAAGAAATAACACAATTAATGACTAACTCTTTCCTCTCTCTCTCTCTATACCTTGATCACCCTATGTATTAATATGGCAATACCTGTAAAATAAAAGATAGGCAAGTCCTGTATTTAGTAGGCCAGATGGTCCGGCGGTTTTTGCTATCAATGTCGTGTCTGTATGCACAACTATAAGAAGGGGAGAAAGACCAATTGTTTACAATATTTGTCACCACCAAAGGTAATACTAGATTCAGTTTGAGACTTCCTACATACCCTATTATCTGAGCTGCCAAGAATCCCAGCGGAGGTGAGATTTGTCCTTCCAGGGTTCTAACACAATCCCCCTGTTATATGCACAAACAGATAAACAAGACGAATTCCAATGATAGCATCACTATTATGTAGGCAATAAATATGGTGAGCATTCCTTCATTGTGTTGAGCACACCAAGGATATGAGGGCAAAATCCAAAGTGTGGTCACTTGACTAGGAAAATGACTGTAGTAGTATTCACAACAGTTACCAGTATTTAGAAGAAGTTGCAGCACTCACTGAAACATTCATCCCAGCCAGTCGTAAGCTGGCTTTAACGAATCGGACACTCGGTCCGTATTTCTCCAGGACTCACAGAGTGTTCCCAAGTGCAGTAAGTATCTAAGACGAGAGACAACAACCCTTGCCGCCTCTTCCCTGCACGATCCCCAAAAGTGGTAGCTCCACAACAGGGAAGATGAGAAATCACTCATCTGGGACTTTGCCTGCACTCACTTTCCCCTCCGAACGAGCTTCGGGTGAAACTTGCCAACGGAGGGGAATGAGCGGCGTCCGATCAGTTCTAGCGCAAACCGTGACCATGCGGTTTGCACCTCAGCATATGACCCACTGGCTCGAGAGAAGACAGAGTGGTGCAAAGAGCACCCTTACCACACCGGGTCCCAATTCACTCTTAATCCGTCTGCATCCAAGGAATAATTGGCCGCATCTGATGACCCGGATCCGATTTTTCAAGACGGCAGGGAAAACGTGGTCATGCGTGCGTGTAACTTCCTGATCACGCAGCATGACAGGAGTTGTAGTTTTGAATCTTTCGATCGTCAGTGTTCACGCATGTATGCTGGATCCTCCCTGGTGTGACCTGACAGAAGGCATTTGTGAGGATCATGAACTGGCGTCTCTTCTAGATAGGGAGCCAGTGGAGGTTTCTGAGGTGTGGAGTGATGTGGCTCCATTTGGGGATGTCCAGGATGAGTCTAGCTGCAGTGTTCTGTATGGTCTAGAGTTTTTTGAGGAGCTGGCTGGAGATTCTGGCATAGAGAGCATTGCCATTGTTGAGGTGGCTGGTGACAAGGGCCTGTGTTATGTTAAGATATTATGTTAAAGTTATTTGTTGAGCGCACTTACACCAAGCGGTTTCATGGCGCTGAGAGCGGGAGGGGCGACATTGACACAATAAGAAAACCTTTACTCGTATGCCTGAGAGAACAAAAAGGTCTTGAGAAGTGTTCTGAACTGGGCGTAGTATGTTACTGACCTCAGTTCAGCGGGGAGAGAATTCCAAAATTGAGGAGCCAGGACTAAAAATCTGAGGCCACTGTGTTTTTTACGTTTGAAAGTGGGGGTGGTAAGCAGATTCCGATGGGAGGAGCGCAGTTCACGAGAGGGGGCATAGCGATGGATCCTTGAGGAGATGAATGCTGGGCCGTTCCCGCAAGGGCTTTGAAGATGGTACAGCCCTGCTGGAAGGCACAGCGTTTAGCCACCGGAAGCCAGTGGAGGCTCTTCATCAAAGGGCGGACATGTTGGTGTCTGGGTTGATGGAAAATTAGCCTGGCTGCTTGGTTTTGTACCAACTGCAAACGGTGAAGTTGATATGCTGGGATGCATAATCAATTCGAGAGATAACCAAGGCCAAGGTGACTAAGGTCAAGGCCTCGGTAGTCAGAAATCTGCAGATCTTATGGATTCTGTGTAGGTGGAAGAAGCAGGCAGAGACCACAGAACTGATCTAGGGTTTCATAGACAGGTTGTTGCTAATTATAACCCCTAGGCTCTTTACAGATCCAACTGGGCGTGGAGGACTGCCTAGGAGAGGAGGCCAAAAATTAGAGTTCCAAGGGTTGGCAGTACCTCCAGTTAGAATCAGCTCAGTATTATCAGGGTTAAGTTTCAGTTGGTTAGCGTACATCCCCATTCACTGATAGAGCTTATGGTAGATTGAAAGTTGGATACTGAAGTGTTAGAAGAGTCAATTTCGAACACCAGCTGGAGGTCATCAGCATAGTTGAAAGTTTCAACTCTTCTTTTGCGTAAGGACCAAATCAAATGTAGCAAGTACAGGTTGAATAGAAGGGGCGAGAGGGAAGAACACTGGGGGACCCCACAGGTCAACTTCACTTTCTTGGCTGAGAAGTTGGCTAGGCGGACTGCCTGAAATCGGTTACAGAGGAAGATTTCATGCGTGATGGTCTTTCTGGCGTTGATTGGGATCCATCTGAAGATTCTGCGGAGCATGCAAAGGGTGTGGAAGCAGTAGGAGGTGACAGAAGTGACTGCGTTGATTTATCATTTCATGGTCAGTTGGTTGTTGAAGATAGCGTAGCGTGTATGGTCGGTCGGTGTGGGTGTTGGTCCGAGTTCTGCTGGCCACCAGCTGTGGTCCCATATGGAGGTGTTCTTCCCAAAGATCAGTACTTCTGTTTTGTCGGAGTTGAGTTTGAAGCAGTTGTCTCCCATCCATTTGGCTACATTGGCCATGGCAGTGCAGAAGTTGGTTTTGGCGCTGGACGGGCCTCGGTGAGCAAGAGGATTAGTTGAGTGTCATCTGCATAGGAAATTATGTTGAGTCCATGGGATCTGGCGACAACTGCGAGGGGAGTCATGTAGATGTTGAACAGGGTGAGGCTGAGGATGATCCTTGTGGTACGCTGCATATGATGTTCTTGGGTGAGAATGTGAAGGGAGGCAGTCAGATGCTCTGAGTGCATCCTGAGAGGAAGGAGGCAATCCACTTGAGTGCGTTTTGCTGTATGCTGAGGTCGTAGAGTCTGTCGTTGAGGGTGTGGTGGGAGATGGTGTTGAACGCCGCAGAGAGGTCCAGGAGAATCAGAGCCACTGATTCTCCACAGTCGAGGAGAGTTCATATGTGGCAGCAATCAGCGTGGTCTCAGTCCTGTAGTTGCCATGGAATCTTCATTGTGAGACATCGAGGAGGTGGTTGTACTCCAGGTATTGGGTGAGCTGTTGGTTGATGGCTTTCTCAAGTACTTTTGCTGAGTTGGGGAGCAGGGAGTTCGGTCTGTAGTTTTTTTAGATCGCTGGGGTCAGTTGAGGGTTTCTTTCTGGGAATGTTGCTTTTGAGATGGAGATGTGGAGGATGCTGGGGAGCTCCGTACTGATTGGGTTGGTTCAGTGGTTGAAAAGACAGTAGGGGCGGGGTCAGTGGGTGCCCCGGAGTGGATGGACGACATATGGCTGTGGTTGTCTGAGTGGTACGTGGAGATTCCTAATAAGGCCTCAAGGGTGAGAGAGGTGGGTTGGGGGTCAAAGTTGTAGTAGATGGTGGCGATTTTGCTGTGGAAGTAGTCCGAGAGGGTGCTGCAGAGTTTTTGGGAGGTGTGGCTGGTATTCTCTGTGGCTATCGGTTGGAGAATTACTTGACTATTTTGAAGAACTCCTTCGTGTGGTTGGCTGCGGTATCGATGCAGGCAGTGATAGCTGCTCTCTTGGCTACCTTGAAGTGCAGGTGGTAGTCGCTGAGGGCTGCTTTGTGGTTGGCTGTGTTGGAGGAGTTCTTAGTGACATGCCATCGCTTCTTGAGTCGGTAGCAGTTGTGCTTGATGGTTCTGAGGTCCGGGGTGTACCAACTGGTATGTTTTGAGGTTTTGCTGGCTTTTGCTGGTTTCAACGGGGTGACTCTGTTGTCGGTCTGGTCCAGATCTGCTGAAGATTCAGGTTGTGTGGTGCTGAGGGCCTGTGTCCACTGGGTCTCAGTAACCTTGCTCTAGCTGCGGCGGGAGGGGCAGTTGTGCATGGCAATGGTGGGCTGGGAACGGAGATGATGAAGTGACAATGGTGTGGTTGGTACAGGTGAGTTCTGTGAATTGGATGAATTTGACTCTTGCTGGAGGTAAAGATGGAGTTGAGTGTGTGCCCGGCTACATGCGTGGGTTCAGTGACCAGTTGGGTGAGACCAATGTTGCTCAGGTACTCCAGAGGGTGGTGGAGTTGACGTCATTGACATGGAAATTGAGGTTGCTGCATGGTGATTTTGCCCCGTCTTCTGTATTATTTCGCCAATCTCCCCGTTTATGTCCCGGCGTCCTTCTTCGCAGGATTGGCACGGTCCCTCCGGGACTTCTTGTGGGGTGCCACGCGTCACAGGGTCGCGTTGCCCAAGCTGTACCTTCCCACTGGCCAAGGGGGACTTGCAATGCCGTGTTTTGAACACTACTATCTGGCTGCGCAGCTTCAGTGGATAGCCCGTTGGCTGGCAGATAGAGGCTGCGAGGATACCGCGACTGCGGCGCCCCCCCCCCCCCTTTCATTGGCTGACATCCTTGGGCTCTTCCATCCGGCTGCGGGGGTGGCGAGGCCTGAGCCTCTTCTACTAGCAGTGGCCTACAAATCCTATCGCTGGTGTCTCCGTCTTACCCGGTCTCAGACCTCCTATGCCCCGTCTTTACCGCTCGAGGGCTCCCCTAGTGGGCTGGGGGTGCTTAGAGCTTCGGAACTAGATGCGCGGCAGACGTACACACCTTAGGAGACCTCTACCGAGATGGGACTCTTCTTTCGTTTGCCGCCCTGGCGGAGGAGACGGGGTGAAACTCCGGGCCACTTTCTCCGCCACCGGGCTCTGGTGGCGACGCTCGCGGGCTGCTGGGGAGACCTAAGAGAGGAGCCAGAACAACATCTAATGGTACAATGCCTTCATGTTATGGGGCGGGGGAGGCACCTTGTTAAATGGTTCGCGGCGTCCCTGCGAACGCACACGGCGCTGAGTTTGGCACCGCTGCGCGCTAAGTGGGAGGCAGATCTGGCTCGACCCGTGACTGACAAGGAGTGGGATGGGGTACTGCAGGGCCCGAAGAGAGTTCCCAGGAACATGCGCTTCCGCCAAATACAATTCTTCATCTTACACAGAGCATATCTCACGCCCGCCTCTAATAATAGATACTTTCACCGTGCGGATGCATGCTGCCCCCGTTGTGCGGAACTGGATGTTGGCCTGATCCATATGCTGTGGAGCTGTCCTGTGCTGAGCACATACTGGCAGGCAGTACAGGAGGCGCTCTGCAAGTGCACAGGTCGTGATATCCCATTCGAGTGGTCAGCCTCCCTATTACACCTTTTCCACAGAACACCTTCCACAAAGGTCACCTCTAGGTTCATAGACCTGGGGATTGTGGTGGCGAAGCGGCTTCTTACCAAACGTTGGAAGGCGGCTGCCCCACCACACATGAGGGCATGGCGCGACTCCTTCCTGGTCTGGGCTAGGGCGGAGGGCGTGGCCCTCCGGAGGCAGGAAACGCTGGGCCTCAGGAAGACGCCCATTGCGGCCCAGTGGGAGGCGTTACTACAGATCATGATACGGCTAGGGGAGGATGCCGCAGAGGACTGTCAGGTGCGCACTGAGGGAGCCGCTCCGGGTGGTGGGGAGTTGGTTTGTCCGGCAGAGTGCCATGGTATACGGCAGCGTAGACTTAGTCAGAATGGCGAGGCATAAGAGCAAACGCAACGCAGTCTGTACAGCGACCCAAGTGGGGGTACGGGGCTGGGGGGGGCGACCTACGGGGCATTGGGTGGATGATACTTGGACAATGGCCGGACATTGCTGCTGTTATCATTGTGTTGTTTTGCTGGGGCGATGGTTGCCCAACTGCTTAGTCCCCGTTATTGATATATAAGTTTGCTATTTGTTTATGGAGAAACACTAGGGGAGAATGGGTGCAATAGTAAAACTTTCGCCTTGGGGTCGCTCCTTATGGGGTAAGGCCTCAGGACACAAAACGGTTCAATGGTTGGCCCCACTTTCGTGGGGGCCTTCATTGCGATAGGGAACCGAGAGATGCACCCATTCCTACAGTTATTTGTATGCCAGTATGAATACTTAGCTATGATTTAAATGTCGCTGCACATTATTCTGTTTCATGATGTGATGTACACCTTTCAAAAATCTCAATAAACAGATCTATAAATAAAATGGAAATTGAGGTTGCTGAGTAGGATGTAGTAGTTGGAGTCGATTGCTAGGAGGGCAATGAGGTTGGGGATGGCATCGCAGAAAGCTGGTTGCGGTCCCTGGGATCTGTAGGTAAGGGTGCCTCTTATTCTGGTCTTAGCATCGGTCTTTAGGTGGAAGTTGAGGCGTTCCATGAGAGACGTCGGGTTGTCATTGGTGACGGTGCATCAGATGGTTTCCCTTAGATGATGGTGATGCCCCCGCCGTGTTTGTTGGTGTGGTCACAGTGTATAATCTTATAGCCATTGGGAGTGGCAGTGGCAAAGTCTGGGATCGTGGAGTTGTTGAGCCATGTTTCGGCAAAGTCCTGGTAGAGGGTGGTGATGGTATCCCCGATTTCCGTGGGGTATTTGCAGAGGGAGCGGGCATTGAGCACGATGCATTGGAGTAGTTTCGTGTTGTTCATAGTCTTCTGAGCAGGAGTTTGTGGGTCTAGTGTTGGCGGGAGGTCCTGTGTGGCAGGTGTAGAGGCAGTGGTGGCAGGTGAAGGGTCTTTGGTTGATCGCAGGGAAGATGTGACGTAGCTGTTGTTGGGGTGCCAAGGGCCAGGAGCTCCTTAGAAGTGTTGCAGTAGATGGTGGGAGAACCAGTGGTCCTGCGCTGGGCACAAACTGGCACGGCCACACAGCGGACCTCCATTTGTAGTCCTGGGATGAGGAGGGGGTGTTAGCAGGGAGTTCGGAGGGCAGGGATTGGGAAAAGGCGGGAGCTGGAAAATGGTGTGGGTCACCATGGCGTCCAAGTCCCAACCAGCAAACCCAACCCAACCCTACTAAATTAAGTTAAACCCTCAACCCAAGTGAGCTCAAAATAAAATTTTAATAATGAGGCTTAAAATTAGATAGTTAAAATAATGAAGCTCAGAATGATATAGTGAGGCCAGAGAACGTCAGAAGACGTCAAGCAGGCAGCGGTCATCTGGGACCGAATAAATGTCCTTGAGGTTGTAGGCGAGGTGCAGACTCACAAGGCTGGGTGGCAGGAGTGGATGGAGAGCGGTGCAATGGACCAGGAGGTCTAGGGCTGGTCATTGGAGCAGCTCAGCTGCCTCTGTTTGTAGTCCTGGTAGGTGAGAGGGGCTAGCAGGGAGGTGAGAGGGCCGGGATCAGGAAAAGGCAGAAGAGGAAAATGGTAGGAGTGGGATGGTGACTACAAGCCAGTCACCCTGGCATCCAAGTCCCAAACAGCAAACCCAACCCAGCTCAACTTAACCCTACTAAATTAGGTTAAACCCTCGACCCAAGTAAGCTCAAAATAAAATAAAAATAATGAGGCTTAGAATGAGATAGTGAGGCCAGGGGTCGTCAAAGGACGTCAAGAAGGCAGCGTTAGCTGGGACCGAACCGATGTCCTACGTTCTCAGGCTGTGGGCGCCTAACAGCGCCAAATGCTGAAGAAGATAGGACTAAGATAGAATTGCACACTGATCCTTATCCTAAGTAAAAAGTTGGGTGAATTGTGCAGGTATCTGCGAAAGCACTACAAATCTGATTGATAAGCCTTTACTGGTGCTGGAAAATTGTTAAAGGCATTGTTTTAGAAATAGCGAAATGTTTAAACCATTCTTACTTTGTTCTTACTAGGCTCTCTTATTCAGTGAGAATTGTTGACATCAGTGATGTTCATGGAAAACAAGCCCAAAAACTGGTAAATTAATGTTACAAACCTGTCTGACAGATTATATGTATGAATTAAACTAACTGGGATGCAACTGGATTTGCCAAACTAGTCAATCTTTATGCTTCAGACAACCACTAAGGTAAACCAAAATAAGATGAAACATGACACCCATGAATCACGTTAGAATGGGTGTTTTCTTGCATCCTTTTTCTAAACATGTACTTACTAGCTTTTTTTTTTCCTTTGGAGACAATACACGAATTAATGGTGAAAACATTCTTTATTTTTGACTCCTTTTATATAACTTCAACTCTTAGGACAAGTGTATAATTTGTAGGAAATTGGGAGGATTTTCTTCAAAATCCATGGAATTCAAAATGTTGACCCAAAAGAAGCAGGATCCCTGCTGATCGGTTATTTTTGGAGATATTTTCTGAAGCTACTTGGGATCATGCAGCAGTAAGCATGAGCATCTATAACGGATCTAAACTTATCTTTAAGTTAAATGTTGTGTTTTTAGGAATGTTTGTATGAATGCTCAGTGTAACACAATTGTTAATCAAGTGGCCATCGGAGATTCTAAAAATAATAAGTATTTGTAACAGCAAGAGAAGAAAGCAATTTTCACAATAGAAGGAAAATGTAAATCAAGGAGAAGACAAGGAAGGTAGTGCATATAGTACAGGGGTGATCCCTAAAACATGCACTCAGAAGGAAATGAAGAAGAGCGGGCATAGGTACCTATGCCCTCGAGGCCTTTCTATAAATCACCCCCTATTTTGAGAGCCATGTTAATGCTGATACCACCAGGTGCAATATTCACTGGTTCGCAGTGTTTTCTCCACATTTCAAGTTGCGCACATCGGAATATTTGTGAATTCACTGTTAGTAGATGTTTTCAACCATATTCAACCTGCAAATCTCAGAACAATGCATTTTCCCCAACTCATATGTTGCAAGTTTTAACTCGGCAATGTGTGTGAAGAAAAAACACAGTGTATGGTGAGTGTGTACAAATAGGAATTTGGCCCAATTTGGACGCAAATTTCTACTTTGCACCCAACTCAAAATCTCCGTAGGACTTATAATGAGCCTACAAGACGAGAAAGAAGAGTAAAAAACGTGAGAAATGCAGACTAGTTAAAATGGAGTCCATAACCCCAAAACATGAACAAGTGTATTGATCCCTCCATTCTCTTCAATCCTCTTTATTTCACCCGCTTTGCCCTCCCCTCGATTTCACTCATCTACCCTAACAGCCATTCTTCGGTTTTTCTTTGTTCTTCTTTCTACTTTCATTTCCTCAGCTATCCATGGCTACAGCTGTCTTCTTCAAACAATTGTCCATTCAATTACTCCACTTTGGTCTATATTTTTTCTTTCTGTGCTTTTCTCTTTCTTGTGACTATCTTTCCCTCTCTTCGTGTTACTGATTTTTTACACCACCCGTCTAAATGCTGTAAGTTGTAAATAGGCAAGCTGAACCATGATGGGATATAGCAAGGCCTTGCTGCCGAGAAAACATTAACTATTCCCCCAGGTCTCGCAGGGTCAGCCTCATCTGTCAATATTTTTAGCTGTCACTGCAGGTGTAAAACATATGATTCCCCGTTTTTGCTTTCTAGCATTTGGCAATTTCTGCTTATCTGTTCTTTGTAGCTGCAAGCTCCAGGTGTGAAAGAACGTGATATGAATCTTTTCCCGGGACACAAGGGGATCACACCTATTTCATCATTCTCTGTGTGAGTGGAAGTGTTGCTTTAAATTATTTTACATTTGTAAGCTCTGTCATGTATAAGCGGCCTAGTCTAGAAACACCCTCCCTCTTCACAATTCCTGATTTAATATGTTGTATGCTTATGTAGCTGTTTCTTCAAGAGTCCCCATCACAGATAACATAGTAGTAAGAGCTATATAGCTTTGTAAAATTATATAAAAAATTGCAGGCGTGTGAGTGATGGTCACTCTGAGAATGAACCATTAATGAGGAGGATAGCCAGGAGGAGACTGCCATTCACTGAGGACCCCATTAGCTCAGACTTGGGAAACTGAGCTACGATGAGGGGGGGGGGGGGTAGGTGATGGCTGCCTTCTTGCACTGAACCCCATCAATGTCACTTTTGGTATCACCAAGATATTCACACCCAAAGAGGAACAGAGTTTAAATGATAAACTTGTTGGGCTATGGACTTTGGCTCAGAGCCCTGGTGCTGTTCAACTTACTTGTGGGGCGTATTTTTCCTTCCTCTGTTACTTGTGGGGTGTATTTTTCCTTCCTCTGTTACTTGTGGGGTGTATTTTTCCATACTCTGTTGTTATTCTGGAGAAAGGCTACTGGTCGTTGAAGCCTTGCTTGGGTTTTGACTGCATCCTTCTGCAGCTTGCAGTTATGGTCAGACCCAAGATTGTTCACAGTGGTAAGGATCATGTGCTGAGATTGTTTGAGGCTGCACTTCACAGAACTGGTGGGTGGCAGCAGTCTGTCTGGCTCTGAAACCATTTGGGTTTGAACTTTGTTGGAAAGTGGATTATTAGTAGTGGCAAATATGCATCTGCCCTGACAGTAGGGCCACTAGCACAGTCTAGGGCCCAGAATAGGTCTAAGAAAATGATTTCCATGCTCAACCCTTGGTAGCTTGGCTGCGAGACAGATATGTAAAGAATTAAAAAATACCAATTCAGTAAATAAATAAGACACAACACACAATAAAAATCCAACACCAATTTAAGAAAATAGGAAATATTTTTATCATTAAAATGACACCAAAACTAAAATAATCCACTGTAGGGAACCAGGGAAATTAAGTTGTAAAGATTAAACATTTTCTTGTGCTTAGAAACCAATAGTGCCACTTCTGGACATTTGGCCGCCTCTGAGCAGGACAAAGTCAAAGTTTGAGGTCGACCGCGATGGAGCTGTGGTTGGCTACACTGAGCGGGAGGCCCCAGCCAAGATTTTGCCTTCACACTTAGAAACTTTTCTGGAGGATTTCTCATCAGACGTCGTGCAGCCTCCTCCAGCAGGCAGTATTCGTTGAGGGTTCGCCGGATTGCCTTTCTGTGAGAGTTTGGTCACCCTCTGGAGCTTTTTCACAAAAGTTCACCAAACTTTCCCAAACTTCTGGAACTTCTTCTTGAATTACCTCTTGAGGGTCTAAAGTGTCCAAAACACAATCCAAGGATCTCGAATCTCCAAGATGGTACTTGAAAGGTTGGTACCACAATGCACCTGGACAACACTCTTAAAAGTCCACTGGATACACTCCAGGCAGGGGACTGTTGGTGGAGTTGATGCAGGTGAGCTGTGCTAACCTTTAGCTTGCAGGGAGCCAACTCTTTATTCCTCTTGAAACAAGGTACATCCCAAGGGCTGTAGTTCCAGATAATGCAGCAGCGCAGTCAGTCATAATGCAGGGCCTGATGGTGCAAATCAAGTTTCCAGTTTGGCATCCACTCTTTATTCCTCTTGAAGCAAGATGCATCCAAAGGGCTGTATGTAGTTCCAGATAATGCAGCAGGCGCCATCAGTCAGAATTCAGGGCCTGATGGTGCAAATCAAGTTTCCAGCTTAGCAATCCTTCTTCTCTCAGTTTCAAGCAGCAGAGCTGAGAGGCTCTGCCCCTCTCAGCTACTTACTTAGTGTTCTCCGGGGTCACAGTGGGGCACTCCTGTCCAATGAGGTGCAGGGCAACACCCCAGAGCATGACCATTTCCTCCAAAGTGTGGCACAATGGTCTCCCAGAAAGCACAATTTCTCCAAAATTCAATGTGGCTGAAGTCTCACCAGAGAGGCAAGAGCTGGCTAAACCAACCTCCAGGATGGCTTGTCTCCATATTCTCCCTACCCCTGGCATCTGCACATTATTTCCTTGAGCCTGACATCTGGCTGGGTTCAAAGAGTAGGGGTGTAAATGAAACTGGCTTCTTCTGCCTGTCCCCTTCTTCTTTTGAAGATCATTGTTTACAATCTCTTCCCCTTGCTCTGACATTCCTATGCAGCAGAACCCTCTCCTCTCATAATTGCTCTTCACCCCAGGGGCTACTAAACACCTCATCTAAGCTCCTGGTTAATCCACTTAACTCTGACCAATCAGGACAGATCACTGGAAAGATGAATTTTGGCTTACAGACAAGAAAGTCTTATAACTGCTTGTTTGTACATTTTAGGATAAAGTCAACAATAGCATGTTGTTGGATTTATCAATACCATTCTAGTAAGTAATTGAATTATATTTCTGTGTTTCCTGGCAGGAATTATTAATTAATAACCTACTGCCATGTTAACCAATGTGGCTGAGGATCTGCAATGAGGAAAATGAACTGGGCAATTTCTCCAACACCAGGGCTAATGAAACATTTTTATACGGCCCCTGCCTATATGTACCCCTGGAACACTTAGGGGAGACTGTAGGGGTTCTGAATATGTAAAACTATTGCAGATCCTCACTCCACAGTGTTCCTAGCACAAAAGTCAATTTCGTAAGCACTTTACTATAATGTGGCAAGTGAAATATGCAATTTCACTAAACCCAATGCATATAAAACCTATTTTCATAAGTGTCGTCCTTATAAGTGCCTGATCTCCCCCCCCCCCCCAACCATTGGGACACTTAGGGGTACCTAATATGCCTAAACATTGTATTTCTTCAATGTTTAAGTGCTCCAAACACCAAAATCGAGTTTGAGCACAATTTACATGTTAAAAGCAGTCCTGCACACAGGGCTCCTTTAAAACTGACATCAAGCCTCAGCAGTGCACACATGCAAGTGCAGAAAAGACTGCTGGTCTCTTCACTGCCATGCCCTATCATATACTAGGGACTTAAAAGTAGTTTTCACCCCCCTGCCCTATTATGTACTAGGGCGTTATAGTGGAGGCCATGCCAATCATAGGGGTACACCTAACCCATAGTGTCCCCTAGTGCATGTATGTGTTTGTCCTGCATTCTAAGCGTGTTTTCAGCATAGCATTGGCCCTGGGCCCGGTTAGACAGAGCCCAGGGACAGTCAAAGTCAGTTACCACCAGTACCAGACAGAAAGAAATGTGGGTGCCCAGGGCACAGGATGACTTGGCAACAAATTCCAATGACTACACTCCATCTTTTCCTTTGGGTTGTTTTTTTCTAGCTTTGTTCAGCATTAGCTGACTCTAAAATGTCGGCATAATGATGGTATAACTTCTGGGACATGAGTCGAACTTTTTGTTTCTAAATATGCCTGAAATGATGTTTGATGCGTCATATTTTGTTGCTATGCCATTGCTTGCTCTGACCCATTTCCGAGGTTTGTTTGTGTTTTCATTTTTGCTGCCTTTTCTTTTGCTTCCACTGAATTTTGCACTGAGTTCTTACTGGCAGTTTTTAGCTACAGTTATACCAAACACTCTTGATTTATGAAAGACCATTGAGAGAAACAGGCCATACCTGGCAATTAAACATAGATCACTGATTGTGTATGCCTAGGGATTTTTGTGAATCTCTCAAATGTAGTACCTTTATAAAAACATTACCTATAATTTGGAAAATTCTATTTTGTAAAGCAACCTCCAAGTAAAGGAGTTTCTCTTTTCTTGATAGACAGACTGGTAAGACTGTACTAGCTTTTCTCCCAGATTTTAAGAAAATGGTAATTCACACACATAGCACCCACGCCAAACTCTAAGTTTCATAGCTCGTGGACACTTTGGGAGCCTGTCTCTTTTTTCCAATGAAGGTTGTGCCTCTTTTTAGTTCTGTCTCTGTGACCATATGGTTAGCATTGCCACTTAGGGGCCCATTGCCTCCTATTGCCTATGGGGTTAGCACCCTATTAGAATCTTTAACTTCCTGAGGTTACTGCTACTCCCAATATTGGTAACTCCAGGGGTGAAGTAGCAGAGTAATTGGATGATTTTCCAGAATATTTATAATGAGGCCCCTATGGTGTGGACCATTTATCTCAATGTCTTATATGCTTATTCCATTTGCAAATGTAAGAGGATCCATGTGAAAAAAGATGTTTCCATTGGAAGCTGGTGTAAATTCTTGTCTTATGTAGAAATGTTTCTACATCTCTTTGCAAAGTTCTGCTGCCATAGTTGGGCCATTGTTTATTATTGAGCACTGCCCTGGTCTGCATTTCTGTATTAGTACTGATTGGTTTAACATCTTGGCTTTGGTATTTTCTTCTCAATTGAGGGTTTTGTTGTTAAGCTTCAGACGCTACAGAACACCAGAGACATTCACGGTCTACAGTCAGTTTTGTTGTTTCTCCTGGTGCCGTCTCCTCTGTTCATTTTATCAATTAACTTAGAGTTCTTCTGATAATAAATTATTCTTGAAATGTTGTGTTAAAATAGTTATATTTGTTCTGGTCTACCTTTAACAATGAAGAGCCCTTCTGCTTTAAGTCATTAAGCTGGCCTGCCCTTTATTCTAATCAGTCTACTTAGGAAACAGTATAATGCCAATCCCTGGATGTACCAAATGACTGCAGATCTCCCTGAAGGTCACATTATCTTTTTGCTTTTGGGATACATTTGGGGGCAGGATTCTTCCTTTGCCACTCTGTCCTGGAGCCCCAGATACCTAAGTTTGTATGTGCTCTGTTGGCTGGTCTGGATCTGATTCCTTTTTAGGTCTCGCCTAGACAGTGCATGCACTGTCTCTTCGAGACATGCTTCATCTACTAAGTGAGCCTACAGCCCGTCCATCGCTTTTCATTGGTTTTATCGCCTGTCCTTCCGAAAAGCTTCTTTCTATGTGGGTAAAGTGTCTTTTTGTCCGTCCTTTGGGGGTTTACTCCCTCCTATGGAGCAGGGGCCTACTGCTTGTATCCTTTCATTTTACTGTATGTCTGTTTGTTTCTGTGCAGTACTTTTTTCATTGGTTTCTGAAAGTGTTTCAGTGACGTAACATTTTCTTCCTCTGTTGTGTTTCATAACGCGAACTCGACCCGTATCAGAGTGCTTTATCAGAGTGCTTTACACGAGCACCAGTTGCATTACAAATGGACACATTCACACGCAAACGTGGCCCGTGTTGGAGTGCTTTATCGGAGTGCTTTTACACAAGTACCAGTTGCATTACAGACACATTCACAAGCACTCAGAGATTAAGTTATTTACCCACAATCACGGGATGTTGAACCTTCCACAGAAACTCAAACCTGGTTCCTCAGCTTTAAAATCAGACACTCTAGCCCTTACACCACATCCTTTTCCCTCAAGATATAAGATGCCTGGCACTCCTTTGGAACGCACAATTAAAATGAATTCCCAATATGAATTCTAAAGCAGTGCCGGCCATTGTTTTTAGGACCCATCACGGAATACACAAAGGTTCTGCCCCAGTGGGGCCATTTTAAGATCAGGCATAACGTCACACCCTAGTACTTATTAGGTCATGGAGTCTGCCTGAAAATTAAAGGTTTACCCTGACCCAAGAATGGTTGTTTATTGTAATCACTTTTAGGGATTGTGGTGGGGAACATTGCACAAACAGCTTTCATGCCAGAGAACTGTTGCATTTCTTTTTATTTTATTCAAATTTATTTGAAACCGAGTATAAGGTAAGATGTACCGCAAGGGGTGGTTGCTAGCAGGCTCACCTGGGAGAGGTAGGTGGGCTGGGCTCACGGTGCAAGTTTTAATGGAAGGCTGAGCTTAAGGAGTGGCCCATACCCCCCCAGAGTCCGTGCTGCACCCCACCTTTCGTGTCCTGCTGGTGGCAACCATTACTCTTGATTGTTTTGGAGTGGGTGTGAGCTTATTAGTAGGTTGGGGTATCCCCAAACTGTTCCTGCATCAGTAGCCAGGACCCTGTTTGCTGACAGCATCCGCTTGTATTTGGAAACCGAAGCTGCACACTCTCCAATTTTAAGGGTAGTTGGAGGAAAACTTGTCAGCTTCTATACACTTTTGTCCTGCAGGAGTTTATCAGCTGTGTGTCTATGGGGAAGGAGAGAAATGCAGTATCCATGCTGTAGCACCCTGCACAGTGCATATATTTGGACGCCATGCTCTTCTTCGTCGCACACCTCATGCCTAACTCTAATCAGTCATTCTGTTCCAATCGCTCCAGTATAGGACCCAATACACATAGTTTTCACCCACTTTCTAATCTGTTACTGTGGCTTCTCTGGAGATAAAGCGTTCTGTACCTGAGGTGTGGCAAGCTGCATGCTAAGCAGCAGAATAGAACAGCAGCCATGATTAAAATGTGGTCACGCTGACTATTTTACAGTTATGGAAATAAGCCTGTTCTTGCGGGGCATATAAGGACATAGTAATTATGAAACTGAAAGTCTGAATTTAGCCGTTTTTCCTAAATACATCTAATATCAGCTTTTCGGCTGTTTAACAAATCCAATTCTGTAATATCACAAGACCCTCCTGCCATATTCCAGGAGATAACTCCTAAACCATTGCTAACTATATTGGGAAGACCTATTACCCACAGGGCAATTGTTGTTAAGTGCACCTGCTAGCCAACTCCAATGTCTAACGTCATCATTGGGCGACAAGCCAGCTTTTTTGTCTTCATTTATAAAATTATTACATTAATGCTTCAGCTGGCTAACATCGACTGAAAACATTTGAAAAGCCAATAGGTCTAATTGGGCAAACAAAGCATCCAACATACAGCACTTAATCAGCAAAACATTAAAATGTATTTTATTAACACAGACAGAAAAAAATCTACACTTACTATCCACACAACTACTGTAGAATAGAGAAAACAAAAATAGAACCTCGCATAAATGCAAGACCTATTGCCTTTGCCAATGCTTGTTTTGTGTGGCACCTCCACATGGGAAACAGTGGATTGTTTGTTCTGAAAAGCAGACTTCTCATTTCAGAAGTGTGATGTGTAACAACATGGTGATCATTCTTTCTTTATCCAGTATTACAAAGCATTCTATGGGGTGTAGGATTCTGCTGCATTTATCTTCTTCCACTCGGGTAGCCACATGATGACTGTGTCCTTTTCAATGGTATGTATATCTACGTATGACATTGCTTCTACATAATATCATTTTTTATTATCTTTTTTAAAGACTGGCTAAAGGTTTAGAAAATCCACTGGATTGAGGATTGTGACTAGTAAGAAGGGCAACATGGTAATTTGCAATTTCCTAATGCTGGTCTTCATTGTAGTTTGAGTCCAAATCTTCCTCTTCACACTCCTTATGGTTACTTTTCACACTCATTTCAGTAGTTTATGTCTTTACCATTGCTAACCGTGTCACATTGACAGGTTTGTGAACAGGTGGGGGGGGGGTCACGATGTGCTACAGGTTACAGCACTTGTAATTGTTATAGCACAAAAAAGAGAGGTATCCTACACCATGAAGCTCTTACACTGCGCCTGGAAGGAAACTTTGTTGAGGATGCTCATATGGCTGAGAAACAGAACTCTCCTAGGCTGACTCTCATGGTCGGGTTGGCTGTGGTACAGGATATGTTTAAGAGTCAGCTTACGAATCCTGTGATAGTGTGATCTACAGAGCAAACATCTAGTGGCCTGTGTTCCATCTCTGCACAGGTGATAGATCATACACTCCATGAGGGTTTGATGACACATCTAGCACTGCTGACTCCCGTAGCAGGTCAGGTGGTGAATACTGTCGGATGAAGAGTAGGCAAGTCCTCATATTGGTGAGGAATACATACTCACCTCATCCACCAGAAAGATCCCAGTTCCTCACATTCAGCCATAACCCTAGCGGATAGCCATGACTAAAAGACACCAAAGATGCCCCAGAAAGAGATGAGGAGCTACCTTTTAGAGGGAGCGTGGTCAGGGAATCCAATGCACAAACACCTCCTATCAGAAAGCCAGGACAAGATTTAGAGTGTATCCCTAATTTGTCTGGGGTGCATCCCTTATTTTTCCATCCCTGAAAAAACAGTATCTTTCGGGCAGTTCAGGTGGGCTGGCAATGAATATAGATATGGATGGAACCTTCCCTTTCTTCGCATGGAGGATGGAGCTCCAACCCTAGTCACTACCAGTACCAAACACTGATAGAATTGAAGCCTACAGAGAGATTCCAACACTGGAGTGAAAAAAGTAGACAACCGGGTCTAAGCCAACAATAATTGTGTTTCATGATTTTTTTATAAATCCCAATATACACTGGGCTATGCTGTAATGTGCCAGATGGATATACAGAATTGGGAATAAATCATATTTATTTTACCAGCATTGTGTTGTTCTCTCATTGCCTGAGACTATCATAAGTGTTGCCAGAAGAAGTATCATCCACAATCTATTTGTCATTAATGGATTACCTTCTCCAGAAGTTGGCAGAAGGGCTGCAACAACTCCAACATGCATTACGGGTCCAACAATAACAGGGTCAACCTGACCACCAGTCCTTCAAACAAGCTATACAATTTCAAAGGGCAAGTCAATTAGCCGTTCATGGAAGGAGCGAAACTGGTTGATTGGAAAGGAGGCACTAGTCTAGCTGATGGATGTCACTGCTGCTGCCCTTGTCCCTGAAAACATTCCATCTTCTGTGATAATATATTGCTGAACGTGATTCCATATACTTTTTCATATCATTTGAGACTGGCCTCCGATGCCTCATGGCATTAAGATCTACTTAGCCATATTATCACCCATCTCATTAATGGTACATCTAAAAGGTTTCTCAGGCATTGGAGCATGATGGAAAAACAGAGTATGAAGAGATTAAGAAAGTGGGATTTCAAGACTAGGATTTGAATTGACAATTGCCTGAAGTTTTGTAATATCCGATTGAAACCAAATATGACACCACAACAGCTGAGTGTTGGGCCACAAGCCCAGGACCATCAAACCCGGTGCCATGGGCGAGTGGCACCCATAGATTGCAGCTGAAGGAGCAGTGCCTGGGGTCATGCCGCAGCCCGCTGATGTTTGGGCAGCTGGACAGGAAAGTGGCGTAGGGCGGACCCCGGGCCTGCTGCGTGGAGACAGAACTGTAGCCAGTGTGGGTACAGGTGATGACTATCTCCTCTGAGATAGTGGGCCGCCCAATGCTGTGAACACCTGTGCTCTCCCTGCTGGGCTCATGGTTCGGACAAAAGCCAATAGATTGGAATGCAGATTTGTGGATCTGGCACTAGTATTGTTTAAGCGGTGGTTGGCCATGGCATGGAAGATGTCATCACCCCCAGCATTTGGCCTATGGACTAGGGATTTATTGAAATGGGCTAAGGTAGAGGCTGATACGTTAACGTTACTTAGACTGCACCAATGGGTCTAATGTGGGTTGTGTAAGTGGAAAACCTGGTGGCTAAGGATGATGTCAGGCCCCCTTGAACAACAGGACAGAGATTAGGTGTCTTGGCTGTAATGCATTCTGCTGCTGCTCGGGGTGGAAAGGATGCTGAGAAGCTGCTGGCAACGGGGAGACGAGACTTTACTGCTGTCACATGGGACAAGTCTATTTGAGCTACAATTTTGCATGATTGCGCTGTTGTGTTACTGTTTAAAATGCAATAAAATTATTTTAATAAAAAGCAGAAAGATAGCAGCAGATTCAGAATGAAACTTATCAGAGTGTTCGACTGAAGCTCTTCGTCAGGCTGTGCAAAAGTTGGTTTGGCAGCACCCAAATCCTACCCAGGTAAACATGGTGGATTTAGCTCCAGCCTACAATTGGGTGTATGTGGTCAAATCTGCTGGGATTCCATCTACCCCAGGAGCCGTACTGTCAACACCCATCGGAATAGGTGGCAAAAAAGCCATCAAAGAGGTCCGAGACAAAGGTAGGCAATAACATTGCAGCAGAAGGTATGTTGGGAAAAAGAATGATAGCTCATAGGTCCTAAGTGTTTTGAGTATGCATATTGTGGTTATCTGATGACAAATTTTTATAAACAAACTTTTTATAATCATTTTCAGCATACTCAAGGAACGATACATACAGTGCTTTATTGGGTAATAGATTGCAACTTATGCAAGGTTTATCCCATCCACCTTCACTTCCTCTGTAGGCTTGCTGACAGTATATTCCAATTTGACATTTATAAATGTAACAGCCTCCATATTATTTTTCACTAAGGCCCATTTCCCCCTTCATTGTGTCCTAATCTTCTGATACTTATTCAGTCAGCCTCTTATTTTGAAAACATATTCCTCTGCAAATTCAGAACATTCCATTCCCTTCTGCCATTCTCTTAGTGTGGTAGGAGAGGGGGGTTCAAGACTCCTCCACTTCCTCGCTATGTCCTGCTTAGCTATGAAGAGTCCAATCCATATTACAGTATGAGAGCCAACCCTGCTCTCCCAATCATCCATCCAGCCCAGCAATGCTACTTTTGGCTCTGGGGACACAACATAGCCCACCACTCTCTCCAGAGCTTGATGTATTGGGTTCCAGTATTGAGAGATCACTGGACAACTCCAAGTGGCGTGTAGGAATGTACCTTGTGCGATGCTACAACATAAACAGTTGGGCGACAGAGCTCTGCCGTTTGTCCACATTTTTTTATATTGCTCTTTGCCCACATATCTCCCAGCTCTGGGATGCTAATAAGATTCCAATAACCAAACCCTTGCCATTTCGTCACATGACTAAGCAGCAGTTCATGCCACATGGGAGTTTCACCAATTTATTTCCCCTGACATTTAATATCTCCAAGCCATTTTCCAGCATAATAGCAGGGCTTTTGCGACTAGTGGCTCAAGAAGATCCTACTCGCACTACACCGATGTGTCATCTCTGTCACAGAACAGACAGTAATTCAGTGGAATTAATTGGGAGACCCCATAAATCATTCAGATGGTGAATATCCCTAAACCACCATCAAACAGGGCCTGTGTCCATGGGACACCCTTTTCACCCTCCAGAGGGATGCCTTCAGGAGATGCACTGACAGTGCACCACATTTTTGCGAGTGTGCCTCCAAAGGGCCTGTTTGCATCTGCACCCTATCTATAATATGGTGCAGATGGAGAGGCAAGAAGATTTCCTTATTGCATGGGCCACGTCCATGTCGCTTCGTATACGCCAGCACCATCAGTATTAAAGAAGGGGCAGCAGAAGCACCTGAAACCCCTTCTGTGATACCATTGTGTCCCAGGGTCACACAAGGTGGGCGCATAGCCTTTTGCTCCCCTGGGGATCAATGTATAAGACAGCCCCTGGTGTCTTTGATGGCCCGTAGCATCGTGTCAGTAAAGGAGGTTAGATTTTCTTCATGCCTTTTTAAAATGGCCGTTGCACCCTCTTGGCAGTACTTAGTGTATCTCTCCATCTTGGCCTGCAACTGGTGGCCACCCCTGTCTTTCTACATAATTGCCTTTTGTTGTGTCTTAGCTAGGCCAAGCAGCTAGCCTCTCAATAGTGCCATAGGTTAGTTTGTAGGCCCCTCCTTTTTCAGAGCATTACACTCCCCGCCAAGCCTGTCGTCATAAATCCCTAAGGGTTTCTCATTTGACTGCTAATTGTTCCAACAGAAGGAAAGGCGAACCCTTGTTGATCTGAGAAATTGGGGTTAGCTATTGTGAACTAGAATGCAATGGATATGCATATGCTTGCAATGTAAGCATTGATTGAGTCCCAAGAAGGGGGGTAGTTGACAGTGGATGTCTCCATTCCTATGTACTGTTGGGCAGGAAGATTGAGAAGTTAACATCACTTGTGTACATGGGGATGTAAAAAGTTATCTTCTTCACACTACACTCTGCAAGTTAAAGACATACTTTAGGATGATTCTCATCTTTTCCAACCAGTGGTGTTAAGAATTTATACCCCCTTCATTCAGCATTCATTTCTCCTATTAGAAACGACATGTGGTTAGCTTAAAGAGGCCAAATTATCAGCAAAAAATGCCCTAAAGAGAAGAGCAAAAACGAAACACTCAACTAACAAAGAGGGATAAAGTGGTTAGACCAGAAGACCATATTCTAGGTGGTCCCAAAAAAATTATCCTGTACTAAACAGCACATTATTAATAGCTAGGTGAGAAAACATCAATTTCAAAGATCCCGCTGTACTTACAGCCAGAAAGAAAGAGGACTAATGTATCATCTAGTTCCACAAACACAGCAGAAACATCTGTTAGTACCTTAATAAACTAAGTCAGCTGTACTATAGCAATTCTATAGCCATTTAACTGGATGTCACCACATCATTACGAAAGATTCGATTTGCCAGGTATATATTCAGAAGCTGCCTAATACAGTGCGCTATATGCTAATTGAAAAAAATCCAAAAGGCAGCCCAACATCCTGTACCCATTCTGAAAACAGCATTCCAACAAAAAAGGATGGATATTATTGGCCCCTGGAAGATTTCCAGATCTGTATTTTCTTTTTTTGTGGATTACACTGCATGACGCCTGGAGGTGTTTCCCAGCACAGAGGTTTCAGCCGTGCATAAGGCAGTAATACTTATGCCATTCTCCTCCTCCAAAACTACTAAAATAAATTCTGATTGATCAGGATCAGATCCCAATTGTTACACAAAATGTGTTAAATGCTTCAAAAAAGCAAATTTGCAGTTATGTATCATTCCAAGACCAAGGTTGTTGGAACAAACTGTTAAACAAATGCACAGTAACCTGTTCAAAAGGAAGAGAATGGATAAAGTACTTACTGTAATTCTTTTTACACTTTATAATGCACCACAATCCTTGACAGATGTTAGTCAATTTCAGGTAGTGTTTGGCCAACAACCCCTTAAACTCATGGGCATAGCACTCAATGAATGAAAAGGGAAAGAAGAAAAGTTGCAGCTCATAATTTAGAAAATGCACAAGAAAGACAAGAACAATAATACAACTAATGAACATCTCTCTGTACCATTCAACCTGAGTATAAAGTACTAGTTCTACTTCCAATTTCAGACAATAAACTCCTGGCCCAACTACATGGGCTCTACTAGGTTGCTGGCATTATGGGAATTGTTTGTGCGTTTGTTGAACTTATGGGGACCTGTGCAGAACTATCTAGTGGCCATTTTGTTTCCACCTTGCTCTGCCAATCATGACAAGTTCTTATTCAAGCCCTGGGTCATGGTACACACTCATAGAGATCTCCACAGAAACGCAGGAAGCAAAGAAGATCTAAGCTGGATTTTGTAAACTATGGGCCACATTTAGGAGGCCCTACCAGCACTTTTGCACCACTGGAACTTCACTTTTTTGACGTTCTGGTGGCGCAATGTACCACTGACATATTTATAAGGCCAGGTAAAGCCACGTTACGTGGCTTTCATAGCCTGATAAATAAGGCTCCCTGTTTTCTGTTTTTACTAATTTCTTTTTTTTTTATTTTTTTTTTATTGAGCAGAGCAGGGATAAAAATAAATAAATAAATAAATAAACAAAAAACAAATACAATCAAAAGAAGTCACTCTTCATATATGTCACATTCATATTCCAAATAAAACATAATTGAAAACTTTTTCTATACTATTAGATATGAAAACAGCTGATAAAACCACAACAACTTCAGGCCATATCAAAATAATCAAAAAACTGCCAGGTCTTCTTAAATTTACTCAATGCTCCCACCTTCATCGCATAAGCTTCTTCAAACGCCCTAGTACGCTTCATTTTATTGAACCATTTCATAAATGAGGGTATCTCAGGTGATCTCCAATTTTGCAAAATTAACGATCGTGCCATCAGTGAACAAATCATAACAAAAGCCTCTTCATATTTAGTCAAACCAGAGATAGTTCTAGAAATTCCAAATAAGGCTATCTTTTCTTGAGGATCTATCGATTTATGGATGGCCTGACTTATGGCTCGAAAAATATTTCGCCAAAATTCATTAAGCTCCGGACAGGTATAGAAAATATGAAGCCAGTTCCCTTCCTCTCCAGCTCGACAACGAAAGCATCTACTTTCTACGTCCGGAAATTGTTTACTCAGGGCCGCAGGGGTAAAATATGCTAGCCATCTACTTAGAAAAGCCATCCGTTTAAAATTAGCCGCTCTCAAAACCTTATGGCCTACCTGAGCTTGAAGTTGCCATTCTTGACTTGAGAGAGCGCACCCCGTTTCCCGCTGAACCTTGACCAAAAAATTATTCAAGATAGGGAGCTCACTATCCTTCCGTAGAAAAGAATACCATTTTCCTATGCCTTTCACTTTAATTTCATATAAAAGGGAAGACAGATATATCGTCGCGGAAGGAGGGGGGAAATTGGCCGTTTGGAGAAAATGAGCAATCTGAGAGTAATCAAGAAAGTTAAGCAGACTTTGATCTGGAAATTTGTTTTGAATCTCCTGCCACGAGATAATCCTATTATTCATGAAAATATGTCGCAATTCCACTAAGCCCATTTCATTCCATTTCAGAATACGTCCTGGATGTAGAGATAATCCTAAAGCCTTGCATTCTTGAAGCTTTAAGTAAAGCCATCCTGGGAAACTATTTTGTTTAAATAAAGATAATAATCTAAAAGAAAAATCCCGTAATGTTTTATACCTAGTTTTTTTTGGCAATTTGATGATTTTCAAAAAAATAGGAAGTTGTACACCTGCCTCCTGAAGCATTTTGTTTAAAAAAAAATGATCTTCTGAGTTATTAGTGTCTAAAAAACAAGCTATTTTATCGAGCATGACTGCCTCATAATAAGTTCGCATTTTTGGAAGGGCGAGCCCCCCATTTTCTACCTCAAGTTGTAGAACCTCAAGTTTAACCCTGGATGCCTTCTTGGCCCATATAAAGTTCCTGAATAAAGAATCGATTTCTTTAAAATAACTCGCATTAATTTTTAAAGGTACATTACTGAAAAGGAACAAAAAAAGCGGGAGAATCATCATTTTAATCTGGGACACCCGACCGATTATAGATAAAGGAAGTACAGACCATTTATCTAGAAGAGTTTTTATTTTAGTCAATGTGGCCCTATAATTCAGAGAGAATAATTGATCTATTGATTTAGAAATAAAAATACCTAGATAACGTACCGGGGCTAACTTAGCAGCTTGGATTTGTAAAGTGGGTGGTAAGAAGGAGTTGTCATTTAGATTTAATATAATGATCTCCGTTTTATTTTGATTAATTTTATATCCCCCTATAGATTCAAAATTAGTGAATTCCGCCAACAGATGATCTAAATTAGATTTATCCGGGTGTAAATAAAGAATAACATCGTCGGCAAATAATTTCAGTTTCTCCATACCACTTATTGGAGGTCTTATTTCGGAATTTTCTCTAATTCTTATTGTCAGAGGCTCTATAAAAAACGTAAACAACAAAGGGGAAAGGGGACAACCCCGTCTGGTCCCACGTTTAATAGATACTGATCCAAGCTGCTCGGCATTCAAAACTACTCTAGCTTCGGCTCCCGAATAAATATTTCTTAACATATGTATTATTGGTAATGGGAATCCAAATTTATTTAGCCCGATAAATAATGCCTCCCAATTTACCAAATCGAAAGCCTTTTCGGCATCTAGCATCATAAACATTGATGGAATTTTATTACAAGTACAATAGTCAAGAGCTTGAATCAAATAATTGGTATTAGATGACATAAAACAACCGGCTATAAAACCTGATTGATTACTGTGTATTATTTCCTGGGCGGCAGGTGTAAAACGCTGAGCCCAGATTTTCATGAATAGTTTATAATCGACATTAAGCAAACTAATCGGGCGATAAGAGTTTACATCCTTTGGGTTTTTACCTTTTTTAACAAAGCTGACAATCAACGATTCTTTAACCCCTTGAGTGCCCCGCCCTTTCCACGCCCTGTGCTGGGCTTTTCATTAGCGGGCGGGGCTCATGACGAGATAGTCTCGTCATGGGCACAGCGCAACCGCGGCCCATGACGAGACCATCTCGTCATGGGCACTCAAGGGGTTAAAACTCATGGGAATATCTGAGCCATTTTTGATAACATTAAAGAGCTTAGTCAAAAATGGAGTCAGCTCCTGGGAGAAGGTTTTATATAATTCTGCGGGAAAACCATCCGCTCCGGACGCCTTAGCCCCTGAAATGGATTTTATCGTTTGTGAAACCTCTAACTCAGTAATCTGTTGACTAATTAACTCACATCGATGTTCTGACAAGTGAGGGAATGAAACCGCGTCAAAATATTCAGCTATTCTTTCCTGTGATATGTGATATTGTGTGGTATATAAATTAGAATAATGGTCCATAAAAATCTGGGCTATTTGTTCTTTTTCGTGCGTTATACTCTCAGTTCGGGGGTCGGTAATCTCATTTACCGATGCGGCTTCCTGCTTAAATTTAGTTGTCCCTGCCAGTAATTTGCCTACCTTCTGGCTTTCTTCATACACCCTCTGCTGGAAGTTTTTTGCATGACTAATCTCTTCTAGTATAAAAAATTCTCGCAATGATTGTTTAGCCTTATCCAGGAGAAATCGGGAGTTAGGATTAGCAAAGCCTTGTAAATTATTTAGAGGATGTGAGGCTATTTCAACATCACGCTGAAGTTTAGCAATATTATCTCGCTGTATTTTATTCTGAGCTGATGAATAAGCTATTAATTGACCATGTAGTGTCGCTTTAAATGCGCCCCAGACCGCAAATATCCCTGCTGAATCCAGATTGTGAGAAAAGAACTCAGATATCCACTGCTTAGTATTTGACACCCAGATAGGGTCTTGCGTTAAGCGCCGATCCATCTGCCACCTGGAGCGAGACTTTAATTGTTCAGATACCTCAACTTCTATTTTAATAAATGAGTGATCTGAAAAAGAATTGGCCCCTATCTCCGAACCCAAACACTTTAGTGACTGGGATAATAGAAAGAAATCAATACGCGAGGCCGTAAAGATTTGTCGCGAAAAACAAGTATATTGATGGACGGAGCGGTGTAAATGCCGCCAGGGATCATATAAGTGATGCTCCGATCTGAGGGCGTCCAGAGTTTTCTTAGTACGTGGTTTCAACTCTTTTTTATTTACATTAGAAGTATCATTTTTAATGTCTTGAATAAAGTTGAAGTCTCCTCCCATGATTATTTTTCCTGGGACCCCCCTTATTAGATTTGCAATAGTGATCAAATGAAGGGTCTTGTCAACCACAGGGCCATAATAGTTTATGAAATTAAGTATTGCACCGTCCAATTTAGCGACTACCCAAATCCATCTCCCTTGCGGATCTCTCTCTATTTGAGAAAACTCCCATGAAAGGTTCCTAGAGAAATAAATGGCGACCCCTCTTTGCGCTAAACCAGAAGAGGCAAAAAATGCATGAGAAAAAAAACCAGGGAGAAATAATTTAGGAAAATTGGTTTTTAGATGAGTTTCTTGCATAAATAAAACATGGGGGGAGAAGGAGGCAAGCCATCTAATTAATCCACCATATTTCTGCTTATTTAAGATGCCATTTACGTTAACAGACATTATTATACATTTCTTGTCTGTATTTACTTTTAAATGTGGATAAAAACGGAAATTGGGTATTGGAGGAGCCAAGATGGCGACCGGGACGGCAGCGTAGACTCCCGGCTCCGTGAACCTCCGCATCCCGCACGGATATCCTGCACGAGATCCTCAACCTGTGCTACGCGGTCGTGTTTCTGAGGGAGAGTGGCACCCGACTGTGTGACTCCGAGGTTTCTGGCTGCGGTATCGCCGGAGAAACGAGCATTTGAACTTTGCGGCCTGTGCGGCCCTGGAGCCGGGACCTCGAGTGGACGCCGTGGCCGGGTGGCAGTTCAACAACAGCGGCCTGTTGTGACTGGGCGGAGGCGGTCCACCGGAGCGGTGCCAAACTCGGCCTACATTTCGTCGTGGTCGTTTCTACTGTCAAGTGTAGCGGTCCGAGTGCATGCCCGTGGGTGCAATTCTCAGATCCTCCGGTGGCTGCCCCTGCCTTTGATGGTGAGCTGCCCGGCTGCCGCCCGTATCCTGCCCTGATCATTGCGGGCCGCCCCCGGCTTTTCACGGGAGCGGGTCCGTAGTGGGGACGACTGTTGCCCGTGACCACGCAACGGATAACTTTTCGCCTGCCCCCGGAACCCGATCACCAGCGACGTGGCCATCGAGACGCTTGTCCCAGGGTCCCGGCCCCGGTGAGGGTCGGGCATACTTGGCGCCCATCTTGTTGCGATGAAGCCTACCATCCTGTCCGCTGGGTCGCAGCGGGCTTGTGAGAGTGCGACTTTTGGGAGTGTGGCGGCGCGATCGCAGAGAGCTGTGCTGGGGTACGGCGACCTCCTCGAGGCCCTTGGTGCTCTTCACTTCTCCTTGATTCATGGTGTCGGGGTCTTGGGGAGTAAGCTCGACGGTGTGGCGTCGGCGTTGGGGCAATGGCGGCCCGCCTGTCCGCACGTACATAGGGACTGCCCACACTGCGCACAGGAGGACACTTTGGCGGCCACCCCTGAGGTTAGTGCACGGCTGGACACTCAGGCCAGTATGCTACAGTGTGTTCGTCCAGCTGAGGGCCCGATCTGTCCCGGAGGCATTGGACCTGAGTGGGGTGTGGTAGCCTCGTCCCGTACGTGCCCTCCTGCGACCCAGGGACAACTCCAGCAACTATTGTCTGCTTTGGCTGCTTCTGCCTTCCTGGACCTTGAGTGCAGTGCATATCCTGGGGCAGCACTGGGAAGCCTGTTTCTCCACGCTGCGGACTGTGTTGATGCTCAGAGACTTCCACCCCACCTGTGTGCGTCGCTTCTCGGACGTTTTTGGACAATCCTCTACCTTGGAACGTCGGATATGGTGCTGGGTCGAGGGGTAGGCATGGGCAGAATTCCAAAGAGTGGTCAGGGATAAGGCGGATCCTTCAGGGGTGGTCATCTAGTGGACGGGCGGGCTCAGGGGTTGCGTGCTCTCCTGGCATAGCTAACAGCATAATAGGTGCATAGTCCTCCCCATCTTTCTTGAGAAGATCGCTTTTGTGCTGTTTATTGTTCACTTTGGGGGAAACTTACCGTGCGGGAGGGAGAAGCCGGGGGTATGTTTTGAAGGCCCTCCTCCAGTTTATTAATACTTTCTCCACCCCCCCGTCTGGTGGGGTTCTTTTCCTACTTCTTTTTCCCTCTTCTCCTATATTTCGGGTCTGGTTCCAGGGCGACAGGCACACTGCTGGGGGGGGGGCCGTACTCATCTGCAGAGGTGCAGGGTGGGGGGTTGGGGGAGGGGGTTCTTTCGTCTTTTATCTCTTTTTCCATGGCCTCCTTTTTCTTCTCTGATTCTTTTTGTTTTTCTTTTTCTGGGATCAGTGTGATACACCTCCTTTGCTATGACTCGTTGCCGCTCCATGTGTACCACAATTTCCGGGGTGCTCTCCGGGAGTTCTGGCGGGGGACTGCAGGCGCTACTGCTTATGATACTCTTCCTCATCCTGATGTTCTTGTGTTTGCGCCATTGACCTAATAGATTGCTGTAAATCGTTTACGTCTATTACTCTGCATACCTGTAATTGCTGTTTGAAAATAGTCTGGCACCTGATCCTTCTGCCTTGTTTCATTATAAAACGAAAACCTTTTTCTCCTGGTGCCCTACCTACGCTGTTCACAGTATTAGCATCACGATTCTGCTCCCCGATGTGCTGCCTGTGTTTATACTTGCCTGTTTTTGCTCTGATTGCTTAGCGGCCGGCCCCGGGGGGTTGTAGGCCCATACTTGTTCTCTATTGAACTGTCAATAAAGGTTTTCAAAAAAAAAAAAATAATAATAAAAAAAAGGAAATTGGGTGCTTTTTGAGTGATTCTAAATACACTTTGCCATGACTGTCAGGCCAATAACTGTGTGGATTGATAGGTAATGGGATTAAAAAAGAAAGGAATTTTAGATAAGAGGCTTAAACAGCAGTAGATATGCACAAGGCTGATACTGAAATGCGCATATTTTCATATAAGTGCATTGATTTATCTTCTGCGAGTGTTCATATCACTGAAACCTGGCAGGCATTCAAGCATGACTGCATATTTATTGGTTAAATAAATGTGGAAATGTACCAGTTTTGGCTTTACTTTTTTCACAAAACCCATAATAAATATGGATACAGATGAAGTTGACAAAAAATAAATATGGATAAATAAAGACGGAAATGTCAAAAAAATAAATACCATAAAAACGGGAGCCCTACTTATAAATATGTGCCCCTTTCTCGCAGAAAACTGCATGAAAGGGGTGTTCCATGGGTGTTGCTGGGGGCGTTCCCATCAACATCCATGGCATTTTTACACTGCCCCAGATTCACGGGAAATCGTACGTCTGAAGCAGAACCAAAAACGTACACCTCCCAAGGGGAGGCGTAAGGGAGGCACAACGAGGAGAAATATCCTCATTTCTCCTCGGTTTTTCCTCTTTCTATGTGTGCTGCATTCTGCATAGCGCCAAGGGGTTGTACCATGGGTGGAGCAAGGGCGTTCTAATGCAATCATCCAAGGTTTTTCACGCTAAACCCAATTTACTGAACACAGTAAACAGGGTTGAGCGTGAGAAAACTGCGCCCTTACAAAGTTGGCACAAAGGATGGGAAATGCTTTCATTTCTCCTTTGTTTTCCAACTTTGCATGTGGGCTGCACTGTACAGCACACATACCAAGTGGGAAAAGGCTTCAAGTTAGTCTAAACATAGTATTTTGTACTGGAGGGGTACCCTTCAGTACAAAACCTATGCTAGACTCACGGAGACACCCTTGCACCATGGCGCAAAGGCGTCTCCGTGGCGCACGCCAGCTGATTTCAACGCCAGCGCAAGGGAGAGGGGAGGAGAGTGACTTATTTTAGTAAATTGGGCGCTCTCCTCTTGTCTCCTTTTCACACAGCGCAGCGCAGCATTTGCGGCTGCTGTGCGCTACGTGAAAACATGGTAAATCTCCCCCTTGTGTCACTTCAATTACAGTTCATTTGTGAACAGAGATTATGTTGCAATTTTCTTTTGTAAACAGACTTTTATTAAGTTTTCATAACGTTGACATTACACAGCTCACGTCGCAGCACTGTATAGTATTGCAATCATACCAATCTGTCAGCCATCCAACCCACAGCTTCCCCCACAAACAATCATTAAGTTGCCAAATTGTGTTTTGCCCTAGATGTTTGAATGATATTGCAAGGGATCGTAACAGTTCCGTGCCTTTTGTGCCTTCCTTACTTCAGAAGATAACTGAGGGAGGTTGCCCTCTGACAAAAACTGCATTCCCTGAACTTAGACGTGGAGGAGGGAACTCGGTGTACAGCAGAGTGTTATAAATACTTAAAATCTTAACTTGTGAAAGCACCCGGGAACCGTCATCAGCTCGCAGTTCCATCACCTCATTCCTAGTGGCATCTCTGCCTAACAGCTCTGCAAGTTTCCTGCCTAGTAGCCCCCAAGTGTTAAATAGTTATATACAAGCAGTGATTCAAACAACATAGCCGCCTGTCAAAATGGCGTGCCTGGCCCTCTCTATCAGTAGCTCAGAATCAAGAGTGGAATCTCATAGACGCCTGATCTCGAAATCTTGGGTCCCATCATGTGTTTAGACAGTTCCCTGAGTATCATTACCTGTGAGGTCCATCCCTCTTTGTCCCACGGGTCAGACACAGCCCCCTTCAAAGCTACTTCACTTGACACAACCATTTTAAGGTGCCATGTTGAGATGCAAATGAAAGGCCTACCCCAGCACTGTGTCATTAGTAGTGGTTTGTAATCAGATAATATTCTTCCCAGATACTCAATGGTTTGCTAGACACATGTAGGTCATGTCTACGAGAAACTTCTGCGAAGCTGATGTATGGGGAGTAGAAGAAGAATTCCCTTACATATGGGTAGATATCCTCATTCCGCAATAAGAGGGAGATTTACCGTTTTCACGTAGTACACTGTGGCAGCCGCAAATGCTGCGCTGTGTGAAAAGGAGAGAGGAGGAGAGCGCCATATTTACAGAAACATGGCACTCCCCTCCAGTACTTTCCCGCTATTTTCAATGCTAAACAAGTTTAGCACGGGAAAGTAAATCGGGGAAAAAAGACTTTGCGCTGATTTGCGTTATTTTTGTGACACAAAAACGGCGTAAAATCTCAGTAAATCTCCCGCTAAGTGTATCAGCCACAAGACCAAGGTGATATGTTGCTGACTGTCAGATTTAGGGGCAGAGGTCCCCTTTGAGTTCCCAGTGCAAACTACTCCCCCTTCAGCAACACTGTGGAGAAAATCTAGAGGCAATATATTTGGAGCATAAATGCAGGCAATATTCTTCCAATATTAATGTTTATAATTTGCTTGCTCCTCCTGAGAAAGGCAAAACAAATGTATATAACTGAAGCTTAGTAGATTTGAGATGTTTCTCATGTAAGTACCTTTTTCTCACGATTTCTCTCGATACTCAGTGGAGTAATATCCGCCCAATAAATAGAGTTTTATCTTAGTCTTTAACAAAGTTACGTTTTTATCATTCCAGGACACTGCATTGACACAATGCCTGCTTCTAAATACTCTTTTTATTGTTCATATAAAATATACACAATGTATGTACAATTTGTTCTTAGTTCCAGTTTTCACAATTACCTCTCCCCAATACTCTTTCAACTCATGTACCCATCTCATTCATACTGAAACTTATGCATTCTGGCTTAAGATTTCAAAAATCTTAAAACATCTTTTTATTATTATTATTTTAATTCATAGGGGATGGGGGAGAGAAAGGGAGGACAAAGGGTTCACAGCACAGTATTCACAGAACTATCATTGGCTTTAATATTCACACTTTAGAGTTCAACTAAGAATATAAAGTATAACGTCTGTGCAGCCAACAATGTGAGTGCCCCAAGTGACAAAACAGTATGCTTCTCATAGACTGAGATCTGCAGTGCAAAATGGATGTGTATATCAAGCTAAGAAGAGAGGGTATAACTGGGAGAGGAGGAGGCAGTGAGCATGAGAGGGCGGCCTTTCAATATATCCGTGGTCTTGTGGGGATGGGGAACGCTGGATAGAAGGGTGTCTTAAAACGGAATATAGCAGCATGTCAGAAAAACATGAGGAATGCACAGAAGGGGTATGATCTGGTCCACAGAGGCGTGTAAGGGGAAGGTAGAGAGATACAACAGTGGAACAAGATAGGCCTGGAAGACAGGGGAGGACATACGCATTGTGATCGCAGTTGTAACAAGCCATTCATGGAAAGCTTCATGGTGGTAGATGATCGCTATGCACCTTCCGTTGGAAGTCATTTAATAAGGTATCCCAATGCGGAGAAATGGTCTGTTTCCGTAGACTGCGAGCGTCTTTGCAACGGAGCGCCTCCTCTTCGGCTGCACCCCACTTGCGGAGGGCACCATACCAGGCCTCCACCGGTGGTAGGCTTGTGGAGCGCCAGTGCATTGGAAGGAGGAGGGTCAAACCTGTGACCCGGGTGCACACTTTGTCATTTCCTGTGCCTGAAGATGCCAAGGGCACATGCCTCCCAGGTTTGGAGGTCCGCAAGCTCTGTGACCTCTTGTAGCATTGTGTGTACCGAGTGCTAAAATCGCTGTAATGATGTGCATGACCACAGGATATGTTTGAGATCTGGGATGGGGCAGCGTTGACAGGTAATGTGTGCATCTGGATCAGTTCAGAAACGCAGGGGTGAGATATGCCATGTGCAGAACGTTAAACTGGGTATTCTTGACGTGCATTTCGTGAAACCTGTAAAAATGCTTGTTCCCATTCCTTGTTGTGTATGGCCCTCCCGAAATCCTCCTCCCACTTGATTCTTAGCTCGGTAAGGGGAACATCTAAGAGGGTGCGAATGAATTTGTACAGCAAAGTGGCGAGTTGTCAGGATAGTCTGCAGGACCAAATGTGAGGGAGTTCTGGATCCAAAGGGCCCAAAAGGCCCAGCAAGTGCTACGTAGTTGCCTTTATGTCAGGAACTGACCAATGGGTAGAATGTATTCGGTGACAAGCTGGTCATAGGTGAGGAACTGACAGTCGGAGTAACGGTAGCCGGTTGTGAGTATGGAGTGGGATGTCCAAGATGCCATTTCCGTGGTGGAATAAAAGCCCGGGAAGCAGGGAAGGTCTACAAGAGGAAAGTTTGGCGCATATGCCGATTTGCCACTGGAGAGACAATATATTCTCTGCATGCGGGTGTTTGCCACTGTGACTTGAAGGGACCACAGAGAGAAGGGCAGCACGCCTTGGAGGAGAAGGTTACACATGGTTGTGGTAGGAACGTCACCTCCTGAGTCACAGGTCTCTCCCATGTAGCGTCCAGCCATCCAATGAGAAAGCGGCAAGGCAGTGTAACTGCGCTGTCTGAAAGTATCTTCGTACGATGGTGCACCTAGTCCTCCCAGGCCCACTGGAACTTGTAATTTCCTAAGGGCTGTTTGAACCCCATATGAGTGTAGATAAGAGGGATTCAAGATCCGCAAAGAAAGAACGCGGGGAACCACAGCGAGGTTAGTAAAGTAATAGATCAATCTGGGCAACACAATAATCTTGGCTAATGCTATCTTGCTCACTGGTGCAAGTGGGAGAGATTGCCAAAATGTCATTTGCGAACTGATACCCATTAGGGCCCTACGTAGGTTCCCTTTGTATAGTTCTGCCGGTGAATGGCCGAATCCCCAAGCAGCGAATTGCCACCGAGCACCAGGCAAGAACTGTCTCACCAAGAAAGAAGGTGTGTATTGGTCAGCATGGGCCAAGAGGGTAAATAGAAGATTTGGACCAATTCAGTTGGACAAAGTAACATGAATCATGGTGAGGTCCATCTCCACGCCCCGGAGGTCAAGAAGCAGGTGGTACGCATACATAGAGACAGCATGCGTGTGGTCTTTCAGTGGGAAACATCACATCTGTCCCTCCCCTCTGAGTCGTATGACAAGTGGCTCCATCGCTAATGCGAACAGTAAGGGAGAAACTGGGCAGCCCTGCCGAGTGCCACGACGTACTGGAAAGGAGTCAGAGACAAGGGGGCCTAGTCAAACTCGGGACAGTGGAATCTGATAGAGCAACCAGGTGTAAACAAGCAGGCATCTCCCTATGCCCATACATTTGAGCACCAAAAAGATAGTCCACTGAAAGCGTATTGAACGCTTTTTCCAAATCCAATATAAGACACGTGGCACTAGGAAAAAGACGCTCTGCCTGGTCCTAAATTTGGAAACGTAACGAATATTTTGCGAGGTACGGCGCCCAGGGACAAATCTGTTTTGACCTATGTATACAAGGGATGAGACAACCTGTGAATATCTAGTAGCAATATTTTTCCCCAATATTGTATAATCAACGCCTAGGATGGCAATGGGCCGTTAAGATTCCAACCGTATGGGGTCCCTGTCGAGCTTTGGTATTGAAACCAACAGAGACTCTCGTAGGGAGCTGGCTAATTCATTGCGTTTGAGTGCTGCGTCATACATTGCTACTAGATTGAGTATCCATCCTGGGAAAAATTTGGAGTAATATTCTAAATGAAGACCATTGAGGCTCAGAGCCTTATTATGGGCCAAATCATTGATGGCCTGTGTAACTTCCTTGCCTTGTGATCGGAGTATCTAGGACTACTTTTGTAATTGGGAGTATAATTGGGAGGGGGATGCCCACCAGGAAATCCCGTGAGGCAACTTGAGTGACATTAGGGGATGGTGGATAAAGCGCAGAGTAGTAAGAATGGAATTCCTGTAGAATCTCACTTTTGGTATGCACATAAACTCCAGAGCATGAACAAATCTCTGTGATGGGAGTAGTGGCCGCGTCCTGTTGGACCAGCCTAGCAAGTAGGCTTGCAGCCTTGTCCTCCTTCTTGTGAACCTTGGACGCATGGGCCTCAAAATTAAAGCTCCAATGGCGTAAGAGTAGGGCTGTATAGTTTGTTTTCATTGCTAAATAGGTAGGACCAACGGTTGCATCCTTATCAGCTCTGCTCCCTAGATCGGCAAAGTGGGTTTCAGCAACATTTATCTCCCCTTACAGGGTGCGACGCACCCCAACAATTTCTTGCATACAGGCACACCTGATTACATCTTTAAATGCATCCCACTCTATGGACCTAGTGGATGCAGTGTTGCAGTTCTCAGTGAAATAGTGGCTAATCTGTTTCTCCTGGGACACAAGAAAGACAGGGTCTTCTACGGTTTCACGGGGAGGCGCCAGAATGGTATTAGTGGGCATGGGGGTAACCAATGCAGGTCTAGAATATGGGTGTGATGATCTGAAATTAAGCGTCTTAATAGTCAGAATGTCGCACCAATGAAATGATAGAGCATGAGCAGAGAAAACGGCTAAGGCAGATATAGAGGTTATGTGGAATGGAGTGGAATGAGTAAAGTCTAGTGTGTGGGTGTAGCTTTCTCAATGCATCTGTTAAAGACCAGTGTTGGGCCCAATCACGAAGTTTAGTTGCTTGCATGACATGGGGAAGAGCGTGGTAATGGAAGGTGAGATCTATCCAAGGTGGTGTCCAGAACACAGTTGTAGTCCCCACCAAGGATCCAAGGAGCGTGCGTCACAAGGGCCAGCTTTGCATAAAGTGATTCCCAAAATATACCCTGCTCTTCATTGGGTGCATAAATGCTGCCAATAGTATAGAGCGACCATCTAGACAACCATCAAGCAGGACATAACGGCTTACCTTGTCAACTGTAACTCCAAGATCTCGGAAAGGGACCCCGGGTCTGACCCCTATATTAGTGCTTAATTTGTAAAATATTAAGTGCCACACCCAGTTCCCCGACTCCACCCACTTCTTCCTCTGGCTCCACCTACTTACTCCATCGGTTTCACCCACATCCTCAACTGGCACTGCTGAAAGCCAGATGTACTAGTGTGAAATAATCTATCCTGCAACACTAGGTAGTATACGGTGGTAGGTGGTGTTTTCCCCAGAGCTGAAGGTGGGATAGTGGTGTTGGTGCACCCAGTGGTTAATTTGTGATAGAATAAGTACTGGGGCTCTCGTCAGGAGGTAGTTGCACCAACCCATTACTCCTATTAATGCCGCCTATAACAGAACCAACTAGTAACTATGAAACCCTACAAGCGGGGACACAATGTGGCGTAACAGCCAGCGCTGCAGACTTTGGAGCTGGGGAATCAGGTTCGAGTCTCAGCATAGGCTCACCATTCTGTGATTCTGGGCAAATCACTTAATCTCCCTGTGCCTATCAAAAATAAATGTGTCCTTAACTGGTGCACATGAAAAGCGCTCCAATACTTTTTATCGAGAGCACTGGTGTTGACGATTAAGTGCTGGTGCCAAGCACTGGAAACCACCGGCTCAAATTAAGCCCTGGTTAAGCCTCAAACCGAAACTAAAGCTCCACTACTCAAGTGCAGCTTGTACTTGAGTTTGCGCCTAGGATCTGCATGGTGTAAATCCTATCCCACTGCAACACTGGATACCTACCAAAAGCTCAAAAGCTAATCCTTAGAGAAGCTTGCAGTAGTCTCTAGTCTTTGCTGCTCTGGCTATGTCTCTGCCTTGTTCCTTTCACAGCGGGTGAAGCAGCGTGAGCAATTTAAAAATCTTTGGTGCCTCAAACCATAGGACTGGCCATGGGTTTCTGTCCAATCGCCCTATTACTTGCCTCATGGAAAGGTCCCTGAGCTCTGGGGGTTTATTACTCGTCTTAAGTGGGCCCTTTATACCGAAAGGTTTTTAAGAGTTTCGGACCCCTACCTCTGGCACTGGCTATTACTTGCCACATCATTAACTTTGCGCAGTGCATGGTTGCTCTTTAACTGCCATCAGTGCTCCTAGTGCCAAGACTGTCAGCCAAAAGCGCTCCAGAAAAACCATAAACAACGGGCAGTAGCGTTATGCCGCCAAAATTAGAGTAGAGGAAAAAGGATGTGGGTAACTGCCAGAGCAGACGACTTTGCAGCTGGGGGGCCCCGGGTGGAGGTGGGGGCACCAGGTTCAAGTCTCTGCGTCAGCTCAACATCCTTTGATTCTGGTTAAATCTTAATCCACCTGTGCCTCGACAACCAAAAATGAATGTGTTAGTGTAAAAAGCGCTCCAGTACCTTCGGATTGAGTTCGCGCTATATAAAAAAATATTAAAACACATGCACTTTGACCTCCAATACCACCCAGGAACTGACCCGTACGAAATATAAACCGTGAATAATAATGGGATTCGTGAAGGTTTTGGACACAGACATGTTCGCATGTATGCCCGGTTAACCATATAATGCGCTGGAGTTTTAAGCAGTTGAACTAATTGTTTCCTCATTAGTCGTCTCAGACTCTGTAAATAGTGACATTGCCACACACTGCTAATTCTGCAGAGAGCAGACCTCCGGGGCCTCGAGACATCCAGCAACACAAACACAGACAAAACGTGGCCTGCAGCGAACATCACTGAAGGCTTGAAGCTAAACGTGCACAATTAATGAAGTCAAGTTAAATAACATCAACCACAAACTTAGTGAAAGAGGCCATGCAGAAACAGATGGCATAGCCCACCGCCCAACAGGTCCGTGTGACATCAGGAACCGGTGACCACCACAGCACTGCTGCATGCAGAAACAACCACGAGGCTTGATGATGACGGTAGGAAAGAAATAAACTTTCTAACTGCAGCATACCGCCATTTTGCAATGCACACCGTGGAGAAGTAAATTTAAGAGATGATGAAACACACTGAAAAAACATTATTTTTGTATGAGTCAACACCAGGGGTTAAGTTAAAGGCCCTACCCTTTCAGCCTCCTCCTGGCTGTGGCATTGTACTTGAGCACGGTGCCCCGCGCTGGAGGCATAATTGCTCACGGCAGGCCTCCGACTCAGTTCACTCACACTTCATACCAAGTCAGTCTGTTTATTAGCAAGCAGCATTGGTTTGGCTACTTACAGTTACTGGTGGGTGGCACTGCCTTTATTAGCCTGCTGCTGCCTGCCCTCGACGTCGAGTTGAACTGCTGGTGACTCGTCAGGTGCGTGTGTCATTTTGGAAAAAAGCGACGCATGCGCTGCCGCACGCACAGCCGTAGAACCAAATCGAGCCCAATCGGTGTCACGCCCACCAACAACACTGAACAAAGGGCGTCATGGATATCTATGGTTGGAATCTTTCATTGGCTCTCACAGCCACAATGCTCTTCACGGGGACTCGGGAGAAGAACAACACTGTCAGCGATGAATCAGTGAGGTAATTATATTTACCTTGCACATCGTATGGCATTGTGGCAGACGCGTACTGTAGACCCGACCCTGATGAATAAGTGCCGGTGCTAAGCACCAGAAAGCACCGGCACAAATTAAGCACTGGGCACCCCACACATAAGTAAAGAAAGTGGTAGCATGGACAATGCCTTGCCAATGCTTGCTTTACCGGCCAAGTTCCTCTGCTGTGGTATGGGATTCTTGGAAGAGCACAACTTGGGCTCAGTGGCGTTTTGCATACAAATAGACAGCATAACGCTTCCTGCCTGTATCCATCTCACTGACATTTAGGGTAAGTAGTCTAATGTCAATGGCTGGCACATCTTTGAAAATTTGTGGTAGTAGATCGGGGGTGTAGGAGGGGGGAAGAAAAGTAAATGCCATCATCCCAATGGTGTAGCCATGGCATGCTGTGCGTCGAATGTCATGCCCACTGTTCCCCGTTTGAGTACAGGTAAATGATGGAAAAAGAGAACATGTATAAGGAACATGAACAAGGGGTGAAAATCTGGTGGAGCTAACCACAGTCTCTGGTAGGCGAAAACTGGGTGTAAGAAAGATATCCTTCATAGGTAGCTGAGGGGGTGGCTCAGTTCATGCCCAAAGTACCTATCTAGTATGCCCATAGTAGCAATTAATGTACTATTGCCAGGCCCGGATGACTGTGGCTGGTGTCGATTCAGCTCTTATGGGTGGGCGATGTGTAGGTCTAACGGATATGAGTGCAGTAAGCGATAGCTCAATAAGGGCTGCCAATGTTCAACCTGCTTAAGGCCCGAGAATCAGGAGGTGGAAAAAATAAATCTTACTACATTCAGCAATATATACATACATGAAAACACATAATAGGCCAAACAATAGCATCCATGCAATTAAATCAAGTTGTCTGCTATCTGAGGTGCCACAGTTGGCGGTTGCTGCGAGTCCTGTTCAGTATCATCTGAGGCAAGAGTGGACTTGGATGTGAAAATGTGAGGGCCAGAGTGTTCATCAGAGGATGCTCCCACAGAGCCCAGATTGGCTGCCGACTGCAGGGACTATTTTTGATCCACAATGATCTGTTCCAGATCTGGGGAGGCAGATGTAGTGGGGTGGAGGGAGGAGGATCTTCCAGTTTTGCCCTGGCGTTTCCATCAAGGGTTTTGTGGCCGGGGGGTCACCAGAGAGCCTTGGAGCAAAGTCACCAAAGTGCTGTTCTACCCAGTCACAAGCCTCCTTAGGCTCCACAAAGAAAGTGGTTGCATTGTTGGAGATAATCTTCAGCCGTGCTGGAAACAACAATGAATTGACGAAGTTGACGTTTGACCTCCAGAAATTAGGTGCGTTTCTGCTGCACTGTACGGGTATACGGGAAGAGCTTTACAGTTTAATCTTTGACGTGGAGCGGGCCTGTCTATCTGGCAACGCGGAGGATGGAATCTCAATCCCTGTAATGCAACAGTTTGACTAACACAGGATGTGGTGGTACACCCGGGGGAGGCCCACAGCCTGGACGCCATGCGCCCTCTCAAGGGAGTAAAAAAGAGTGAAATCTGCTGTTGGGTATGAATGACGTGATCCAATTCTCCAGGTACTTGACTGGATCCCGGCCCTCAACCCTCTACGATAGGCCTTGGATCCGCATTTTGCTCCTACGGGAGAGTCCCTCCGCGCCCTCTGCCTGGCTCTCGAGATGCTGCACCCTGTCTCGTAGGTCTCAGATTGCTGCTACATGATCAGCAAGTTGGTGCTGAATAGCTGAGAGAGTCTTTTCGCCCTCTGAGACTCTATCTACTAGTTTGCAGTGGTCATCTAGTAAGAAACTCAAGTCGCTGGTTAGTGTTTCAAATCTGGCCTCCATGGGGTATTCGATTACAGACAGGACTTGATCCAATTTGTCAGATATGGAGAGGGATGGGGTCGCCCCCAGGATCGGTGTTTCAGGTATGATGGAGGAGGGAGGACCAGGCACTGGAATGGTAGTGCGCAGGTGTCCCATTGCAGCAGCCCAGCATGGGTCCAAAGATGATCGAGTGGAGAATGATGTGACCTCCCTGGAGATGCCGCTCCAAGGGTAGATAGCTGTGGAGAACAGTGTCCGCTATGTGGCCCAGGGAACGTTGGCACCCAAGGTTCACCAGATGGCAAGACCTCCCGTCCCAGAGGCCACCAGAGGGAGCTCTCACCAGATTGCTGTCCAGCGACTCCACGAAGATGCCAGGCCTCCCACTCAGATAATGTTCAGAACCCGCTGAAGGGCTGGTGGGCTGTAGGTGCACAAGGCAGAGGGCAGGGGGGCCTCCTCCATAGTCGGCGCCAGCTAAGAACTTGGCCGGTCTGGTTGTTTTGAGGCCCTAGGGAGATGTCTGGTGCAGAGCAGAGGGTCCAATCGCTTTTACAGATGAGGGGGAAGCCAGTTCAAAGTCTCTGGGTGAGAGCAGACCACACTTGTGATGCCTTCAGATCCAGCCAACATCGCCAGGGGCCCCCAGAGGAGATCAGAGGGCCTGGCAGCAGCCCCACCTCACCTCGATTGAAAGGATCTGCAGTGGTTCTTGGGGGGAAAACAGTCCACCTCAGCGCCGCCTACAGAAGGAAACCCCCGATCCAGTCTCCACAGGGGTAGGGGATAAATGTGACATGGTCTGGCCGTGTATGATTGAAGTCGGGCCCCACCCTGACAAAGTTCACCAAGAGAGACTCACTACATGGTGTGCTTCTTGTTTCTCTGTGCTCCAGGGTATTAGATCTGGGTGGTGGAAATATCAAGCGTAGTGTCCGCAAAGTGACATCAGATAAGAAGTACGGGGGTTCAGCCCCCAGCAGGAGAGCAGCCCGGACCAATCCCAAAAATGCCCGAGCATGTCTCCTGAGCCTCCGCTGCCTCCCCCGGGTGATTCCGACCACCAGAGTTGGGCTCATCAAGGCCGTCAGGCAAGAGCATGCGTCTCGGCCATGCTGAGCAGGTTCAGTAGCAGGCTTAACTCAGGGGCAGTCCGAGATTCAAGCCTCTAGCTGCAGCCCCGAGTTAGGGAAGGTGCAGGCCGCTCCTGCCTCCTATGAGCCACCACGACCCTAGGATGGCGCTAAGTGTTTCACTTCCGGGGCCTCCAAATGGGCACTGCAAAAGCATCTAGAGGAGCCCCAGCCTCCACTAATGCAGGTTCATGCAGTCCGCTAGGCTATCGGCATTGAAGCAAATAAATTAAACGGGCAAAAGAATCGCATCTGCCATGTTGGCAATCCAGGCCACGCCCTGCTTTAAGATTTTGAAATAATACATGAATGAGAACAGCATTTCAATTGTTGTACAAAATATATAGATCATCCTGCCATGATTCTCAAAAATAACTAATTTGATATGTATATATGATCACATTGTTCCGGCGCTCCAGATATTTGCCTTCTTCATAACAGATTTTCTATAACAATATTCTCCTTGTGTATATCTACAAAGGTTGAACAATGGGATAGGGAATGTCATTATAGTTTCCTGTTTCATAGCTGGTGGTTCATAATTAAATTTGCTGCCTCTTGTGGTGCGTCACTAACCTCTTTCTTTCACTTATCTTTTTCCAATGGTTACCTGTTATCTAGTTGTTCCAAACCAAGCCTGTTGTACCAAATCAACGCTTTGAGGTATGATCCTTAGTTGAAATTCAATCATCTTTAGTTTCCTGAATTTATTGCAGTACACTATGGATGAACAAGGGAGGAAGCCCTATAGAAGAATGCATACATTTTGTAGCCCACTACTACTGAAGAGACCTCGGTTTTCTCTACTTTTTGGTTTCATCTTGTTCAGAGTTACACAACTCTATTTTTATGATTTATATACATGCTGATCTCTGTTATTACTGATGGTTTTGTAGATTGTTTGGATTAAATAAGGTAATGATTTCAAGGATTATTATTCACTGTTATATATTGTGTTGTGTTTAAATTCAGTTTTCTGATTTGGGACATAAGTTCTATCAGTACTGATATCAGAATGTGTGCACTTCAATTTTCTATGGAATTTTATCATGTTATTCTCGCTCCCAATCGATTTTGACATTCATATGTGTTTTTTGCATACTGTGCTTCATGTTTTTTAACTTTGTCTTTTATGCTTTGTATTGTTGTGTTCAGAATACACATTATAATTGTTTATGTAATGTATGTGGCTTATGTTATTGTTTATATGTTTTCAACAGCCCTGAAGAAGTCCCAATGTTTTATGGGTGAAACGTGTTGGCTGTGTCCATGTCCATGTTGCACTGTTTAAGAAAGAAATAAAGAATTCATGTTTCAGCATACTCGTCTGTGGCACCTTAACCAACTAATTGGAACTCCAGTGCATTTCTGAACATCAAGTTTTTGGATGATATAAAATTATTCAGTTGATTGGACACTAGACACCAATTTATTCAATCTCTTGGGTTTTTTATGATCAAAACAACAATTTAATTTTTCATTTTTGATTTGGATATTTTATTAATTGTTCTCATATACTTTAAGACAATATAAAAATGTGTATTCTACACTGCCATTCACAGAGTGCTTCTCCCTTGGGTTGTTGTATTTTGAAGTTTGAGGGGGTTTCTGGGAGGGTTAGCCCTAGAAGTAAAGCACCTGTCCTATGGGAACGACAGTGTGTGCGGTGAATGAAAAATTTCCTAGTAACCATGACGGAAAGTTTCAATTTTATTAAGGACCCGGAGGCGAGGATTATGCTTTACTTTCTTTTGTTCCAAACTCAGCAATTTCAACTTTAACAAGCAAAAAAACTACAAGTTCCATCTCTGTAGTAGTTCATAAGGCATTCCCAGGCGTCCAATCAGATGTTTCTCCAGGATCACAAGGTCATGCTATTGACAATGTCCTTCCTCTTTCTTGACTGCGAGCCTCTTGGTACCAAAAATCCTCAGTCTGTGTTGGATCTGGCAGATCCTAAGGAAGATCAACAGAAGAAGCAATGAAACCATTCTTCCAGCCGGATGAAGCGACACAATGTATCATAGCATATAATAGCAAATATCAGTGACAGTAAACATTATTAGCTAAAGCAATAGGACCATACTTAGCCCATACGTCGAGGATATCGTCAATGTCATACTGAGTTTCCATATCAACATCGCCATGATGGGCGGGAACAGGTCTCTTTGAGCCGTGGGTGGGAATAATCCTCGCCTCCGCGTCCTTAATAGAATTGAAACTTTCCGTAATAGTTACTAGGAAATTGTTCATTCTATGTCAGGACCGGAGGCGAGGATTATGCTCGTTCAAAGCTTGTCAACCACCGACGCCATGTTCACGACTGGTTTAAAATAGAACCTTTTAAACATAGAGTCTGAAGACCAGTCTGCAGCATTTAAAATATCCTCCAATCTGGCGTCCAAAGAAAAGGCCTTAGAGGCCATAGCTCCTCTTACTGAGTGTGCTCCAAACTGCAAGGTATTAATACCCGCCTCTTGCATCACTTATCTGATCCAACTAGCTATTGTTGGTGGTAAAACTGCCTTGTAGGGCTTTCTGAGGAAAATCAGCAGTTGACGCTCACCCGGCGAGCGAGTCTACTCATATTCTCATATTCTTTAAAGCATCTGACGACACACAGTTTCAGGGACTTATCGAAAGCCGGATAGGACACAACTCTAGAATCGGACTTAGTTTTCATGAAATGTAGAATGTAACCCCTTCCGGGGTCAACACGCGGCCCGTAATGTCAAGCGCTCTGACGTCCGACACCCGTCTGCAAGACACCAAGCATAGGAGCATAGCCAGCTGGGCGGAGAGTTCCTTGCGGGAAAGGTATCTGTTAGCCTGCCAAGACTGGAACAAGTGCAATACCCTATTCATATCCCACAGAGACTACCTGGGCTCTGGAGGGAGCGAAAGGCGATACCTCGCATTAATTTGAAGACTAGAGGATGTTCCCCCACCGGGGCTCCCGCGACCGGGAGGTGCCCGGCTGAAATCGCCAACCTACTGAAATTGACAGTTCAATAGGCCAGTCCTTGTGTCACCAGGGAAGCCAAGAAATTCATGACTGTTACCACTTCTCACCCCATGGGATCGTGGTCTCCTCGAACACACCAACGAACCCATCTTGTCCAGGCCGATTTTTATCGCTTATTAGTGCTGTCGGTCCAAGCCGCTCCCAGTAATGTCTGAGCCACTGCCAATAGACCAAAGATTCTCCAGCGATGCCGGAAATCCGCCACGCTACCAAGGGCATCCGGCTCTGCTGAATCAGAGGGTGTGGATTGCCCTGGGGATCCTTCAGGATAAAGAGATCTTGGGATAGAAGGATTGGAGAATCCCAGGAAAGTTCCAGAAGAAATGGAAACCACACTTGAGATCTCCAATACGGAGTGACTAAGGTCACCCTCGCCCGTTGCCTCCGGACTTGCGTCATGAGTCGCATTATCATGGCAAACGGAGGGAAGGCGTATCCCGCTTCCTTGGACCAATCTTGAAGGAAAGCGTCCGTTGCTAGTGCCAGGGGATCTGGCTTCCAACTGAAGAAACGCAGGAGTTGGTGGTCCAGCCTGGATGCAAATAGGTCCACCGAAAAGGGATCCCACAGAATGTGGAGGCGCTGAAAAGTCGGGGGATGTAGCTGCCAGAGACTTATGTCTGACCAGCTCCTGGAGCAACGGTCCGCTACTATGTTGGACTCTCCTGAGAGGTACTCCGCCAGTACTGAGATATTGTGTGACAGGCAGAAGGTCCAAAAGTCCTTGGCTAGATCCACCAACGCCTTGGACTTCGTCCCTCCCAGGTGGTTGATGTACCTGACAGCTGACATGTTGTCCATTTTTGGAAGCACACTGCAGGCTGCCCTGTCTTTCGTCCAACACTGTATTGCGAATGATTCCGCCATCAACTCCAGGCAGTTGATGTGGAGTTGACCTTCGTTTGCAGACCACTTTCCTCCTGGAAAGGAGTCCCCACAGCGGGCACCCCAGCCTGACTTGCTGGTATCAGACTCTATAATGAGGTCTGGCTCGCAACTGAAGATGGCCCTTCCATTCCAGGACACCATGTGGTTTAACCACCAGGTCATTTCTATGCGAACTTCGTCGGTCAGGTGGACCTGATCCGAGTATTGGAGGCCCCTGCGGAGATGTGAGGCTTTCAGGCGCTGTAATGCCTTGTAATGGAGTGGAACCGGAACGATCACCTGAATTGAGGAGCTTAAAAGTCCTACGAGTCGCGCTACCTGAAGGAGCGAGGTCGACTGTCGGGCTAACAATCTCCGCAGTTCTCTGCAAATCTTGGAGATCTTCCGCGCTGGGAGTCTCAAAGTACGGGATACTGAATCCACTACGAATCCCAGAAAAGTCATCTGTTTGAAAGGGGTCAGAACTGATTTCTTGGTGTTAACCACGAAACCCAGGTGGTGAAGCAGGTCTACCATTTCCTGCAACTGGTGAGAGAGTTTTACCGGGCATTGATCCAAGAGTAGGATATCGTCGAGGTATATGATCAGGCGGAAACCTTTGGCGCGGAGTATTTCCACCACCGGTTTGAGGATCTTGGTGAAACGCCATGGGGCCGACAACAGCCCGAAGGGGAGTGAGGTGAACCTAAACACTTGGTGTCTCCATATGAACTGCAGGAAGCGACAATGCGCAGAAACATTCGGCACTACCAAGTAGGCATCCTTCAGGTCCAGTCGGACCATCCAATCATCCGGTTGAAGCAGGTCCCATAACAGATGGATCCCCTCCATCTTGAAGTGACGGTACACCAACCATGGGTTGAACTCTTTCAAATTGATCACGGGACGCTGCCCACCGCCTGTCTTGTCGACTAAGAAGATGTTGCTGAAGAAACCCCTGGGGTAGAGGTGTGTCAGGATCACCGCTCCTTTTTGCAACAGATCTGACACCTCTTGATCTATGAGGGAAGCTTGATCGTGTGTAAAAACTAACGGTCGAGGATGAACGTCCTGTTGTGGGGAACCGTAGAATTCTATGTGGAATCCCTGAACGGTTTACAGCACTCCCGCATCAGAGGTAATAGCTCTCCAATTGTCTATGAAAAACGATAGCCTGCCACCCACCAGGGAAGGGGGTAGAGAGGAAAGTCTCCTGAGGTAGGCCCGTTGTGGCCTCTGCCTTGTCCTCTGCCACCGCGGCCCCGGAATCCTCGGCGAGACTGGAAGAACTCCTGTCTGTTCGTGTCTTGTTGCTTTTTTGCGGTGCCTCTTTGAGGGCCTTGTGTGTAGAAGCGGCCGGTCGAGCGCCCTCTGCCACGGCCGGCCCCAACGAGAACCTTAGGGTGAAACACCCGCTTGATAGACGACTGCGCCTTGTCAAGCGACGTAAAAGTGGTTACAATTTTTTTTAAACTCTTTTATAAATGGCTCTCTGAAGAGGCCCCATCTGCCACTGCTCCAGCCTCTGATGTGGAGAGGTCACCCAACTTTGGATCGACCTTTATCAAAAAGGAGCGCCTCCTTTCGGTAGAGCGGGCGCAGTTCACGTTGCCTAAAAAGACTATGGCACGCTGAGCCCAGTGGAGATGCATTGTGCGGAGAGCGGGGTGCCAGAGGCTTTGGCCTTCTCCGCTAGTTCCAAAACTTTTGTGAGTGGACCTGCACTATCTAAGAGTTTATCTTGACACGATCGCCAGGACCGGTCAATGCCCTTCTTCGGGTCCCGGATATACTTTTGGAGGAAGGTGGCTATCCGAGGGTCCACTTCTGGGGTAAAAGCCACTTTGCCCGGTAGGGCAGGACTAGGGCATTCTGCTTTAAGGCATGCCCTTACCTCTTTCTCAAGGGGTTTGCTGAGGCGCCCCGCCACGAACGCGGAATCCTTACCGGAGGGAGTCCACTCTGATGAACGGGGATGGACAAGGTCCTCGGGAACCAACATATCTGAGGGATTTTCCTCCTCCGGAGCATCAGTGGCTGAGGGCTCTGCAGGGCGCTAGGGCCTGGATGGGCCTGCCTCGTCCGCCGACTCCTCTACAGTCATCATCTTTGTATAAAGAAGGGGCATCGGAAGCACCGGGGGGCTAGGTTGCGAATCCCCTTGGGATCTGATCAAAAATGCCTTTTTTAGGCGATCAAAGGCCCCCATGTCGACCTTCGACTTGCTCTTACACTTCGGGGGGCGTTGCGCCTCAAAGGCAAATGCATACTGCATTATGTGCTGTTCAAAGGGACCCATGGCTTCTGAAATGGCGTGGTGGATAGGGGCATCCACGGCGTCGCAGAAATCGTCGTCCAGGGGGATGACCTGGAGAGACTCCTCTTCAAAATACTCCTCCATAGTGGTCAATACTAGTATGCTGACTCACAGTCCCCAACGCTTGAGGCGTCAGTAGTAAACTACCTTGCAGGGGGTGAACTTTTGGTGTGACCAGGCACTAATTTAGGGCACACAGTGTGTGTGCTGAGTAGAAACCCGCAGGGGCGACTCACCCTTGAGTGTTATGAGGGTATCTCAGCTCTGGGCCTGACCCAGGAATCTCCTCGGTAGCTTTTGCAGCAATCAAAATATAGGGAAATAGCCCTCTCGCCTACCGGCGTTAATACAGACCTGCTTTGCAGGCGTAAGGGAGACTCAGTATATTTTGTACAGACCTGCAGCAAGGCAGGCGTAACGGCTTCCTGAGTGAGAGGCAGTGCACAGGGGCTAACGGTCGGTACTCTTTGATTCTGACTGGCCTAGCGCGTCACGGATCAGTGAGACGAGACGTGGACCTTGCCCCCTGCCATCGACGCGCAACTCCGCACTTTACCTCAGCGGGGGCCGTGAGCGGAGCAGGAAAACTCCCGCGGCCCGACCTAAAAGCGAAACAGCCGCAAACAAGAAAAAAGCAGCAACGCAAACAAGAACAAAGCAATCAGAAAATAAATGGGTTGGCAAAGACACCTCAGTAACCTACAAGCGGTAGAAATTACCGGAAGGCAGTTGCACTCACGCGCTTACGAAATAAAACATAAGTAAGCAGCGATAGCAATAAGCTGACAGAAAGCCATGCTAAAACAGTAATTTAACATATAAAAACTCTCTGGTTCCTAAGAGCAAGAGAAAGTTGTACTCCTCTTTTGCCGAGCAGGAAAGAAAGAGGAAGGACATTGGCAACAGCATGACCTTGTGATCCTGGGGCAACATCTGATTGGGTGACTGGGAATGCCTTATGAACTACTACAGAGATGGAACTTGTAGTTTTTTTGCTTGTTAAAGTTGAAATTGCTGACTTTGGAATAAAAGAAAGTAAAGCATAATCCTCGCCTCTGGTCCTGACATAGAATTATACCACAACTGTTATACAGCTGTCATTGTGAACGATTCATTTTTGGTTCATGCCTACTCTTCTCGCTCACCATCATTTTAATCCTGCCAAGAGTTGCTTATCTTTTTTAGCACCTCTTTGCTCTGATACCACTTTTTCCCGTTACCCTGTTTCTGGGTCCGGATCAAGTTATGGGAGGTGCAAAGAGAAATTACCAGCATCCAATTATTTTTATCTCGATAATCCCCCCCTTCTGCACTTTTTTGTCTTTGCAGTGTGTAATATTTTATGAATTGCACATATTTATTGTCTGCTTTTTCGTCTGCTGGTACAGGGGTTGATAGTGGTACATGGGGGTTCTTTCTCTCTTGGCCCGATTCAGAAGCATTTCGCTGTGACTTATGCTGGTAGTACTTCTGGCGTACAACTGAAATAACAACTGAAATAAAAAAAAAAACATAAGGACCAAGAGAGTAAGTCGCACATACTGACGGCAAGGTTTTTGTGAATCAGGGCTCTTGACATTCATTTTCATTGGTCAACTTGACCTTTTGTGAAATTATAGATTTCAAGTTTATTGTGTGACTCTAAAAAATCTGTCAAAGTGAAATGGATCCATGAATGAAAGTATTCAGTCTATCACAATGATCTCAGTCAATTTCTACCCAGCCAGCAAGCGATGCACTGATCTGTTTTACTTACTACAATCGAGAATGTGTTCCTAAAGGAACAAAATATAGTCTGTCGGGAGCTACACTTGCCCTCCCCTTTTGTTATGTCCAGTCAGTGACACCAGCATTGATGTGCCACAGCAACGCATTCGGCTGTTCTAGTTTCCTACTCTGAAGAGACTATTGAAGGTAAAAAAAAAAAGAACAAAAAAACTTTGAATCTATGTGAATTACCTGAAGTAAAGCATGAATTACAACATAAAATGGTATTTTCGTCCACTTAACAATACTCCCATCAAGAATCATTTTTTACTCCTTTAGAAATAATTTTTCCTCTAGCTTCCCAAAACAGAGAGTTATTTGCTCTTCCTTCATAACCTGACCTGGAGCTCAGTAAATACCAAAACTATCATAACATGTTACCAAGATCTTTGTCTGGGTCCCTTCTTGGTGGCGTTTTTATTGTTAATTTAGAAAAAGCATTGGCAATGCCCAAAGTTCGTTCAAACAAAAGCAGTCCCCTGGCCCCTGTGATGGGCAGTTCGGGCACTTGGTCTGGCTCACCTCTCAGCTTCATGACTCCACTGTAAAGTGCTCAATTGCTTCTGTTTTAGTTTGAGGCATTAATTGAATATATAATTATTTCTAAAACTGCATTGTTTTGCCTCTGATTACTTACTCACATCCCCATTGATGTTTCTATTGATTTTGAACCCACTTAGTTTATTTTGGAACGCCAATGACGCGCGCGTAATTGTTATTTGATTAGCAATTCCAAAGTGTAATCACCATTTCAGTAAAGAGTTATTTTCTAATTCCCAGATTACATCTTGCTCTTAGAAACAAGTTCCTCCAGATCTCATCTGCAAGTGGCTTGTAATAAGCTTGCTGAGTGAGGAAATCATTGCTTTAGCTTGGGATCAGAGGTGAATTGCTGGATTGCTGAAAGGCTGCAAACCGGTTACAATTTCATAATGTCTAAAAGGGCAAAGGCATGGGAATTGTATTTAAACATTCCTGAATGTACATCGGGGGTAATAATTTTCTTGTTTTTAATTCTACATACATGACGTCTGGGGTATTTTTATGCTTACTTCAACATTATTTACATCAAGTAGCTAAATCCAGATATACAAAGTAATTTGAGTCCATGGCTCTAGGATTATAGGAAAAAAATGACATTCAGAAAGAAAAACATGACCACTTTATTTTCTGCTAATATATAATGGTGTAGCAATCAAATAACATGTGTATATGACTCAGTTGCAATAATATCTCAAACTAATTCTTCATCAACTATTATTAAGTGTAACTTCTTTGCACAGAATTCTGAGTGCTTCGTGTTCAAGTCCAGCCTTTGGATCACAAAACATTCGGGAATTGTAAAAATCACAACGGACTGAAAAAAGTTATCTTGAAATACTTTGCTGATGATGTAGTTGAACAACAAAAAAATGTGCTTTGAACGATAACCAGTTTCACCTCTATTTGTCCTTTCTTAATGACTACAAGAAGCAGTAACCATGCAAAGGAGATATAGCAAGGTGGCTAGGAAAGAAGATGAGAGAAAAAGCGAGTGTGTGTCTGTGTGTTTGTCTGTCTGTGTGGACAGATTGAAGGCTAAGAAGTTAGCAGCGGTGAAAGGGAGAGGAAGGTGTGGGGACTGTGGGAGAACAGTAGCTGGATAGAGGAAAAATCTAGGGTGTTAACAGTTCACTGTTACTTGGATCCCTAGGCAAGACTCATATGGTCTCAAGAGAAGCTAAAGTTGCCAAAGGAAAACATAGTAAAAGTAGAAAAGGGAACCATGGAAGCTTTCAATGGACAGTTACAGGGAGGCGGTGCCGTTTTACGAAAATTAAGGACTGGAAAGGGCTTCCGAAAAAAAGGGGCAAACTAAATAAAAAGAAAACGACACGATGACCAGCGAATGAAACTTTCTCTAGTGAAATTATCTTACTGATAAAACAGCACCCTAAATCTTACCATGAAACCCCTTTTAAGAAAATAGAGGAAGGGCAAATGGGATGAGCCTTTAACCGTGGACCTTTTCTCCTTTTCCACAGTTCTTATTTAATTGTAAAAAAAAAATGCTTTTATGACCAAAATCAGAGCACGTGGATGTCTTTTGAGCTTGCTTTTTCACACTGTGTAAAAAGTGAGTACGATCTATGAAAATGTATTAAGTTTGTTAACAGTAAAGCTGGATCCAATTAATACTTTCAAATTATGAGAATTGGTTCTAGATGCTACTATTTGATTTATTTACCTTTCACCAACTGCTTGTGATGTTTTTAATGAAACAGCAGAATTATAACAATGCACCATTCTCTGTCCATAAAATCACAAGTCACGCAATAACTCAATTGTAAAGCGCCAAGCTTTGCAAACAGCCTGTGATAGAAGTGACGCATTGCTGGGTGAAAGCAGCGATGCGTCACTTTTCAGTGTGCCCTCCTTGCGACATGATGGATGCGTCATATTGACAGTATGACGCATCATGTCGCAAGGAGTTACAGATACATCAGTATTTCTGACGTATCTGTAGGCGCAAAAGTGACGCAACTCCAGCAATGTGTCCTTTCACATGGGGCAAGCCCCATGTGAAAGGGCCTGCGTTAGTCCTATGCCTGCTGGAAGGCAGCCGTAAGATATTGACGCATTTGCACCCTAGAAGTGGCGCAGTGAAATCTCGTAGATTTCACTGCATCACTTCTATGAGGCTTACATTTACGCGGGAACGCCCTCCCTGCATACATTAAACCTGACGCAGGTTTAATGTACAGCAGGGATTTACAAAGTGACGCATCTGCTTAGATGCGTCACTTTGTAAATAGGGCGCAACAGGAGGCATGTTTTACGCCGCTGATGCGTCACAAAAAGAGACGCAACGGAAGCGCAAAACTGTCGCAAGTCCTCATAAATAAGGCCCCTACTTATTTTATCACTAAATTTGAATGTCTTCTGGCATCCAGCTATCGCTGTATCTCTCTGGGTAGCTTTCAAACAAGTTAACATAGCTTTGACTACAGTCAACGCTGCAAAAATAGACTCACTATTGTAATTGTAATTGTATTTATATAGCACTTACTACCCCTGGTGAGGAGTTGAAGTGCATTTCGGTGAGAAACACACCACTCCGGAACCATAAGGATTAGTGCTGGATTAGTTTAGGGAAATATAACTTGTGGATTTGAGCGGTGGACATGTGAGTCTGTTAGTTTGATTGAATAGGATGAAAGAGGGGAGAGTGTAGAGAGTGTTATTTGGGAGATCATATTTGTTAGATGAGGTTTGGATGAGTCATAATATTAATGTTCTAACCACATTACCTCCACATGTTGTCTTTCAGGGATCACAGTTGATTCCTGGTGCTAAATTTCCTGTTTTGTTAGCTTCTATGTGTTTTGCAAGTATAAGTTATAGCTAGATAAAGATATAACTAGTCATCTGTTTAAAAGTGTTTAGTGTTTGTCAGACCGGTATGATTTATGCAGAAAAAACATAACCTCTGTCAGAAGATACTCCAAAAAGTTATGATCAGCTAGAAGTGTGTGTTCCATTGCAAACTGTCGGAGCTTAGTTTGCACACAGCATTAACTCACTTTGAATGTATGTACAGAATGATCAGAGACTGTCATGCTTCCTGTTGTTGGTTTGGAATTAGGTGCCAACATCCTGGATGTGTAAAAAGGTCTGTTCAAGAATATTGCCTTCAAAGGGTTGAATAGAATGGTAAAAGACTTATCTGGATATTTTTGACACAAAACATCCATTAGTTAGTAGGTATGTTTTAGTCTCTGGAGTGCATATTTGGTCTTATTCATTCGTCCCTGATGTCTCGTGTTGGTAGTATCCAGCAGTGTATCTGCCATTCTATTAAAACCCCACAAAGGACCAAAGGTACTTTCCACTTTGCCAATATGAGTGCTAATTGATAAAAAATGTTGGGATCCTCAATATTTAGGCCATAAATGAAACCGTTAGTGTGAGCGATGGCCCACCTGCCACATAAGTTCATTAAAGGGTGTACGCACCATATCTTTCAACAGTCCACAATCATTACAACTTTTTGTGTAGAGGTTGCCTGAGTTTATTTAATATATTTGTTAGTACCAAATCAATTGCATACTCGTACTCTTTTTAGAACATTATTTTATTTTTTTTATTTTCATTTGCAGTTAACATAGAACACATAACATAGGAGACAGTTATACAAAGTGTAGCAACCCCCCCCTTCCCCTCCCCCCCAGGGCTGAGAATATGCAGCGAATACCAAATCTTAAAAAAACCTGTGATAGTATATCACGTAAGAGCACAGGTATCGTAGTCCAAAGTATCAAAATACGATATAAAATACCAAAGCAAACCGTTGGGCAAAGAGACATAAATAGATCAATATGTTAAAAAACATAAAATAAAGTGACCTGTGCAACAATACATCTTTAAGAAGAATAAAAACACCACAACAGACTAGAAATTAATCAATATCGCTAAAAAGCGTGGGATAAAGTGACCAGTGCTAAACAAAGAGCCACAGCAAAGTGAATATAGCACATTTTTTTTTTTTTTGAAAACCTTTATTTCAAAATTCAGGACACAGCTATTCAGCCGACAGCCCGAAGGTTCGGCAGCATTGAGAGTTAGATACAGTGATGTGTCCCCAATACAGTTCAAAGAGTAATGCAAAGGTCCAATTTTAAATAAACACAGAAAAAACTCACAACAAACCCCAGCAAGGCAGAACATTGAAAGCCCATGGCGAAAGCCCCCAGGGGAGGCCGGACCCCACTCATCTACTAGTTACAAGACTGTGTACGGAGGAAGAAGGGGGACAGCAGAGGCCCAAAACGGTCCCTAAAACCAAACTGTGCTGGAAAGTAGGTCAGGGGGAAAGCTGTTCCTCGGGAGGTTCCAGATCCGGGGCAAGACATATTCCCCCCCTGTATTGGTTCCACCGCCCCCAGATGGCGTGCCACTTCCGGGGGCGACCTCTAGAGCAGCAGACCGTCTTCTCCCTAAACATGCTCCAGTCCATGTTCTCCTTCCACGCGGTCAGTGTAGGGGGTCCCGAGGAGCCCCACAATCGCGCGATATCCCTTTTAGCTACCATGTTACCCAGAGTCACCCATTGGGTCTGCGCCTCCTCGAGGTCAGTGGGCCCCCAGACGTTCAGGAGGCAACACCGCGCCTCCGGCTGTACCGCAGTGCCCGTCACCTCCCCCATAACTGCATGGACTCTCCTCCAGAACTCCACAATGACACCACATTCCCAAATGATGTGCAGGAAAGTACCCACCATACCACAGCCCCTTCTGCACAGGCCGTCCTCCGAGAATCCCATGTGGACCAGCCTTGGCCCCGTCACATACACCCGGTGCAGTATTTTAAGCTGCACCAGCCTCAGACGCGACGGGATCGCAACCTCCTTAGGAGAAGAAACCGCTGACTGCCAGTCCTCATTATCCAACTCAAGGCCATCCCTAGTCCACTGTTCTCTCAGCCCCAAAAGCATATCTGCCCGGACGTTAATCAACTTCTTATATATGAGCGAGATCGTGCTCTCGGGCATATGACCATCAAGGACTCGGTCCTCAAGGGGAGAGGACTCCGGCACCTTCTCACCCTCCACGAGGACTGATCGGAGGGCGTGACGCAGCTGGATATACCTGAAATACTCTGAGGGCCCTAGCTCATACTCAGTCTGCAACTCCTCGAAGGACTTCACCCTCCCCTTATGCAGCACATCTCCCACCTTGGATATACCTATCAGGTCCCACTTATCAAAGCCCTTCGTATGCCAGAGTCTTCCCAATCTCTCCGATTCAAACAATGGGGTAGCGAGGGTGAGCCTATCCTTCCAGCCCAACGAATCAGTCGCCATCTTCCATACACGCACCGCCACACCTGTGGGCCCCGTGAGGGACGAGTCTAAGGACCGCGAATACAACGCCCTGTAGTAGTTGCCGCCACGAAGCAGCCACCTATCCAGGGCATACCCAGGGCTGAGGGCAGGGCCATAAAACCCATGGTTGATCGCGCTCAGCTGCGTGGCCCAATAGTACCGTCGGATGTCTGGGAGCGCAATGCCCCCATCGTACCATGGGAGCGTCAACTTTGAAATAGCTATTCGCGGCCGCCCATCCCACAGCAACGTCCGTTGGAGGCCTTCGACCTCCCGAAAGTATTTGGCCGGTACCCAGTCCAAGGTGTTCTGGAGGGCATAGAGGAAGCGGGGAAGAGACATCATTTTGAACAGGGCCGCACGCCCAACAAGGGAGAGCGGCAGCCTCCGCCAACCTTCAACATCTCGCCTCAAGCGCGCCAAGGGGGGGAGCAGATTCCTCTCATAGCGCACAGCAGGATCCATGGATATAAAAATCCCCAAATACACGAAACCCTGCTGGGCAACCTGTATCGAACATGTTCTAGGGATCGGTGGGACCTCTCCACTAAGAACGTACAAGTACGATTTGCCCCAATTAATCACAAGCCCCGAGTTCCTACCGAACGATGCGAGTACGTCACAGACCACTATAAGTGACTTCTTAGGTGAGGCAAGATACAGTAGGATATCATCGGCATAAAGCGAAATACGGTCCTCGTGATCAGGCGACCACCGAAGGCCCCGTATATCCGGGTGCCAACGTATCCACGCAGCCAACGGTTCAAGGGCGAGGGCGAACAACAGAGGCGACAGGGGGCAACCCTGCCGAGTACCCCTACCAAGCTGAAACGGAGTAGATGCCCGACCATTCACCACAACATTCGCTAGTGGCCCCTCGTACAGCAACCGAACCCAACTCACAAAACCGCGACCGAAACCAAACTTGGCCAGCACGGCCCATAAGTATGCCCACTCCACCGTGTCAAAGGCCATCGTGGCATCAAGAGATGCCACAATAGCCGGTTCACGCAGCGTGCCCGCCCTGGCGATGACGCCATGAAGACGCCTAAGGTTTAATGCTGTGTTTCGGTGCGGGATGAAGCCAGATTGATCCGGGTGGACTAAATCGCCAAGCACCCTACTCAAACGGGTAGCCAGGAGTTTGGCCAGAATTTTCGGCTCAGCGTTGAGGAGTGAAATGGGCCGATAGGAGGCGCACCTATCTCGGGGTTTACCCTCTTTATGTATTACCACGATCGACGCCAGCCGCTGATCCAACGGAAGGATCCCATCCCCCTGCGCCTCCAAAAACATGGCGCGCAGGTGAGGGGCGACCCTATCCGGGAACAGTTTATACAGGTCGATCGGCAGTCCATTCGGTCCAGAGGCCTTACCCGAGTTTAACGCGCGAATCGCCCCCGCCACCTCGTCAACCGTTATGTCACCATCCAAATCATCCCTATCTATGTCAGAGAGGCAGGGCAACTCGATATCACGGAGGAGCTCAGACGAGTCCTCGGGCGGCCTGTCCGACACAGAGGAATAAACCCTACGAAAATACTCGGCGAAACACTTCACAATCCCCTCAGGTTCCACAATCGCCTCTCCCCACTCTCCCGTCAACTCTGGCACCACTCTATTGACCCGTTCTTTCCTGTCCAACCACGCCAGGAGTTTCCCTGCCTTATCACCAACGTCATACAGGCGGCCCTGTTGTTCCCTACTGAGGGTCTTAGCGGCGTTCGTAACCAGGTCCCTATACTCCGCCTGCTTCAAGCAAAGCTCATGCAGTGAGGACTCTGTAACCTCCTCCTCCATAGCCCCCTCAAGGGCCGCGATCTCCTCCTCCACCTGCCGCACCTCGCCATCCCTCCGATTCTTGGCAGCCACCACCAGGGAGAGGGCTTCCCCCCGAAGCACGGTCTTAAAGGCTTCCCACAGCGACACCGCCGAGTCCACGGTTCCCAGATTGTCCTTAAAGTAATTATCCACTTTCTTTACCAGGGCGCTGCGCATCTTGGGGTCTCGGAAATACCATGGGTTGATGGGGGCCACCCTCCCTCCTCCCTCCCGACCTAGATCCAGCCGGATCCACACTGGCGAGTGGTCAGAGATACCGCGTGCCATGTGCCTCGCCTCAGATATCAACGAGGCATGTGCGGCCAGAGTGAGCAGGTAATCAATCCTGGAGAGGCTACCATGCGCCCCGGAGTGAAACGTGTATTGACTCTGTGTGGGGTGCCGGAGCCTCCAGCAGTCTATCAGACCAAACGTATCCAGGAAGTCTGGAAGCCATTTCTGAGCCCCCCCTGTGTCCCTGGGCGGGTATCTATCCAACAGTCCGGAGCCCACAGCGTTGAAATCCCCTCCCACTACCAGCATTCCCCCCGGGAGAGTCAGCAAAGCCCTGCCCAGTTCAGCAAGTGTGGAGGCCTGCAGGGCCGGCGGGACATAAACCGAAACCAAAACCAAAGTCCTTCCTTCCCACCGCCCCGCCACCGCCACAAACCTCCCCCTATCGTCAACAATGGTGGAGTCCACCTCAAAAGGCAACGATGCTCTAACAAGGATGCCCGCACCCCTGGACCCAGAAGAGAATCCCGAGTGTGCAATGAATTTATACCCCTTCCTATTCAAGGCATAGCACATATTACCTATGAGATGCGTCTCCTGCAGCAGGACAACATCTGGCATTGAGCGTTTCAAAAATTGCAAAACAATCCCCCTCTTGATGCGATCCCCCAAACCATTAACATTCCAGCTTATTCGTTTCTACCGCAAGGCAAACCCGTTATTGTATTGTTGTTTTTGAGATGCTCTGGGGGGGACAAATGATGGCTTCGTTATGTGATGGGGGGTAGGGATTTGACTTTGTTGTCCTGGAATGTTAACGGACTGGGTGATAGGATCAAGCGGGGTGTGGTCCTGCAGTATTTGAAACGGATTTCGCCTGATGTGGTCTTTCTGCAGGAGACACACCTTATTGGTAACTCCTTTTGTGCCATGAATCGCCGTGGCTTTCGCTTGGTGGCCCACTCGGGCTTCACATCAGGCTCGCGGGGGGTGGGCATCATGATTAAGACCTCGCTCCCGCTAGAAATAGACGAGGTGCGCCATGATGAGAGGGGACGCTACACTGTCTTGGTGGGGAGGATGGAGGGCAGGGTAGTTGTCTTTGTCTCTGTGTACGTCCCACCGGGGCTACAGTCCACCACCTTTGCAGATCTGGGACGCCTCCTTCTTGACCTCCCGGGGGGGCTTCTGGTGGTTGGGGGGGACTTTAATGCGGTGGCTTCTGGGACTATGGATCGTCATCCCCCTAGGGACCTCCCCCGGGCACAGGCGTGGTTAGCGGGCCTCTTGGACACACTGGGATTGGTGGACTGCTGGCGTTTAAAGCATCCCACCCAGCTGCAGTACACCTTCCATTCGGGTGCCCATGGTAGCCTCTCGCGGCTTGATTATGTCCTTGTCCCTGCGGCCTATGCTGGGAGGGTGGGAGAGGTGCGCCATCTGGCGCGGGGTATTTCAGATCATTCCCCGCTCCTGTTGCACTTGGGTGTCTTCCCGAGGGGAGAGGGCAGGGTAGCCCCAATCAATGCTTGGTACCTGCGTGACCCCACTATTCGCGCTGACCTGATTAAATCATTGCAACGGTATTTTGAGGAGAACGTGGGGTCCGTTCCGTCGGCTATCTCCCTGTGGGAAGCCTTTAAAACAGTTCTCAGAGGGGAGGCCCTCTCCTTTATCTCCCATGCCCGCAGACGCGCACAGGAGGAGGTGACCCGGGTGGAGGCCGAAATTACTGAATTGGAGGGCGATCTGGGGAGTGGGGTGACTGACGCGGCGCTGCATGTTCTACACCTTAAACAGGCGGCTTATAGGGCCCTCGTCACGGAGGCGGCCAGGGGCCTTAGCAGAGAGCAACAGGGGCGACTGTATGATGTGGGTGATAAGGCTGGCAAACTGATTGCGTGGTTGGATAAGAAGGAGAGAGCTAGTCGTGTGGTCCCGCTGATTGAGAGGATGGATGGTGTACGACTTACTGAGCCGGAAGGCATTGTTTCTTGCTTCGCGGATTATTTCCGCGAGGTATATTCTCCGGTCTCTCCCTGCTCGGAGGAGGACTCCCATGCCCTGCTGCGGGACATCGCGCTGCCCTCGCTTTCAGTGGAGGACAGGGATTCGTTGGATGCCGCTCCCACCTCGGATGAAATCGCCCTCGCCATACGCTCGGTCGCCTCGGGCAAGGCCATGGGCCCGAATGGCCTTCCTATCGAATTGTATAAGCTGCGACCGGATGTACTGGCACCTCACCTCCGTGCGATGTTCCTTGCGGCCCACTCGCGGGGCTCCCTCCCGCCGGACCAGCGTCTAGCTACCATCGTGGTTATCCACAAGGAGGGGAGACCGCGAGACCGGGTTACATCCTATCGACCGATCTCGCTCTTGAATGCGGAGCCTAAAATCCTCGCCAAGGTGCTTGCCAACCGGCTGGTCGGCGTGGTGGGCGATCTGGTCCACCAAGACCAGTCCGGCTTCATTCCCCATCGCAACACGGCTCTTAACTTGCGGCGCTTGCACGGGGTGCTCGCGCGTGTTCCATTCGTGCGGGAGCCGGCCATTTTGGCGTCCTTGGACGCCACCATGGCGTTTGACACGCTCGAGTGGCCGTACATCTGGGCGATGTTGGCGAAATTTGGATTTGGCCCGGGATTCATCAGCTGGGTCAAATTGTTGTACTCTGACCCATTGGCGCAGGTGGTGGTGAATGGTCGAGTCTCGGCCCCGTTCGTGCTGGGACGGGGCACGCGACAGGGTTGCCCCCTGTCGCCGCTCCTGTTTGCACTGGCCTTGGAACCCCTGGCGGAGTGGCTGCGGTGGCACCCTTCTATCCGTGGTCTCCGTTGGACCCCTGAGTATGAGGACCGCGTGTCCCTCTACGCCGACGACATCCTGTTGTACTTAGCCTCCCCGCGTAAATCACTGATTGTCCTGGTCGATGTTCTGCGCTCCTTCGGCCGTAACTCAGGTCTTATCATCAACTGGGCTAAATCCTGTATCTATGTGCTTTCCGGGGAGGCTCCGGTTCTCCCGCGGGGCTGCTCGATCCAGATTGCCTCGCAGGGGTTTCGTTACCTGGGCGTCTATATTACGCTGGACCCGGTGGCCCGCTACGAGCGGAATTTGCTTCCCCCCCTCCAGCGCTTGAAGGAGGACGTCGCGCGCTGGCGGCGCTTGCCGCTTTCACCGCTCGGCCGGGCGGCATTGTTCAAGATGATGTCCTTGCCGCGCTTTTTGTATGCTCTCCAGAACTCAATGGATCTGGTCCCGGCGCGTTACTTCCGTGAGGTGGAGAGTTTGCAGCGCCGCCTGTTCTGGGACGGGAGGCCGCGTATAGCCCTGGCAAAGTTGACGCTCCCGTGGTATGACGGAGGGATTGCCCTCCCGGATATTAAGCGGTATTACTGGGCCTCCCAATTAGCTGCAATTAATCATGGCCTTTACGGGCCCGCCTTAAACCCGGCATTTGAAATGGACAAGATGCTCCTGCCCGGTGGCGATTATAATCGTGCGCTCTACACTAGCGTGCCCGATTCCCGCCTTACGGGACCCACGCGTGTCATGGTGCGAGTATGGCACGCGGCCAATGCAGCTATGGGATGGAAGGACCGTTTGACCCGGGCGTCACCGTTGTATGCGTCTGAGAGGTTGGGCTCCCTATGGACCTCGAGGGGCTTCGATAGGTGGGACACGATAGGCATTAGCACAGTGGGGGACCTCTGGACGAGGGGAGGATTCAAAACATTTGAGACACTGCAGGCGGAGTTTCAGCTGCAGGGCAGTGAATACTTTCGATACCTGCAGGTCCGTCACGCTCTGGGTTCAGTCTTCCCAGACGTGGCCGCCATCCCGGAGTCCTCCCCATTGGAGGATAGAGTGCTAGATGGCCACGTTCCGGACAGCACGATCTCCCTCATCTACAAGAAGTTGATTAATGACCACTCGGGCTTACTGACTGGGCTCCGCGAGGCTTGTGTTGCCGATGGGTTGGAGCTGGACGACGAGGACTGGATTTCCGCGGTGGCCTCCCCGAAGGAGGTGGCCATCCCGGCTCGCCTTCGCTTCGTCCAGCTTAAGATACTTCACCGGGTGTACATGACGGGGCCAGGGCTTCTGCGTATGGGCTATGCCGAGGATGGACTGTGTAGGCGTGGGTGCGGCGCATTGGCGACTTTTTTACATATTCTGTGGGAATGTCCGAGGGTGGAGCGATTTTGGCGTGGTGTGCATGAGGTCCTGCGAGCGGTTACGCATGTCGTGCTGGTGCCTGAAGCAAGGAGATGCCTGCTGAATGTGTGGGAACCAACCGGCTACTCGGTTCCACAGACGCGATGGGTGACGCTGGGTTATATGATCGCTAAACGTGACATCGCTCAATTGTGGGGATCCCAGAGGCCCCCGGCAGTGTCGGCCTGGAAAGAACACATGGATTGGTGCATGTTCCGAGAGAAAGTGGTGTAAATGGCGCGGGGTAAGCCTGGGGCGTGGCTGAAGGTGTGGGGCCCCTGGAACGCCTACCGCGGGGGTATTTGCGAGCCGCCATTGTTGCCTCCCGCTTCACCAGCTCCGTCCCCCTAGATGACCCCCTCCCCCAATCCCGGGCACAGTGTTTTCCCAGTCCCGGACCTATTTCCCTTCCCCTCCTTCGATTTTAGTGTAGGGTTGGGGTCCCCCCCATTTGAGGAGCATATGTTGTCACTCTTGTTCTCGGGTTGCCTTGCGGGTGTGGTTTTATGTTGTTAGTGTTGTATAAAACGAAACCGTATTGTGGGCTCAGAGTCATGTGGCCCACGTTGTTGATACCTCCTGCTAGCGTCTCTGTAATGCCAAGTGCCTTATTGTATATATGTCACTAATTGCTGTCACTTTAGCGGCCGGCCGGAAGGTTGTAGGCCCATACCTGTATATATTCGAGATTGTAATAAACGGTTTCAAAAAAAAAAAAAAAAAAAAAAAAAATTCCAGCTTATAACACTTAAGCCCCTACCCCCCATCCTCAAACGGAAAGAGGCCCACCCCACACCCGAGGAGCCACCATGGAACAGCCCTGAGGATAATCATCATGCCTTGCAGAAATAAACCCCCCAACAACAAACTCAAAATCCCCAAAACTCCCCCCACCCTGCACCCCTGCTGCAGCTTACAAAGCCCCCCCAACTTGCAGTGTGCCTGTCGCCCTACAAAAACAAAAAATCTACAAAAAGTACCCTAAGGGAGGAAAAGAGCACCCCTCGTCCTCCCGCAACCCTCCACAGTTACTGCACTCTGTTCGAATCTTCAAGTATGGTCAAATCAAGTCAGGCCGGCTCTGAGATCTCAGCCCTGTCCATCCCGGCCACTGTCTCCATGCTCGGCTGTGTCATCCCCCGTCCGTCGCCGGGGCAAAGCGTCCAGCCATTCGTCGGCCATAACAGGAGAGTCAAAAAAGAATGTCCGATCTTCATGCACTACCCGTAGTCTGGCAGGGAAAAGCATGGCATACTTCAGATCCAGTTCCCGAAGTCTCCGCTTCACCCCCAGGAAGCTCTGTCTCTGCACCTGCTGGGTGAAGTCCGGATAAAAATTCACCGACGCATTCTGGAAGGGGACTGGGCCCGTCACCCTCGAAGCTTGCAGGATAGCGTCCCGATCTCGAAAATGAAAGAGCCGGGCGACAATCGGCCGCGGCGGGGCACCCGCCTTAGGCCGCCCGCCCGGCACCCTATGGGCCCTTTCCACCGCAAAAAACTTTCCAAGGCCCTTAGGCTTCAGATGATTGAGGACCAAATCCTCCACAAGCAGGTCCGCCGAAGCCTCATCCGAGGACTCCGGGACCCCGATGACGCGCACATTGTTGCGCCTGGCCCGGCTCTCGAAGTCCTCCAGCCGGCGGGCGGCGAGGTCACTCTCGGCCCTCAGCTTCCGAACCTCGGTCTGCAGATCCGCAACATCATCAGTGAGGCCCGTGGTCTTGTGGTCCAGGTTCTTAACGCGCTCGTTCGTCTTGCCCAGGTCCGAGCGGATCAGATTGACATCTACCAGGATGGCATCCACCTTATGCGCCAGGGCCTCGAACTGTCTCCCCATCGAGGTCTGCATCCCGTCGAGCGCGCCCATGACATCCTGTAGGGAGAGCTCCGGTGTCCCAGGCGAGTCCTCCTTCTGGGCATCCGGCGCCTGGCTCGATCCACTCGGCGATGCTTTCAGGAGGGCGTAGCGGTCCATACTGTTGACTTGGGAATACGTTCCCCGCCTGGTGGACTTAGTCTTCAGCCGATCCCCTTCTGCTTTGCCCGACATAATGGACTCCGGGCAGTCCAGTGCAGTTAAGACTGTTCCCTCTCAGCAAGAGGGATAAGGAGTGAGCAGCCCGCCAAGCGTCCTTGGGGTAATAAAGCCACCCAGAGCTCTACAGTGTCCGGGCAGACAAAGGGAACGAAATCGAAAGTGAAAGTGCGAGGACCTCCGTCCGACAGTTCACACCTCGCCAGGCCGTTGTTGATCAACTAGGAGTCGGGCATCCTGCCAACTCTAGCCCCTGGCATCCCCGGGAGTTAGGCCGCAATCTTCCGCCAGTCGTAAGTCCGGTTCCCGATGGGCGATCCGACCGCGGGTAGCATCAATCGCCTCCCTGACAACTCAGCAACACGGTGCCATGCATACCATCAGGATTAGAGACAGGATAGTCGACGGAGGGCGCGAGGGTCTCGGGAGCTCTAAGCTCACGCGGCCATCTTGGTCAAGCGCTAGGCTCCTCCCCCCGAATATAGCACATTTAAGTGAGAAAAGAACTTTCCTAATTTATATAAAACGTGAACCTTAAACACTATCCTCGCTTGCTTTAGGGTTTGACAGGTTAAGCCAGCGAGAAAGAGGCTCCCAAATGGCTAATCCTTTTTGGTTTTTTTGTTCGGTGTCCCTTTTTGGAATATATTGCCTTTTCAAGAGAAAAAAATGAATAAACCGAGCCAACCAGTGCGTAAACAATGGGGGATTAGGGTCCAACCATGCAGACGCAATGCACAACCTATAGGTAGCCATAGCAATGAATATTAGGGCCCCTCCATTCTTTCTATTTATCGAGTCCTGTGTGCCAAGTAATATGGTGGGAGGGGTTAAGAGTACATTTTGAAGTAGCACCTGACCTAGGAAGCATTGAATTTTATTTAGTAATAGCCCTAGTTTAACACATGTAGCGAACATGTGGATTGAATCAGCACTGAATTCAGCACAGCGTGGACAGTGTGTACCTTTCCCAGTCCCTCATTTTGCTGTCCTGGAGGGAGTAAAATATAAAAAAAAGCAAGTTTTGTACAACTGCGCCTGAAGGCTGGCAGACAGCAAATCTTTTTGGGCAGATTTGAACGCCAGACAGAAAACATTATTAGAAATGTTCAGTTTTTGTTGCCACTTAGTTGAAACTATAGTCAGGTCGTCAGGCATTAAATTATTAAGAAAGTTGTAAATGATACCAATGCGTGGAGGTGTGGCTCCACAAAGTTTCTCAATCAATTCACAGTTAGCAAAACCTGAGGGCCCCCTGTCTTCCGCAAAGAGAAGGATTATATAGCAAGATGTTTAAAGGAGTCCCTATTGTCTAAATTGTAGACGGATTGAAGAACCTCAAAGGACAAGACCTCTTTGGGTGAGCAAAGATCGGCTAATTTCTTTACTCCCTTGTCTACCCAGTTTTAAAAGTATGATGGACCAGAGATATCCGGTAGATTGGGATTGTTCTTAACAGGAGTATAAAAGTTCAATCTACCGATACCTAGATTCTTACATACAGCTGAGAAAACTTTATAGACACCTCGAAGGATCTTGAATTTGACCCTTCTATAGTATCCAAATTCCAGCTGTCGCCAAAACTGTCGCCACAAACAGCCCCAAGCATCGGGACCGAGCAAGGGTTCAAAGGGTGAAGGCAGACCTGGAGCGGGGGTTAAGGGAGATTCTTGCAATAGTATGGGGCATGATTGTAAAACGGTAGCCCAGTAATATAATTTGAAGTTGGGTATAGCCCATCCCCCCTCTTTCCCAGGGTAGAGACAAGAATTTGTATGCCCTCCTGGGTTGAGAAAATGCCCACACGAATTGAGAGAATAACCTTTCAAGACTTAAAAGTGTTGACTTATTAAACTCCAAGGGTATGGCCCTAAACAAGTACAACATTTTGGGGAAAAAAATCATTTTTAGCAGGTTACAACGACCAATAATGGAAAGATGTAGGTTATTAAGACGGCGCAAGGCTTTCCTTGTCTCTGAAATAAGGGGATCCATATTCTGGACAACTATCAGATCAGTATCGGCCAAGATGTCAATACCTAGGTATTTAGCTTTGGCCACTACTCTTCCATCGTTCCAGGTAACATTTTTGTTGATTATAATTTGAGTTTTCCCTTTGTTCAGTTTGTATCCGGATATGGAACCGAATAGGTAGGCTTCAGCCTCGATTTCTGGGATGGCTTTCTCGGGATCCGCCGTGACCAGAGCCAAATCATCGGCATAGGCCATTGTTGGAAACGCCCACTCCCACTCCGCAGGGTGGTGGTGGTCTTCCGGACACACTGTGGTAGCTTGGCTCGAGTGGTCAGGAAACAGGCGCAGTGCTAAGCATACAATATACCCATACAATAACCATGCGTGCATCCGTTCCAAAAACGACTCTACACCGTAAAAATTATGAAAATATTCTTTCTTTATCTTTTTCTCTTAGTTGCTGATTGGAAAAATAAATAGGTCAATCACAATATACAAGTTTCAATTAGTGCAGGTCAAATAAATATTGGCTGTTTGATGAAATAAATAGGGGTGATCATAAATAACAGGGCATAAATACAAGTGCAATATATACAGACAATTAAATACTTTGAGGCAATAAATACTGTACCAATAAATATTGTACACCAACAAGTCCTGTGGACCTATAAATATAGTGCAGCAATAAATAGGTAAAAACTCAATAAATACAGTATCCCCAATAAATAATTAAAAGTATACAGCAACCCTCATATAATCAGATGACACTTCAATTCTTAAGGGCTGATATGGCCCAGGCACAGCTTGTAGGGTTGTGGAAGGCTTGAGGGGGGCTACTCCCTGGCTGGGACAAGGCTGAGGCCTAATCTGAGGTAGATCCAAGGGGGTATACCAGTGCCCTGGCTTTCTCTCTCCACACAACCTCTCTAGGTTAGTCCCAGTTCACCCCAGGCACAGTCAGGTGGGTTTCAGCACCTCCCTAGCCCCTTAGAGCAGTCTCTCAGGTCTCCACAGGGCCTTAGGCGCCCTCTACTCCACTTACTGCCCTTTTTCTGATGTTCCGACGCCGCTGGAGTCGTGTCGACGCCGTGAGGCGGTTCCGGTTCGGTCTCGGCGGCCTCGGCACAATGTCAGTTCTTTGACGACGCCGGCAGGCGGTTCCGGTCCGATGTCGGTGGCCTCGGTTCGATCTCGACCTCCGATTCGACGGCGTCGGGCAGTCTCTTCACGATGTCGACTTCGGGCGGCTCCGGTCCGATGGCGCTCTCGGCTCCGATGACGTCGGCCGGCCTGGCCTCGATGTCGACTTCCGGCGACTCCGGGGTGCGATCCTCACCCCCGACCTCCGGTGCTCCTCCTCACAGGCTCCGGGCGACTCCGGAGTGCGATCCTCACTCCCGACCTCTGGTGCTCCTCTACCTCGGTCTCCGACGACTCCGGAGGGCGGACTTCACTCCTCCGATGACGCCGCTCGCTCGACCTCGGTTCACTTCCTCCTCGACCTCTGGTATTCCTCACGACCCCCGTCGGCGCCCTCTCACGACCTCAGGCGGCTCCGGGTACGACGTCTGCTACTTCAGTCAGCGCCGCTTCTCCACCTCGGGCTCCAGGTCTTCAGGCTACTCGACGCCGGACTCCAGGGAAACCAGTTCTCAGGTCAGAATCTTGCTGTTTTCTTGGTTCTAAGGCCTGTTCCTGCTGTCCAGGTCCTTAGGATAAGTTTCTTCTGTCTTCTTCCCACACAGGGCTATAGGCTGGGATCCATCAGTAGGGACAAGTATCAAGGGTGGGTTTATGGACCCCACTCCAGGCACAAGTTTCCACCCCTGCTGCTTCACTCCTTCCTCCTTCACTGTTGTGCTGCTCTCTCTTCACCAGTCAGGTGCCAACTGCCAGCTCCAACTGCCAACTGCCTCTCTTATCCTCCCAACATTCTAAACGGTCTCCAACTGTCACAGAGTTCTGGAATCTCCCGGAATGTTCTGGAAGGTGCTGGTAGGTTCCAGTGGATGCTGGTGATGTCACAGGTGGCCACCATTTTGTGCTCCAGGCCCTCAGACAGAAGTTTCAGGGGTAGCTAAAATGGCTCCCTGAATCTGCAGCAACACTAAAAAGTCTGGTGGTTCCCAAAAAGGAAAAATTCAAACAGGGTTTGAGGCAAAAGTGGGACAAAATAAATAATGATGAGGAGGGACCACCCAAAGGGCTGACAGGTCTAACACGCGTCCCCCCCAGCTGAAAGTGGGGAGAGCTACCCAACCCCTTGGGAGTTCTCATCACTAAGGCGGAAATACCTTGAGAGACCGTCTGCATTGGCGTGGTCCACTCCAGGCCGATGTTCCACCTGAAAGTCCATCCCCTGTAGGGAAATAGACCACCTCAACAACTTGGGATTCTCCCCCTTCATCTGCATCAGCCAACGAAGGGGTCTGTGGTCGGTCTGAACAAGGAAGTGCGAGCCAAACAGGTATGGCCGCAGCTTCTTCAGAGCCCATACCACTGCAAAGGCTTCACGCTCTATTGCACTCCACTTCTGTTCCCTGGGAAGTAGTCTCCGGGATAGGAAGACCACGGGTTGATCCAGACCCTCTTCGTTGAGTTGCGATAACACTGCCCCAATGCCATGTTCTGATGCATCTGTCTGGACAATGAACTCCTTGGAAAAGTCTGGGGCCCTTAAGACCGGGGCCTCGCACATGGCTTTCTTCAATCTCTCAAAGGCTTGCTGACAAGCCTCCGTCCAGACTACCCGTCGAGGTTGTTTCTTGGACGTGAGCTCCGTGAGGGGGGCTACGATGGTACCGTACCCCTTCACGAAGCGGCGGTAATATCCCGTGAGGCCCAAAAATGCTCGGACCTCAGTCTGTGTCTTGGGGGGTTCCCAGGCCATGATGGCCTCGATCTTCGCCTGGAGGGGTTGCACCGCTCCCCTACCCACCAAGTGTCCAAGGTACACTACCGACCCCTGCCCGATCTGGCACTTGCTGGCCTTGATCGTCAATCCAGCTTGTCTCAGGGCCTGGAGAACAGCTTGCAGGTGACGCAAGTGATCCTCCCAGCTGTTACTGAAGACGGCTATGTCATCCAGATAAGCAGCAGAGAAACTCTCCATTCCGGTGAGGATCTGGTTTACCAGGCGCTGAAACGTGGCAGGTGCGTTCTTGAGCCCAAAGGGCATCACACAGAACTGGTAGTGGCCATTGGGCGTGGAGAAGGCTGACCTTTCCCTTGCTCCATCAGTCAAAGAGATCTGCCAGTACCCCGAAGTAAGGTCAAAGGTACTTAGATATTGGGCAGCTCCCAGCCGGTCAATTAATTCATCCGCCCTAGGGATCGGATGAGCATCAGTTTTTGTCACTGAATTCAGTCCCCGGTAGTCCACACAGAACCTCAGTTCTGGTTGGGCACCCGGTGGTGCAGCTTTTGGTACTAACACCACCGGACTGGACCAGGGGCTGCTAGAAGGTTCAATCACTCCTAGCTCCAGCATCTTAGTGACTTCACTATGAATGCTGGCCTTCACCTTGTCTGACATCCGGTAGATCTTGGACTTCACAGGTGGGCTGTCTCCTGTGTCCACGTCATGGACGCACAGGTGAGTCCTACCCGGGACAAGGGAGAACAACGAAGAGTACTGCCCCAGGACCTGGCGACAGTCCTCCTGCTGTTCAGGAGTTAGAGATGGGGAGAGAATCACTCCCTCCACCGACCCATCCTTTTCTTGAGACGCAAACAGATCAGGGAGAGGCTCGCTTTCCACGTCCTCTCCTCCGTCAGTCACCATCATCAAGATGACTTCGGGCCTCTCGTGGTGGGGTTTGAGGCGGTTGGCATGCAGCACCCGCAGGGGCTGACGAGGGGTCTTCAGGTCCACCAAGTAGGTAGCCTTACCCTTCTTCTCCAACACCTCAAAGGGTCCTGACCAGCGATCCTGAAGGGCACTAAGCTCTCCTGGTTCGATCACCCACACCTTCTGGCCAGGCTCCAACTCCACCGGGTGAGCGTTGTGGTCATACCACGCCTTCATCACTGCTTGGCTGGCTTCCAAGTTGTCAGAAGCTTGCTTCCACAACTTAGCCATTTGGCTCCGGAAGGCCAGCATGTAGCTCACCACATCCTGGGGGAGCTTTCTGGGAGTTCTTTCCCATCCGTCTCTCACCAGGTTAAGAGGTCCACGTACAGGGTGCCCATACAGAAGCTCGAAGGGGCTGAAGCCCACTCCCTTCTGTGGCACTTCCCTGTAGGAAAAAAGTAAACAGGGTAAGAGGACGTCCCATTTCCTCCGCAGGCTTTCAGGCAGACTTCTGATCATGCCTTTCAAGGTTTTATTAAACCTCTCCACCAGACCATTGGTCTGGGGGTGGTAAGGAGTCGTGAACCGGTAGGTCACTCCACACTCCTTCCACATTGCCCGCATATATGCTGACATGAAGTTGGTCCCCCTGTCGGACACAACTTCCTTGGGAAAACCCACTCGGGTAAAGATTCCCATCAGGGCCCTAGCCACAACAGGTGCTGTTATGGTCCTCAGAGGTATTGCCTCTGGGTACCGTGTGGCATGATCCACCAGAACCAGGATAAACCTGTGACCAGCTGTAGTTGGTGGATCTAATGGACCCACAATGTCGATGCCCACCCTTTCAAAGGGGGTGCTAACGACAGGAAGTGGTTCCAGGGGAGCTTTCAGCTTCACCCCTGTTTTCCCACTGGCTTGGCAAGACACACATGTCCGGCAGTAGGTATCGGACGTCACTTTCATCTGAGGCCAATAAAAGTGTGGGACAAGACGGGCGAAGGTCTTGTCTTGCCCCAGGTGTCCTGCCAATGGTATCTCGTGAGCCAACTCTAAAAGGAAGGCTCGATAACGTTGAGGAACTACCAAGGCTCGTGACGATCCATGTAGGGGTGCCTTGGGTTCACTGTAGAGGAGGCCATCCTCCCAGTAAACACTGTAGTTCCCTTCAACGTTCCCTGCTGCCTGGGCTTCGGCCTGTCGCCTCAGCCCCTCAAGGGTAGGACACTCCCTCTGGCCCTGGCAGAATTCCTCCCTGGACGGGCCTCCCTCCACGTGCCACTCGGCCGGGATGGGTAGGTCCTCCAGGTGGGTAACGTCCCCCTCCGCAGACTCCTGGTCCACCACCTCCGGTGGCCTATCCGTCTTACGGGGTGGAGACGCCGAGGCAGGCTCCTCCTGTCCTCGGTTCTTCCCTTGACTGGCAGCTGGCTGGGCCTTTGTTCCAGGCTCCAGCCGGAATGAACTCCCTCTTCGGGTAGTCTCGGACCTTGTGCTAACACAGGCCCAGTCAGGTGTACCCAGCATCTCGGTGTGAGTCCGGTATTCCACCTCCTTCCAAGCGTTGTGCTCCATGTCATTGCCCAGCAGACAATCGACTGGCACGGCAGGGCTTACGGCAACTCGAAGTGAACCTGCAACCCCCCCCCATTCAAAGGGAACCTCGGCCACGGGATAGTGACCTGTTCTGCCGTCAGCCATCGCGGCTGGGTGGAGTACATCGGGAATTACCTGCTCTGGAGACACCAGCTGGCTACGCACCATAGTCATACTGGCTCCTGTGTCTCTCAGAGCCTCCCCTCTTTGGCCGTTGATGGTGATCCACTGCCCATACTTTGCGGTATTTGCGGGCACCTGGATCTTAGGAACCATCTCCCGTTCTCCCAGGGACACTAAAGTGACACCCGCCCACTCCCTTCCCTTAGTTAAGGGCATCTCCTCCCCGAGCACTACACTAGCTACTCCGGGGGGCTTTCCTCCAGTGGGAGGGGGTGATCGTTTCTGACACTTCGGATCTCCTTTATAGTGTCCAACGCCACCGCACTCATAGCAATGGACAACCCTTGGCTGCTGACTCTGGCCAGGATTAGGGTTTCTGGGCGGGTTAGCCTTAGAGGTGAATCCTGTTCCCTTCCCTTGGAAGTTATTTTGGGGGCCTTTGGAGAACTCCTTTTTCTTTTCCCCTCCTTCTTTCTTCTGGGGGGCGCCCTGTCCGGCCTTTTGAGTATCCCCTCCAGTCCCCCTTGTGGACACCCGGGTACTAGCCCAAATGTCCGCCTCCTCAGCAAGCTTCCGGGGGCTGGTCAGCTTGCTATCCACCAGGTGTTGCCGCAGTTCAGGGAAACATTTCTCGAGTAGGTGTTCCTTCAGTACTAGGTCAAACAGCTCCTCGTAGTTCCTTACTTCACTGCCCTGAATCCAACCTTCCAGTGCCTTCTTTGCATAGTCCAGGAAGTCCACCCAATTCTGTGTGCCCAGCTTGTGACTACCCCTGAACTTCTGTCTGTACTTTTCAGGTGTTAGTCCAAACTTTCTGATGAGCGCCAGTTTCATGGTGGGGTAGTGGGTCTGCTCATCCTCTTCGAGGCCCAATAAAGCATCCCTACCAGCTGGAGGCATGTACCTATACAATCCTCCTCCCCAATACTTCACTGGAACCCCATGGGCCCTCAACGAGACCTCATAGGCTGCTAGCCACTTGGCGATGTCGTCACCCGCCCCATAGCTAGCTACTATGTCCTTTGGCAGGTAAGGTTTGGATTCCCTGGTGATTTCTTGGTCTTGGCTGCCACCATTAGGAACAGTTGGTGCCCCAATTCTTAAGATCTGAAGCTCTATCTCTTTCAGTCTTATCTCATGAGCCATCTTCTGTTTCTCCGTCTCATGAGCCATCCTCTGTTCCTCCTTCTCCTTCTCCAGCTTTGCTAAGTCCCATGTGAGCTGTCTTTTCTCCCTCCGATCTGCTAACTCCACTTCGGATAAGCCCCCACTAGAGACAGTGCTGCCCTTCCTAGAAAGTGTCCTGGGCCCTGCTGACAGGTTCCCCACCTCAGGTTGGTACATCTCAGCCCCCTCGGGGTCAGGCTCTCCATCCCTGTCTTCCTCCTCAGCCTTGCTTTCTCGGCGTGCCTCCCCCCAAGCCCTTAAGCTGGTTTGGAGTGCACCCTTCTTTGCTCCTGGGGGACAGTACACCCCCTCCCGCTGGCAAAACTCCCTGAGTTGGGCCACAGTGTACGTGTCTAAGTCTTCCAGTACAAATTCCATCTTGCCCACTCAGGTTAGAGGACAGGTTTTGTGCAGTAACAATGTAGGGTGGTACCTTTAATAATACCTCCTCCCACCACCAGAGTAAATTTGGAAAAAACAAAAACCCACAATTAGGAAGGCCGCTGTGAGAAAACTCCCGGTGTAGGCCTATGGACTACCCACAGTTATTGTTGAGTATATGTAGGCACAGCTCTATCCCACCGCTGAACACCAATTTATGTAGGAAACGCCCACTCCCACTCCGCAGGGTGGTGGTGGTCTTCCGGACACACTGTGGTAGCTTGGCTCGAGTGGTCAGGAAACAGGCGCAGTGCTAAGCATACAATATACCCATACAATAACCATGCGTGCATCCGTTCCAAAAACGACTCTACACCGTAAAAATTATGAAAATATTCTTTCTTTATCTTTTTCTCTTAGTTGCTGATTGGAAAAATAAATAGGTCAATCACAATATACAAGTTTCAATTAGTGCAGGTCAAATAAATATTGGCTGTTTGATGAAATAAATAGGGGTGATCATAAATAACAGGGCATAAATACAAGTGCAATATATACAGACAATTAAATACTTTGAGGCAATAAATACTGTACCAATAAATATTGTACACCAACAAGTCCTGTGGACCTATAAATATAGTGCAGCAATAAATAGGTAAAAACTCAATAAATACAGTATCCCCAATAAATAATTAAAAGTATACAGCAACCCTCATATAATCAGATGACACTTCAATTCTTAAGGGCTGATATGGCCCAGGCACAGCTTGTAGGGTTGTGGAAGGCTTGAGGGGGGCTACTCCCTGGCTGGGACAAGGCTGAGGCCTAATCTGAGGTAGATCCAAGGGGGTATACCAGTGCCCTGGCTTTCTCTCTCCACACAACCTCTCTAGGTTAGTCCCAGTTCACCCCAGGCACAGTCAGGTGGGTTTCAGCACCTCCCTAGCCCCTTAGAGCAGTCTCTCAGGTCTCCACAGGGCCTTAGGCGCCCTCTACTCCACTTACTGCCCTTTTTCTGATGTTCCGACGCCGCTGGAGTCGTGTCGACGCCGTGAGGCGGTTCCGGTTCGGTCTCGGCGGCCTCGGCACAATGTCAGTTCTTTGACGACGCCGGCAGGCGGTTCCGGTCCGATGTCGGTGGCCTCGGTTCGATCTCGACCTCCGATTCGACGGCGTCGGGCAGTCTCTTCACGATGTCGACTTCGGGCGGCTCCGGTCCGATGGCGCTCTCGGCTCCGATGACGTCGGCCGGCCTGGCCTCGATGTCGACTTCCGGCGACTCCGGGGTGCGATCCTCACCCCCGACCTCCGGTGCTCCTCCTCACAGGCTCCGGGCGACTCCGGAGTGCGATCCTCACTCCCGACCTCCGGTGCTCCTCTACCTCGGTCTCCGACGACTCCGGAGGGCGGACTTCACTCCTCCGATGACGCCGCTCGCTCGACCTCGGTTCACTTCCTCCTCGACCTCTGGTATTCCTCACGACCCCCGTCGGCGCCCTCTCACGACCTCAGGCGGCTCCGGGTACGACGTCTGCTACTTCAGTCAGCGCCGCTTCTCCACCTCGGGCTCCAGGTCTTCAGGCTACTCGACGCCGGACTCCAGGGAAACCAGTTCTCAGGTCAGAATCTTGCTGTTTTCTTGGTTCTAAGGCCTGTTCCTGCTGTCCAGGTCCTTAGGATAAGTTTCTTCTGTCTTCTTCCCACACAGGGCTATAGGCTGGGATCCATCAGTAGGGACAAGTATCAAGGGTGGGTTTATGGACCCCACTCCAGGCACAAGTTTCCACCCCTGCTGCTTCACTCCTTCCTCCTTCACTGTTGTGCTGCTCTCTCTTCACCAGTCAGGTGCCAACTGCCAGCTCCAACTGCCAACTGCCTCTCTTATCCTCCCAACATTCTAAACGGTCTCCAACTGTCACAGAGTTCTGGAATCTCCCGGAATGTTCTGGAAGGTGCTGGTAGGTTCCAGTGGATGCTGGTGATGTCACAGGTGGCCACCATTTTGTGCTCCAGGCCCTCAGACAGAAGTTTCAGGGGTAGCTAAAATGGCTCCCTGAATCTGCAGCAACACTAAAAAGTCTGGTGGTTCCCAAAAAGGAAAAATTCAAACAGGGTTTGAGGCAAAAGTGGGACAAAATAAATAATGATGAGAAGGGACCACCCAAAGGGCTGACAGGTCTAACAGCCATGATTTTGGTTTCTAGGCCAAATCTACTCACTGCCGGAATAGCCTGATTTCCTTCAAGTTTTTTAATGAGTGGGTCGATGTATATGGCAAAAAGTAGTGGGGAACGGAGACAACCTTGTCGGGTCCCCCGTGAGATTTCTATTTGTTCGGTCAATGTCCCGTTGAAAGATACCCTAGCCTTAGGAGTAAGGTTTATTGCCTTGATGGCCTGGATGGCTTTAGGCCCAAAGTTCATTCTCTGCATGACGCCCCAGAGAAAATTCCAGGAGACCCGATCGAATGCTTTTTCGGCATCCAGCAGTATTACAGCCATCGGTTCTCCTGAAAGCTGTGCAGCGTCGAGCAGAGTGATTACCCTCTAAATATGCTCGGTGGTGCCCTTGGCGGGAATAAACCCGTGCTGCCACCCGGATACGAGACCTTCAATTCTGGCCGAGAGTCGTGTTGCAAATATTTTGGAATAAACCTTTGAGTCACTGTTTATAAGAGTGATTGGGCAATAGGAACCCCTTTCTGTTGGTAGTTTGTCTTTTTTAAGGAAGACAATAATCTCCCTGGAAGATTTGCATCACTGCAGCATAAAAAATGTCTTTAATTTGGGAAAGGAACACCTTATAAAATTCAACTGGGATGCAGTCGGGCCCGGCAGCTTTTCCATCGGGTAGGTTGATCAAAGCCCTAGCAATTTCTTCCCATGAGGGAGGGGCTTCAAGTTGCTCACGTTCCTCTCTGCTACGGGATGACAACACAATTGAATCCAAATAATTATTAAGGTCAGATTGCCCAACCAATTGGGAGGACGCCGCTTCTCGTACTCATACTCAGTGCTTAGAGTGAATGTGTGTCTCCTGTAAAGAGGGAAATATCGGGAGCATAACTCTTAGTCTGGTTCTTAATTAAATATTGTTTTGTCAGGTCTACATCCAGTCTGCTTCAGGAACAAAATCTTACTGGTCACATCAAGTACATTACCCTACCACAGTCAATTGAGCTTAGTTGTAAATAAGAATTATATAGCTGTAAAGAGATTTACTGAATATCAATTTCATCAGCATAATAATTGAATCTGTCCTTAAACCTAGAATCCTTTTTTCCCCATTTATCCTGCAGCACCTCCCTTTGCAAAAGTGTCCCATCTCAAAGCCTCCAGATTGTGAGGAAGACCCACATCTTTGACTTTTCACAATTTCAAATAGCTCAGTATTCTATTGCCTACCCTAGCCTTTTAAGGTCAACCCCCACGTACTATGACTAAGTTACTTTCTAACACCAGCTTCAGTTGTATCCAAAACTGTATAAACATATTTGTATTCAATCGATCATCATCGATTTAGTATACTACAACAATTGGGCATTAATGGCGAATGCTAATACCATTTCTAATAATTTTGAACCACTATGTCAGCCGTCATTGCTGATTTATGTCTGAACATAGTTTTGCATTTGTGTTGTGCCTGATATGCTTCTTTTGGAATGAATATAGTCCTTGTTTGGTAGAGGGTGTCCCTCTACAAGCTATGCTTACGAAACAAGGATGTTTTCTGCAACAATACGGTAATTGCTATATGCAAAATATGACAGTATTGGAGGATAATGATCGGAAAGACTGTGGGCGTGAAAGAGATTTGGAACAAATACAAATTTGAGCAGTGTGAGATGTCTAACAAGAATTTATGAAAATACTCAATATTTGAGATAGCAGATAAATACACATATCTCCCATCAGATCTGTTCTGATTGCACCAGTTCGGATTATTAATGGTGTTTTTGGTATCTACTTTCATGGCAACTATCGACATCTATCTAGCTCTGAAGAAGCGGTTCATCGCTTCAAAAAAGATTTTGGAAGTGACCTCAATGGTGGGCTGTTGGACCAAATGGTGATTTTAAATATGCAAGAACTAATGGTTAATTACATAATGGAACATCATTGAGATTGTTTCAAAATTGAGAACATTGATGACATGGAAGACTTATATGTGGAGTATATTTTCATGTAGGTAATGTTGCTTTTATTTATGTGTTTTGTGCAGTAAATGTTGGAGATATTGAACAATAAAAATATTTATATAATATTTTTTCCTGGTGGTATATTGAGTTCAGTTTATGTATGGCTCTCCATGATGTTGTATTCATTATACTTTAATGTGTGAGTAAGTAAGGTTACTGACTTAGTGGGTGGTAGCCAGAGCAGAGCCACTCTCATCCTTGTAACCCGAATCTTGACAATATACACCAGATAATGTCTTACACTGAATGTACTGAGATTGGCATTATGTGCACAAGTTCCTCCGCATTCCCACTCTGCCCTGTTGCCACTCCAGCTGGGTGGCTGGGCTGTGGATGGTGAGGATGTACTGTATAAACAGTATCCATCCACTGATCCGTGTGTTTTATCTCCAATGCTGACTTTCTACTGCTGGTTTTCTTTAAACACAGTGGTTATAGTTATGGAGCTCTAAACATCATATACAAGTGGGTAGATAAGACATTCATTGGAACCACTGAGCTCCAGCAGTGGTCTCCATAGCAGCCACCATCTTCCTGTTGCAATAAAATGTCATGCATACACAATGCTCAGGGACAACTAACTCGGATTCTAATGTATTCTAGATGGCCGATTACGATGTGGGTCGGAAAGCATTCCGACCAAATCTGTCTCGGAATGGTTTCTGACCGAATCTGATTCGGGGAGTCCGACGACCCATTACGATGTTTCCGAATACCGTTCGGTCGACTCCCATTGATTTCAAGAGGAGCCTGTGCTCCGACCGAATACACAGGCTCCCATTGAAGATAGGGGTGGGTGGGGAAAATCGTGCACCCTGTGGCGGGCACCCCATGGTGCCTGCCAATCTGTGCATGGTTGGAAAGAGAGGTCCCATAGGTAGCCCTATGGGCCCCATTCGGAAAGCTCTGGATGAAGGGAGGCCTGCTATGGGCCCCTAAAGTTGGATACTGACAGCCGACCCCTGTCGGAACAACCAATACGGAAAGGCTGTCCATATCCGCTGGAAACACGGTCCGTAGACCCATATGAGTCGTCTCCGAATAACTCGGTTACTCCGAATGCCATTCAAAACCGAGTCGGAACAGAGTTGGTAAGTCTGAACGCTTTCCGACTATCGTAATCGGTCGGTCGGAAAGCTTTCCGAATCGGTCAAAAAGATGGGTTCTGAATCAGATTTGGCCCCCCAAAATGCCATTCGGAGCTTTTCCGACTGTCATTGTAATCGGCCTCGAGGTCTTTAAGAAGTTTTATATTGATCTTTATGCCAGCCTGAAGTCTCTCCACCCAGCAGCAGAATACAAACATATATAGTCAATATTAAACTTCTAATGTTTAGTGAAGAATTAGTAGCTTGGCTAAAAATAAATATACGGTTACAGGAGATTTTATAAGCCATCAGGTTTCTTTCTGAAGGAAAGGCATCAATGCATGATGGATTCCCATGAGATTTATATAGTAAAGTGACCCAACAGACTGGGCCAACGTTATTGGCAACTATTACGGAACTTTGCAGTAGTGGTCAAATCCCACCTTCATGGGACAAAGGAATAATTATCGTCTTTCTTAAACAAGGGAAATCCCCTCTCCGTTCTACATCATACTGACCAATCTCACTTTTGAATATTAATGCTAAGGTTTCTACAAACGTTCTGGTGAAACATTTGTCAGCACATATACCCTTTTTTACATAGTGAATGGCAACTCACTTAGTACAGGACAGGGAAAACATATTGCCCACAAATTTAGACTATGTTCCTACAAGATTGAGCAGAAACACGCCAACAATGTCTGGCCATGCTACTATTAGATGTTGAAAACCCCTTTGATCAGCTTTCACAATTCTTCTTACAGGTGGCACTTTCATATGTGGGGCTTAGTAAAAGGGATATTGGTTGGATTCAAGCCCTTTCAGGACAACCACTTACTATGATAAATGCCAGTGGCTTAAAATGTAATGGGATACTCACCATTATCATATGCCTTAGCTATGGAGCCATTTCTCCAATAGCTACTCCGGTCGGCATTGTGTGCATACAGTGGTTTGAACTTGTGTGTTGAGAGCTTTCACACTTAAGATATCTGGTGCGGGAATTGGGTATTTTGGTTTTATGCTAGCTAGCGAGATATATTTAATGTTTGAGTGGGTTGATTGGCTTTTTCCTCCACCACCCAATACATCTTACATTTTTATCTCACGGAGACAGGTTCTTTTTCATCCACCTTTGTCACAGAGCTTCTACATTTTTCTTCCTCCTCATTTCTCCCCTTTTCTCTCTCTATCTCTCTTTTGCTCTGGATCAGGGTCTGATGATGAAAAACTAGACCTAGTCCCCAAAAGCTGTAGTGTTTCAGCACACAAAGGTGTAGGGCAAGCACAGTCTGGGCAGGAGCACTGGAATTATGTGATTCTGCTGCTGTGGTATTTTCTGCATAGTTATGGATTTACTTACCTACCACTTTATGTACTGTCAGCTGAATAATTTATAGATCTCAACAAAATAGTGTTATTTTAGGATCAAACAGATCAAACGTTACGTAGAAAAGCGTGGTGCGACACAGTGGAAAACAGTGCAAAAGTTAACTAATTACCTCTTAGTTGCTGATTGCTATATTCAGATATTAAACTCATACTAAGGAGCTGAAACTTGTGTGCAGACACAATTATATGGGATAAAGTACCCCCTGCTGTACATTATAAGGATATTGGAAGTCACAGCGGAGTTGGTTCCATGACTATATAGAGGAAAAAGGCTGAAAGTTGAAGTGACTTGCAATATCCTTAACATGTGCAGCGGGGTGTACTTTCTTCCTACTCACACATAGACATATCTTCACCTTCTTACAAACCACTTAAATGCTTGGTGCATAGTTCTTTCATATGTTTAAAAAAAACAAAGGCACAGTAACTCGCAATGTGTAGTAACATGCAAAAAGATTCCAACTTTTCTATAATTACCTAAAAATAAATATGTTGCCATAAATATCTCCTTTCTGCTTATCAATGTACAGCTAGGAAAACAGAGCAAAAGAAAGAAAAGCTAAATTTCCTTTATTTTCTTGTAACAGTCACTCTAAATTATGCTCCGTGACATGACCTGCCTTTTGCCTCAGCTGCTCCTTCTAGAGGAAGTCATTGTGATGTCAGAACTCAGATGTAATAAGTTATTACAGTTTAGTTGCTGAGTCATTTCTTTGCAAACACAGTCTGGATACGTCACAAGTCGCTGATCATAAAGACATTAGAGACACATTTTTTATACAGGGATTGCAGAATGCCATGTATTATAATATAGCCTTATAGCTTGCCATATAAGTAATTGGGTTGCAACTAGCAACCTTGTACATTCTTGTTTGGAACCTCTTGTTTGGCTGCACATTTTGACACATGTTGGCAACAGAATGTCTTTGCCGTGATTAAGAAATTAGAGACAGCTTTTTTATACAGGGTTGGCAGAATTCCATGTTTTATAATAAGGCCTTATAGCCTGCTGTACTAGTCATTGGGTTGTAACTAGCACGAGGGTCTTTAACATGGGAGCAGGTCTTTAATGGCTAGTATAGCCCATTATGGTGGGCTATAAGGCCATTAAAACATTTGGCCCCTTGAGTGTAGAATGACCAAATTAGAAAAACAAAGGCCTCTTAAAGCTCGAGGAGGTTGAAATCCCCAAGGCTCGGAAAACATTGTTTCACGGCTGTTAGCTTTTAAACATTCGCTGCAATATCTGTAAAAAAAGGCTGAAGTCAGCCCCTGGTTCTTCCCAGGCCTTTTCTCATTCAGCCTGTTAGAAATGGGGGTCTTTAGTTGGCAGTGGCTTGCACCCTTTCCAAATAGGAACCCTTATTCTAGTCAAGGTAAGGGGATTACATTGATAAAATAACCCCTGCTCATCCCCTTCGTAGCTTGGCACGAGCAGTCAGGCTGATCTCAGAGGCATTGTACAAAACACACACAGTAACAACACTACAAATGGACACCACACCAGTTTCGAAAAATAACCAATATTTATCTGAATACAACAAGACCAAAACAACAAAAGATCCAGCATACAAAAGCAAAGATATCACTTTTAAAAGGTTTAAAACAGCTCAGTTCGAAGGAAACTATGGATGTGCCACTTTTATGGCAAAGTACCTGAGATGCGTTAAAATCAAAGATGAAAACAGGTGCAGGGAAGATGAGGGGTAGGAAAACATAGCAATGTGTTGATTTCTTACTCGCAAGGGAGGTGATGCGTTGACTCCATAATGCCAGAGGAGGTGGTGCGTCGACTCCTTGCTGCAGTGCAGAGGAGGCGATGCCTCGATTCTTTGCTGTCAGGGAAGGTGATGCGTCGATTCCTTACTGCAAGGGGAGGTGATGCGTCAAAATCCAGACACACGACCTTGGTTCCTTGCTGCTGGGCAACATCGAAGAAGAACTTGGCACACAGGTGCGATCCATTGAAAATCCGGATGTGCTGGGTCGAGCAGCGGCAGCAAAATAGGCGCTGCGTCAATTTTTTAGCCGTGTGGCAGGTGATGCATCAATTTCTTCAGCCGCATAGCAGGACCTGCATCGGAGTTGGAGCGGGTGCCTCTGACATCGAGACACGGTGCTCAGGACTCGGCTGCGGTGATCTTTCAGGCACACGCTGGGCGCTGCTCTATATCTTTGGCCGCACTGCAGCGATGCGTTGGTTTTTTAGCTGCATGGTGGTGCTACGTCAGGAAAAACAGGTGCTGTTGGGCGGGGCTTGGATTTTCTTCCATTCTTTGCAGCGAAGACACATCCAAGGGCCCAGAACTAGAATTGGCACCCCTTGGCAGGTCAGAACTCCCAGCAGAGGAGTTCAGGGGCTGCAGGTAAAGTCTTCGATGGCCCTGAGCCTTCTTACCAGACCTCTTGGTTCAGAGGTGTTCTGCAGTCATGGTGTCCCAGCTCCAGTACTCAAGTTTCTGCCTTTGAAGTAGGCAAACTTAAAAGGAAAGTCTTTGTAAAGCACAAGACCCTGCCTTTCCCTGACCTGGCTCCAGACACACTACGGGGTGGAGACAGCTTTGGGTGAGTATGGGGACAGCCATAGTCAGGTGTCAGTGACAACTCCTCTCACCACTCTATCTCAGGAAGACCCATCAGCCTGGTGAAGGGCCATCAGGATATGTAGGGAACACCTTAGCTCCCTTTGTGTGATTGTCTGGAGCGAATGCACAAACATCCCAACTGTCAGTCTAAATCAGATGTGGATTTCACAGGCAGGCAGAGGCCCAGAACGGTAAATCAAGAAAATGCCACTTTCTAAAAGTGTATCAAGAATCAATCGGGTGTCCCTGTGACCCCCAGAACCTGGGGAATTATTTCAATTGTTTCCAGGAAGCCTAAGAAATACTATTTATGGAATTACATTTATATTGAAACATACAAAAAATGAACTTGATAGGGATACACTTAGGTTTACGTACTTATTAAGACATATTAATTTCTTTATAAATCTTAGAACGACACTGATATCCAATAACAGAAAAAAGAAGAAAACACAGGACTGTTCATAGACATGGATAACATATATTAGTGCTGTACATAAAATTGTGTCTTAACACGTAAGATAATGCAAGACTCTTGACAACATACACAGAAACAGAGAAAAAACTCATTTGGATTTCCGTTTACAATCTAAATATTCTCAAACATATTACATAATTCCTGGTTGATCAGTATGCGGGGAATGCTACAGAACACCTATTGTTTATCGACGACTTTTCAACCCTATCCAACAAGTGTGTGTTCATGTAAACATCACAACTGGTCTTCTTCAGGACTCGGGGAAATGTTTTAGGCTGGTCCCGCCATCAGGTAGTACCACAATCTTACTTTCTTGTATATGTGATAAGGTACTATTTAAATTAGGCATTATTGAGAGGTTTTCTCAAATGCTTCTAGGGTCCACAGGACAGAGCTAGAGTCAGGAGAACAGATTTTTCCATCCCGGCTATTCACTCAACAAGGGAATCCTACGTGGACCCTAGAGGCATTTGTGAAAACCTTTCAGTAAGGCACAATTTAAATAGTGCCTTATCACGTATACAAGAAAGTAAGATTCTCTACACAAGGTCCACAGAGCAGTCCCAGCTTTCCTTAGGATACACATGATTCTTCTTTATTTACGATACCTCTTCAAGGATTGTGGCTCTACTTGATGACTGGTACCAGGCTAAAACATTTTCTCTAGTCCTGAAGAAGACCCATTGTGATGTTAACATGGTGCTCGAGGGTATGTTGCCCTCTGAGCCATGCTACATAGCAACTATTGAACTCCATGATAAGCTGTTTGATGACATAGGCTCATATTTCACGAAACCCAGGAGGAAAGCTAGCAAGAACCCACCCAAGAGTCTTGGGTGGTACGATGATGCCTGTAGGCTATCTAGGGCTAATTTGGCTACTGCTCTCTCTAGTGGATTTAATGACTCTGTTCGCCTAGCTAGATTACTATATAAAAAAGCTGTAAGAATGGCCAAAAGGAACTGGGACGAACAACACTGGCTTGATTTAAAAGATGCATGTAGCATCAAAGACTCCTGGACATTCTGGAACATCATCAAGTGGGGCAGTGGTGCTCGACCCGATAGCCCCTCGAATCATGTTTCCCAGGTAGAGTGGGTCAGATACTTTAAACCCCAATACGCCTGTAATTCCCTGTTTAATTCTGCTTGGGTCCCAAATTATGTTCCCTTCTCCCTAGATCCCTTTTGTATACAAGATGCCTTGAAGGCTCTGGGCTCTGTCACTAGTGGCCGTGCCTCTGGGCCAGATAGGGTTCCTCCCGATGTCTACCTTCATGATAAAGACAGCTGGAGCATGTATATTACTCTCTTGGCCAATGCTGTGGCCAAGGGTGCTCCTGTCCCCAAATCATGGAGAGGGGCTGTCATAATCCCTGTATTTAAGAAGGGCGATAAGGCACTTCCATGCAACTACAGGCCGATCAGCTTGATAGACTCCATACAGAAGGTGATTGGGAGGATGGTCCTGAACCAGATCCAGGAGTGGATTGATGACAATAACATTTTGTCACCCTTCCAAGCAGGTTTCCGAAAATCAACCAGCACAGTTGATCAGGTCTTCCGCTTTGTCCAACTCCACTGGCGGGTGGTGACACTGGGCAAAGGCAGCCTCTACGCAGCTTTTGTGGATTTGAGAGCTGTCTTTGACCTCGTGCCTCGTATCCGGCTGTGGGCAGTTTTGGAAGAGCTTGGTCTCCCTAACGAAATTCTGACTTTGGTTATGCGATTGCATGAGTCCAACTACGCTAGGATTCAATGGGGCGGGACAGGTCAGGTTACCCCTGAGTTCCCGGTCGAGCGTGGTGTGCGCCAAGGTTGCACCATGGCACACACGCTCTTCTCATTATATATTAATGGAATAGTTGATCTCATGCTTTCTGCAAACATAGACGCCCCAAGGTTGGCTGGAGTTCCCATCCCTATACTAATGTTTGCAGAAAACACGCTTATCGTGTCCAAAACGTTGAGTGGTCTGCAAAAAGCCCTGCGCTTGTTTGACAACTTTTGCCTTGACTACGGTCTGGAGGTTAACGTGACAAAAACAAAATTCATGGCCTTTAACCCCCACGTGAGTTCTCGAAGAAAAAAGGTATTTATGAATGGGCAACCCTTGGAGACGGTAACTAATTTTACGTACCTTGGTATCCAAATATCAAATGACAACAAATGGCGTAAACACATTGAACTGGCCACCCTGCGTTTCAAACAACTGACCGGTGCTCTATGTAGGGAATTCAGTAAGTCATTTACAAAACCAATAAGCCCAGTACTGCAAGTCTACGAAGCCAAGGCTTTAAGTTCTGCGCTATATGGGGCGGAGCTTTGGGGTTTTGACCAGTTATCCCTTTTATCTAGTGTTGAAAACAAATTCCTTTGGAGTATAACTGGTCTCCCCCAGAGTACTCCACTGATTCCACTTAGACACGATTTAGGCAGGAGGTCCATTTTGGACATCGCAAAGCTTCGGCCGGTTTTATATTGGCGGAGACTCTGGACTACTCCCGAGCTCTCCCATTACGCCAACGGTCTCATGGACATTATAAAAACTGATGAATTCCATAAAATTGTATGGTTAAAGAATTTACATGAGACTCTGAAAGGAATGGGTATGGAGGTGCTATGGTATGACCCGTCGACAGCCCTGTTTCCATCAAAGAACTCCCTCAAAAAGGCATATTGGGATAGGGTAGACCTTCAGGTATTGAATAGAGCCTCAGGGATGTCTGCTAACTTTCTAGAGGCCAAAATTGTCCCTGCTCTAGAGTCATACTGGGACCTGGTTACTAATACGGGGGACAGGAAACTCTATTTTCAGTTTAGAGCTGGGTCTCTACCCCTTAGATCCCTGACAGGGAGATGGGATAGGAAACAGGAGGAATCGTGCCCTGTATGTGGGGCTAAATCAGAATCAATTGCTCATTTCCTGTTTGCTTGCCCGATACTTATTACTCCAAGACGTGTCTGCCTTTCCCCTTTGTGTAAGGCACTTGGTACCAGGAGCAGTGCTGTGGCATTTTGAATTCTACGCACTAGTTCTCTAACAACTGTCTCAGTGGCCCTAGCAAAATATTTGGGTTGGGCATGGTCTCTACGAAGAAAAGCGATCAGGAACCCCCCAGGAGCTCTCCTAGAGAACATGGAAAATGGGCTATTAACGTGTGTCCAGCCTGGTCTTTCTGCCTAGTGATTTAGTACGTGCAACTGATAGTGTGTTTTTTTCCTTTTTCTTTTTTTAATATTCCAAGATCTATTCATCAGCATACTACTTATTTAATGTTTCTCTTAACATTCTTTTAATGTATTTATTGCTGTTTTGTACCATTGTGGGCACAATAATTGTGCTCTTGTTTTTATGTTTGTGTCTTTTATGATTCATTTTAAATCGAATAAAGACTGATGATGATGGTTAACATGAACACTCTTGATGGATAGTGTCGAAACGTTGACAATAAAAAAATAGGTGTTCCATAACATTACCTCACATACTGACCAACCAGGAATGACGAAATATGTTTGAAGATATTTTGATTGTAAACGGCCACCCGAATGTGTTTTTTCTTTGTTTCTGTGTATGTTGTCAAGAGTCTTGTACTATGTTATGTGTTAAAACACTTTGTTATGTACAGCACTTATATATGGTATCCATGTTTATGGACAATCCTGTGTTTTCTTCTTTTTTCTTTTACTGAATATTTGTGTCATTCGAAGATATTTGAAGAATTACTATAACTTAATAATTATGTAAACCCAAGTGTGTCAGTATCAAGTTCACTTTTGTATGTCTAATTACAAATGTTATTCCATGCATTGGTATTTCCTAGGCTTCCAGGAAACAATTGATAAAAGACAATACATTTTACATTTCCCTACAGAACCAATTGTTCATATGTATCACTTTCTAAAAGTGGCATTGTCAAATAAGCAATTTAAAAACCAACTTCACTAAAAGATGTATTTTTAATTTGTGAGTTCAGGGACCCCAAACTACAAATCTCCCTCTCTCCCCAATTGGAAGTTACACTTGTGAGAGTTTACAAGGCAGCTTCAATGATAACCTATGGGAGATATAGACCTTGCAAAAGTGAAAAACTAAATTGGCAGTATTTCACTATCAGGACTCCAATGATAACCCATGGGAGAGATAGACCTTGCAGTAGTGAAAAACGAAATTGGCATTATTTCATTATCAGGACATGTAAAACAGACCATTACATGTCCTAACTTGTACATACACTGCACCCTGTTCATGAGACTACCTTGGGCCTACTTTAGGGGTGCCTTACATGTGGAAAAAGGGAAGGTTTGGGCCTGGCAAGTGGGTGCGCTTGCCAGGTCTACATGGCAGTTTAAAACTGCTCGCACAGACACTGCAGTGCCAGGTCTGAGACATGGTTGCAGGGCTATTTATGTGAATGGCACAACCATTGCTGCAGGCCCACTAGTAGCATTTGATTTACAGGCCTTGGGCACACACAATGCACTTTAATAGGGTCTTACCAGTAAACTAAATATGCAAATCATGGATAACCGATCATAATCACAATTTACACAGGGTGCACTTGCACTTTAGCTCTGATCAGCAGTGGTAAAGTGCCTAGAGTTCTAAAACCAGCAAAACAAAATGCACACACAGTCAAAAACAGGAGGTCAGAAGCAAAAAAGACAGGGGAAAAACACACCAAAGATGCCAGGTCTAACACAGCTGAGCCAGGGAGACCCATGAACTGAGCTACATCCCCTCACCCTCCTTCTGAGGCTCCAGTAAGTATGTAAGCTACAGGAGGAGGGAGGGGGAAGGCTTAAGTGTGCCCTGCAGCACTGACTCTGCCTTTTGCTTTCCTCTGCCCACTCTGTATATTTTGGAGAGGCAGGGGAAAGAGATAGGCAGATGCTATATATAAGAAGATTGAAGTGTTGAGAGCAGCGGGCCTATACCAGTTAATATAGGCCGCTGCTGCACTGTTGTCTTCAATAAATCTCTCAACATTCCAATGCTCTAATGTGTATTATTTAAAATGTCAAAGTAGCAACATGATACTGTGAGACAATGTGCTGCATCATGTTGCATAATTTTCTATTTATTGCTTTATCATGAAGTGTGAGAAATTGTGTTGTTGGTTGAAGGAGGGGGTGATCCCTGTTCAAGCACCAGCCACAGTCCCTGGCAGGGTGAACCACAAAAGTTACGAAACCTGTGCTTAACCCTCGGTAGCTTTGCACAAAAAGCAGTCAGGCTTAACTTAAGGACAGTGTTATATTTATGAAGCACACCAACAGTATTAAAGTGAAAAGACAATGCAACAAAAATCCCATACCAATTTAGAAAAATAGAGTTAAATGTAATAAATCATGTGACATAAAAAATGCAAAAACCTAAACAGCAGAACCGGAGTTATGATTTTTAAACATTTTTACTAAAACTAGCACCTAAAGAATCATAGCGCCAACCAAGGACATCTACTCGAGCGAGATTGGGTCAAAGTCTAAAAATATGTTAGACCGCAATGGACTGCAGGTTGGATTAAAAAAGTGGAAGGTACCTGGTTGGCACTTACCTTCAAACTTTGAAAAAATTCTGGTAAAAAAAGATCCAAGAGGGTAAAGTTCATTTCTAAATTCTGACTTATTCACTTTTTTGGTAGTAAAAAATCTCCAGCAGGACAAGGCAGAAGACCAAGATTTCTAGATAGTTGGACCGCTAAACAGGATTTGCTGCTGTGGAGAAGAACGTAGCGGAAGCTGCTGTGAAGCCAGGGCGATTGCGCTGCATCTTGAGTGGATAAACTAGCAGGATGGTTCTTGTCCACTTTCGTTTCTCTGAGCAGTTTTTAGCCAAATGCTTTCTGAATCCCAAATTTTGGATTTTGGCTATCTGGGCACCTTTAGATCCCCCACCAAGGGTCCAGGATTAGAGGGGTAACGCTTAGGGGTTAGAAATCACTCAAGCTGGGTCCAGGTGTGGGTTTAAGATGGTGGGGGCCTTTTATGTCCCTATGGCTCTGAACAGGAGGCCAGCAAACTAGCCCTTGGAGTCACTCAGACAGTCCTGGGTTCAGGTGAAGAAACAAGGCACAAGCAGCAGTGAAAGCCTCTGAGAGTTTAGGACAATCTCCAGGCAGCAAAGCAGTCCTTCTAGGTGCTGCAAAGCAGTCTTGTGGAGTGCCCAGCAGGCCGCAGCAGCAGGCAGTCCTCTGAGAGTCCTTCTGCAGGTCCCGAAAGTTAACTGAATGGTGGGTCTGAGGGCTCTATTTTTGTAACTGGTGCCTTCTTTGAAGCAGGAGAAATTTCTTGAGGTTTATCTTTGAAGTGCTTGGAATTTCCTGAATCCCCTGCTGTAGCTCCAAACTGGCTGTAGGAACAATGCAGTGGTGACAAGTCTTTTGTGTGAAGGCAGAGCACAGCCTATTCAGTTGCAAGTGGGGCAGTGCCTAGCTCCACCCCCCCATCCTGCAAGCAGATGGCCCATGTCTGCGAGGAATTCACAAAGTCTAACTGACAGCTACACCCAGTCATGTGATGCAGGGAAGGCTGCACACGCCAAATAGCTAAGGGGAGGAAAATGCCAACTTCAAAAGGTGTCCCTTCCTGCCCTAAAACAATCATGCCAACAATGCAGGCACCTCTAAACCATGTTTGAATAAACACTGGCAGCTATGTGCCCTAATGCTGCACCACCTGGATTACTCACTAAAGTTCAAACGTTTCCCACCTTGAATTACCAGCTACCAGTTGGCCACACATTAGATATATAGAGCACAAGACGAGAGGCAACAGAAACAAGGTATGCATGTTGAGTCAGGCAGGAGACATCCAAAACACTGTGGGCCATATTTACAAGGAAGTAACTCAGCGCGGTGCCGCAAGCCATTAGGCTGTGCCGCGCTGCGTTATTTCCAAAGCAAAGGGATGCATCATATTTACAACAATATGACATATACCTGAGCTCTCCGCTGCACTGGCACACTATTGGCTGCCATGCGCCAACGCAGGCCCCCTTGCACCATGGTGCAAGGGTGTCTGCATTGCAGGGATTATTGTTTTTGTGCAGGAAGGGACACCTTCCTGCTCACAAACAATAACAAGAAGTTTTTTTCTCTTTCTATGTGTGCTGCAGAATGCAGCATGCATAAAAAGAGAAAAAAAGGAGGAGAAATAATAGTATTTCTCCTTGTTGCACCTACTTACAACTCCCCTGGGGAGGCGTAGGATTCTGACGCATTCCTAGGTGTGGGAACACCCACAGCAACACCCATGGAACGCCCCTTTCACGCAGAGTGCTGTGTAAAAAGGGGTCATATTTACAAGGACACGAAAAACCCCATGGATGGCTTTACGTGTTCTTGTTAATATGGCGCACCACACTACAGAAAGAATTACGCACCAGCGGTGCAACAAGCTTGTAAATATACCCCAATAAGCGCTTCAAGATCAGTAAGTCCTTTGCTTGTGTCTTTCTTTTGAATCAATTTCTTCTTTAGCAAAATCCACACACGCAGTCAATGCATTTAGCCCAACCAATGGCTTCCTCAGGGCAGAAATGTCAAAGGCAGTATTATTGGCAGATCTGGAAAAACTGCAGCCACAACGGGAAAAACAATCATCCATATGTCAAAATATATTCCTTGGGTAGGCAGTAGTGGGTTTCTGAGTTTGTAGGGACAGCCATCCATAATTGCACTGTTTGGCAAGGCTGTTCGGCATACAGAGTCCAAAATAGTATTACATGACCAACATTTGATCATGCCTATCCAAGGCATATGTGATACGTGTCTTATGAGTTTTATGACTTAACCCTTTTGGCTCCTAACGGACTCTTTAGATCTGTGACGTAGGAGTCAAAGCGGAATGAAATGAAAGCTTGTTTTAGAATATTGGGCTTGCAGTTACACACATCAGAATAAAGACATGTAATATTAAGCTCTGTGTGTGGGGTAGTCATTGGTGGGAATCCAGGCTTGGAGAAGACGCAATAGTGAAATACATACTTCAGTTCATATTTTTACAATACATTTTCTTCACTTGCTACCTATAGCCTTTTCTTTCAACTAGGACTACTGTGATTGGACATACATTTCTTAACATAATGGTGTATTGTCAAGTAATGATTATATCAGGGAAAGTTAAAACTGTATCTTTGATTAACATGTGCAACCATATTACTGCGGTAAATTAGTATTTTAGAAAAAGCAAATCAGTGGCCTTCAGACCTCAGTCATTATGGTTATATATCTTCCTTGTATGTGTATATTATCTGCAATAGAACCAAAACGAAAACTAACCCTCCATTTTGTTAAAGGAAAGTTATATAAACCCCTATAAGTCACAAAATGAATAAATCAAACAATAGAGCTCAGTTCTTCAGATACCAAAAGTATAATGATTTTAATGGCTAGAACATGTCAGAAGCCCTCAAGTCTTACGTGTGTTTAATGCAAAAATAGCAAGCAGCACAGCAAATAATAAAAAGACAATTGTCAGTCCAACTGACCAGAGCTCTTGCTAGAAAAGGGGGTCAGTGGTATCCTAATCCTAAAATATATTACATTTAAAACAGTTTATATATGTGTTCTCTCAATACAAGTCTATGGAACCTAATAACATGACAGAAACTTGGTACTTTCAGCAAAAACATATCTAATGAGCAAGAGGCAGGATGTTCTCCTGGAGGAAGCTCAAGACATCTGGAGGAGAAGATATCACACATGAATAGAGTACTGAGTTCATTACTCTCCAAAAGTCCTACTTCTAGTTTCCAACACTGAAAATGAAGTTATGCTTTGCAGATATGTGAAAATGTACTAATCAGAATAAAATGCTTCTGGGCCTACTTGAGCTCTGAAACTTTGAAAATGAAGCTAAAGGACTCTTCAGATAAATTAGAAACAACGTCCATATTTGATCATAAAATATTTTGGTACATGTTGTAAAATGCAGATATATATGCAAAGAAATATTAACGTTGAAGTACATAAGAATGTATGATTATATTTTCACAATGTGGTTGTCTTTTCAGGTGTTAGGATAGGAATGCTGCCTTTGTGCCATGTTTTCCTGCCGATGAGCATTTCACCGCCTCCAGTGCATTGCGTTAATAAGGTGCAGGTGGAAAGATGCCAGTTAGAAGGGTGGTAAGCACGATCGGGGGCATAGGGGGCACCCCCCATAAATAAAAAAAACACGAGACAGTCACCACAGGGCAAACATCCACCACTAGAGTGCGTTGTTGTTTGCCCTGCAGTGAAATACCAGCAAATTGTAAAGATGGTTGGTGACAGCCTTTATGACTGCATTGTGAACTACACATAATCATCACCAGACAAAAGTCAAGTTCTGATTGAACATGTGCATGTCTAACCACGAAGGGCCCACGTTTTAGGAAGGGATGGGATACATGCACCCTACAGGCCTGATAGGTCAGTGTCCTGTGAGATACATGCACTACAATAGGCATGGGCCAAGTTACTCAAAGGCTATTAAGAGATGACACTCAAGACATATATGTAAGCTTTTAGAACATTTTGGGCATGATGTTTTGTAAATGAAAATGTAAGACATATATAGAGTTGAATGTTATAGGTAAGGAACTGATGGAAACTGACCCTGTTATGTGTGGGGTATCCTTCCATGCCTCCATGTAATACAATGTTCAAGATGATATGGTGTGCATCTTATGATGGGTCTCCCACCTACCCAGGATGCTCTGTAGGTCATATACACCAATGTCCAATACAATCAAAGCCATTACATTGCTGTTTAAAGCGCTTGTCTAACAAGCCAAGGGGAACTCGGGAGCTCTCTGAGGCAGGTAGGCGAGTGATATGAAGCTTCTGGTTTCGGACAGGGATTGGATCACTATATTGGAACGCATATCCCTACACGTCAAGGAATGCTAGGTTCAAGTTATCCAATACTATTTCTTACACGAAGGTACCTTACAACTAAACAAATAAATCGGATGTTCCCAGAGGTGCAAGCAGAGTGCCCGAGATGTAAAGTAGCAGATATGGATTTCTATCAGATTGTTTGGGTGTGCTCTACCCTCTTCCAGTACTGAGAAATTATCATTATATTCATCACGATGGAAACGGGCCATCACATCCTTAAAACACTGGCCTATTGTTTGCTTAGCCTTTTACCGAGACCCAAAGCGCAATCAATAACATCCAAATGTATTGACTTGCTGATCGCCGAGTTGTGATCAGCTGGAAAGATACCTGAGGCCCGGCCCCTCAACAAGGGAGCACTGAGGTTTTGAAGAGGGTGGATTGCGAAGAGTCGACCCCTGGAGAGAGGCTTTGCACGACCTGAGACCCTTAGAACAAACACAGGCATGGAGCTCAATATTTAATGACTCCCACACGATTGGCTGTCTGGCCAGACTTGTCTCCCCTCTGGGTGAGTGAAAGGGGATAGCGAAGAAGTAATGGGATCCCTTACAGATGGAAATTCATCTCTGCTATGTCTGTTCATGAAGCCGATTCCCTAATCCCCGTTGCATGGGCTGCATTTGTTATCCAAGCAAAGTTCCCACAGATGCCTTTTCCCTGAAAGGGAATATATTCCATAAAGTAAATCAAAGTAGCATCCATTTGTTGTTTGACATTCACTTCTTTTTTCAAAGGTGAAAGATTCCCTTTTTAGAAAGTTGGATGTGCCATTTGATGTAGAAATTTGGAACAGCCAACATGTGTTTTGCCCCCTGAGGCTGATAGGCCTGGGGCTTTCTCAAGGCTCAGAGAAATAGCAAAGCCATTCACGTCTTCATTAAAAAACAGTTTTGATTTGGTGCATATCTCAGTCCATGGGTTGAATCCATCTTGAGTGATTTGTGGCTTTGTGTTAAGGCGCTTATATATGGTCCTACTTTGGGTGATAAAGACCTGTAGGAGCTGTCCTCAGCACTGCTGCTCAGGTGCTGAGGCCGACTCCAGCACGTCTTGGAACCCACCCATGAGGGAAGCACTGGCGCTTCCCCTGTCGCCTCCTCACCACATGCCCCCTTTGGAGGGGGCAGCAGAAGTGCTTCTGCTTCCACTACCACCCCCAACCCGTCCTCCGATGTAATGATGTCATCAGTGTGCGTACGTCATGCCGGAGTCATGCCAGAGTCATCATAATCAGCCGGGATGCGCTAGAAGCCATTTGCTTCCTGAGCACCCAAGGAAATGATGACCTTCAGGTAAGTCCTGTGCTGGGAGAGGGTTTGGGGTTGAAGAGGCACACCGGGGGAAAGAAAAGAGTTTTTCTTTTCCCACTGAGTCTCTCTTCAGTGCATTCCTGCTGCGGGATCTCGGGTGGCACTGCGATAGTGTAGTAAGAATGCACCAACTACACCACCATAGATTTGTTTGGTGGGGAGAAGCCCCTTGGGCAAGAGCTTGCTCTCCAATAAAGAGGGCACATGTTTTGGCCTTTCCTGTCCCTCGAGGGGTTGGAAACCCTTTAGACATCAGGGATCTACTATTATTACTATGTTTATGGGGAGCGACCACTTTGGCAAGGGTTGCTCCCCTCAAAGGGGGATTTATTTTATTTTGCCACATGTTTTGGCCGCTTCCCCCACCCCTCTGGGTGCAGATTAGCTGTTGTCTTCGGCCAGGGGAGTGGACACACTAGATACTGTCAATTTACTTTTATGACTATGTTTATGGGGAGCCACCTCTTTGACAAGGGTTGCTACCCTCAAAGTGGACATTTTCTTTATTTCTGCACATGTTTTGGCCTCTTTTTTTAGGCCAATCTGAGTCGAGGTGGAAACCCACTAGACACCAGGTATTTTCTTTTAGGAATAGGTTTATGGGAAGTGACCCCTTTGGCACGGATCGTTCCCCTCAAAGGGAACATTTTCTTTTATTTTAGCACATTTTGGCCATTTCCTCATCCCCTGGGGGGTAAGACCTGCTGTTGTTTAGGCCTATCTGACCCTGTGTGATAGAAAGCCATTACACACCAGTGATTTACTTTTTTACGCATGTTTGTGTGGAGCGAATCCCTTTGGCAAGGGTTACTCCCTTCAAAGGGGTAATTTTCTTTTGTTTAGGCACATGTTTTTACTGTTTCTGCCCCCTTTGTGGGTGCATTGGCTTTTTTTCAGACCTATCCTACTCCCAGGTGGGTGGAAACCAACTAGACACCAGGGGCTTTGAGAATAATATTGTTTATGAGGGGGACCCTTTTGACAAGGTTCACTCCCCTCAATCTGAACTTTTTTTGCCCCCCCGAGGGCACATAGGCTGTTCTTTAAGTTGATCTGCCCCTAAGGCGTGGAAACACCAGGCAATAGGTTATGTGTGGCAGGATCTGCCCCTGTGGTAGGCGTAGTTTCCAATCTAGGGTGCCAATTCCTTGTCTCCACTTTGTGCCCCCTTCTGTGTAGATCAGCCTTTTTTTTAATGTGACCTGACTTGACAGAGCAGACTTCATTGTGTTTTATTTATTATCGTGTGATTTTGTGACCTCAGGTTTTGGGGTTTTTTAGTAGTGAAAGGTATTACTTTTGCTTGTGGCGCATCCTGCTTGCCGTTTTAGCATTGACGATTATGCAATTTGTAGAGTTGCATGTGTATGGCAAGGAAACTAAATTTGTAATGTTTACTTCAAATGTTTATCGCTGCTCTGTTTGATTATTTTTTTGCTGTTGTAAAAATTTTAGTATATTTTGTGTATCTTTGAAATTCAATTTTACATTTGTGTAAGATCTATAATGTGTTGTATTTTGTGTATTTGTTTTGTTTTTCGTTACTAGTGGGATTTCTTCGGTGCTTACTGTGTCTGTGCAATGTGGGTGCAGTTGATCCTTATTCTACCTGTATGTGGCAAGTTATAGGTATCTAAGTATCTTTTTGTAGTAGAAAGTTCATTGTGTGGTTAGCATTTCTAGGTTATTTCCAGATAGTTTTATTTCAATAGTGGTGTTTGCTGTTTGACACAGCCACAGTTTGTTACATTTTAATTTGACGCAGTGTTGATTATTGTTGCCTGTTTCCTGACTCTGCATCTGAAGCAAAGGACCAAGTGCAAGACTCAGGCAGTGAATTTTCTGTCTGATGATTAATCCATTACTAGCATTGATGAAGTACCTAATTTAGAGGAGAATATTGATATGCATGTAGTGTAGCATGAGCAAGGGGGGTTCCAACTAGGGTCTGGAAGACTTCCTATTGGAAGCGCTGAACACTGAATTGTCCCTGACATGGTGCAGCCTGTTTTGACTGCCTTCATTGGTGTTGCAGTGTGTAGAGGTAATACAGAGAACCTTTGCCTATCAATTTCTTCCAGCTCTTTATTGATGATGTGTTTTTGGATAATATTGCTGTGCAGCCCAATTTGTATGCAGAACAGTATTTGTGAGACACAGTGCCACATTTAAGACCCACTCTAGAACTACCCAGTGGACTCCTACAAATCTCCATGAAATGAAGCAGTTCTGGGTTTAACTTTTTTGATGGGATTTACTAAGGTAGCCATAACTGTCTCTATATTAGTCTACTAGTCCATTGATGGTAACTTCTATTTTTCTAGCAGCCATGAGTTGCTATAGGTATTTTTGAATCTACAGTGAATGCTGCATTTTTGGGATAATGCTACAACGTTAACACAAGATCACCTTCAAGATTCAGCTTGTACTTGACCATTTAGTTGATCGTTGCTCTGAGATCTAGATTCCAGGTCAAGATATATCTGTGGATGAGTCTTTGATCCTGTTCAACGACTGTTTGTTTTTCAGACAGCATATACCCAGTAATGGAGCACATTATGGAATTAAGATGTATATATTGCGTTATAGTGCCACTGGATATGTGTATAATTTCAGGGTGTACACTGGTAAGGATTCTTCAATGAAACTCCCCTCCCTGTTTTCCTTCCACTTTTGGAGTCAGGGAGAAAATTGTGTGGAAACTTGCCAAAGCACTTTTTCACAAAGGGCACTGTTTATATGTAGCCAATTTCTACATAGTTGTGCAAGTATCTAAAGGATTGCTCAGAGTGGGCACCATGGCATGTGGCACTCTCCGCTCTAACCATAAAGGTTTCCCTAAAGAGCTTCTGTGTAAGAAATTTCAGAGGGAACAGAGCAGTGCATTACATATTAATGAGCTACTCGCATTGACATTTTCATACACAAGAAATGTCCACATGCTCGCAACAGTTCAAGATGAATGTACTGCACCTGTGACTGTTTGAGGTCAAGTTGCAGGAGTAAGCAAACCAGTGTGCATTCTAGACTACAACAAGCACATGAGATGTATATATAGGGTAGATCAAAGGTTGGAGCCTTACACTGCTTCTCAAAACTCCTATATATGGTACAAGAAGTTGCCTGTTCATCTATTTAATTAGCATCCTTCAATGCTTACGATGTTTTCAAAGATCGTTCTCTAGAACTCAAGATGAATTTTGTACTGTAATAGGCAGCTTTATTGCAGTAGAACAAGCAACTGTACCTAGAATCAGAGTGGTTGAGGATGTGGCTAGGGGTTCACTGATAGAATATCGATATGACAAACATTGATGTTCTAAATATTTAAAAAAAATCGACTGCAACATTTTTTACTCCAATACCTTAATAGATAAGTACAAAAATATCGAGGTAAAAAATATAGCTGTAAAAAATATCAATTTAAAAATATATATAAAATAAAAGAATATATTGCAAATATATTAAATATTAATATTATTTTTAACAAAATTAATTTAATGTAATATACATTTTAACTAAATATAACAAATAAACGTAATTTCAAAGAATATAAACACACAAACATAAAAATGTATACATATACACATATTTACTTACAAATATTTATTTACTATTATCTTTATTTAATTTTTAAACTTTAAAATTATATTAAAATAATATATATATGTATATTTCAATAATTTAAAATAAAAATAAAAAATTCTATAATAAACTAAAAGATTAAACTATCAAAAAAATGAAACTTACATTTCCCAATACAATAAGTGCAATAGTAGAGAAAGTGTTAGATAGCAGAATAATTAAGTTTGCTATTCGAACTCCAGTGTTGGATAGCGTAGGGGAAAATATTACTATTCCCACTCCAAAGAGTGCAACGGTAGGGAAAGTGTTGGATACCGGAGGGGTAAAAATTACTATTCCCACACCAAAGAGTGCAACAGTAGGAAAAGTGTTGGATAGCGGAGGGGTAAAAATAACTATTCCCACTCCAAAGAGTGCAACAGTAGGGAAAGTGTTGGATAGCAGAGGGGCCAAAATTACTATTCCTACTCCAATGAGTCTAACAGTAGGGAAAGTGTTAAATAGCGGAGGGGTAAAAATTACTATTCCCACTCCAGTGAGTGCAAAAGTAGGGAAAGTGTTGGATAGCAGAGGGGCAAAAATTATTATTCCCACTCCAGTAAGTGCAAAAGTAGGGTAACTATTGGATAGCGGAGGAATTAAATTTACTATTACAACTTCTGTGAGTGCAATAGTAGGAAAAATGTTGGATAGCGGAGGGGTAAAAAATACTATTCCCACTCCACTGAGTGCAACAGTAGGGAAAGTGTTGGATAGTAGAGGGGCAAAAATTACTATTCCCACTCCAGTGAGTGCAACAGTAGGGAAAGTGTTGGATAGCAGAGGGCTAAAAATCACTATTTCCACTCCATTGAATGGAACAGTAGGGAGAGTGCTGGATAGCAGATAGCAGAGAAGCAAAAATTACTAATAACACTTAAACAATATAAAAAAATTAACAAGTTTACAAAATTTTAAAAATTATAAAAATACATAAACAATATTTTAGAAATATAAAGTTAAATATATTAAACATATAAAAAGAACACATATCATAATATTAATTACACATAACAAAAACCTACAAATAATATATAAAATAAACTAATAAATACATGCATAAACAAAAATTATTTAAAAGAAGCAAATATGAACAAACAAAAATCTTTATTAAAACATAAATGTATTTCTCTTATTTCCTACCCTATAAAACCACACCAATAACCAACCACTTCAACATTTTTTATTGCATGTATTTACATAATTAATATAATTAATAATCAATTAAAAAATCTTATTAATAAAAAGAAACATTCATTTCATTTCACAAGTTTTAACAATATAGGGTCGGATTCCAATCCTGGAAAAAGGCTGTATGAATCGTTGTACGGAGCGTTTTCTCCGTACGACTCGTACCCGGTAAACTTTCCGTACAGCCTAGGAAGTATGATTCGTACAGAAAGCCTATTTCCGTACGTTTCGTACAAAAGACCGTACGGGTAAAAAAAACAACGATTCTGATCCGGAACAGCTTGTACGCGACGTCCGGACGTATTCAAGCAGCGGTTTCCGGCCCAGCAAGTACGATTCGTCCCTACGTCACTCCGTACGGCTCTTTTTTTACGGGAGCCAAACACAGCCGGAAAAGTTGAGTCCTACGCGAACCGCTATGCAACGGAGCCCCGGTATACAACGTACACGCCATGAACCCCATCGTACGTGTCATCCCGGTCCTCCTAGCCTACGACCTGGTGCACCGGACCCGACGCACACGCCGCAGAAGGTGAGAACAACACCCAGGGACCAGGGTGGGGGTGAGGGGCAGGAAACATACCCCATACCCAAATCCACACCTATAATATGGAGCCCCTACAATACCACCAGGTTCTGGTCACTTGGGGGGCGTGTCCTGCAACCCCTGCGTACCGCAACAACGGAAGTGGACGTGTACTGTGCGTTGCATATGTACCCCTACGGCACCAGTAGAATAGTGATACGGACCGTACACACGCAATGAATGCGTGGGTACGGTGCGTTTCACACGTACCCCTACGGCACCAGTAGAACAGTGATACGGACCGTACACACGCAATGAATGTGGGGGTACGGTGCATTTCACACGTATCCCTACGGCACCAGTAGAACAGTGATACGGACCGTACGCACGCAATGAATGCGTGGGTACGGTGCGTTTCACACGTACCCCTACGGCACCAGTAGAACAGTGATACGGACCGTACACACGCAATGAATGCGGGGGTATGGGGCGTTCCACACGTACCTGTACGGCACCAGTACAATAGTGATACAGACAGTACACAAGCAATGAATGCATGGGTACGGTGCGTTTCACACATACCCGTACGGCACCAGTAGAATAGTGAAACGATGCGTACACACGCAATGAATGCGTGGGTACGGTGCGTTTCACACGTACCCCTACGGCACCAGTAGAATAGTGATACGGACCGTACACACGCAATGAATACGTGGGTATGGTGCATTTCACACGTACCCCTACAGCACCAGTACAATAGTGATACGGACCGTACACACACAATGAATGCGGGGGTACGGTGCGTTTCACACATACCCGTACGGCACCAGTAGAATAGTGATACGGACCGTACACACGCAATGAATGCGGGGGTACGGTGCGTTTCACACGTACCCGTACTGCACCAGTGAACAGTGATACGAGGCGTACACACGCCAGGAATGGAGGGCTACGAGTTGCACAAGGATGTCCATCAAGTACTTGTCATTGCATACTTTCATGTGCAGGCCCTAGGTGTGTCAGACAGTGATATTGCACAGGTCATCTCATCTAGTTGCACAATTGATGTGTGATAACCTGTGTACACATGTCATGTGTGATGGGACACTATGTGGCACACATCACCTTGCCACTTGCCACATGTGTGTCTGTAGTCCAACTGTGTCATGCACAGCAGCAGTGGGATGGCACAGTCATCCCCACCCGCACCTGTCTCCTGAGGCCAGGGACAGGGACACTCTATCAACTGACATGTCACGATCAGCGTGCCCCTATGTGACTATGTCAGGTGTGTGTCATGTGTTCCCATGAGCTTGCTGTTAGTGTTCGGCAAACTGCATCTGCTGTTGGTGCATACAACATGGCGCTGTGTGGAGATGGGCATGGCACACATCTACGCACACCATGCCACATGTGGATTCCCACGGCTGTAGGGTATGTGTGCATCGGACATCATATTTTCCCAGGCATACATGTCTGCGTCATCTCAATGGCTGTGTTTTTTTGTTGTCCCGTGTACCCCTTCATCGCAATGTGTTTCATATGTACATTTGACATTCCATGTGACCTGTGCGTGTGCCTTGCAGTCAACTGTCTGGATGAGATGACATCTTTCCAAAGCAGCTATGTGGATGTGTGTCACTCCGGGGATTTCTCTGGCTGTTCACTCAGACTTGCCCCCAGCTCATTTCAAGGCATGTCATGTAGACTTGACAATCAACAGGTGTATCTGGCTTTTCGTAGGAATGCCAGCAAGCTGGCATATGTGTCCTGGATGTATTGCACACACCAGACTCCATAGTTACCTGATGTTTAGTAGCAGTTTAGCATGTGCTATGTTCATTGACATTGATGTTGGCAGACTCTCAATCTTCATTATTCCTAACAATGTCCTGCAGGGCACCGCCTGTCCCAAGACCAATGCCAGACTTGGCTGCCATGAGGGAACGTGCCTGCATCCGACGTTACAGATTCACTCGACAGTTGATTGAGGACTTGACCGACAAGCTGGCACCACACCTCCAACCGCGACACAGGTATCCTACTGCGCTGACCCCCAAGATGAAGGTGATGGCAGCCCTACATTTTTTTGCCACAGGTACGTTTCAATTGACCATAGCTGATGTTGGTGGGATGTCACAGACAATGTTCAGCCGTGTCCTGCGTGATGTTTTGGCAGCCATGTTGGAGCACCTTGATGAATTCATCAAATTTCCTACTCCTGAGGAGTTGACAGATGTCAAGGGTGATTTCTATGCCCTGGGAGGGATGCCCCATGTCATTGGGTCCATTGATGGGACACATGTGGCTTTGGTACCACCACGGGCACAGGAGCAAGCCTATCGCAACCGTAAACATTACCACTCAATAAATGCCCTTGTGGTGTGTCTTGCTAACATGCTGATTTCCCATGTCTGTGCACGTTTTCCAGGATCAGCACATGATGCCTACATCATGAGGCATAGCAGGGTGCCACAAATGATGCTGTGGCTGCACAACGAACGAGCATGTCTTGTTGGTGGGTATACTCTGTTTGTCCTGTGTGTTGCGGTATCTTTGGCTCTTACGGCATCTCCTGACCCACTTATTCACATGATGTTTCCATGTAGGGGACTCTGGATATCCCAACATGCCATGGCTAATGACACCTCTCCGCAACCCAAGAACAGCTGCAGATCACCGGTACAACAATGCACACGGGCAGACCAGGTGAGTGATTGAGAGGACGTTTGGCCTCCTGAAGAGCCGATTCCGGTGCATTGACAAGACAGGCGGGTCCCTCCCATATGCACCGGAGAAGGTGTGCAAAATCTTCATTGTGTGCTGCATGCTGCACAACATGGCCGTTGAGAAGACAGTGCCACTCATCCTTGATCCTGATGAGCAGCAACATCCACCCGTGGAGGATCTAGGGCTTGGTCACGAGGCAAGTGATGAGGAGGAGGAGGAGGAGGAGGATGATATCCGGAGTCAGCTCATACGCAACTTCTTCTCATAATGGTGAGTTACTGGGTATGAGTGTGCAAGCTTGTAGCATTGAGTGGCATGTGTTGCAATGTGTGTGTCCAGCTGACTGAATGCAAAGTGACTTTGATGTGTGTACTGATGTGTCACTCGAGTGATAATGTCATGCCACACAGTTTTGCGGAGAGACTTTCTTTGAAATTTGCATGTGTCCAACATTGTTCATGTTTCGTAACTGACCATGTGTGCGGCGAGATTTGCTTTAGGTGACTACTTGTGTGTCTGTCATTCCCAGGTTTTTGTGCCTGTTGTCTGCTCGTGTCATCTTTGTCCTCCTGCTATTCCTCATGAGGATTGCAACGTGTGCTGAATCAGCGTTCCATGCACGGACATGTGGAAATGTCAGTTTGGGTAAGGATAGCAGCAAGGCTTTTTGGTGGTGGTACGGGTTGGGAATGTGTGGGGACTGCTTCTGTGCATGTTGTGGTACCATGCATACATGTCTTCTCACCATGGAGCATATAACATGTAGCATCACTCCCATGACATGATAGTCACCCTTCTTGACAGTCATCTGTAGTGGAGTGTGGAGTCTGATGAAGGCATCAATGTGCGTAAACCTTGCCTCTGAAACATTGCGGATGCTACGGGTGGACATAGTGTGGGACATCACAATAACAGGCTCCATGGTGAATTGCAGCCTCTCCGTGTGCAGCAGGATGTGTTTGGCTCATCCCCTTAACTTGTGTACCAGTTCATTGGGAATTACAACATCCGTGTTGTGAAGGGGGGGTCCAGCGTATGTCCCACATGTTCTGTCAACTTACCTGTGAGTCTGTTCGTATGGATGCATTTCCCTTAGTGTGAGTTAGTGTAATAAAGGTGTTCAGCACAATCCAAAGTGCCTCATCTCTGTCACATGTTTACATGTGTCATCTATGGCATAATTGTCAAAGATTGAGCATATGAGTGTATGTGTACTTCGGCAACATGCATGCAGTTCTTCATGGCTAATAATCTCTATTGTGCATGAAGTACCTGGTTGTGTATGTATTTGTGCAGGTTGCTCCCCACAACGGGACGTCAACGCCTGCTGACGGTGTGTCTCCTCATTTTGTTGCCTGATCCTGTGGCCGTCATTTTTGGTGATTGTTCGTCCATTTTCTCGGAGTGACCCATGAGTAACCTGACACTCCTTCCTTTACATACACCTGTTGCACTGTGCCTTTCTGACCTCCTTATCTTTTGTGTGCTACTTTTTGCCTAGTTTCTCACCCCTTCCGCTGGCTGCTGCCTCACCTGCAGCACCGCCCCACCAAGTGCCCTGATTCTGCAACCCACACGCCTCCAAAATGCTCCTCCCTTCCCCCCTCCACCTATTCTTAATGCAGGCAGCTGCTTGTCTGTGCCACTGTTGCGCCAACGCCGTGCCAAAGGCAGGACCGTCTGCGCCTGCAACGTGCACAGTGCACGACCCTCTGGTCCTTGCATGACCCATGTCACACAACAGGCTCATGCTGCAGCCACCCTCCAAGCAATGTCCACCAGACAAGCAACCGCCTGCTATCAGGCAACCCCTAAGCGCACACACGACACCTTTGCATGCTGAGTGTGCTACTCCAACTGCCTACGCAGCGTTGCCCCGCCTACCAGACCCTGTCAGAACAACCAGGTCATGTGCCTCCTACTCCACACCCGCTCCGTCCACCAGCACGCCATTGGACTCTATTACCTCCTCAACACAACAGCACCACACATCACCTTCATGACAGTAACCTGGATAAAAGCATCCTCAGCACACAACTTCTTCATTGCCATCTCTGACGGAAACAAGATCACCCGCAGGGACGGCACCAACAATCCCGGAGGATGAATTGCAATTTATTCACAAGTACACCCTCAGAGTCACAAATCCGGTTTTGCACCAACCCCCTGGCAACCCTCAGAGTAACACTCATCTACAGATCTCCAGGCCTACATCCACAATTCCGCAAAGCCATCAACACGTACATCTGCACGCACGCCCTCACCTCCACAGGCTACATGTGGCTGGGGCCAGTAACTTCTTGCTGGAGGAGAACCACACCACCATCCATCATTGGTCCATCAACATTTGCATCCACGTCTCCGACAAGCAGCACAGTGCCCCACACCCCGCTACCGATCCCCCAAAGATGCTTGATGTAAGTCACCACAGACAAGCTGTGTGGGACACTCAAACCAACACCCCCGCCACACCCTGCAACCTCACACACTGGATCAGCAACTGGTCCAACAATCTTGCCACATTGACGGACTTTCCTGTGAAGCACAACAACGGTTAAGCCACCTGGGACAAGGCAGACCTACTGGACTCATACAGATCTAGCCGGACTCTTGTGCAAACCTTGCAACACAAAGAACCATCAGTTACCTTACAGCCCTGGAAAATGCCACACACAGCCATCACCATATCATCAGCAAGGACAAGTGGAGATCCTTCAGATAGGGCCGAGGCACCAAAACACACGACATAAAGGAGCTCATCAGCATTGTGAGTGAACTGACAGCAGTTCTCCATCCAAAAGACACCCCACCCTTGCAAGGCAGATCAATTCCCTTGCAACTTTCTACCACTGCAAGCTCATGGACATACACAACAGCCTTGGCACACAGAGGCAGACAGCACTATTATCCGCAGGACAAACCCCCCTCAGGTTCTGGACTCCCGTCAGCAGCAAATACACCACCTGGCTCATGTGCACCATCCACTCTGGCTCTCCATCAGGCCTCTTCCCACACAACATCTCAACCACATCATTCCCCATCCTTGAAGCCCACGTCCAGCACGTCATGAATGTCTCCTTTGAGTTTGCCACATTCCATGGGAGCCGGAGGCATGCAGAGACCCAGGCCCTTCTTAAACAACGGATGGCAGTATCGCAGGATCTCTTGGAACATCACCCTGCTTCCCTACCCAGCAAATGTCATCAGGAAGACACTCGACGAGCAACTGACAAACTTCCTCCACGCAAACAGCTCCAGGCAACCGGCACCAGACCATCTTACACAGTAATCACACCACTGCAAACGTCATAATTGCCACCACCAACGACAACTTTGCCCTGCTCAACAATGGTGAGACCACCCCCTTTGACCTCTCAACGGCATTCTACACCATGTGCTACCACACTGTCAGCTCACACATCTCCAACACTGGTATCCAGAGGAGGGCCCAGGATTAAATCACCAAGTAGCTCACCAGCAAGGCCCAGGGAGTCGGCCTCCACCCTTCAGCATGTGGTACACTAGGGTCATCTGGCCCATGCCCCAGGGCTCATCTCTCAGCGTGATGATCTTCAATGTCTCCATGACCCCCTCTCCACCATCACATGCGCACACGTCCTCACCATCATCTTGTATGCCATTGACACCCAGCTGCTCCTCACCCTCACCAAAGCCATTGCCAGATCCAACCTTCAAGAATGCATGAGATCCGTTGACGAATGGCTGAACATCAGCCACCTGAGGCTGGACTTGGACAGGACTGAGGTCATCATCTGAGGATTGTTCCCTTACGGCTGGGTCAACTCCTTGTGTCCCACCAGCCTGGGCACCGCACCAGCACCCAGTTGCCACGCACGCAAGCTGGTGTTCATCATGGACTCATCGCTCACAATTACCATGCAACTCAACACCATCTGTACCTCATGCTGCAGCACCCTCCGCATGCTGCAAATGATCCACAGATAGATCCACTCCAAGGCAAGACAGACCGTCCCCCAGGTCCACGACACCAGCCGGGTCAACTACAGCAACGCCCACTACGGAGGAACAACAGCAAAACTGCAGGAGAAGTTGTCCTCATCCAGGGTTCATCCGCACACATCATCTTCAACATCCCCGACCCAGCCACATCACCGTCCACCTGAGATAGCTACAATGGCTCACTTTCTGCTGTAGGATCACCTTCAGACTCCTCACCCACACTCAGGAGGCAGTCCACAACCCCAGACCCAAAACCGACCTTGGACGTCTGTCATCCAATACCCCGTTGGCCCAACTCCGTGCAGCCAACCTTGCCCTGGCCACCATTCATCACATCCACAGAACAACTGCATGCAGGAGATAGTTCTCCCACCTCGCCAAACAGACCTGGGACTCCCTCCCCGGGCACCTCCACATGACCCATGACCTCTACACCTTCATGATACTCTTCCAAATTGGTCTGTCTGAGCAGTGTTGCGAACCCCCCTCAGCAGCTTGAGGCCATCATGGGTGAGTATTGGGCTACATGTCTGTATTTGATGATACATTGTGACCCATGTGTGTCCTCGACCGGACTCAGATCCCAGTGTATGGATGGGTGGAGTTAGTTCCACACTCAGGCATACTTTGACATATCCCCACACATATGTTGTGGACTCATGCAAAATGACTGCAACATCAAATTTAAATAATTTATTTTTATTATAGGTCTGGGACGTGATTTGTGCAAGAAAAAGGTCCAATACAGGGACCATAGAATCCAAAGTTCCCAGGGGGAGATGGGATCCTTGGCATTTGAAAGCAGCAGAGTCCAGACCACAGTGTTTGGCATCATTGGTCAGACTGTCACCAGCAAGTCCATGTGGCAGAGAATGTCAGTCAATGAGGTGATGCTGTTGCACATGAAGGCCAGGTGCCAGGACAGGTGACCTGGGAGATGTGGATGGGCCGCTGCCTCTCACGGTCTTTTCCGTGGACGACCCACCTTCCTCGGGGGACCCTCAGATGCAGGCCTTGATGATGCTTGGGACGCTCCGTCGGACAAATCCTCCTCCTCCTCCCTCCCTGTGGCTGGTGGTGGTCTTCGCCTGGTTGCACAGGGAGGGTTGCCCATGTTGTCTGCGATCCGACAGAGTGAATGGCTTATGTCCCTTTGCAACGCCAGGAGCTCAGTCAGTCTTGCCTCCATCCGTCCTTGGTGTTCTTGTTGACTGGCGTGTTGCTCGGCCTGCTGGTTCTTTATCTCTGTGATGGTCCTCTTTATCTCTGAGAGTGTCCCAACTACCTGGCTGATCTACCTGGTGTCACGCCGGTATGCCTCCATGATGTTGTGTATGTGTGACATACCGGTCTCTTCAGCTGGTTGGTCAGGTTCTCGCCTCCACCTGCCTCCACTCCCACAACCCCTGCCCACACGAGCCTGGTCTGCCGTTGTGGGCACATCGGGTCTACGGGACCCCTGAGGGATGGCAGTGGTGGTGCAGTCTGCCTCTTCCTGATTACCCGGCGAACCTTGTCCCTCCTGGTCAGACTGGCTCAGTTGTTCAGTGCGGGCAGGGCTCCTCAGTGTCTCCTGGGATGTGGTAGGAATGGGGGTGGTGGTTGGCACAGATGTTCCTGAACCAGGTGCTGCAGGGGCTTGGACAGCAGAGGGTCCAGGTCGGTCGGGTAATCCGCGGAGTGTTGAGAGGCGTCGCTGCCGGTGGGATCAGGTTCCTCCCGAGCCTGGGACTGTGATTCTTCACCTCCATTGTTGGGGGGAGATTCATCACGTTGCCCTGTGTGTGAGAGACAGACAATGTTAATGCTGTTTCATTCAACATCCATGTTTCATATACATTCTAGTTGGCACTGTTCCTCCAGGTAGTTGTATGTGCCTAGCATTCTCCTCAATGTTCACTTGTGGATGGGTATGTTGCGGGGGACAGATTGATATGTGTTCCTGAGTCTTTGACTTGTTGATTTTTGGCTTGGATGCTTCTTCGGCTATGTATTGGTCTTGTTGTGTTACATGTCCATTGTGACAGTGGGTAAATCCATTGCCTGTCCCGGGGGTGTCTACTTGTGTAAGGGGTGTGTGTGATAGGGCCTGCTGGTGGGTGTAGTGTGATTTGGCACTGGGGCTCCCAGGTGATGTAGCTGTCCCCCCATGGAGCATGCTGCCATGACAGTGAGTGTGAGTTCCTGTCCCAGATATCTGACCTTGTTGTCTTGGTGTTTGTGTTTGCAATGGTCACAGGAGGGTCTTGTGCTGCCTACACCAGGGCCCAGTGTCAGCTATCTTGTCAGTACTTTCCCAGTCCCTGTGCATTGAGCATGGTGCATGGGTATGTCCCTGGGCCATATGGGATGAGGGCAATTGTGTCTGATTTGGAGTTCAACAATGCGTTTTGTGACACCCACCCTCCCAGCATAGCGGACATCCGTTCTTGGGTTCGTGCTTCGTGTAGCATGGGACATAGCATGGCCTTGCTTTGTCAATGGGGCATACACATGTTAGTGGCATTAGCGTTGTTTTTGACTGTGGTTCTGGACAGTGAGTGTTTGGGGGTAGTTGCGTGCATTTTGTGTAGTTGGGGTGTGGATGCCATTACCCCCATGTTACATAAGTTGTTTGTGTACTCACCAGGCTCTGGAACTCCTTGAAGTCCATGTACTCCCACCGGCGGAAGCAGGGCCATCACCTTCTCCTCCCAGGGATGGAAATGTACTGGTCTGGGGGGCCCACCACCTCCAGTGATGTTGCCCTGGGCGTAGTCGTCATTCATTTTTCGCTTGACTAACCTCCGCAGATCGTACCACCTGGCTTGGCATTCAGTCCTGGTCCTCCTGATGGGTGCAACAGCATTCACCCTATCGACGATCCTCTGCCACAGCCGTGATTTTTCGGCTATGCTGGTCTGTCTGACCAATGTTCCTAACAGCTGTGGCTCTTCTCTGATGACTTCATTGACAAGGATCTCCAGCTCCTCCCTTGTGAACTTTGGATTCTTGTCTGTGGGCATGGTGTGGGGTGAGGGTGTGGATGGTTGTGGGTGTGTGGGTCTGAATGTGAAGTTGTGGGTCTGAATGTGAAGAGGGGGTATGTGTGAAGGAGGTTGTGTGAAGGTGTATATGTTAAGGTGGATGGGTGCAGTTGTTGGTGTGTGCTCTCTAGCTGCAGTGAGTCTGTTGCAAAGGCTCGTGGTTAGTGTGTGTGGCCCTTTTTATTGGTCCATTTGTGGGTGGGCCTCATTTTGAATTTTTGGTGGGTGTGTTATAAGGGGTGGTTGTGAGTTTGCCCCGCTGTTTGCCTGTTTGGATGTGGCCAGGTCAGTCATTTCCATGTTTTGTGCACTGTAGACATGTTTTGTGGTGTTGTGCGAGTCGAATAGACCCTCCTTGTGCTGTTTTACATTGCCTATGTACGGTGCGTACATACGCAATATTGTTGTGAGGTGTGTACATGCGCGATGTTGTAGTACGCACCGTACATACGCGATGTTGTTGTAAGGTGCGTACATATGCGATGTTGGCGTACACACTGTACATAGGCGATGTTGGCGTACGCACCGTACATGCGCGATGTTGGGGTACGCACCGTACATACACGATGTTGTTGTAAGTTGCGTACATACGCGATGTTGGCATAGCACCGTACATGCGCGATGTTGTTGTAAGGTGCGTACATACGCGATGTTGTTGTAAGGTGCGTACATACGCGATGTTGGGGTACGCTCCGTACATACGCGATGTTGTTGTAAGGTGCGTACATATGCATGGGGGGGCCTGTACGACTCATACCCCTGTACGACTCGCACCCCGGGAACAACTTTTCCCGGGATACGAGTCGTACAAAGTTTGCTTTGTAGCCGGTCATTCCCCATGTACGGGACGTTTTCCGTACGAATCCTGAATCGGAAAGCCGGTCCGGGTCGTACTTGTACGGTCGGACTGTATTTTTAGAAATCGTACGGAAAAGTGTCCGGGTCCGTCTCGTACAACTTTTCCCGATCCAATTCGAACGGATCGGGCCGATCCGTATGTATTTTTCCCGTACGGATTGTACTTCACGGGTGGGATGGGACTTGTACGATTCGTACGGGAAAAATTACGGATACGAGTCGTACAGAAAAAAAAAATACGGGATCGGAATCGACCCCATAATATCCACAACACACCTATATTAAACTATAAAATAATAAAACACCATTAAATATTATTTTTAAAACAAAAGCTATTGCTATTAACAACTAATAATTAAATATTTTAAAATGTATATAATACCCACCTTTTACCCCTTTAAAAGCAATAACAACACACACAAAAATTAACAACTACACAAAATTAATATCAAATAATTAACATTAAAAACTATATAATACCTAACTAAAAACAAAATACTTACCACCCTTTACTCCTATAAACACCACAAAACACACCTAAAAGTAATTATACAATTACCATAATTAATTACTAATTAATTATTTAAAATTAATCAACAACTAATTATTAATTCATCAATTAAAAATAAATTACTTCTCACCCTTTCCACCTATACGCACCACAACACACACCTAAAATTAATTACACGATTACCATAATTAATTACCAATTAAGTAATTAAAATTAATTAACAACCAATTATTAATTAATTAATAATAAATCACTTTACCCATTTAACACTATAACATCTCAATTAAACAAATGATAAATAAAAAAATCTTCAATACATTTAATATCATTAAATTACTTCCCGGCCTATTCCCCTATAAACCCATAACCCGCTACAGAACTAAAAACGCAAACTTTAAATAAAAAATATTAATAACTACTAAAAATAATCAATTAATTTTATATAATTAAATTACTTCTCACCCTATTCCCCTATAAACCCACAACCCGCTACGGAATGAAAAACGCAAAAATCAAATAAAAGAAAATTAATGACTACTAAAAATGTATCACATATATTAAAATACAAACAAATCTTATAGAAAAAACATACATCACATACATATAAAATATTTACTACAATACATAACATTAATAAAAAATCGATATTTTTAACAACTTTATTTTTGCATACGATATTTTACACTTCGATATTTTTAACATCGATATTACTTACCTAAATTTGATATTCTTGATCAGGAGAATTTTATGTCGATATTTCTGACCCACGATATTTTTAACTCGGTATTTCTGTAAATCGATATTTTTTATTCGATATTCAGTCCCTGCACTGTGGCTAGGTTGAAAGATCACCACTTTTCTGTGTACATTCCTCCAACACCCAAAAATACTGTCCTGGTTGGAGATGGAGAGTCTGTGTCTGAAAAGGAGTACGAAAGGAGAGTCGTATATACTGCCATAGTGTCCATCTAATCTTTGCCTATTTGTTCCCACATGTTTTGAATACTACCATACACAACTCAAGTACTGGGAGCAACGATGAGAGTAGAAGGGAACGTACTACGGTCTGTATTGTCAGAGACCTGGATGGCACGGAGTGGTATGCATGGGGCTGGTCCCCACGTGGTCCTGAAGAAGAGGTTTAGGGGACACCTCGAAACATGTTGACCAAATACTTGGGATAGTATACACATAACAGTTACACTTCCTCCCTACTATTAACCCCTTTTTATCCATACCAACTAGGAGCAGGAATAAATTAATCGCTTACTAGCTAGGTATTTTTAGCATCACCAATCCCCCAAACACTGCACTACACATTTTTTCACAAAAAGTGCTCCTACGTAGTTTCGCAAGTTGCAGCACGCCCCAGACAGTAGCTGTCTGGGATGGCCCCAATGATGAAGCATGCCACCTAGGGGCAACCCTTGGTGAGTGAGGGGACTCAAGAAGAGAATGTTCTCTTCTTAGATTTGGGGCGTTGTTTCGCACATTTAGCGGAAGCCCTTCCCTTTGGTTAGGTTCTCTGATCTGTCATTTACAGATTTGTTAATAACTATACGCAGTCTGGAGGATGAACCTAACGTCTACCTCCATCTCCCCCCATTTGTGTTTATATAGGTTGAAAGATCACCACTTTTCTGTGTACATTCCTCCAACACCCAAAAATACTGTTCTTGTCGGAGATGTAGAGTCTGTGTTTGAAAAGTAGTATGAAAGGAGAGTCGTATATACTGCCATAGTGTCCATCTAATCTGGGCCTATATGTTCCCACATGTTTTGAATACTACCATACACAACTCAAGTATTGTGAGCAACGATGAGAGTAGAAGGGAACTTACTACGGTCTGTATTGTCAGAGACCTGGATTGCAGTAGTTTTATACTTGTGATACTTGTTGGGAATGCTGTCAGAGTTGGTATTCATATTCTAACAATAGGTTGTTTTTTTCTATTTGGAAACAATGTACTATTTTAGTTGGATTTTAATTTTTTCTCCGTCTGTGCTTTGTGCGTGTAATCTGTTCATTGGGGGATCGTTAGAAATTAAAATAGTGTGAAACTTCATGGTGATGTGTACGTGGCATTTGTGTGGCGGTGTGTGGACTGGCGTCTGGCTGGCAGTGTCTGTGGACTGGCGTCTAGCTGGTGGTGTGTGTGGACTAGGGACTGGCAGGCAGTGTGTGTGGACTTGCATCTGGCTGGTGGTGTGTGTGAACTGGGGTCTGGCTGGTGGTGTATCTGGACTGGGGTCTGGCTGGTGGTGTGTCTGAACTGATGTCTGGCTGGCAGTGTGTGTGAGGTGGCGTTTGGCTGGAGTTGTGTGTTAACTGTCATTTGGCTGGTGCTTTGTGTGAAATGGTGGTTGACTGACTGTGTGTCGTGATGGCTGGCAGGCAGTGTGTGTCTGTGTGTAGTGACTTGCTGCTGGTCACTACACAAACACTGCCAGCCAAACGCCAGTCCACATACACAGCCAGCCAAATACCAGTTCACACACTCTGCCAGCCACCAGGTGTTGTGATTTCTATTACAGTCCTCTGTGTGTATGACAAGTGATGGGTCCTTGAATGGCACTGTTTGTTAACGTGAGAGTAGTAATGTGTTGGGCCCATGGCTGATGGTGTGAATAGTTTTGTGTGTGTGTTGCATGAAAGGTGTGTGAATGGCCTGTAAAGCGGTTGGTGCCTTGTTGTGGCTTAACAGTTCACGAGCTGTGAGTCATTGGGTCAGTATTATGAACTTTCAATTAACTTATTAACAGTGATTTCTGTGTATTCATTTTTGTGAAATCTTTTGTTGATAACTTTTCACTCACCAACCAGTATGTGTGGGTGCTTGAGTTCAAAATGGTTATGCAGTACTATTTGTCTTTTCTGACTATCACTGACAGAGTCTACATTGTCTGCAGGGGAAATCTACCAGCCCGAGATATTTTTGTAAACTAGACAATGAGAGACTTCAGGGTGATGTGTCTCGGTGGATCATGCAAGGTTTTCTTACCTAGAAACCCATGCAAACCTCAAACATTCACTAAAACAGACATTTTCTTCATATTTCTGAGACTGAAACTATTGCAATCTGAGTTGAGTAACAAACATGTCTCATGATAAAAATAGTACCTTACCTGTGTGGTGGCTATAGCACCCATGACTGGGAGGGGTCCGAGTAAAATTAACAAAAAGGGTAGCTTCAGTTTTTGGGCCCGAGCTCAAGGGCCACCCAGAGAATCCTACCAAACCCAGATATTTCCAACAACTAGACACTGAGGGGAGTCCAAGTTGGAGTGACTTGCATGGATCCCACAAATTGTTTTAACCGACAGTGCCAAACAAACTTCCAACTTTGCCTAAAATTGCGAATGTTCCTTGCATTTCTGTAGCAAAAACTTCAAGAATCAGCAGGAATCCACAAAATTCCTGTCACCCAGTGCTTCCTCACTTGTCCTAAAATGCTGCCCCACTTGTGTGGTTGACCTAGTGCCTATGACAGGAGCGTATCAAATCAGGTACAATGGGAGTCCTCACTAGGGTACTCTCATTGTCCCTGGTTTGATCTGTGTCAGTCACGGGCACTAGGCCTACCCACACAAGTGGGATACCATTTTGATCAGGAGACTTGGAGGAGTGATGGCTGGTAGGAAATGTGTGGCTCCCCCTAGATTTCAAAAGTTTCTCTCACAGAAATGTGAGGGAAATGTGTGTTTTTAGTCATAGTTTGGGGTTTGCAAAGGCTTTTGGGTAAGACATCCTGGTGAAAGTCATGCAAGTCACACCACCCTGGATTCCCCCAGATGTCGACTTTTCAAAACGTGCAGGTTTGAAAGGTTTCTCTAGGCGCCAGCTCAGCTGCAGCCCAAAATCCACAGTTAGTCACATTGCAAAAAAGGGCCTGTTTTCAAGGGAAAATGTGATGTGTCTATGTTCCGTTTTAGGCCCTCTCTTGTAACGGGCAGTAGGTCAACTCAGACAAGTGAGGTACCTTTTTTATCAGAAGACTTGGGGGAATGCGAAGTGGTGAGAAATTTGGGGCTTACTACAGATTTCAGAAGAGTCCCTAACAGAAATGTGAGGAAAATGTGTGTTTTTACTCAATGTTTGACGTTTGCAAAGGCTTCTGGGTAAGAAAACCTAGTGAAACCTCAGCAAGTCACCCCACCCTGGGTTTAAACGGGTATGTAGTTTACAAAATTGTGCAGGTTTGAAAGGTTTCTCTATGTGCTGTTTGAGATAGGGCCCAAAATCCACAGATATCCACACAGCAAATAAAGTCCGTTTTCAGTAGAAAAATGTAATGTGCCATGTTCTGTTGTGAGCCCTTTCCTGTCACAGGAACTGGGCATACTCACACAAGTGAGGTACCATTTTTATTGGGAGACATGTGGAGATACAGAATAGTAGAACATTTGTTATTACCAATTGTATTTCTCTGCATTTGTGCCTTCCAAATGTAAGTCAGTGTGTTAGAAAGAAGATATTTTGAAAAATGCCCTCTGAATCACATGCGTGTATGAGCACCCACAAATTCAGGATTGTAGAAATAACCACTGCTCCTACACTCTGTATCTACTGCTGATTTCAGAAATAAATAGGTTTTATTGATACCAATTGTTTACTCTTTATATTTTACTATTTGAATTGCTTTATACCCAGTACACAATAAAAAAACATTGTAAGATGCAGCTCAGTTGTTGGCTTTGAGTACTGAGGAAATATGAATTTTGTGATCAGTTATGTCCCCTATCGTAGACCCCAACGGCTCCATGTGCATGCTATAAGTACATGTATGTTCCCTCCGGTTCCAGTTTTGAAGACGCAAATACATGTGCGTCCACCGTCAACATGTCCTCTTTCAGATCCGCCATGAATGGGTCAGATATTCCATTCCTAAGTATGAAAGGCCACCGACTTTATATGGTTCACTTTCCACATTTTACAGATTCAGGCGAGTAGGCCCAGAATTCTGTCATCAAGTCTTTTCCTGCCTTCTGCCTCTGAAAGCTCCAGTCTGAGCCTGCATCTGTATCCATGAACTTTGTCCTACTCCCTGCGCGGCTAACGGTGCCTGATCCAGCCTGTTGCCTGCCAAAAACTGTATTTCACCTTCAAGATTATCTACTCCGCTCCTCATCCGATGCATTCCTGTCTAGTAGTTTAGGTAAACATTCCTCCAGCTACCGTGCAAAGGGCCAGGCCTCGCTGTCCACATGCAAGTAATTCATAGCCCCCGTTACCATGGAATATTCCTACCCCCTCGCATCTCATGTAGACACTTAGACGCTTGTACACGCACTAACAGTCAGTATAGAATAGATTCTATCCTAGAGACCTTTCCTTTTGGATAACACAGTTCTTTAAACATAGGATATTAGATATGATTTGGGATTAGGTTGACATGACCCCCCAGACTTCTGTCTCCACATGTAGAGCTAAATGTCAAGTCCCCTTCACCCTCTAGTTGCACGTCAATCACACGTCATGCGGCTGCACGCGCATCTCTGCCAAATATTTCTGCTGACATTGCAGGATTCTTTTATGGATCCACCCACTTGTGACATCATGTATGATGACGTTTACTAAGTTACGCCTATATGTCCGCCCCTATTAGTTACGTATGCACATTTTATCTGTATTATCAGCTGTTACGCCTCTTGCATCTGTTACACTGTAATGCATTTCCTATAAAACTAATTATCTGTCAATAATGTATGCCCTTCCTTCCTGAACTTTCGTGGTGATGGAATAGAAGCCTGCAATTCGAATTGTATTCCTTTGTATAGGAATAAAGCCTTTTAGAACCTCTAATACCACGGATTCTGCCTCTTATATTTACTGAGTTATTCTTACTAGACTTTACCGCATAAAAAATAGTACCGGTAATGAAATATTTACCACATAAATTGGCGCCCGAATAGGGACACTTTCTCATCTCACGCGCCGGAGGTGCGTTGCAGGCCCGGTCTCCTGCCACAGCTGAACGGACAAAAACGCGTACCTGCAGGATTTCCTGTATCTCCCTCCGGCCAAGCGGGAGCGACTGAGGCTGCGATCAACACCCAGACGAGGCGGTGAGAAGTGCGAAGTATCCCGACCAGAGCCTAGCTGAGAGAGCAAGATCCGAGGTATACAGAGGCCCACCAGGTTCCGAAGTTCCGAGTCCAGCCGAGTCGAGTCCAGTCCGGTCCAGTTTCAGTTCCGTTCCGAGGCCTTCCGTTCCGAGCTACCCGGTGAGTACCATTACTGGGGAGGCATTTAACGTGCACATAGTCTGTGCCGGTCAAGACGGGTTTGGGTACACAAATCCGGTCTGCACTGTTTCAGCAGTGTATCTGTACTGTTTAGCAGTATATCTAGTATGTCTTGCATATAAATAAGTATTATCTAGTGTCAATATTATGTCAGTAACTAGTTTTCTATTAGTTATCATCATTCGTTAAACTGTTAAGTGTTAAATGTTTTAATACGTTCTATATATCGTGGTGTGAATGACTGTTCATTATTGTGTTTATTGTATAAAGTGTGTTCTAGTAATAAGGTCTAAAAATGCCGCTCTTTTCTAAATTAAGACAGATCAAAACTAGAAAAGGGGTACTCGAAGAAGCTGTTCCCATCCCACCAAGGGACACTCCAGGGCATTTTATGTATCATAAGCATGGCCTAGATGCCGTATTATTTCTTGATTTATGGGTGGACTACACCAAGGATTTGCCAGAAAATCAGAGATGGCCCGCAGCAGGGACCTGGGATGCAGATAGCATCATGAGAGTAGAAGAAGAATTATGGAAAAAGAAAGCCAGACAGTCACAGAAAGATGCCATTGAATTATGGCGTAAAGAATCATATAGACGTACAGAAAAAGCGCTCAGACAGGAAGAGAAAGGTAGAGAGAATTCAAATAAAACCCGAGAAAATCTATTAATTGAGGAAGGTACCCGAGTAAAATCAGAACAAGTAGATAGACAAAGAAACACTCTTATGAATGGTATGTATCCTCTTCTGGCCGAAGGGTTACCTAAGGCTACCCCGGAAATACCAAAAGACTTAACTCCTCCATTGCTCCCGATAAAAGCACATCCCAAAACACATCCCAAAACAGCAAAGGACGTTTTCCTTTCCTCCTATTTAGATGACGTAGCTCCCGAGTATGCGAATGCTATGCCACCCACACCGCTTGCCGATGGTGTTCAACACCAAGAGCATCCGTCTGTATCCCCGCAACTACAACCTCCTACACAAGTTCCCACAGGTCCGTCCGTTTCTACAGTTTTTCCCGCATCTACAATCTCTATCCTACGTCCAACGAATCCTTTCGTGCCCAGCACCTCAGATGGTGCTACAGGAGGTATGACAGACATGTTTGCCACCCCGCCGCGAAATAAACAGACCCTTAGAGATTTAGCACTCCAACGTACACCCCAACTAGCGACATCCGACATGTTCAAGGAACAGCTTGTGGATTGTAGATACGACCCAGTACCAGGTAGACAGGACAAATTGCTCATATCATCACTACGTATACGACGAGCTACATTATATTTAATGACGATACCAGGAATGGTTGAACACCTAGACAATATATATCGCTTTGTCCAAACAGGACGAGGTCCAGAAAGTATTAACGAAGCTATGGAATACCAGAAAGTGGATGTACAAAGACAACTACTACGTTTTTTCATAAATTGTGTAATTAGGAATCAAGACAGGCCCGGGGCAGATCATGATACCATGCAAAAACTTGTCAAATGGGGTCAGAACATATCAGAAGAGAAACATGATAGACAGGCGTGTATAATCGCCATGTATCGAAAGATCCGCAAGGAAGTAGAACGAATACATAAAGAAAGACGAGAAGCAGACAGAGTAGAATCAGAAGAAGAGGAGGAGCAAGACTCAGAACAATTAGAAACGATAGCTTACGTAGGTAGAGGAAGACCCCATAATAATACTAGAGGCTTTAATGACCCGACACGTCCAATACGTCCAGAATATAATAGACATTTTCCAAACCCTATGTTAAATACAAGATCCCCTGAACACCTATTCCAAACCGTTGATAAATTACTCCGAGATCGAAGGGGGTACCACATGCTCGATTCCATGGACGAACAAGAATTAGCTAGGTCAGCAGTACAATGGGCTGACAGTCCCAGCGAATACAATGATGATGTACTTGCACACACGTTTCTGAATCTTGACCCATACGAACAGCGTTTAGCTAGTATATACATGATTCAACACCTCCTTATATTATATAAAAGCCAACACTCCGATCCAGGACCCTTACCTGACATATTGACAGAACTACTCACGAATAAATGGAGAGGGTCAGGTACTGATTTAATTAATGAAATTCTAGAAATCGGAAACCAGTATATAGCTTTCGTATGCCCAGAACACGTTCCAGTTCCCATCATGGGAAGAAAAATGTATCACATAGATAGACAGAACCCGTTACGCGAAGTACACCCAATCAGAGGTGACGGTAATAACTTTACACGCGTGTTTGTGTACACGCCTATAACTAAACTGGAATTATTAGAAATGAAGAAAGTAGTACCCAGCCATGACAAGGATCCAGCAGGTTTCCACCGTGAGATAAAAGACATGTTACTCATGGGAGAGTATACCTACCCCGACATTATGAAAATATTAAAAGTCCTATTACCCGCCGGTGTTTACGAGAAACTCAAAGAAAAGGAATGGGAGGTGGGAGACCAAAAGATAGATTGGACAGCATTAGAAAACGAAGAAAGGGCCCGAGCTGCAGGAGCAGGGCTAGGGGAAAAGACTACAGCACTAGCAGGGCTACTAGTGCAGGTACTGCCACGTTTATTAACTACGAAAAAGGAAGACTGGGGTGCAATATCAGCCTGTAAACAAAAGCCAGATGAAGACACTAGTGATTTCTATTCCCGATTTGAAAAATGTTTTGGTATAAATAGTGGCATAAAAGCCAGTAGTGAGTCATATCCACATCTGTTTGTGACAAAATTAGTTGAAAATTCTCTGCTACAAGTCAAGAATAGAGTATTGAAATTCGAAAGTACCTGGCAAGGTAATACCCCATCACAGATGTTACAGATGTTACAATATCACCACAATAGAATTAGAGAAGAACAAGAACATGAACAAAGACGTATGAAAGATACAAAAATGAAAATGCTTGTTGCCCAGTCAGTTCCAGCCGATGGTCATCAAAAGGGTGATTCCGCAGGTCCTACGAAAGGGACATGCAACTATTGTAAACAACAAGGTCATTATATACACGATTGTCCAGTCCTGAAGCATAACATTGCTACAGGTAGAACCCAGGAGAGACCACGTCCACCTAGACAGGATCAGAATCAACAACAAATCCCTCAGCATGCACAACCTAGGTTAGCTCCGCAACAACTAGCTCCGCAACAGGGAGCTCCACAACAGACCGTAGCACCGCCACAGGCGCAGCCTATTGCTGCAACACAAGCGACAACGCAACAGATGTATCAGTACGCACAAGCAGATTATCCCGATTATCAGCGATATACATGAAATAGCCTAGAGAGGGAAGTTGGCTTACCCCTTATTGAGGTTCCTGTAGACCAAGAGGGACCTTATGTACATAGTGAACTATTAGGGGAAGACAGAAAGTTTTTACTTGATACAGGGGCAAGCAGAACGACCATACGACGCAGTGAAGTTCCAAGGGCACCCCTCTCAGGCTCACAGAATATTTCCCTTGGATTCTCAGGAAAACCTATAATAAATGACGTAACACAACCTCTTCCACTTACGGTTGGTCCATTGACACGTACTACAGATTTATTGCTTACTAAATCATGTCCAGAAAACTTGTTAGGTATAAAAACATTGAAAGCTCTAGGAGCTATAATATGTTGTTCCCCGGAAGGAGTACGATTATTTTTGCGTGACTTTAAAGGTCACTACGTGTCCAGAGACATGGATCACCGACTGCAGAATTTACCTACACATTTATGGGCACAAGGCCCCACTGATGTTGGTTGCATGAACATTACACCATATCGAGTCACACTAAAAACAGGAGTAGTACTACCACGAATGCGACAATACAAGTTACCACCAGATGCTGTTGTGGCTTTGCTGCAAATCATTGACGAGCTCATTGCACAAGGAGTGGTTGTCGAAACCGACTCCAATGTATGTAATTCCCCGATAATTCCGATTCTTAAAAGAACGGATCCAAAAGCACCACCAGTATATCGATTAGTTATTGATCTGCGCGAATTGAATAAATGCATTGTACCACAATACCCTGTGGTCCCAGATATCTCCTCATTACTCACCGCTATTGACTCAGAAGCAACGTTTTTCACTGTAATTGATCTCAAGAATGCTTTCTTTAGCGTCCCAATAGATCCGGAAAGTCAATATCTGTTCGGATTCAGTTTAAATGGCCGAAGTTTTAAATTCACACGCGCACCTCAAGGATTTACAGAAAGCCCCAGCATCTATAGCCAAGCACTGAAACGAGAACTTGACAGTATCCACATGCCCGTTAACACTGCCTTGCTTCAATATGTCGATGATCTGCTGATCACCGCCCGAAGCGAACATGAATGTGAAAAAGCGTCACTGACGGTTTTAAAATTTCTGGCCGACAAGGGGCACAAGGTGTCCCCTTCTAAGCTGCAATTCTGTGTCCAGCGAGTTGTTTACCTTGGGCACTCGCTGTCCAAGGAGGGAAGGCAGCTTACACCCGACCGCATCCAGTTAATCGCTAACATGCCACCACCCAAGACACAAAAGGAGGTGCGGGCTTTTATGGGCCTCACTTCATACTGTAGGCAGTGGATCCCTCAATATGCATTTCTAGCAAAACCACTCATCCAGTTGACAACACAGGAGGCAGCCACATCGACTGTCCTCCCTTGGACTCAAGAACATACACACGCCTTTGAAAGCTTAAAGAAAGCTTTATGCCAAGCACCTGTTTTAGCAACACCATGTTACAGTAAACAGTTTACACTCTTTGTTACAGAACGCGAAGGTACTGCCTTGTCAGTACTCACTCAGGAACAAGCAGGATCACACAAACCATGTGCTTATTTCTCTAGTACATTAGATCCAGTAGCTCAGGCTCTTCCTGCGTGCCTGAAATCGGTGGCAGCAACAGCTTTAGCAATCAGACAAAGCGATGCCATAGTGTTAGGACACCAACTGACAGTACAAGTACCACACGCAGTAGAGGTTCTCTTGAACCGCACACAAACACAACACTTGACTATAGCGAGACTCACCGGTTACGAATTGACATTATTTCAGCCACACATAGAAATCAGACGTTGTAATACGTTAAATCCTGCCACACTGTTACCAGTGGGCGGAACAGATCCATTGGCACATGATTGTGTCGAAGTCATTACTATCACGACGAAACCCAGACAAGACTTGACAGATATCCCTTTGTCAGATCCAGACTTGACATTGTATGTAGATGGGTCATGTATGAGAACAAGTACAGGAGAGTTAGTGGCCGCTTACGCAGTCACAACAGACACTGAAGTCATTGAAACAAATCGTATTAACACTTTGTCAGCTCAAGCAGCAGAGCTCATCGCTCTGACACAAGCCTGTATTCAAGCCAAAAATAAGAAAGTCAACATATACACAGATTCACGTTATGCATTCGGAGTCGTCCATGACTTCGGCGTACTGTGGCGAGAGAGAGGTTATTTAACTTCTCACGGTGCCCACATCCAACACGGACCCCTCATTCAAGCCCTATTGGACGCGATTCATCTACCCACTGCAATATCGATTATGAAATGCAAAGCCCATACAAAAGTTACCGATATCATTTCTCAGGGTAATGACCTAGCTGACAGAACGCTAAACAGACTGCTCAGAATCAGACTCACACAACTGACATGACAAAGACAATAGTTCCGACACCAACACATTGCATGACAGTTAAGGATCCCGCCCTTGATGTAATTGACATACAGACACATGCTACACCAGAAGAAATAAAGAAATGGACTGAATTAGGAGGGATCCAAACGGATCAAGGATGGATGACGAAGGAAAAATCTATATGGTTTCTTCCCGACTCCATGGTTCAAGTCATCATTAACACAATACATAGTCCAGCGCACCTAGGAGAAAAAGCTATGCTAGACAGCATTCAACACATTTGGTTCAACAAACACTTGCGAGCAGCCGCTAAACAAAAAGTTCGTACCTGTATGATATGTTGTCAGTTTAATCCAGGTAAAAGCATCCCCGTAGAGCAGGGTGGATTTCAACCTCCCGATCATGCTTTTGAAGTCCTCCAGATGGATTATATCCAGATGGAACGATGTCGAGGATTCAAATATGTTCTCGTAGTTGTCTGTGCTCTTTCCCGTTGGACAGAAGCCTACCCGGTTTCAGATTACACTGCCCCGACTACTGCCAAACAGTTAGTTCGAGAATTCTTCCCACGGTACGGTTTACCACGTGTTGTCTACTCAGATAACGGCCAGCCGTTCTCCTCCGAACTGATGAAACACGTTTCCCTTTTGTTAGGCTACCAATGGAAATTTCACTGTGTCCGACATCCCGAGGCAGCAGGTCTCGTGGAACGCCATAATCAAACTCTGAAAATTAGATTGTCCAAAATATGTAAAGAAAAAGGGGTCGATTGGATAGTAGCCTTACCAGTTGCGCTCTTTTACATGAGAATGGTAGCACATTCTCGAACAGGGCTATCCCCGTACGAGGTGATCTTCGGTAGACCACCAAATATGTGGGGGACGCCTATACCTCGCAAAATCACTGATGTTGACTGTAATATGCTGACAGATTACCTGGCTTCCTTGATGTCTGCACTACAATCTTGTCGTTCACAGGTAGCCGCAGCTTTTCCCGATAATACTGAGGTGAAGCCCCATGACGTGGTTCCTGGTGACCTGGTTCTGGTCCGGAATTTCGACCGGAAGACCCAACTGGAGCCTAGGTGGAAGTCGCCGAAGCTAGTTCTACTAACTACAAGGACAGCCGTGAAGATCGAGTGACGTAAAGGGTGGTTGCACTCGAGTCACATCAAGAAATTTTATGGACTACCATCCAGTGTGAATACTCAACACTGTATTCCCTCACAGACAGACTCAAAGCTCCCCTTGGTTGAGCAGTCAAAACCAGGACTTTACAAACTAAAATTGAGGTCTAGCAAGTCAGACAATTTGATTGTTTAAGTCCTCTCCAAGGTGAATCGGTTGAATTTGTCTCTGACATGTATCCTCTAGACCGGAATAGAGAAAGAAATCAACAGATGCAGCTTAAAAAGCATGCGTATTGTAAATCACTTCGTAGTCACTGCACAGTAACATTATTAATTTTGTTTTTTCTAAGTCTTCTGATCATCTTTTCCAGCATACTATTGCACATGTATTACCCTATTCTTAAGCGTGCTTACAATGTAACTGCAGAACATTCTTTTAGCGAATTACCTCTGCATGAGTTGTCCTATAGATTTGCGCTGCGCAACAACATATTCATTAGTATGTTACATCATTCCCATCAGACCAGCAATGCCACAAATTGTTGGATATGTGGCCGACTCCCTCCCTATCAGAACTATAAGGGAGTTTTGCCCCTCTTTCCCTATCCGTTCACACACAATGGCTCCTGTGGAGCATGGTTTAGTTTGATTAATTCCTTAGATTCGAATTCCGCAGTTTATCAAGACAACTGGGTATGGGGAAACCTGAACCTAGTTTTGCTTAAAGTCTGCTACCCTAACAAGGAGGGACTTCCCAAAAGAACAGGAACTGATCTAGAAAATGAAGTATATGGATTAGGTAATTTTACACTTAACCTCATGATCCTGAACGTTGAATCTGAAGCTACACCAATCTTGCCTGCCATGTCAGTATTCCCAGTAAAAGGGGAATTATGTGTAAGAAAGAATGGTTCCATACACATGGGCCATAGTAAATGCACCACTGTAATAAAATTCAGTGATCAAGGCAAGTCTACATTTAGAGCTTCTCGCCTTTCCTACTTTATATGTGGCCAGACCGCATATATACGTCTACCTCTAGATTGGGATGGTACTTGTTACATAGCATTCCTTCTGCCACCTGTTTTCCTAGCTCCTCCTGATTATCACAGAAATACCCATTTAGTACACAATAGACAGCAGAGAGATCTCCCAATTGTCGATTACACTGAAACAGCATGGGAGCAATACACAGATTTCAATAAAGGTTTCTTTCCCTATATAGGTACAGTCACTAATAGTAAACTGATACGTAGATTAACTAGAACCCTTGAAGCAGTAGTGAACGAGACTACTTCCGCCTTAGGCAATTTAACAGAAGAGCAGTCTGCTATGCGGATTGTTGTGCTTCAAAATCGTCTTGTCCTTGACGTCATCCTGGCCGATAGGGGCGGAGCTTGTAGGGTCATCGGATCAAGTTGCTGCATTTTCATACCAGAAAATTCGCCGTCAGTATATAAAGCCATAACCCGCCTTCATAAGATTATAAGCCAGATACACCAGAGTCCAGGCACCTGGACTTGGTCCGGTTGGTTCTGGGGCGTGTTGTCAGCCTGGGGATGGAGAATCCTATCCTTCCTAGGTATTGGCTTTCTCATACTATTCAGTTGCTGCTTATGTCTACAATGTGGGCCAGCGATTTGTGGTCTGTGTGCCACATCGTGTATCCCACATCCAAGTTTTCGTTCAAGATCCCGGAAGAAGAAAGAAGAACAAATGATGCTATATGAACAGATCGATGGATTGATGAAGATCGATATCTCCTGAGGGTCCGTAGGGGACAAGGAGGGAATGAGGAAATATGAATTTTGTGATCAGTTATGTCCCCTATCGTAGACCCCAACGGCTCCATGTGCATGCTATAAGTACATGTATGTTCCCTCCGGTTCCAGTTTTGAAGACGCAAATACATGTGCGTCCACCGTCAACATGTCCTCTTTCAGATCCGCCATGAATGGGTCAGATATTCCATTCCTAAGTATGAAAGGCCACCGACTTTATATGGTTCACTTTCCACATTTTACAGATTCAGGCGAGTAGGCCCAGAATTCTGTCATCAAGTCTTTTCCTGCCTTCTGCCTCTGAAAGCTCCAGTCTGAGCCTGCATCTGTATCCATGAACTTTATCCTACTCCCTGCGCGGCTAACGGTGCCTGATCCAGCCTGTTGCCTGCCAAAAACTGTATTTCACCTTCAAGATTATCTACTCCGCTCCTCATCCGATGCATTCCTGTCTAGTAGTTTAGGTAAACATTCCTCCAGCTACCGTGCAAAGGGCCAGGCCTCGCTGTCCACATGCAAGTAATTCATAGCCCCCGTTACCATGGAATATTCCTACCCCCTCGCATCTCATGTAGACACTTAGACGCTTGTACACGCACTAACAGTCAGTATAGAATAGATTCTATCCTAGAGACCTTTCCTTTTGGATAACACAGTTCTTTAAACATAGGATATTAGATATGATTTGGGATTAGGTTGACATGACCCCCCAGACTTCTGTCTCCACATGTAGAGCTAAATGTCAAGTCCCCTTCACCCTCTAGTTGCACGTCAATCACACGTCATGCGGCTGCACGCGCATCTCTGCCAAATATTTCTGCTGACATTGCAGGATTCTTTTATGGATCCACCCACTTGTGACATCATGTATGATGACGTTTACTAAGTTACGCCTATATGTCCGCCCCTATTAGTTACGTATGCACATTTTATCTGTATTATCAGCTGTTACGCCTCTTGCATCTGTTACACTGTAATGCATTTCCTATAAAACTAATTATCTGTCAATAATGTATGCCCTTCCTTCCTGAACTTTCGTGGTGATGGAATAGAAGCCTGCAATTCGAATTGTATTCCTTTGTATAGGAATAAAGCCTTTTAGAACCTCTAATACCACGGATTCTGCCTCTTATATTTACTGAGTTATTCTTACTAGACTTTACCGCATAAAAAATAGTACCGGTAATGAAATATTTACCACAGTACCTTGGGTTTTAAGAAAACCTACAAACCCTATATATCCCCACAACCAGAAGGGTCTAGCTGACGTAATGGCATATTGCTTTTGTAAATCAGCCATTGTGACAAATGAAAACACTGTCACAAATGGCATTTTATTTTACTCATTTTCCATATGTTTAAATACAACAGTTAGTTTTTTCGTGAAAACCTTGAGGAGCTACACAAATGACTCCTTTCTGAATTCAGAATTATGTCTACTTTCAGAAATCTATAGCTTACTGATGCATTTCATACCAGTTTCCACCACAAACTGAAAATAGTTTGAGAGCACAAAAGTTAGGCAAAATGGGCTTCCTCTGAAAAATTCCAAAACTCTGGTGAGAAATAGGGTTTTTGATTCACCTCTGCATGTTCCCGAAAGCAGCAAAGATTGATATTTTGGTGCAGCAAACCTTTAGCAGATGTCATTATTAAGAAAAAAATTCAAACCCTTTTTTGTGGAGCACTTTTTTATGATTTTTCCCCCAAAATGTCAGTATATTTTGGATAGTGTCTCTGTCCCCTCCAGGGGAATCCACAAACCCTGGAACCCTTTAGAATCCCCAGGATGTTGGAAAAAAAAACGTATGCATATTTGACATGGAAACCTTATATGGAAAAATAAATTGGAGGGTGAAGCGCAAAATACCCCAAATAGCCAAAAAAAAGGGCTTAGCATTCTGGGGGAAAAGCTTAGCAGCCAATGGGTTAATGCTGCTATTGTTTGGTGCTCCTTTTGCATCATAATTATACCACATATTAACTGCCTACGGTTAAAATGTGCGGCCCTTGAAGGTCTCCCCGTGATCTGCATTGGAGAAGCGGACATGTTTTGAAATAACAATGTACCATCCTGTGTTGTCATTAATACGAAGCACTTTGTGTCCAGGTCACATGCTTTGTAAAATAGATGTCGACTCTCGCCTCTTTCTTGTATTGGTGTAAAAGCCTTATGTTTTGTAAGTATTTACATTTGATATTTTTCTTGAGCAGTATCCCTGTCTCTCTAAAATACATAGGAGGCCAGACATTGTTACTGTGCAGAAGCATGAAGAAGAAGGTGTTTACCTATGGAACCCGCTAGTTGTTGCATCCTGTATTCCCTCCAGAAGCCATGGAGCAAGGATCGCGACTGTTTCAATTTTTACAGACATAGGGCTAAATAAGTAATTTAGAAATGTGCAACTACTTACTAGGGAGACTCTAGCTGGGGCATGTTTAAACAAGTTCTACACCAAGCAACCCATCTTTCAGAAGCGATCAATGTGTAATATCAAGGAACAATTGGGGTGTAGCTTTCATAAAAGTCTAGATAGTGAAGTCAGTTTGATGGTCGTTGATAAACACCAACATTCAATCACACTGATAAACACCAGCATTGAATCACACATTAAGGACTACAATAAGATATTCCTACAATCTCTAAGGTGCAAGAGAGGCATGATTAAGTAACATGTGGGAGCATGATCACATGTGGGGGAGTGCCTGAGAGATGCATGGCTAAACTAGTTCCGTGCTGGCAGCTTTTCCTTCAGAATTTGTTGAGGTGTAATGTCTACGATGGGGCTTGAGGATCCTAGTTGGACTTTTAAACATTATGATATCATATTATCACAATGATCACAATGATGTGCCTGGAGCACTACTCATGTAACCAATACTAGCTCGTTGAGTCAATTTGCTCTCTAAGTGGCAACAGAGCTCTGCTCCTCCATGAGAAGATATGTGAATCAAGAGACAGTATAAAAGTAACAAACATTCTGTGGGCGTCTGTCATTGGTCATATTGGATTGAGACAGCCTACACTCTACCAAAACACTGTGATCAAAACCCCCAAAATGACAGGGTTTGTTTCATGTACCCTCTGACAATGCAGAAATTAGGTACAGCACAGACTCCCATTAGGGGTGCACTGGTAGGTTGTCGCGGCTCTACTCAATAAATGGAATCTTTTGGCAGGTTTTAGATCCGCCTCACACTGGCACAGTCACGATAGGATTGGATCTCCCCTAAGTTGCCACAGGTAGGTTGTGTCTCACCCTGTCACCAAACGAAAACTACGGTGGTGGGTCAGACTCCTCCTAAATGAAGTTGCAAGGCAGTGGAAATGATCCAAAATCAGTGGGTACTGTGGCAAGAGCTTGCCTGCAAGGTGTGTGGTCAGTTGGCAGGGACTGGTTCAGGTGGGCAGGTTTTAGATAGCAATGTGCTTGGCCACCTTTCAGTTTTTCACTGACATTGATTGATTCATAGTGGATCCTGCCTCTCCTTTTGTCACATAGGCCAAAGAGTCAGTTTTGTCAGTAGTGCCAGCCATGTAAGTTCTAAAAGTGACCTACAGACTCACAGGCTGAGCAACTGAACAACTGCTCAACCGCTCACCCTCACTCTTTCCACCAACCTGTCTTTTTTCTATGAATGTCTTTATTATAATCTCTTGTTAACTCCCTTTATTCTTCCATATCTTTTTTTCTGTTTCTACTACCCCACTTTCTGCAGATGCAGCCAAGGTTCTGTGCAGTGGAAGATCATTTGCATGTCTTTTCTACTTCCTCAAATGCACACTTCAATAGAATCCCTACAAGGTGCCTCGATGCTTTCTTTGTCTTCAGAACAGCCAATTCCCATCGCCATCTGCACTCCTGCCACCATTTGCAGAGCGGCCTGGTCTCTAATGGCACCCATGAGGGTTGGGTGAAGCTAGCATCCTAGGAGGCCTGTTAATTTTAGAGGACAAGCTCTGTGTATTAATGCCCCTGTGGCTGTCCTACCCTTCGGCAACGGATAACTAAAATGTATCCCATAGCTTATCTGAAGCGGCGCGCATAAGTATGACATCAGTACCCTTTTTGTAGCACCGGGAGCTACATAATAATGCAGGCTTCCTCTAAGCTCCCTAATGGGCCCTGGGAGCCCATATTAACACCCAGACCCACAACCAAATGCTCAAAAAATGGGACAAACAAATTTGTTGCAAGGCTGCCGGCAAGAGATGAGGCGGAATAAGCTGTCAGGGTCGGCTTTAGCTGCCCTTTTTGCTTACATTTCGAGTGCAGAACAATGCACGAGTGTCAGACACCATCGTCTGGTCCTGACCAAGTGTCACTTTGATCCATGAGCCAAAGAATGCCTTGGCTGCGCCTCGCGAATCCCAAAGCAATGCGCGCGCGAACATCTGTGAATGTGCAATGAGGGTATTTTTGTAGCTCACGCGCTTCTGTGCTGAGTGGAAGAGCAAATCATTAAAACGCAATAATTGACTTCCTGGTTGAAATGAATTTCAATGCAAAAGAGATGACTTTTGCTTACCGATTGTGTAAAAGGAGTATTTTTTTCTCTTCATTAAAACCATGGATGGTTGTCCTTTGAGCTGCTATGAACTTGTGTTGATATAGATATCTCTTAATATGTTTACGTAAAAATATAATTAACCAGGTAGATTTAGTTTCATGCAAACGTTTATAATTTTGAGTTTTTTTATGCATACATACTTGTGCCCTCACTCAGATACATATCTATCTATCTATCTATCTATCTATCTATCTATCTATCTATCTATCTATCTATCTATCTATCTATCTATCTATCTATCTATCTATCTATCTATCTATCTATCTATCTATCTATCTGTCTGTCTATTTGTGTATGTCTGTCTACCTATATATTTTTGCTTTTTATTCCCTCTCTCGCTGTGTAGCGAGGTTAAGTGACTTCTATGTGTTGAAGAGGTCAGGTAGCATTGTAGGTCAAGGGCTGACAGTTAACCAATGCGTGTGCTTTTTGACCACTCGATTTACTTTGTTTTGTCATGTTTCTCTGTGGTTTAAAACGCCTTTATTTACCAGTACGGCAACTTTCCTGTAAAAAATAGGCCCAGAATTCCTGGGCGTGAGATGGTTCTCGTCCTGTACAGGGTTTTAAAACCATCATCAAACAATAAATAAGTCACAGACAGACAGACATGCTTCTAATGTGTGTGCATGAAGAGAGACGGGAGGGGTGATTTTTTTCCCCACAGCGTCATTTTCAGTTTGCAAAATCATTACACCAGCCCTGCTAAAAGGAAACTAATTCTGAACGTCACTGGGCACCGTATATCTCCGTCTCCCTCTCTTAATCAGAGCCGTGCTCAGAAGATATATCACTTGATTTAGCGTGTCTTAATTTGACGTTGGCGCTAATGCAGGATTTCCCCTTACTCAATTAATCTGCCAAAGAACCCCCACCCTCCCCCACCCCCACCTCCGTCGAAACTGTTAACTCCAAATCAAGCATTAATGCGCGTGGTCGGCGTCATACTTACGAACCCAACATCTAGTCCCTCTTTTTTTTTTTTTCTTACAAGGATAATCATTTTAAATGAATGTGAGAAGGCCCTGCAGTTGTGTTTTTCCCTCCTTTTTTGTTGTTTTTGCGCGCAGGTGAAATAATGAAAGCGATACCACTGAGGGCTCTCTGCCAGCCTGCCTCTGGGAGCGCGCTTAAGTGGCCTTAAGTAAGATAATAAGCAAGGAGTGTGAAAAGAGACGACTTTGTCTTTTCACATTAGCAGCAGCCCTGTTCAAGTGGCAGTATCTATGAAAACGCTGCTCAGCCTTTAATGAGACTACAGTGTGTTAGTGTACCGGTCTAATTAATCCCATATTTTCACACAGCATAATTACTGAGCCGGGGCTGAGTTATTTGGCTACCGGGGGTGGCGCGTTCGCCGGGGCTCTGTCCTCTCTCGCAGCTCTCGCGCAATTTATTATGCCACATATACAGCCGGGCGCCATCGAAACGATCTGTCATCTCAACATTATCAGTAAAATACGCCACCTTCCATACTGGGCTACCAGGGCTGGAGCAAATTGCTGTTTGTATGGGGGATGATAAAAGAAATTCAACCTTATGCTCAGATGTTTAACTGTCTGCAGGAGGCGTCGCACAAAGGCCGCATCTGCGTCGAACATCCGCATTGCTAAATTTGGGCCTAGTTTTCCGCCTCTCCAGCTCCCTCCACTTCCGGTGAAAACAGAAAAGCACCTGGTCTGTAATGGAAATATTTTCACATTATTTAACAAATAAAGGCCTGGTGGGCTAGGTCACCTTTTCAGTAAAAAAACACAAAAAAAAACCTCTGTGGCGCTGGGCTGGCCCCCGCCCACCCTTTATGTTATTCAGCTGAACATATTTTTTACAGGTTATTATTCATCTTCTGATATACGATAATGCCATTTTATACCAGTAGATACCTCCCACTGCCCATGGGAAATCGGCGAGATATGTGGCCCGGAGATTATCTGGGCTAGACATTTTCGAGGCGAATTTTTCACTGAAATTCAATGACAAACGCAGACACTCTTGTCAGTAAACAGAACCGCTAAAGAATAATTTTAAGTCTTCCGATTTAAACATTAACATTAATGTGCGAGATTAACATTAATGTGCTAGTGCACAAGCTTTAAAGGCCTATTTCATATGTTACCCAAGGATGTTTTCCATTATTTCACCTCTTTTTCGGGGGACTCTGGTGAGAGGGGAGTGTAATAAAGGAAAACATATGCCTAAGAGCAAGCAATAAAAAAAATATTTGTTGAATATTTAAAAAAAAAAATATATATATATATATATATATATACATACATATATATATATGCTGTCAACTCAATAAACGCCATGAACGCTCAGCTCTTGGCTTCAATGCTTTTAAAATATAATGTGTTCAAGGAGCAATAAAGGGCATTTCGGTATACCTATTATGATGTAACGAGGCAGTATTGGACTTGGCAGTCGAAAGCACGGCCATATGTGCAAATAAAAATCTGAACTGAGTGGCTGCCCCAAAAAAATGAGAAATGTGGCAAACGCAGTCTGTTATCAGTCACCCCGGCGTGCAGCTGAAGTGAAAAGAGGTGACGTTCACCCAGAGACGCAAGGTTAAATGTTAACAAACTTCAGCCTGTCAAACTTCACAGGGCCGGCTGAGCCGGCAAGGTGCGCGTGTCAGCCCGTCTCCCCTTTCTTGTCTTTAAAGCTCTGAGCTGTTAAAGCGGACAGGAAGGACGAGAGAGAGCGAGAGAGGAGCATGATGGGAAGGGAGGGGAAAGGATGTATGTCGTCAGACAGTGTGTCTGAACGGAGTGGTTCGCGCCCAGGGTCGTCCATGTTTAATGAGGCTTTAATTACGATGTCTTTTCCTCCTTACTACGTGGATTGGATTCAGAGGCGCAAATCACCGGAGCAGGCTCATTAAAACTGGTCTGCTGCTCTTAGTCTTTACCAAAGGAAAAATTGCACGAAGACCACCCCACACAACTGCTAACAAAATGTAAAACTAAAGGAGCATTTTTAAGTATCTGTAGAATGAATACATCTTGTCCATCAAGTGTTCTTTTTGCATTTGTCACCCTGAGTGGGATGGGTGTGCCCAGACGAGGGTCCCGTGCTCTCCATGCCACTGGAATCAAGCTATCCTGGCTGATGAGGAGGTCAAACCCCAACACAGGCCATAGGATGCTTGTTTTCAGTCCAGGGAGGACCTGGCCTGGCAGTTTGGGCTGGACTGTTCCCATTGGGTGCAGGGTCAAGACTGATTTGCATATGACTGGGTTCAAGCTGGAAGGGCATGGGGAGCAAACAACGATGGATTTAGGTCCAAATCTTTTTATTGGGGGGGGAATGTATGACATTGTTCTCTATTCTGTCCATCAATTGCTATTTTTACATTTAAACAGCAGAGGTGTCAATACTAGGTCCAGGAAGGGCAAACCAATGTCATAGTTATGGTATGTTATGGAGTTTTATAACGTGCGCAGCTACTCCTAGGAGTGTCCCGGCACACGCCTGTGAGGTGCAGGTGGAGGAAGCGATTAAAACAGAAAAGTTTTGAGCTATTTCTTAAACTGCCCCAGATCCCGGATGCTACGCAGAGAAAAGGGCAGAGAATTCCAGGCCGTGGCTGCCCTAACGGCCAGGGACCTGCCCCCACATTCTTTGTAGGCACTCACGGGGTATCTATGCAAGCAGCTGAGATGCCGACCTCAAGTTTCTGGCAGGTGTGTAAAAAGCAAAGCGCTTCGTGAGGTATTCAGGCCCTCCAGCATGCAGAGCTATGACCAGGGCCTTGAACTTAACACGTTTCGCGACAGGTAGCCAGTGCAGCGTTCGCAGATGTTGCTTGACGCTCTTTCTAATGGGAATGTTGAACACAAGCCTAGCTGCCGCTTTCTGGACCACCTGCAATTTTCTGAGAGTATCATCAGGAAGGCCCATATACAAACCATTGGCATAGTCGACGTGAGAAAGGATCAGTGCCCAGGTCACTGTTTCCTTCGCTGTCCTCGGAAGCAGTGGAAGGAATTTCTTAAGGGACTTTAATACCCCAAAGCAGCTCCTGGCCAATATTTTAATTTGGGTCGAGAAGGACAACTGCTTGTCGAACCAAAAACCCAGATTTTTTACTGGAAGGCCAGAGGATTATAGCATAGGATAGTCAGGCGGCCAGAGAGATTCTCTGAACCAGGGTGGGAAGTTTCCGTAGAGAAGGATTTCTGACTTATCCTCATTACATTTGAGCTGAGCAGCACAAAGCCATTGAAAAACAGCTATCAGACACTATTTCGCCTTCACAGTAGAGAACTCCGATTTACCCCAGGTGAACAAAAGTTGAGTATCATCAGTGTAAGCAACGATCTTGGAACCCTGCTCTTCCGCCAACTGGACCAGAGGGGTGACGTAGATATTAAAGAGCAGGGGGCTCAGAGAGGACTCATGCGGCACTCCAGTGGTCACAGATTGAGGCGGGGACGAGAAAGGCGGGAGCCAGACCTGTTGCGAGCGTCCCTCCAGTAAGGATTTCAGCCTCCTCCAAGCCAGCCCAGAGATACCTATGTCCACCAGCTGGTCAGTAGTGTCAGGATGTGGACATTAATTTAGATACAATGAATCTAAGTGGAGCTTCTTTACAGTGCCAGTGTGTATTGTGAAAATTGGGATTGACTTGACTCTCCTGGCACTGTACTAGCACTGAGCATGATGGCTCTGTATTGTTACTGAGGTCACAGTCAACTTTTGAATGAACGTCCATTCCAGCAAGGCCACCCCAACACATATCAAGGTTTAATAACCATGTTTTAAGAACTGGAAACAAGTTGATAATCTGGAATATGAATTTGCAAAAGGACTGCACACTGAATTTAAGTAGACACAATAGATTTATTCCGAAGTATGGCCTTTTGATATTGATAATATTTGAATATGTAACATCATACATGCAGGAGTCCATTACGAAGTAGCACATGCTCTTTTTTTAAAAACAAAACAAAAAAACCAATTGTTTTACTTTATCTCAGAAAACCACAATGAACCATTACCCCTACGTCCCATTCATTACAAGTGGGGTGATGTTACCTCACACCAGGAACAAAGCAGGAGGATCACAAGGCCAGCTTCACTGCCCTGCCTGGTTGCCATAAAGGTGGCTGGCACTCCTGGCTCCTTCTTTTTTGTTTCCTGTACTGGGACAAAGATGAGAGAAGTCCCTGCTGGGATCGGCCGTTTGGGGCTTAGCAACTCTCCTTTGAGGGGCTTGGGAGGGTTCTAGCCTTCCTGGAGGGAGCAGTATAACCGAGTGGAGGTTGGTTTGGTTCTCTGCTCAGAAGTGGCCTCAAGAGGTTACCCCTCTGTGCTGAACTTGGGGAATGGCCATTCAGTTCTCCTTTCCCTCCGCATCCTTGTGTGAGGGTGGAGAGAGTTGGATATCAGGAATGGGACACAAAGCTGAGCTTGCGCACGTGGTATGAGGCTGGCTTTGTCCGCAAAGACTTTTATTTCGGCGCCGGAGGATGAGCTCGCCCTTTTCCTAGATTATTTAAAGGCCTGAGGTGAGCAATTACTTTGTGTTCTTGTGGCATTTGATGGTAATCCTTGGCTGTTGGCATTTTTTCCAGGGGAGGCTGGACAATAGGTTTCCTGTCACAGGGAGGTGTGACCACTTCCAAGACAGGCTTTAGTGTATTGGGGCTGGGTGGGTGCACTCTGAGAGTGCTTTGATGTCTGCACCGGGGGCACATGTGGTATCCCTGTGCATAGTCCAGCTCAAACCGGTTGCAGGAGCCATTTGCTCCTGCTGTAGCGCAAAACTGGACAAAGGACATGGGTGTAGCCACCCCTCTGTCCTGACCCTCCCATAGGTGGGTCCCCAGAGTTTGTCCCACCACTTCCTTGGGTATAAAGTAGGAACCCCTGACTACAGGACTTTAGGTTTACCTTTTCAAAACTCTGCTACAGAAACCAAGTACTTCGACTATCTACACTATGTTGGATGACTGAAGAATTTCCACGAGACATCAGACACATCAGAATTAGGTACAGTCTTTAAAGTTTTAGGCAAAATCTTCTTTCCTATCTTTTCAAAAACAGAAACGAGAGACCAATATAAACAGTCGGCGGTCCTGACTATGCCGAGAGTAAGATGTTTTTATTACAGGTTGGAGGTTGAATTAGGCAGTTCGTTTCTCAGTGTCAAGAAATGTAATCAGACAGATGAGTTCTTCAGGTCATCCCCAAGGGTTACAGAATAGACTTATCCTCAGACCCAAAGTTTACAGGGACCATTCATACTCCTTTGCCTCGAGATCTGTCCATCAAAGAGGCTCCACTGAAAGGGATTCTACACCTTCAGAGGAAGTAGCAATTCTTCTGGTCCCCAGATAGGAGAGAGGTCAAGGGGTTTTTGTTCCGAAATCATCAAGGGGTTAATGGCTGATGATAGACTAAAAGACGCTCAACGCCTTTATCAAGACCATCAATTCAAGATGGAGACGCTACAGAGGATTATCCCATTAATTCCTCAAAATCACTTCCTTATTACAGTGGGTCTGATTTAAGGCATACCTCCAAATTCTGATTGCCAAGTCTCATCACAAGGTGTTGAAATGGGCAGTTCAGGATCAGCATTGGCAGTTCAAGGTCCTTCCTTTCGGCCTAAAATCAGCCCTAAGGGGGATCAGAGCGGATGGTTCTGATGTGAAACATCTCAATTTGTTGGGGATTCCTGTCTTTCCATACTTTAATGACTGGATGATCTATGCATCGCCAAGAGATGAGATTTTGGGAACAGACAAAGTTGACTTTGGCCCGGCTGGGACTTTTTCTCAATTTGCCCAAATGCCAGGTGACACTCAACTCATTATCTAGTGTTTAGATGAGCTTGATTACGAACAAACCTTCCAATCATCTTTCTACAGTGGAGAGTATCAATCGCATCCAGTCTGTTCTTCTGGACTTTTTATCGAAGGAGCAGGTTCCTGCTAGCCTTTGGCTGAAATTTCAAGGCCACATGGCAGGATACATGCCTACAGTTCACTGGACAATATTGCACCTTCGTGCTCCAATATGGCATCCCAACAGCTGCTGGTCTCCAACTTCAGTTTTCTTGCCCAAGTTGTTTATCATGACTCAGGATGTCAGAGACAATTTGTGTTGGTGGTTAAACACTGGGAACCTCTCCAAGGGCATGAGTATGCATCAAGAGCCTCCTGTCATCATTACGACAGATGCCAGTGACCTAGGATGGGGATCAACTCTTCAGCAGAAGTCATACCAATTTAGATGGCCCCGTCTAGAAAGTCAGAGGTCTTCAAATTGGAGGGAGCTCATTGTAATTCAAAGGACAGTAATAATCCTTCCATCGCAGTGAGATACAGAGGAATGTGCTGATAAGAATGGACAACAGTTTTGCAGTGTCCTATATCAATCATCAGTGAGCATTCGTTCCAGGAGCTTCAATCTGGTAGCTGTCCAATTGGGCTCGCGGGCAGATTAGAACATGTTAGGTTTATCAGAAGTTCATGTCAGAAGAGCGAACAATCTTGCATCAGAAATGTTGAGTAGGAAATTTCCCTCATCCCAAGACTCAACCTTGTCTAGAGGGAACTTCCGAAAAATTTGCACACATTTACAAACCCTTTTGTGGATAGATTTGCGTCGAAAAACAGTGCCCTAGTTCAAAGATAATGTTCTGGGTTTCCAGAAGAGGAGGCCTGGGGAGTCGTTGAGTTGGTGATAAAATGGTAGAGAGGTCTTCTATTCCAATAATACAGAAAGTTCTCCTAAATTCCAGCGGAAGGGGGAGAACTAAACTTGGCTGTTCCGTATTGGCCTCGGAGGTCATGGTTTCTGCTTCTGAAGTCTCTGGCGTTTCAGCTTGCTTGGGTACTTGAGAGATTTTCTTCTCCTTTCAAAATCTCTCCATTCCTTTTTCATCTTCAGTTCACACTGGTGGTTTGGAAGTCCATTCTCCTAGCAAAAGGGTTTTCCTCTTCTGTGTTGGAGGTTATTTTTAAAGTTCTAGAAGGTCTTCTGCTCTTAAAGCTGTCTGCACCGCTCTATGAATTCTCCCCTGTTTTGCCATTTCTTCTCCATGGCTTTCACTTGAATGTTTCTGTCTCAGCGCTTAGATCTCAGTGGTTTGCTATTAAAGTTTTAAGAGAGTTCACTGAGCCTTTGTCTATGATTGAGTCTTTGATTGATAGATTCTTAATTTTTGGTTTCTAGGCCTGGAACAATTCCTATCTCTCCATTTTGGGATCTTCCTAAAGTGTTTAGAGCCTTACAGTCTCCCCGTTTTGAGCCTTTGGAAAGTGTACACTTGAGATTCCTCTCCTTTAAAGTCGTATTTTTGGTTTACATTACCTCAGTACAGACAGTTGGGGAGCTAGGGGCTTTAAGATGTACTCCTCCTTACCTGAAGTTTATGGAGGATTAGCCTAATGGTTGCTAGGTACATTGTTGCTAAATCATGAGGCAGTTGAATGATACTGGTAAATGAAACATGTTGAAAGAGCATGGACTATTATATGGGAGCTGAGAAGGTAGTATAACCAGCTGAGGAAGAACTAAAGTATAGGGACATCGGTGAAACTATCATGCACTGGAATTCATTTGTAACGAGGTTTCTTTCTATTATTAATTTTGAAGTACATTCTATGATCATATGAATATTTTTCTTCTTTGTATTGTTACTAATTGATGTAATTGATGAGAAAAGTTGAGCTGATAATATGTAATGACGTGAAATTAACAGACCAGATTGATACAAGGTCATTGGCTGTAGGGACTGCCATGATGGCTGAATGATCATTGTTATTGCCCTGGTTACTCCCCGGGAGAGGCACAGTAGGAGGAGGAACAAAACCAGAAGGAGCAGGGGAAGGTGTAAAAACAAGAACAGAAGACGAAAAGAAAAAGCAAAACTCAAAAAGAAATTAACTGAAAAAACCTTATTATTAACCTTTCCTCAAAAACCTTCAGTGAAAATCAGATACAACTGCTCAATAAAGGGCTATCCTTCTGCACAGATTCAGAAGTGGATATGCCCAATCTAAAGGTTAAGCTATATACATTTTCTCAAACTAAAATTGAAAAAACATTTTCAGATACACCTCTCATCACAAGCAAAGGAAACAAGTTTGAGAAGTAAATTGTCAATAACAAGAAATTAAATACCATGCTTAAGAACATTAGCAACTCTGGAGTATGAATCAGAGGGAAGGGAGGAGTTTGATTAAATAGCAGAGGAATGCATGGCAATGGGCATTGAAATAGGACATGGAGGACAAGTAGAGGATAGTGTTCTTAAACCACAATCAAAATTTTGTGCTCAGCTACCTCCTGGCAATAAGGTCGATCTTTTTCAGGAACTGGTTATTAAGGACTTGAATCGGCTACCCTGGAAAAACACAACTAGGAGAAAACAAAATATCATCCCTGGCGAAAGGGCTGCCATCAAAGAACTTAGAGAAGAAACACAAATCACAATAAAGGCATCTGATAAAGGTGATAACATTGTGATTCAGGACCATAAGATGAACTTGATGGAGGCTCAAAGGCAACTGAAAAATAGACAACATTATAAAAATTGAAAGAAAATTCCATAAATACCATCAAGATAGAATATCATGGGAAACTAAAAAATTGGCATAGTCAAGAACTTATTGACTACAAAAAATACAGATACCTAAAGACTGACCATCTAGTAACACCAACAATTTACTTTCTCCTGAGAGTGCACAAGAGCTTGCTGAATCCACTTGGCTGTACAATTGTGAGTTCAATCAACTCCCTACTCGAAAATACCTCTTGGTTTATAGATATAATTTTGGCACTATATGTTACTGTTTTGCCATCATATCTACACAACTCTATGGACTTCCTAAACAAGATCCATGATATTCCTTGGAAGAAATCCTATTTGATGGATACAATTGATTTGATATCCCTCTACACATCAATTAGACATAAAGATGGACTATGAGTAGTGAAACATTTTCTACATGACCAATCAATTTTCTGGAATACTTGAATATGCTCATGATTCTGCTGAATTTCTGCCTTACTCACATGTTTTTATATTCAATGGTGAGTACTTTTTACAAAAACAGGGTACGGAAATGGGGACATCATTTGCCCAAAAGCACGCTAATCTCCTCATTGGGGATTGGGAATCAGAATTTGTTTGGACAGAAGAAAATCATGAGAGATTGGAAAATGTCAAAATATGGACCATGTTTATCAATGACATCTTTTTAATCTTGTAAGGGGACAGTAGGAGCCTGGAAGATTTAATTTAATCTCTAAACAAGAATGATCTCCACTTAACATTTATCCACAACATACGTCCCACACACATTTCATTTTAGAACATTGTGGTTTATGTAAAAGACATGTGCATCTGTACCAAAATACACAGAAAGGTGACTTCATGTTACAGCATTCTTCACGGAGACAGTGGACACCCGAACAACCTCAGGTGGAGTATTCCCTTCGGGGAAATGTTAAGAGCTAGAAGAAACTGCTCTGAAACATCTGACTTTGAAAAAGAGATAAAGGAAACACAGGTGAGATTTCTATGTAGCGGTTAGTCATTGGAAGTCATTCAGAACATGATGAAGACAGCAAGAAAGAAGCTGAGAGATTAATTATTGGCACAGAGAAAGAGAGATCCACAAGAGTCAAAAACTCATCTCATTATTGACTACAATCTATAACATAGAGGAATCAGAAAGACAATTCAGAATAACTGGAAAATACTGAAATCAGATGAAACATTAAATAAGACATTGTTGGATCATCCAGATATCACCTACGGGAAGGTAGCATTGTTAGGTGATATCCTAACCAGTCGTCACTATATTCATGAAACTGTGAAGAAGACAAATTGGGTAAATCAACCCGGGCTCTGGAAATGTACGAAATGTAAAGTATGTGAATATGGAATAAATAAAACCAGTTACAGATTGCACACTGGCAAATAGGAGAAAATGAAAGAACATATAACATGCAATATATGTTTTAGAGTGTCCATGTGGAAAATATTATGTGGGGAGTACAGTGAATAGGTCACAACAACAATCCTGCAACATCTTCGAGCAATAAACAATTGAGGTATCAAATTGTCATTTTAACTGTCTTATATCTTAATGGATACATATATGTATCTCTCTTTTACTATTTTATAATCCATTTTGACTGTATAGAAAATTTGGAGTAAAATCAGTTGTATAATTGACATATATAAGCGGAGAAATAGGCCACCTATGAATGTGTCATTTGAAATGTTTGAAGAACGTGCAAAAGTGCTTACATGACAACATATCTTTCAATACAAGGATCATAAAGAGTTGATATTAGGATGTAAATAACAGGGAAAACTGTTAATGGAAAACTCAAAATTGTAGATTCACTAGCACTTTGGAAGGCATTTGCACTTTAGTATGTAAATCCTTGTAAACTATATCGGAATACCTTTGCATTTTAATATATATGTCCATTGAGGATACATTGGATTGCAATAGCAGTTTAAAATGAAGCAAATTTTGCACATAAGAAAGACGAATTGCACTTTATGAATCAGATTTGGCTGATACTTGAATTCTTAGTTGTTGGTATAAGTGATAATATTTGTATGGTCTCTTTCATCTTTCCCTTCGTCCTCATACCTATACTCTTTTCTCTTTAATATGATTTATATATTTCCTAGAACTGAAACTCCAAATTAAAATTACAATTCTTTGAATACAATTAATTATAATGTCTAAAGAGTAGACATATTTTTATTCATTTTAACATCGACCTGTTTCCTCTGCATACTTTATTGCCCATTATATTCTCGCTCCTCCTTTTTCCCTCCCTTTCATGTACATTTTCTTTTACTCACTTTCTCCTCCTTTTCCTTTTGGAGTACTTTAACAGGTATAAAAGTTAAAAGAACTGCTGCAATATCGCAATAAGTCATTATTGTATCTATTTAAACCATTGGCTAAAAGAAATATGTAAAAAACTGTAAAATGGAAAAGAAAAAAATGAAGTAATTTCAGCAATTTCATAAATTGGGGTTAAATTGTAAAAAATGTAATTGGAGAATTTTTTTGGTACTTTTTATGTACTTTACAGAGAATAGTAACAAGAGATGAATTTACTTCAAATAGTGGATGACATTCGACAGCTTTATGTGGAAAGAAACTATTCAGTCTAGTTGTTTTTAAGTGAAGGAAGAGTGATGATGGACTACGGTACTGGTCATCTTTAAATATACTATCTAGACAGTGGGACTCTATGGTCCTGTGGCAGGCAAATGCCGAAATGCGTTGACTGTCCCTGTTACGTATGCACTATTGGTGAACAGAAAATTAAAAACACTATACCAAATGTTTGTGGTGCCGTATGATTTTTACTGTAAGAGAACTTTGGAGTAGCAGAATTGTTGGTAAGATATGTGTATCTATATAAATATATATCCTACTGGCGGTCACCAGTAGGAAATTATAGTTAGGACCTAGTTTCCTTTTGACTTGCCTATAACTTCGTGCCAGTTGACAAATTGTAACAACATTTTCCAAACGATGTGTGCTGCTGGGTCTTATTGTGCATGGAAAGTTTTGCTGTGATCTGTCAAGTAGGGGAGGAGGAAAAGGGGGGGTCAAAAACAGTGTGTTTCCCATGTTAATTTTCATGGGGATTTTGAACACGACTGCAGCACAAACCTCAGGATGGAATTACACCAAATTTGGCAGAAAGGTAGATCTTGGTCCAGAAAGAACCCTTTTTGTTATTTGGTGTAAATCCATTCAGTAGTTTTCAAGATATTTAAAGAAAAACAAATTTGTCTATCTATATGTGCGAATACTTCGTGATGAATCGCAAATGCACGCGTCAACAGGAATGCCGTGATTGACTAGCCGCAACCTGAGCAGAAAGATGCAGCTGCCATTTTATGCACTGGGACATGGCCCTGAGGGTTTTAAATATTTATTTAAAGTAATAGAAGGGGTCAGGGTAAAGGTACCCTGACCCCAGAGGAGGAATATAGGGGTGTTTGAGGGATCCCTTTTGTGTAAAACACATCAAGAAACAATTTTTTCCAGATGTGATATTCACAAATGCATCGTGCTGCTCAGCGTGGCCCCTGTGTAATGTCCTGACAAATTTGCAAGGTTCAGACACTAAAGATCATCTGAGTAGTGGACAATAATTTGGATTCAAGAACCAGCAAGGGAATCGGTTCTGCAGCTCACAGAATGGTTCACTGACTGTTTGTTTTGTGGTGGTCAAAGGAGAGCAATAATGGCAACAACCCAAAGTATATATTCTAGCTTATAAATGCATATATCTGAGTACGATATTAATGTGACTAACCTACTAATTTTAGGATTTATTCTTAAGACGTGTTGGATATTTGGGCCTTTCTTTTCAGATTCTATGACAGTCCAACTGAAGAGTAAATTTGAGTATTTTAGAGAAAAGGATTTTTGAGAGAAAGGGATTTGGAAAGGTAGGCAGAAATTGAATTAGATGAATTTGATGAATGTGCACGTATGTATTTATGTGTTATTTGTATTGCATGAACTTAGCCAAGAGGCAGCAACAGGGTCAAAGGTAATCATACAGACATCAGATGATAGGAGAGATAGCTGAGGTTTGGAGCATATATGTTGAGTTGCTGCTTTGTCATTTTTTTATGAAGCATGTCTTTATTTTTTTATAACAGGAGCAGCGCTGGGGCAGTCCTGACGGACAAGGGGATATTGTTTCAGATCCTTGATGCATAGATGGAAAAGGACTGTTGCCTTGTTGTTTTCTCTTTTACACTTCTTAGTCTCCAGCCTGATGGTGTCCTGGCTGAAGGTGTGCCAAGAATCACAGGCCCTGGTGAGTTTGACTGCAAAATAAGCAGGAGTGCTGCTTGTGAAGGCTTTGTTAATGCTGCTGCTATTGAAGATGGTGCGGATCAGGAAGGGAAGCCAATGGAGTTCCATCACAATAGATGTGACGTGATCATATTTCTTCAGGACCTGGATGAGATGTGCTGCAGTGTCTAGGATACCCTTAAGGAGTGCCAATGTGGAGTCCGGGTGGCCATGGAGCAGGGCATGACCATCATGCAGAAGCAAGAGTTCAAGAGATTGAACAGAAGTTCTGAAGTCACTTTCTGGTTTAAATAGTTTCACTTTCTTTAGAAAAGTGACCTGGTATTTGAAAATTGTAAATCACATTTACACCCTACAGGTTGTTGGTGCGTGATTTGCATACTAGGTAAAAATGAGAGAAAGAGCATGCTTTAAAAGCTTTCTGAAATGAAAAATGGTTTATCATGTGTTGAAGGGAAATAGGCAATGCATTTCACATAGACGTAACTAAGACAGAGAAAGTCCTTTCTTATGTTAAGATGTAATCCCCATTATGAGGTTTACCACTACAGATCACAATTCAAAAATGTATCTGAGTTTTTAAGCAAAGATCCAAGAGACAAAGAGGCATATTTACAAGCCTTCAGCGCCACCATAGAGTCACCTTTTTTGGTGCTCCGGTGACGCAGAGCCATTTTCAATATTTACAAGGTGGCGCTAAGCCACTTTGCATGACTTAACACCACCTTGTAAATATTTCCCTTCCCTTCGCAGTCCTCTGTGGCAAAAGGACATGCAATGGGTGTTGCCTTGGGCATTCCGCCGCAACACCCATTGCTTTTTGATACCGCCCCAGATTTACAAGGCTGAGGCAGCACCAAAAACGAATGCCATAGAATAGCACATGTTACAATGGCGTAATGAAGAGAAATTACTAATCTTGTTTCTTGCTCTTTCCATGTGTGCTGCATTCTGCTGCACACATAGAAGGTGCAAATCACCATTATTGATGGTTCATGTGTAGGAAGGTGTCCCATACCATAAACCTACACCATGGCATGGAGAATACATATGCTATTGTCAGGAGGATCTATCACAACAGGAAAAACTGCAAGTTTACATCACCAGCATCACAAATGTATCAAGGTGGAGAACATGCAAACCCCATAAAAGAAGATGAGGCCAGTCTAAAATCCACCCAACAAGCAGTGGCCCACATATGATAATAATCCACAAATCAGTCAGAACATAATATCATGCAATGATATGCTGCATACAGACCCCTCAAGTTCCCCAAAAAACATAATCAAATGCATCATGTCGATGAAAAATGCACCTGCCTGTGCAATGGACTCCACTGAAGAGTGCATCTGCCAAAATGAGGCACATTGTTACACACCTGCAGCCATGCTGAATAAACTTATACTGAAACTTCCCACTACCACTACCGGCTATGATATTCGAAGCCGTAGATCGCAGAACGGGGATACTTGATTCTATAAATGTAACTCGACATGCCTGGCAGTACTTACTACAATTGCAGGCAGGAGTTATATTGTATTCTCCTGCCATGCCAAATGAATGGTCCAGCTGGCTGCCGCCGTGCAGAGACACCGGGGTTATCACTGAAAATCCTCACGGCAGGCGACCTGTTCCACAATGGGGTAGCCAAAAAGTGGGATCACCTTGAGCACCGGGCTGCCGCTAACACTCTGCTCCCACAGTTCCAATTCCACATAAAGCGACATGCATTACGCGACATATTGGGAGAGGACCTTCTGGAACCCCCTGAATTGCAGGAAATGACTTATACTATCAAAACGAAGTCACCTCGCAAGATTGTTTCTAACATTTATAAGTTGTCAATGTGCCATAGGGCACACCATTACATGAAAGCCAGGCTAGACTGGCAACGGGCCTTACAGCGGAATATTGATGACCATATGTGGTATTATTGTTGTTCTAGTACATGGCGAGTTTCCTTGAAAGGCAGACATAGGCTGATCCATTTTAAATACTTAGAGTATATCACACACTGGAGAGGCTACACAGGTATGGGTTGAGGGATAATTCAGCTTGTGAGAGATGCAATGAGTAGACTGCAGATTTTTTGCATTTGGCCTGGTTATGCCCTGGGATTCAAACATTTTGGGAGTCTGTTTTTAATGAACTGGGGAAAATAACTGATTCAACACTACTTCCAGACCCTGCATTAGCTCTACTGGGATATTCTAAGCAGACGCCCAAGGGAGTTCGAAGGATGGTTGACATGGGACTGCTATTAGCAAAGCGCAGAGTGGCGATTGGCTGGTCACGAGGCCCTACACCCACTATGGCTCAGTGGTCACATGACATGCTGTACTGCAGTACGCAGACTGAGAACTTCAGTGATCTCCTACACCCCTGGAGTCGGCCTAAGAACTTCTGGGGGCTTTACACAACGTACTTGTCCACTAAAGGACCAGACAAGACTGATTCTGGTAACGCTATACAAGTCTGCAACGCTCCTACTCCTGCCATTTAGCTTGCCTGTGCCACCTCTATTCAGACGCTAGATATGAGGCATCCTGCTGCATCTTGGTGTATGTTTCTAATGTAACACTCCTGCAGAGCTGGGAGGGACTGTGCCGCTAGACTCAATGTTGTACAGGGGTATGCCACCACAGCGATATACAACTTTGCTGCTTATGTATGTACTATATGTCCTTGTAGTCATCTGATCATACTGTGTGCAACCGATCTTTGTTATGATGTACCACCGTGCATTGAGATTGTTATGTATAAAAGCTTAATTAACAAAAAGAAAAACTTATACTGAAACTCTGTTCAATTCCCAGGAAAGACTTGATGCCACAAACCAAATGTACAGCTGAAGCACTAGGGGCCAGTAGCGGCTGGCAGGGAACAAGAGTGGAAGGGCGGAGGCGGGGTACACCATACACAAAAAACCCACTTACTTCCTCACCGCATCTCTCCTCAGTCGTCTCTCCTCCATCGTTCCTCGTCGTCTCTCTGCGTCCGGAACGAGAAATCATACAGGTTCCCTCCCCTAAGCCAATCACAACACTACTTTGCAGCGTTGTGATTGGTCTGAGCGCCGTAGTTCGGTGCTCAGATAGGGAATGGGAATCTGGGCATGTTCTCCACCAGGCTCTGTAATGCAGCTTGGTGGGGAACATGTAAAGTGTGCATGACTGTTTGGCCGGCCCAAGACAGCTGGCCAAGCAGTCATGTGCACTTTGGAGTGCAGCAACCTTTCCTCCTACCGGACGTCATGGAAGCCCAGCATCACCCCGCCCTAACATGGCGGATACTAAAAATATAATGACAATAACAGAAATAACTTCTGTTATAATCATTTTATTTTTGCTTTTACACTGTTCCGAAGCAGTGGGGCGACGCTCCTTCATGTTATTAGAGGAACTGCATCCCTAGATGATTATCAGCCCAGGAAGGCAGGAAGATAAGAAGATGGCTGACATTTCTATGACTGACAAACAGGAAAGTATCAGAGAGAAGAAGATAAGCATCAGCGACTGTCACTCTAGGATCACTGACCTGCAATTTACTATCCCTAATAAAGTGGCATTGTTTTACCAGATCTCAAATGCGCCTTCTTACTTCTAAGGTGTGGACTCACTTGCGGGCCTACAAGTGTAACAAAGTCCAGAGCACGCTGTAGACTTCCTCGTTAGAGGCCATCTGCAGGCAATTTGGTGGCCAAACACAACACAATCATGCAGCGCTACAGATCACGATCAGACGAGATGATACTGCAAGTGAAGCAGTACCTAATACAGGGACAGAATAAGATCTTGGTGACTGGGATTGCACTAGAAGCATCTAGCTAAATGGCACTATTTGAAGAAATGGTGGCATCTGAGGTCCTACCGAAGCAAATTGTAGGAATCAATAGGGCTGACACAAATCAGTATGTTGCACCCATGCAAGAGACAAAACAGTTTTGAGAGCATTGCATTGGAGCAGTAGAAAAAAACACACATATCGGCTGTGGAAAAATAAGTTATATGAATTAATGAAGGGTTTGACTACTTACACACACAATATGGTTACTTCTTTTCAATACAAATAACACCTAGGTTGTATTTCTTATTGCTCCCAAGCAATATATTTGCTAGAGCTTCTCCTCCTGGATAAGAATAGAGGCAGGAGGGACAATGTTATGGAGCTGGTGCCGGTGGTCTCTGAGAGCCAAGAAGAGTGGGAACACTGCACCTCATTGATGAGGGATCAGGCTAGATTATTGGCTACTTTCCCCCTTAAAAGCTATGGTTATACTCCAAATGTGCTGCCTTCCTATTGATTTTCCTAAGAAACAACATTTTTCATCTATCAAGGCACGTAAAAAATCTGAAGCTCAGGAAAGAAGCTATCTGCAAGACCAACACCTGTTTTGGCACGGGTTGGCATCAAAGCTTCTGTATTATTTGGGGGAGAAAAACAGGATATGGCCCGTTCTTAATTTGGGGCCACCAGCAATCATATTTGGGGACCAACACTTATTTGACCTCATCAGACTTTTACTGAGACAAACTGAGGGAAAAATCACAAAGTGGAAAGACTGAGGAACAGAAAGATGGAAAAACCATCAGAAGGGATAAAACAGGATACTGCAAGAGTGAGATACAGGGGTGGAGAGTGTCTGCTAGTGTAGTACAGATGGATTGAAGACTACACAGCCTTTGTAGCCGGTGCACCAACATTTAATTACACCGGTTGTGGGCTTCTGAGCGGAGCTTTAGGCACTGGCACTCTCTCTTTTATAAATTAGGCATTGGCTATGGCACACATGGCACACCCAACACCAGGAGGGCCGAAGTAAAAAGTGCTGGAACATGAACATCAATTCGGCAAACGGCCAGGGGTAGCGGAAGTGACATCATATGCTATTTGAGGTTTACTTTAATTCACAGAATCATGCCTATATATACAAACAGAATCATACATGCACACACTCTCTCTCACCTTAAACACATTCTCACCTGCACTCATGCACACAACATACATTTTAAAACATTTTTGACTTTACTCTGCTGCCAGGGAGGGTCACAGTTAAGCTGAGTGTATTCCATTGCTTATTACACTAACAGTGAATAATGTATTATTATTCACTGTTAGTGTAATTTAAAAAAATGACGAAAAACAAGGAGTTTGGTGCCCCAAGCGAATTCCATGAGGACGAGCAGCCCCGATGCTCCTGACAATGATTTTGCTGCTTTTAAGCCAAGGGGTATTGTAGTGAACATGGGAACCCAAACTTATGTAAGGGACCATGGGTACAGGTATCTATCAAGGACCAAGTGGTCCCTTCATGCAATTTGAGGACTAAATAAGGGACATAGGAATCCATTCTATGTCAACAAATTTAAAGAATAAAAAAATGCGGGTATTTATTCATTTATATAACATAGGGCAAGGGGTCGCAAATGTAGTGCCAAGGCTCACCTGGGACAAGACAGGGGTCGGAGTGCCAAGGCTCTCATGGGACAAGCCAGGAGTTGCAGTCGCCGTGCTAAAAAACCAGCCTAGGACCAACGCATCCACCCTTGCGCCATGTTATGAGGGTGCCTGTGGTGCGGAGATCATTTTGTGCAGGAAGGTACTCCTTTCTGCATAAAATCAATAAATGGAGGCAATTTTCCCCTTCTATACGTGCCTGCAGCACACATAAAAAGAAGAACCAATGAGGAGAAATAAGGATATTTCTCCTCGTTGCACCTCCCAAACGCCACCCCTGGGTGGCGTTAGAATCTGACACATTCCTAAATTTACAATCCCTCGTTAATCTGGGAATGCTTTAGATTCCATGGGTGTTGCGTGGGAACACCCACAGCAACACCCATGCCACACCCCTTTCACGCAGTGTACTGCTCGAAAGGGGCACATATTTACAAGGCCATGAAAATCCACAAAAAGTGGCTTTGCGTGGCCTAGTAAATATGCTCCTGCACATTGCGACACCGGAGCATCAAAAAGTGATGCATCGGGGGAGTAAAAGTGCCACTAGGGCCTCGTAAATGATGCGCATAGTGGTTTACACCAATGGCTTAGACTGCTCATGTATATGTTAGTGCTCCCGTGTTGCCTGTTTTTCTCATTGTTTGAATATCATTGTGTGAGATATTCTTCCAATGATCCAATGTGTCCACCGGAGACATTCTTTTAAAGCCTGGAAACAGATACAGAAGCTGCAATTGTGCAAGTCTCCCCCCAACCCCTCTTGCACAACATCTTACATGGCAACATGCGTGGATACAATTTGATTCTCTCTGTTTTCAACACCTGTTTGTACAATACAAAGCTATCAGTAACTATGTGATGCAAGACAAAGGCAGGTTCTTCCATGCTTTTGGCTTCTCTGCAAATGGGCTAATAAAGTTCCTAATTAAGATTCTTATACTTTTTGAGCTTGCTTCTCTCAGGTAAGGTGTACAGATGTGTGTTTGGCAGGCCTTTTTATTTAGAATCCCTTGTGAGGTGAAGCACAGAAAGAACTGAGCGACTGAGGCAGAGGTAGCCACAGAGTACTTAAACGGTTTAAGTCCAAGATTTACCAGAGGCTGGAGACAGGTAATAATCATTTGAGTTGAAATTCAGTCTTGGAAAACCTCGGTAACAGTTGAAGTGACTGGCAATGGAGCAATCGTCACACGAAGAGACAAGAACAAAGGAGGACACACACAAAGGAGTGAGGAAAACCAACAAGCAACTAATATGGGGAAGGAGCTTCTGGTTTGTCGCTGAAGAGAAACTAACAATCACAGAACCACTTAATGTAGGGGGAGCGCTCCTTTTATACTTTGTGCTACTTAGAGGCATATTTATGAACCCCTTGCACCGTCGCAGCATCACTTTTTGTGACGCTCCGGCAGTGCAAACTACAAAATCATATCTATGAGGGCACGCAAAGCCACTTTGCATGGCTTTGAATGGCCTCAAATATATTGAGTAAGGAAAGGAAGTGCAAATCGCTGCATTGCCTTACTCTGTCCTAGGGAGGCATTCCATCCATGTTGTGGAGGGTGTTCCCACGCAACAACAATGGATTTTGACACTTCCACTGATTTTCAAAACCATGTAAACCTTGGGATGCGCCAAAACCTTATGCCTCCCCAGAGGAGGCGCAACAAGGAGAAATAACTTTATTTCTCCTCATTTTATCCCTCTTTCTATGTGTACTGCATTCTGTGCTACCATCAGTAACTGGATCAACAGAAGTATGGTCGAATTAAATGTTTAAACACTGAGGGCCCGATTCACAGAACTAACTTAAGACAAAATCCGGAGGGGCGTGGCCAAGCCGCGAGCTAAGATGGCCGCACGGCGTTGAAGCTCCGCCATCGACCCGGCGCAAACCCTGCTTTCCTCGCCCTCCTGATGCGGGCGCGGGACGCCAGACACCGCCGCTGACCCTACTACGGCCCCGGAGTGCGCTGGGATGCAGAACGGACCTCCCGGGCCACGGGGGCGCCCGGCGACGACCACATTATCCTGAGGCCTAAGATGGCGGGCTGATCCGGGGATGGGGGACGCGAGTGCGAGGAAGGCGGCCGGCCGAGAGACAGGTACCCGGGGGGCTCAGGGGGGGGGGCATTGAGCACCGTGGTGCTGTCTGGCGGGGACCCGCTTCTCTCCCTGTACCGTTGCGGACCGGAGGACGACCGGGCGCTCGGCTCTTGCCTTACGCTCCGGGCGCGGCCTCGCTCGTTATCTCCTCCCTGGGGCCCCGGGCTAATTCGGTCGGGGGGCCTGGGAGGGGTGGTGAGACGGCCTGCTAGCGGTGGGGGGGGGCGGTTGGGGCCCTTCGCTGGGCCTGGCGCCCGGGTTGTCTCTGCCTCGATCCTTGGGCCCTCTCTGGGTTGGCCATGTGCTCCGCGGCCGGTTTGTGCGTTCCTCCCTTGCCCCTTCCGGCGGCCTCGAGTCGCGGCTGCTGACTACATCACGCTGGTGCACTTGATGTTCCTTTGTGACCCTGCTGGCTCCATGGAGTTGTGGCCCTTGCCTGCTGCACAGTGAGGTCGAGATCTGTCCGGTGCCGGTGGGCCCAACAACGCCCGTGGTCCAGAATTGCTTGGCTAAGGATTGGCCTGCGCCATTGGACTGACGCTCCATCGCACCGGTGCCTCCACTACTCTACACACGACTGGCCGGTGGCCGTCTGGCGGTTGTGGGCATGGATCGCAAAGACCCCAAACAGAAAACGCTGCAGTTCGAGAAACTGTCTGAGCAGCCCGCGGAAAACCGCCCTGACACGCCGGACCCGGCCGGTGGAGCGACCGGCGGCTCGACGGCCCGTGCCCCGTCCCCGGACTGGCTACAGGAGATGCGCGCCAGCTTCAGGGCCCTGGATGGTCGCTTTGACGCCCTAGATAAGACTCTGGAAACTATGGGGGCCAAAATCCAGGCCCACGACAAGCGTTTGGGAGAGGCTGAGGCCCGGATCTCTGCAGTGGAGGATAAATCGGTGCAGGAGATCAAAAGGGTGGACAGATTGGAGCGCATATTGAAGGAAGTGGCCAGCAAAAACGAAGATTTGGAATCGCGCAGTCGGCGCAACAATGTGCGAATTATTGGGGTTCCGGAGTCCACGGGCAGGCTTGATGTTTTTGTGGAACAACTGTTGGCTGATATTTTTGGGAGAGACTCCTTCACTCCTGGCTTCGTGGTGGAGCGTGCTCATCGCTCCCTGGGGCCGAGACCTAACCCGGGGCTTCCGCCTCGCCCACTGATTGCCCGCATTATGAACTTCCGAGACCGCGACACTGCCTTGCGGGTTGCCAGAGAGAAGGGCGAGATTACCTGGCAGGGCTCAAGACTCTCATTCTACCCAGACTTCACCGCCATGGTCCAGGAGGCCAGGCGTAAGTATGCGGGGGTGAAGGCGGCGCTCCGGAACCTGGGCCTTAAATATGGCATGCTCTATCCGGCCCGGCTCCGGGTCGAGGTTGATGGCCGAGCTCGGCTATTTGACAATCCCGCTGCGGTGCAGGATTTTTGCCGTACCTACAAGCCGCGCAGAGGCCCGCCGGGGGGGGATGAGGGTGGACGGTCTCCCCCTGGTAGTGGGTCTGCCTGCAGCCAGGACCTGTTCTCGACCTCCGGTGTCGGCTGAGACGGCGCCCGTCACCGAACTTTGCACTGTTTGACTTTGGTTATTGAGGGACGTATTAACATTTGGAGTATATTTGTGCTGCAGCGCTGGGTGGATTGCGGATCGTTGTCACCCCCCTTTGGTTGAAACCGTTGGGATCGTTTTTTGTTGCGATGCTCTGCTTTCTACTGTTTGGTTACACTTGGTATTACTGTCTAGAGCTATGTTCTTTTTTTCCAGGATTGGGGTTGCCTCACGTTTGCGTGGTTTGGCTGGGTGGGGGGAGGGGGGTAGGGGTAAGCATTTTTGATTCTTCTAACATGGCTATGTGTGAACGAACTTTATTGATACACAGTGACATCCCGGTTTTGTTGCTCCCATTACTTGCTGACTGGCATCAATGGCCCACATAGGTCTGAATGAAGCTCCTCTCAATCTATCGTTAATGACTTGGAATGTCCGGGGCCTGAACAACCGGAGTAAATGCAAACAAATACTGCACTACTTAAATCGGCACCGGGTGGACATTGCTTTTCTTCAAGAGACTCATCTGCACGCTCCAACGACCTCCCGCTTTGCAGCTTCTTGGGGCGCTCACCGATACTTTGCCAATTTCAGTAATTACGCCAGAGGCACTGCGGTGCTGATCCATAAGAGAGTCCCGTTTCAGTGCCAGACGTTTCTGGGAGACAGGGAGGGGCGCTACTGTATTGTAAAGGGGGTTTTGATGGGCCATGCTGTCACTCTTGTCTGTGTGTATGCCCCCAACACTGATTCCCCTGACTTTTTCCATGCGCTTGCGGCCCAGCTGGTAACCCTAGCGCCGGCTGGCGTCCTGCTGGGCGGCGACCTAAACATGTTGCTGGATGTGGGGCTGGATAGCACCTCTGGGGCCACAGATTCTAAGCCTAGGGCAAGGCGCGCATTCCAGGACCTTTGCCGTCGGTTCTCACTGACGGATATATGGCGCAGGCGAAACCCGAACACTACTGACTACACACACTTTTCAGGACAACACAACACTTGGACCAGAATTGACTACTGGCTCCTCTCCCCGGGCCTGGCCCCTTGGTTCCGCGCGTTGAGGACGTTCCCGAGAACGTACTCGGACCACTCCCCAGTCCTACTTGGCTTAGACGTTCCTCGACCTGAGGGTTTTGAGCGGCAGTGGCGTTTCCCTGGGAGGGCGCTATTGGATGACCTTTTTGTACATGAGGTTTCCGAGGCGATAGAGGACTACTTCACCATAAATACTGGCTCGGTGGACTCGTGGGCAGTGCTCTGGGATGGGTTCAAGGCATATATCAGAGGGGTTTGCATAGCTAAGCACGCGGGGGTCCTGAAGGTATTGCGCGCAACAATAACACAACTGGAGACACAGCTAGACGCGCTAGACACTGAGGCGCAGCAAGCACCCTCTGACGAGGTATTTACCAGGCGCTTACGCCTGTTGTCCGACTTCCGGGAGGCCGCGGACAGGGAGATCCTTTATTTGAGGAAATACCAGGTTGCACGTAGGTATGGAGAGGGGGACAGGCCAGGGCGCACGCTAGCGCAGGCCTTACGACCACCATACAGCAAGTCCCTGATCGCCGAGGTGCGGGGCACGGATGGTGAGCTCCGCACAACGCCCGCTGAGATCCGGGACGAATTCCTGGCCTACTACACAGATCTATACACCACCAAGTTGGGTGACGCCGCGGCCGCTCGTGCGGCCTATCTATCGGAAATCGCTCTTGTGTTCCTGGATGGGGGCATGCAGGAGTTCATGGCGGAACCTATAACGGTGGCGGAAGTGCGGGGGGCGATCAAAGTGCTTCGGGGCTCTTCAGCCCCGGGCCTTGATGGCTTCTCCGCTGACTTTTACAAGGCCTTTTCTGATCTGCTGGCGCCCAAGTTAATAGAGGTGTATGCGGAGGCCTTGGAGCGTGGCTCCCTCCCGTCTACTCTGAGTGAGGCAGTCATTGTGCTGCTCCCGAAGCCGAATAAGGACCCGACGTTGTGTGGGTCGTACAGGCCCCTCTCCCTCTTAAACACTGACTATAAGATCTTGGCCAAGATAGTGGCCAACAGGCTTTCCCAGCTGATGGAATTCATTATATCGCCCGCACAGTCTGGCTTTGTCCCCCGCCGCTCGACGTCGCTGAATTTGCGTATGCTGTGCACGGTTCTGCACAGAATTAACCCGACCACACCGGCTGCAGCGATCCTCCTAGACACCGAAAAAGCGTTCGATTCTTTAGAATGGCCTTTCTTTCTTTCCGTCATGGAGCGCATGGGCATGCCTGCGAACTTCCTGGCGACTGTCAGACTTCTCTATAGTCGCCCTACGGCCCGTTTGCGTCTCAACGGCACGCTATCTTGCCCATTCTCGCTCACGCGCGGTACGCGGCAGGGTTGCCCGCTTTCACCGCTCTTGTTTATTTTGGCTATGGACCCCCTGATTCGGCATTTCCAGGAGCGGCACCTCCACAGGGGTCTCCAGTTTCGGACGGGCCCACTGCTGGCCTCTCTCTATGCCGATGACACAATCCTGTATGTCAGGGAGCCGCAGGCCAACCTTGCCCCCTTGATACATGAAATCCTTCGTTTCGGTAGCCACTCGGGTCTGGGCATAAACTGGCATAAGTCCATCATCTTTCCATTGACTAGTGGCACCTCCCCATGGCAGTGTGAGTTCCCTCTGGAGTGGTGCCCGGACTCGGTGCGGTACCTGGGCATACAAATACATTTGAGCACGGACGAAATCATCCGCCTCAACTATGGCCGCGCGATTGCGCGACTGGAGACTCAGGTGGATGGGTGGCTGCGGCTCCCGCTCTCTATGTCCGCTAGGATAGCTATTCTTAAAATGATAGTGCTCCCCAAATTTTTGTATCTTTTCAATAATATCCCTATCCCTCTAACCCGGACCTTTTTCTGCACCCTGCGGTCCCTCATGATTAGACTGGTCTGGGGCGGGAAACACCCCCGGATCCGCTGGGCGACTCTCACACTCCCACAGGATCGTGGTGGCCTTGGAGTGCATCGGAGGACGCGCGATTCAGTGATGCTACATTCATGGACCGGTTCGTTCTTCGCCGGCTCTATGCGCCGCCCGGGCGGAGTTTAAGGGATTTCCCCTCGAGCCGGCCTCCTTGGAACCCCTCACCACCCTGATTGACGCCGATACGGGGGCACATATTGTTTCCAAGCTGTACAGGGCGTGCGCAGCACGGGTCCCCTGTACGGACGATCGTGCGCGGGAGGAATGGGGAACAGACCTGGGTAGGCCTATCACGGACGAACAATGGACGGCATGTTGCAAGGTCACCGACACGGTGTCACTGAACAGTCAACACAAACTCCTACACTATAAATTCCTACGCCGTTGGTATATGACCCCTGTTAGACTCCATGCCATTGATCCCGCGCGGCCACACACCTGCTGGAAATGCGCTACACCACATGCCGATTTTGCACACATGTCTTGGACGTGTCCGAGACTACAGACATTCTGGACACAGGTTCACAAAATCCTAGAAGAGATGCTAGAGCTGACTCTGGTTCCCACTCCTGAGGTCGCACTGTTGGGGTATACCGTCAATTTCCCAAAGAATGTCCGTAAATTGGCCTCTCTGGGGCTTCTCCTGGCCAAGAGGGAGATAGCAAGGCACTGGGGGAAGAAGACAGCTCCCACGTCCAAGACGTGGCTTACGGCCATGGCTTTCTGTAGCACGAATAGCGAGACCTATTCTAGTCTCCTCCCCACGATAGCGCGTCCTAGGGACATCTGGGGCCCTTATAAAACGTACATTGCAGGCTTACCTGGCTCGACCCCGCCATCCCCGAATCCCGGAATAGCTCCCACTGGAGTGGGGTAGGTTGTACCTACCAATGTTACGCAGATGTAGTGGTCATGGGAGGGTGCGGACGCAGGGATATTTAGCTCCTGGGGTCAGGTACTGTGTGCCACATGGCGTTTTCCCATGTTCGAGATATGAGCAGGGGTGGAGGGTGGCTTTAGTGCCCTAGAGACAGAGCACGGGTCAGAGATCCCCCTGGTTCAGGTTCGGGCAGGTGTCGATGATGGATTGGTAGATGGGGTCTTGTTGTCAGTTGCATTGATGATGTGGTATTGTTTATCTAAGAACCGGAAGTGTCACACAGTGGCTACTGATTTGCTTTTTGTTGATTGCACAGCCGTAAACTTTGTATTATTGGATTTGCCTAATTTCAATAAAAGTTTTCAAAAAAAAAACAAAAAAAAAAAAACTTAAGACAAAATCCTAAATTTACTACCATTTTGGTATTCACAGAAGGCACTTACTCATTTTGGTATTCACAGAAGGCACTTACTCATTTCGGTATTCACAGAAGTTAGGAGTCCTAACTTTAGGACTCCTAAATGCCTTCTGTGAATACCGAAAGTCTTAAAATTAGAATTTTTCTCAGTTTTGTAGTAGTATAGTTAGGACTCCTAACTTTAGGACTCCTAAATGCCTTCTGTGAATACCGAAAGTCTTAAAATTAGGATTTTTCTCAATTTAGTAGTAGTAAAGTTAGGACTCCTAACTTTAGGACTCCTAAATGCCTTCTGTGAATACCGAAAGCCTTAAAATTAGGATTTTTCTCAGTTTAGTAGTAGTAAAGTTAGGAGTCCTAACTTTAGGGCTCCTAAACTGAGAAAAATCCAACTTTTAAGACTTTCGGTATTCACAGAAGGCATTTAGTGTTGCAGGGATTCTGCTTATGCACAGAACTATGCGCAGGAAACCAGGACCTCAGAGAATTGTGGTGTACCAGAAACTCCCCTCAGAACCAAGAACCCCTATCCGACTAGCTTAGTGTCACATTCGTTATCCGAGATTTAGCTCGGCGGTCCCAATGTATAGACAACCCAGAACAAGCGACTTAGATACTCTCAGGAGTGGTGGGAATCCGAAATACCCGTTGGTAGCTATATATCAGTCCACAACAGAATAACAGAGACACAGTAAAGTTTAAAGAGTTTATTTTATAAACCTCGCGTCCTAAGATGCAGTACTTTGGCTAACACAAGCAGACAAATGGTTAATATCAGAACCATCAGCATTGTTACAATACCATAGAAAATGAAAGGAGCAATCATAATAATAATGACAGTGGAAAGCGACCACCCTCCTTTCTCTAGCAACTAATAAGTTATTATTAGACTAATAGAAGGTCTCTTAGGCTTGCATGGGGGACCCCACACCTTATAGATCAGCTTAGTGGAATCACATCACAAGATCAGCTAGGCTCTCTCCTGCAACAGCTCTTCGTTTCGAATGCTACAGAAAACATGCTGCTCTGCAATATTAAAGGGCTCGTCTTTCAGGTATTGGCAGCTGTATGTATGTTATGGCTAAGAAGTGGTACGATCAACCTGAACACAACAACCTGCACGGTCTAGTGACCCAGACTCGTTCTTTACATGGTGTACAGACCAAGGTCACTACCCACTGTTAAGGATGTTAAACAACAGACGGTTCTCATGTGAAGCAAAGTCGAGTCAGCAGTTCTCGAATGAATAACATGTAACAACAGTGTTGCGTGCAAAAGCAGCAGAAGCAGCAAGCTGGCTTACTAACAGCCGACGAGGTTATGCTAACTTAGCGTTGTACATAGGGAGTGATTAACCCATACTACATTAGGAGTCCTAAAGTTAGGACTCCTAACTTCTGTGAATACCGAAATGAGTAAGTGTCTTCTGTGAATTAACCCATACTACACCCCCCCTTGATCGGACTACTAACCACTAGGGGCGCACTTATCAAGAACGCAGAGTTCAAGTTAGAAAGAACGGAACCAAGGGCATGAACTATAAGTCCATATAAGGTGTAAGTTTGAAAAGAAACAAAAAATATCAAAAACAGAAAAATGATGTCGTCAGGGGAAAAAACCCAGGAAAAAATGGGAAAAATGTCATCGAAGGATGCACCATTAGTTGACCAAGACAAAGAGTCAATCCATCAAGGTATAGGCACAATAAGTTGCTACAGCCTCCAAGAGGAAATCATTGGAGCGTTCCGCAAAATTATTCGCCATCCAATCCAGCAAGGGAAAGGAACACACGTGTTCACTCACAATCGGAGCTTCCAGCACCACACGAGGACAACAAGAAGGTTCCTCGATGTAACTGCGTTCCAGGATGTCAATCGCAGCCTCGTCAATGGCCCAATTTCCAAGGACTCCATGTGCCGCACCCAAGGCCATAAACCCGACACCGGAACATTCAAACTCATGAGCCGTTAAGGGGCCCATTAGTTGACCAAAATCCGGGACAGGTGACACCGAGTTTGACAGGCATAAATCCAGAGCCCATTGGAATGGACAATCCAGGCAGTGAAAGACTGGTTGCACACAAGTAAAGAAAGGAAACCGGAAGGACAATCCGTAGGCTACACTTCAGGTCGCCAAGGGCAATGTGCCATAGTATTCAAGCATCCGGTTACGGAGATGCACCAGCCAGGGCATGTTGTCTCTGTACGCAAGTTGCACAGCCATTGCGCAGGACACAAAACAATAGAAGTATTCCAGCTATAAGGGCGAGAAGCAACGGGAGACCTCCGAAGACGCTGGAAAAAATAGAATGAAAAATGCGGGAATCACACCAAATATAGTCTGAAAGGAGGTCACGAGGCCGGAGCCCACAAGTTTAAAAAAATGAACAATGCCAGTCGTAGACGAGGCATTAAAGATAGTCTGTATCAATGTTCCAAAATGGAAGGGGAGGTCAGTATTCAAAAGCGCCTGCACCTCTGTGAGGGTGTTTGCCACGTGAAGAAGAAAGGTTTCACGGGACGAAGTTAAAGCGACCTCCCTTTGAGACAAAAGAGCCCTTATTCTGCTCCTCTGGTTGAACTCTGCGTTCAAGGTTGGAATCGAAGGCCAGATAGAAACATCCAGCCATCCATGCGGGGGTGGAAAAAGGACATTTTTACAGCAAACAACACGCTGTGACACAGTCACTATGTAAGGTATGCCCTTCAGCATCCCGCAGCAATCCTCATTATTTAAAAGCAAATAACTACCGTTAGCAAGCAGCGTAAACGAAGGGGTTATAACCGGCACCGGTATACCCTTCAGGACGCAAGCTAAATTAGGAGCGTGTACATTGCAAGCACCATGCAATTGTATGTGTCTATACACGACAGAATGATCAGGGGCAGAAGTGCATTCCTCACCCTTCAAATAAACCTCTTTTCCCTCCCGCATGCATCTATATGTGAACGGGAGCGACCAAACTTCGTGCAGGAATGCACTACCAAGGTGTTCATATCTGCCAAGAGCATAATGTTTCATGCACGAACTAAACTTAAAAAGCGGAAAAGGTAAAGTGATCACGCCGTGGATAAGCCACACGGCCGAATTTAACTCAGCAATAGAGAAAGGTAACGGTTCTAATTTCTCAATGTGCAGCAATGAATAAGTGGCATCCTTCATGGACATAAACTGTTGTTTTGCAGTTAAATTAAAAGGGAGGAACAAAGAGGAAACATTCAAGTAATCCCATGGGACATTCCCTTCCTTTAACGTTTGTAAAGTCCATGCAAACTGCATAACAGAACGCAACTGATTCTGGCCATGATACAACACAGACAAATCATCCTGCACAATGTCTACGACAGATGAAACAATATTATCTAAAGTATAGATTCTAGAAGACAAGGTGTTTATACTATTATCAATCACAGCCAACACTTTTTCCATATTGGCCTGGTCAATAGCACGTAATCTGGATGCAGCCTCAATTTGCGACATTTTCCAAACTTCGTTGTAAACAGCATAAACCCATTGTTTGGACCTGCCTGTCGCTGGACCCTTAATAAAATCATTTAGATCGATTTTGTCATTTAAACGTGACAAATGAAGTTTAACAGATGATAATGTGGAATGTTGCAGCCATGACTGGCAGAACTTACCCACAGAGTAGGTAGTTACATTGTGTTGTGATTCAAAACGAGGATCCACCCTGACTTGAGTATACCCAGGTGCCAAGGCTAAAAATCGACGTTGACAGGAATCTGAACCAGTTTGCCATACCAACCACCCATCAGGATTAAATGCCGAAACATTAAAGGTGGTGTTGGAAACAAGGGACTGCAACATAGTAAGGGAAAGATCTGTGTGATTACCCCAGCCGGGATAAGTACCCAGATCTGGGATTGAGGGGGAATTCAATTTTTTAGATGTGGCCAATCCAAAACAGGTAGTCTGAAAAATAGACGAATTCAAAAACAAAATATGGTTTGGGATAAGACAAGCACGATGCAAAGCTTCTGTTCCCTGAACCTGCCATGGTTTAGTACCCCAAACCGATTTAAGATCGATAGTAGCTTTCCAGAGCTCATACCCTCCAACAGCCAATTCGTCCATAAAGGACTTAGAATATAACAATTTGGTTATGTGTCAACCTAACCTTAGAGGCGGTCTCAGCCGCCACCTTAAAATAAAAGGAGGTCGGACTAGACACACTAAACCCTGAAAAATATGTGAACTTGTTCACCAATGTGGCAGAACTGCCATAAGAAGGGGCCGGACAATGTTCCCATTGTGTGTAATTAACAAAATTACGAAAGGTATTTGCTCTGTGCAAAAAATGTGTGCCATAATGTTGATAACAAAACTGTTCACCATAATTTGCAGAATTTAAATACAAATCTTCAGCATCAAATGCAGCATAATATTTTAGATCAGAAAATAGCACCTCTATTGCCTGTACATCCCAATCATCAGATCGGATATTCTGTTTAACTACATCACCCATAGACACACGAAAGACATTAGGCACATTAATCACTTCCGTTGGTCCATGAATTTGAAATTTAACAGCATCCCAAGCGATCCCATCACGCACAGGCCAGGCAGTAATGTTCACAAAAGTCTGTGTAATGTGTGATGAGGAATGGGGGGCCAAAGTTCCATCAATTAACCCAATCGTAGATCGCTCAGCCAGGTAGTGTCCATTGATAAGTTTAAAAAACACTACCACAAAGCCAATTGTCATGAACAAAAAAAATACATATTAGCACCAGACAGATGTAAGTCCATGGTGCCACCAAAAAATGTCTCTTGAACCAGGCAAAAAATATAAAAATTTTGGAAGGGGCAGTGGAAGTCATTGATTCAGTGTCAAAGGAAGAACTTGACTGGTGAATCGCTGTGGAATGTAATAGAGGCAGCGGGACACCTGCAGGATAAGCATACTCAGGATCATCAGGCAAACCACCAACAGTAGGCGGCATAGAAGGAGCAGTAACTGCATGCATCTCAACGGCAACCTCAGGCATGATGTTCGAGGGCGGCATCACAACAGAATTTCGCAGAATGGAAGGGCAAGAAACTGAAGGTGTCATACTATGGAGAATCGGCCACCCGCTGTAGCTTGACATTGTCAATCGAGATGTACCTGTTATCCTTGCGACCAGGAAGTGGTGGTAAAATAACTGTACGTGTACCCTGGACTCCAAGCACCGGGACCGGTGCACGATAAGAGGGGCCAAACTCCTTCTTGTTCTCCACCTTCTCACGGACCAGGTCACCAATTCGGGGTAGCCAGCCGACTACCGGAATCTGGAGCTCAGCTTCGGATGTAGTGGGTACGTGTTCCTTTGCTAGAGTGTCTCTGGCTTCTTTTTTTTTTTTTTTTATTTTTTTTTTTTTTAAAAACCTTTATTTCGGTAGATGCACAATACACAGCGTCTGCCTACAACCCCTCGGGGCCGGCTGCTATGACATTCGTAAACATAGAACAATAATGTCAGGATAAGAAAAGGTTTAATTTTATGGTGTAGTCGAGTACGATGTAGTGAACATCGAAAGGAGTCGAAGCTAATCACTGACCAGGAGAGACATCACTGTTCAAGGAGCACCCAGAAGGAGGCGTTATAGAGGAAGGCATTGGTAAGAAAGCAGGTGGCCACCGTCCAGGAACTAAGAGCATACACTATATCACAGAATGATAGAACTCAAAAAACTCCCTACTAACACTGAGCCCCGACTCCGAAGAAACAAGGAAACATAGAAGAGAAAGAAACCAAAGAGGCAGAGAGACCGGAAGAGAAAGAGGGCCATAGAGACGAAGAAGACATAGAACACATCCCGTCCCCCCACCCTGCATACCAGCGGAAGGCCACGGCCCACCCCCCCCCGATAGGCATGCCTGTCGCCCCAGATGAACCCCAAGTAGGAAAGAGAGTCTGGAGAGTGGGAAATAACCTCCCAGCCTCCGACTCCCAGAGAAAGCAGGAGGAGGAATTTTCACATACTCCCGGTCACCACAGCCCCTTAAGCGTCCCCCACCCTGTATATCATCAGCACTACTGAAATAGCAAGCAAGACGGCAGGTGGGGAGACTCCATTCCAAATGTGCGAGTAAAGCAAACAATTAGCAGTCCCGTCCTAGTCCCCGCCCGCCAATACGGACAGCAAACTAAAGGGAATCGCCCAGCCCCGGCCCGATCCTAAGCGGCCCCACAGATCCACCCCCGCAAGAAACAGTAGCAAATTACACACATGCGGCACAACCGATACATAAACAGATATTCTAGTCCGGGTCATGCCAGGCGGTCAGGCAGGATCATCAAGGGTGGCAACTTCAACCCTGGCCAGAACGCGGAGACCCCACCAAACATGGCCGCCGCTGGGAGTGTACCTCAGGCAGAACAAAGGAGCAAGATGGCCGCTCCCGGCAACGATGACGCAGAGGGGGAAGAAGCGAGAGTTCCCAGTCAGAGACCATCACCACATCGATAGTGACAAACACAGTTTTCCCCACAGAACGGCTCACACTCCGGCGATGTTGAGGCAGACATGGCAACACTTGCAGAGGCAGAGTCTCGGCTTGGAAAGTGGAAGGGAGCTTTGTATCTGCAACTTTGTCCGTAAAAGAACCCTCGACACTGTTACCAGGGAGAGGACGTTCCACAGTATCCCCCTGTCGCCAATTTGTATCCGCCTCGAAGGGAATGAGAGGCCTTGGGGGGTCAGACAACCGCTGTAGCTCCCTGGGTGGCATAGCGGTATCGAACTTCCGCTCCAGTTCTCGAGTGCGTTGGCACCATGTCGCCCGCAAGTCCCCCAGGGCTAGAAGGATATCACCATAGGTTAGGTCTGCCCCCTGCTTCAGCATGCCGACAGTATGTAGAGGCGCCACCGGGACACCCTCCAGCTCGACAGTAGGCAGGGAAGCTTGCGTCAGGGATATGGCGGCTTCCGCCTATCCGGCGAGGTAGACCGGCACCGGTACCAGTTTTGCCGTTAGCCCACCTCGGAGGGGTGAGGGCGACACCACGGGATGGAGGGACAGTAGTTACGGCAAGAGGGGTTGCTGCTCGCTAGACGGGGCTCCCACGATGGGAGAGCCCTCGGCTGTGTTGCAATGCGGGTGGTGGGCGCCCTCGAACGGACACCGCTCTGACCGCTGGTGGGAGGACAAAGGAAAATACACCAGCCAGGACCCAATCGTACCGGAATTCTCTCCGTCGCGAGGAAGGCTCCGCCGGGCCGCCCACTCCACGTCCAGTCACATTTCCCCAGTCGCCGGTCCAGCCCCGGGTCGTCTCACCGTACGTGATAAGCGGTGTCCGGTGGCGGTGGTCGGGCCAGATTGCGTGGGCAAAGTCCAAAGTCGGCAAACTCTATGAATCCTCGACCAAAAAAGCCGGCGGGAACATCGGAGGAATGCGGAAAGTATCAGCGCATCCGCGGTGACAATTGCTCGCGCCGTAGGCAGGATTAAAGATCAGGATGTCATGCAAACAGCAGACGGGCTGCGGAGCCGGGAGCTCAGACGTCTCTCTGGCTTCTTGAAGAGTCTGCAATACAGCACAGTGATCATCTAGGTCAAAAGGCGCGGCAGCCGCCGCCATGTCTAGACCCTCAAGGTCCGGAACAAACATTCGCACTCCAAAGAGCATCATGTATGAGTTCCGCCCACCCAAAGACCTTCTAGGGAGATTATTAAGTGCACGTTGCACGTCATACAAGTGGGTTAGCCAGCTTCGGCCTGTACCTAAAACCCTTGTTGTCAAAGATTGCTTTAGGTCACGGTTCATTCGCTCCACAACACTATTGCCCTCAGGCCGGTATGGAGACGAAAATTTGACTTGGACCCCCAAACTTCTCATGGCTTCTTTGTACGCCCTAGAGGCAAACGCAGGGCCCTGGTCAGAATGAAAGGTACCACATGCAATACTCCCAACAAAGACACGCAAATCCTTGATGACAGTCCGGGCATCAGTACTCCTTTGCAGCCACACCCACAGAAAACGTGTGCACGAATCCACTGCAACCAAGATGTACTTGTACGCAGTATCAGAGGAAAAAGGACCGCAGTGATCTAAATAAACACACGCAAGTGGTTGATTAGATATATACAGCTGTGTTTGTGGTGGACGCGCGGCAGAAGAAGGTTTAATCTGCTGGCAAATGTCACACAAAAGGACATAAGCCCGTGCCTGTTTGTACAAACCGTACCACCAGTAACGTTGCTGCAAAAGAGATACAGTAGCCGAAACGCCGGCATGCGCAGACGCAGCACCTTCGTGGGCAGCTGAAATCAGAGACGGTCTGCAGTCCGCGTTGGGAATCAATCTGTCACCAACGTTGTTAATCCTCACTAACGGGACATTATCTGGACTTAAGCGATAATGGTAGCGAGAAGGGAAACCTTTTGGAAAGGCTGTCTCTGTCTCGGACGCAGCAATAGCTGCCAAGATGTCATCATCAATCTTAGTTTTGGATCTTGTAACTGCTGCTACTAAAAATGTTGCCACTGCGGTTTTTGTTGCCTCGTCAGCCAAACTGTTACCAACAGCATGGACACCAACACGTTGGTGACCAAGAGTGTGAATTACATTCACGAGTGGCAAAGCTTCTTTAAGTTCTGCCACTCGAACCCAAAGCGTTGTGTGCTTTACTGTGCTACCTTTCGAACCACGAAAGTCATTGTGACTCCGAAAATGTAAATTCTCGTTGTATGATTGAACACAATAGTACGAGTCACTCACTATAAGAGTAGTGACTCGAGGATCAGCAAACTCCAGTGCAAGCACCAGAGCTCTCAATTCTGCCAACTGCGCGGTACAATCACCCAATGACTGCGTATGCACGACATCAGATTTGAACTCGTCGTTCACGAAAGTACCCACCACAATTGCGCAGGCCGCTGAATAGGCGTGCCTTGATCCAGTCGCGGGTTGCGCAGACCCATCAGTGTAAATGACACAATGGTACTCCTCGAGCGGGCGCAAAGTCAGAGGAGCCGGATGAACAAATTCATACTCCAAGAACTCCTGTGTCTGTAATGCCGCGTCAAAAATATATGTGACGTCAGGCGAGGTCAAGGAGGTTGCCCATTGTATCCACCTTGGATGCAAAGCCTTAGAATTTGGTACACTGGCTTTTGTGACCGCCTCAAGGGCAGGGTACGGTGTTACCACCATCATGTGCTTTCCCTGTGATAGCGCTCGCTCTTTCAGGATCGCCATCTGAACTGCTGTCAGTACTTTTTCGACAGCAGAAAAGCTCAGTTCAGCCGAGGTGTACAGATGAGGTTTGTAGGCAATGGGGACGGTGTCGCCCTCATTGAACGTCAAGTAGGTGAAACCCACTGCACCCGGTACAATTCTAATGACCAGGTTAGTGTGGTTATCACGAGTTTGTAAGTATTTCGAAGCTAGAAGATCAGACTGCAGAGATTGTAATGCAGCAGAATGCTCAGGCAGCCAGCAAGATTTGGTAAAAGTAGGTTGTACCAAGGCATAAAGCGACTTGATACGCTGGGCATAATCAGGAATGTAGGTACGACCAAAATTCAGAAAACCCAGCAAAGATTGTAATTTCTTCAGTGTTGTAGGAGTACTAAGGCGTGCGCATTTCTCAAGGAACTGCGGAGCCAAGCCTCGACCCTCATTATTGAGTTCGTACCCCAAGAACAGCACTGTGAACTCGGCAATGTGGGACTTCGCAAAGTTGAACTTGTAACCGAAGTCAGCAAATATAGTAATTATGTTATCCACGCGAGCAAGGTGTGGAAGCAATTCGTCGTCCATTAGGTAGATGTCATCTACATACGAATACGCTTCCGGGTCAACCATCTCCAAGAGAGAGACCACACGAGCAGCAAAGACCCCGGGACTATTTTTATACCCCATCGGGAGCCTTTTGAACTTCTTTTGTTTGCCACCAGAGATAAACGCCGTCATAGCTATGAGGGGACAGAGTATGGCTATAAAAGCCATTGGAGATGTCAAGTGTGGTTTTAAATAGTTTTCTCACGAGACTATCGACGAGAGCCGAACTGTGTGTATTCTGTACCATGCATGTCCGGCAATGCGAGTTTAAGTGCCAGTAATCCAAAACTAGGCGGTACGATCCGTCAGGCTTCGTCACAGTGAATAAGGGATTATTCATGGGTGACACGCATGTTTCAATCACTCCCTGATATTCCAATTGTTCAAGGATAGATGCGACGTGAGACCTAGCCTCGCGACGCATGGGATATTGGGGTTGAGGCTGTGGTTCCGACCGCAACGGAATCGTGTGGTTGGGAGAAAATTTATCCCAGCCTACCTGAGTACGGTACAACGCAGGCGCAAGCACCTGCGCCCACTCCCCGGCTAACCTGTTAGAATGTTCCAGCGGCACTGTGTGCCCAAAGGACGGGAGGATCACTACCTCCCCTCTAGGAGCTTCTAAAACGAAAGCCGGGGGCCAATCCGCCTCCGTCAAAAGGATATCATAGGTGGAGGTTAGATTATCCCAAAATACCACTTTAATTTTACGTTGTATGTCACCCTCAATTATAAGGACAATTTCAAACATCCGTTCAGGGGGGGAAACGCGAGTATCAGCAGTTTCAACACTTACAAATGTATCAGTTGCTGTCGCCGCCTGAAATGGACGCAGCGCTAGTCGCACTACTGTAACTTCCGCCCATGTCTGGTTCAGAAGCTGTGTCCGTACCATCTGAGGCATATCTCGCAGTCAAAGCAGCAACTTTTTTCTTCTGAAACGGGGGTCTTTGACGTGCAGACTCGTCCTGCTTGCCTTTACCGTCAGTCTGACGGGGCTGCTCACGACCTTGAGCACCCCTTCCTTTCCCACGATCTCCACCATCGGATTGAAAAACCGGTGTTTCCTGTGAAGAACGAGGAGAGCGTTGTTCAGGAACCTGAAATCTATCAGGTGACTTAATATTAGAACGATCGCGCAAATCATAAGTGCGTTCACTTTGTATCTGCACCGGCGACGCAGAACGAGACCTCCGTTTCTCTTGCTGCTTCTCCTGTTTTTTAGCTCGCCAACTTTGTTTTGTAAAGTTGGGCTTTTCGTCTTTGGTAGATGAACTCACTTTAGGTTGCTGTACTACAGTTGGAATGATCACGGTGGGCTTCACACCCAAGGAGCTACGGCCCACCATTCTGTAGGCTTTCGCTATAATTTTAGCGAATTCCTTTGGCCTGTCGGCCGGATCCACAAGTGCCAACATATTGCACACCTGGAATTGCATGGCATCTCCTTTGAGGTTGCCCATTACCATGGAACACACCACATCGAAGCTGTCAACAAGCCTCATTCCCAACTCAATGGCTGCCTCCGCACCATGATTGTCTTGGACCTTCTTGATGACAGAGGGTAGTACGGACATAGACGGAGTGCCATAGCACTTCGCATAGGTCGCAGCAAAGACCTTGCCCCAATTGTCACAATCGACAATATCCGGGACCAGGTCCTTTGGCAAAGTAATAGTGAGTATCCTGTGTTTATCCACAGGAGAAGTATGCGGAAAAACGGCTTCTAATTGATCAAACTTTTCAGCAAGCCAGTAAGGAAATTCATCCTTATTTTGGGGGCGCTTGTCGACAACCGCATTAACCATTACTGGACTGATGACCACCGCGTGATGGTCAGTCGTGTGGCCCGCAACCACAGGTGCCCCCACCTGTACATTGCGAGACACGTACTGCACTAACGCCCTATGGACCGTAATCAGGGCAGTGTGTAGCACACGTAACTCCGCCACAGCCACAGTCATGTAGCGGGGATGGGGAGTATAACAGGCCAGCACCGGCCATGTGGCCCCTGCAATAGACAACGGGCCCATTCTCGCCGGTACCACCGCATGGGGAAGGGCGCCATTAAACCAAATAGTATGCTGCCAGGCAGTGAGAGGAATTTCCAGTGTCCGATAAGGGGCATAGGCTGCAGGCATGGCTGTGGCAGTATATTCGTGGAACAAATTGTCGTTTGCATCCACTGCATCGAACGTCACCCAAGAGTAAAACAACTCATATGGGAACGCCGCATCAGCCCCTACCACAAAAATAACAGCCAAACCGTCATCAGGAACCCCATAGACCCTCAAATGTGCAGTCAGGGGAACCCGACTATGAGCGGCAACGTTGACCGCCATCGGGACACACAGAAGAACCACAACAAGCTTTACAGTAGCACTGGGGTTCAGAAAAAGAAAAACCTTTTTAATTATCAAGCTTGAAAGAACCCTTAGTCGAAACCCAGGTAGGTTAAGCCGTCACTCCCTTTGTGCGGAAACCAGAGTGAGGGCGTTGTGGACCAATAAAAGCACTACTAAGACCAAACGTTAGGTGCGCCATGTTGCAGGGATTCTGCTTATGCACAGAACTATGCACAGGAAACCAGGACCTCAGAGAATTGTGGTGTACCAGAAACTCCCCTCAGAACCAAGAACCCCTATCCGACTAGCTTAGTGTCACATTCGTTATCCGAGATTTAGCTTGGCGGTCCCAATATATAGACAACTCAGAACAAGCGACTTAGATACTCTCAGGAGTGGTGGGAATCCGAAATACCCGTTGGTAGCTATATATCAGTCCACAACAGAATAACAGAGACACGGTAAAGTTTAAAGAGTTTATTTTATAAACCTCGCGTCCTAAGATGCAGTACTTTGGCTAACACAAGCAGACAAATGGTTAATATCAGAACCATCAGCATTGTTACAATACCATAGAAAATTAAAGGAGCAATCATAATAATAATGACAGTGGAAAGCGACCACCCTCCTTTCTCTAGCAACTAATAAGTTATTAGTAGACTAATAGAAGGTCTCTTAGGCTTGCATGGGGGACCGCATACCTTATAGATCAGCTTAGTGGAATCACATCACAAGATCAGCTAGGCTCTCTCCTGCAACAGCTCTTCATTTCGAATGCTACAGAAAACATACTGCTCTGCAATATTAAAGGGCTCGTCTTTCAGGTATTGGCAGCTGTATGTATGTTATGGCTAAGAAGTGGTACGATCAACCTGAACACAACAACCTGCACCGTCTAGTGACCCAGACTCGTTCTTTACACGGTGTACAGACCAAGGTCACTACGCACTGTTAAGGATGTTAAACAACAGACGGTTCTCATGTGAAGCAAAGTCGAGTCAGCAGTTCTCGAATGAATAACATGTAACAACAGTGTCGCGTGCAAAAGCAGCAGAAGCAGCAAGCTGGCTTACTAACAGCCCACGAGGTTATGCTAACTTAGCGTTGTACATAGGGAGTGATTAACCCATACTACATTAGGAGTCCTAAAGTTAGGACTCCTAACTTCTGTGAATACCGAAATGAGTAAGGGCCTCATGTAGGCAAATAAATTTTACCGTTTCTTAAATACCGAGCCGTACCGAATCGTTAAATTAGAATCGTTAAGTTATATGTAGGTAAAAATTCGGTAACAGTTACCGATTCGGTAACATTCGGTAATCACGAATCGGAATTCACCGAATCGGTAAATACCGAGGTGGTATTTACCGAATCGGTAAATACCGAGGTGGTATTTAGCGATTCGGAAAATACCGAGGATACTACCACCTTCCCTTAAGTAAGTAGCCAATATCATAACTATGTTATAATAGAAGGTCTCTTAGGCTTGAATAGGGGACCCCATACCTCAAAAATCAGCTCAGTGAAATCACATCACAGGAGCATCAGGAGCCGTCTCGCAGGAAGGCTCGTCTTCGGTCTGAATAATAAACATGATGTCTGTGATATGAAAAGCACCAACTGTCAGGTATTTGCAGCTGCGCGTGTGTCATGGCTAAATAGTGGGTCGAACAACCTAGAGTGGAAAACATGCATTGTGTAAAATTCCAGACTGTGTGTCACAGCATGTACAGACCAAGGTCGCTGCGCAGAGCTTGGGATGGGAACAACAGAATGCACTCGTCTGAAGGAAGTCTCGAGTCAGCAGTTTATTCAAGAAAGAACATGTAAACGCAGTGTCGTGTGCAAAGACAAAAAGATGGCTACATAACATTCAACGTGGTCATGCTAACTGAACAATGTATGTACGTATTCAGGGAGAACTCACTACACGCCCCCTTGAGCGAAGCAATATTTGATAGGCAAGAAAAGAGAGAACGCAGAGTTCAGTATCGTCAGAGCAGAACAAGGCGTAACCAATGCAGCGCCAAAGTCCTAAAGTCCAATTAATTGCAGCATAAAATTCCGAATAACACAATGCAAGTATAGTAAAAAACTCAAGCCGACCATCAGGAAGAGAAAAAAGAGAAATAAAAGAAATAAATGTTGCGCCAGGGTGCTGTCCAGTAGCACAGGCGCAATGGACGACAATCCAGTTAATCCATGAATGTATAGGCAGCATATGTGGCCACGGCTTCCAACAAAAAATCGTTTGCAGGGCCACTAAAAGTCTCAGACATCCAATTAAGTAAAGAAAAGGAACATACGTGTTCTCCAACCAACGGAGCCTCTAGCACAATCAGAGGGCACCCGGAATGTTCCTCCAAATAGCTCATGGACAAGAAGTCGTAGGCTGCCGCTGAGATGTCCCAATTACCCAGGATACCATGCGCCGCACCACACGCCATGATCCGGACACCAGAACAGGACAACTCGTGAGACACTAAGGGCCTCATCAGTCGATCGAAATCCGGCACCGGAGACACCATGTTGGTCAAGCACAAATCCAGAGGCCATTCAAAGGGACAATCCAGGCAGTGTAATACAGGTTGTACGCAGGTGAAGTAGGAATACCTGAAGGATAATCCATAAGCCAGGCTCAAAGTCGCCAATGGCAGAGTACCATAAAAGTCAAGCATCCGATCACGAAGAAGATGCAGACGGGACAGGTGCTCGTGTGGCACAGAAGGAGCAGCCATTCCGGAGTATGAAAAGGAAAAGCAGCACACCTGCCACTAGCGCCAGGAGCAGCGGGACACCTCCACAGATGCTCGAGAACAGTGAATGAACAAATGCCGGAATTACACCAAAAATAGGTTGGAAAGAGGTCACGAGACCCGAGCCCACATGTGTAAAAAAATGAGCCAGGCCGTTCGTGGACGAGGCATTGAAAATAGTTTGGATCAAAGAGCCGAAATGCAGGGGGAGGTCAGTATTCAGAGGCGCCTGTACCTCAGTGCGCGTATTAGCAACGTGAAGGACAAATGTTTCACGAGAGGAAGACAAAGGCACCTCTTTGTGGGACAATAGCGCTCTATTCTGCTCAACTTGTTGAACTCTGCTTTCAAGGTTGGAATCGAAGGCCAGATGGAAACATCCAGCCGCACATGCGGGGGTGGAAGAAGAACAGTATTGCAGCAGACAACTGTATGCGAGACAGTTATGTACGGGATTCCCACTCACATCCCGCAGCAAGCTTCATTATTCAACATTAAATAAATACCGTTTGCAAGCAGAGTGAAAGGAGGTGTAATCACAGGCACTGGGATACCTCGTAGGACGCACGCCAAATTCGGGGCTTGTACATTGCATGCGCCGTGTACTTGCATGTGCCTATTGTCTCATGTATGAATCCTAGAAGAGAGAGTGCTGAAGCTATTATCTATAACGGCTAAAGCCTTCTCCATGTTTGCTTGGTCAATAGCTCTCAATCTGGAAGCCGCCTCACTGTGCGACAACTTGCAGACTTCGTTGTAAATGGCATACGCCCACCTTTTGGTTGTGCCACCCACAGGACCATTCACAAAATCATTCAATTCGGTATGCACATTGATGGAGTGGGTGGACTTCCTGATCCTGTAGATGTGCTCTGTGTCAGCTGGTGGACAGATTGGGATGTGTGTACCATCAATGCAGCCAATGAAATGGGGGAACTGTGCCATGTGAGAAATGTCTGTTTTTGTTTACTGCAGTGCAGCCTGTGTGTTGTGGAAGCTGATGTAGTGGTGCATTCTCTGCATCATGGCATCCAGGAAATTCCTGACGGAACGGGACAGGCAACTCTGGGATACACCACCCACCGCAGCTGTCACCACCTGATAACTGCCGGATGCCAACAGATGTGGGCTGCAGAGCACCTGCACATGTGGGGGTATGGCGTGCGCCCTTCTTATTGGCTGGTCCAGGAGTGGGTGCAGGTCCCTGATTAGGGCCATGATGTTTTCGGGGTGTAGCCTGTACCTCTCATGTATCTCTGCATCAGTCAGCTGGAATAGTGTGATGCGCTGTCTGTAGATGCGTTCCTCCCGTCGCCAAACCCTCAGTCCTGCTGCCTGTGGATGTGGGCGCCTTGCAATGACGTACATAGCGGGCATGTTGTCCACGCTGTTGCATTTTGGGATTGCTTATCTGCACTGTTGATGGTTACCACCTGCTTTCAATCCGTGTTAATTACCGACTCTTATTTACCGATTTTCTTGGATTTCTTAATTACCGAGTGCTCCTACATGTCATTTTAATTATTACCACTTCATATTTACCACTTCATATTTACCGATTCGTTAATTATGTATTCGGTAACTCTGATTCGGTATTTTGGAATTCGGTAAATATGAATCGGTATTTACCGCCTCATATTTACCGAAAAGTGGTTTTTGGACTCCTACATCTCACTTGTCTGAATACCGGTCGGTAACGGCATATTTACCGAAAATCGGCAGTTACCGACCGGTATTTGGCTACCTACATGAGGCCCTAAGTGTCTTCTGTGAATACCAAAATGAGTAAGTGCCTTCTGTGAATACGAAAATGGTAGTAAGTTTAGGATTTTGTCTTAAGTTAGTTCTGTGAATTGGGCCCTGTAATTCTGCTGAGAGGTACTGACCTTTTTTGGAACAACAGGCAATGGGTTCTGAGCTTAGGGACCCCACCTATCCTTGTTAGTGTTGTCAAAAATGTAAGTTTCAAACTTGATGAAGGACAATCCCTTGAAGCACAGATGAATTCCGTCGAATCTGCATGTTCCTATCAAATGAGATGTCTAGGAAAAACTTCAGAGTTATTCCAAACAATGTAATGCACCCTGGGTGGAGAACATGCAAAGTGTGCATGACTGGCTGTCCCGAGATGGATGGCCAAGCAGGTAAGTGCACTCAGGGGTATATTTATAGGAATTGCTGGTAAGCTGTTTTCACGTTGCTAAGAGGCAATTTTTTTACCACTGCCGATCACCAAATCCTAACGCTATGTTTGCTATGTATTTACAAGATGTCGCTACATGACGTTATGATCAACTAGCGGCTGCGAAAATTGACGCTAACTCTAGTGTCAAGGCAATAAAAAAATTCACGTTAGCGTAAAAAAAGTGCCGGCCGACCAAATAGCGGTAAAAAAGTTCATGCTAGTCAGCCCAATGTCACTTTACAGCACCTAGCAGCAAAAAGAGCTTACAAACACGCCACTAAGGACAAAAACAAATTTTAAAAATTTACCTGAATGCAGAATGGAGCAGCCAGGACCAAGTTCAGCACAGGACAACAACCCCCAATCCCCTCCAACAACCAGAATGACCAGCCAGAGTCTCAGAGGAAGAGGAAGAGAAAATGCAGAAATAGTCAGGTGGAGAATGAGATCCTGATTGCGGAGGTAACAGAGCATCAACACCAGTCCTAAGTTACCTCCAAAGTGTCATTGGGGACCAAAAACGCTATATGGCAGACAATTGACAACAAGGTGAACTCCATCGCAGAAGTCAAAAGGACAGTGACGGACTGTAAGAAGTGCTGGCATGATGCCTAGCGCAAAACTAAGCAGAAGCTAGTGAGCAATTGACAGGCAGCATTGCAGACCGGAAGTGGCAGTCCAGTGTAGTGTATTTGATTTTTTGAGCCGCAAATGGTTAAGAGTTGAATTTCCATTGACAACTCATGTGCTTTGCGAGTTTGTTTATTTCGGCTATGAAAACTTCACTCTAACGTGTCATGCAGTTAATAAAATAATGCTAAGTGGTATTTGATCTGTATTTGTACCATTTCGTTCAGCTGTTGCATGCCTGGCAACTTTCTTTTGCTATGGCATGTGACATATGTTGTGTATGTGGCTTTCATTTGTCAGATCTCTTTGGTTCAAAATGTGTCTGGGCTCTCAACATGCAGATGTTCACAGATGCAGGCTGCGCCATACTTCACAATGTTTGATGGCCAATGCATGTAATGGTACAAGTTACACTGTTTTCCATATGTTGTATGTGTGATTTACGTATGTAGCAAGTACTTACCCATTCCAGTAAAGTGTCTACCACTGTCATGGTGCTGAATAACACATATGTGTCAACCAAGCATGTATTACTTGTGTCATAGATTTGGGGGCACACATACATGGCACAAACGTCAATGGTACATCACTTTTGTTTATATTCTTTTTTTTTTTTTTTTTTTTTTTGAAAACCTTTATTGACATTTCAAGCGATTACACATATGGGCCTACAACCCCCTGGGCCGGCCGCTAAACAATCAGAATAACAGAAAGCAGGTCTATCACAGTCAGTACCTCGGGGAGTAAAATCTCGACACTAGCATACTCCCAGTCTCTGAACAGCCCAGGTAGGAGACCAGGATAATAAAGGTTTGCATTTTATAATAGAGAAGGATGGAAGGATCAGGTGCCAAACAGTTTCCCAGCAGCGAAAAATGGCAGGCAGAACGATGAACGTAAACAATACACAGCAGTCTATCTAAGCAATGGCGCTGAAACAGTAAGTTCAGGATGTGGAGGAATGACACGGCCATTTGCGCCTGCAACCCCCTGCTCCAAGACCCAGGAAACTCCACGGAAATTATGGCACTCCGGAAACAGCAGTGATTAACAACAAAGGAGTACTACCATGCTGATCCCAGAAAAAGACAAAGAAGAATAAGAGAAGAAAAGGAGGCCATAGAAAAAGGAGGTGAAAGACTAAAGGATCCCCCCCCCAACCCCCCACCCTGCACCTCTGCAGATGAGTACGGCCCCCCCCCCCAGCAGTGTGCCTGTCGCCCCGGAACCAGACCCGAAATATAGAAGAAACAGAGAAAAGAAGTGGGAAAGGAGCCCCCACCAGACGGGGGGGGTAGAGAGAGTATTAATAAACTGGAGGAGGGCCTGCAAAACACGCCCCCGGCTTCTCCCTCCCGCACCACACGGTTTCCCATAAAGCATACAATAAAGAACACAAAATCGACCCTGTCAAAGAGGAGTAAGGAGCATTACGCATTTGGTACACTAACAATTATGCCGTGAGAGCACACAACTCCCGAGCCCGCCCGCCTAGTAGGTGACCACCTCGGAAGGGTCAGCATCATCCTTGGCCACTCTTTACAAACCCACCCATGCATACCCCTCGTCCCAGTGCCATGTCCAATGTTACCAGGAAGAGAAGTGTCCAATAAAACTCAGGAAGCGACACACACAGGTAGGGTAGAGGGCTCTGAAGATCGACACAGTCAGCTCTAGGGAGGATCGTCTTTCCCGATGCCGAGCCAGGATTTACACTGCACACCAGGCCCAGGAAGGCGGAATCAGCCAGGGCGGGCGACCGTTGCTTGGATGTTGCCTGGGTCGTCGGAGACCGCGCACGGGACAAGGCCACCACCCCCCGCTCAGGTCCGAAACCTCCGGAACAGACCAAATCCACAGCCAGCTGATCGCACGTTAATATACTGTCCGGAGAGTCCAGGTGTGCACTATTCACAGGGGCGGCCACGACACTGTCCCCCCGTGCGCGGCGTGAGAAGTCCCAGCGTACCTGGGGATAGGCAGGCGGCAACAGTTCCGACGCTGATGTCACTCCATCGAGCTTGCTCCCCAACACCCAGGCTCCGTGAATCAGGGTGGAGTGAAGGGCACCGAGAGCCTCGAGGAGGTCACCGTACCCCAGTACAGCTCCCGGCGCTCCGCTCCGCTACGCTCCTCAGAGTCGCACCCTCCCAAGCCTGCTGCAACCCAGTGTACAGGATGGTGGACTCTGGCATACCAAAATGGCCGCTGGGTAGGTCCATCCCAGATCGGGACCGGGGCTCAGACACAAGCGCCTCGGGTTCCATGGCACTGGTAACTGGGTTCCGAGGGCAGGCAAGCAATGTGTCCGGTGTGTGGTCCCGGGCCACAGTCATCCCCACCACGGACCAGCGCCCGCGAAAATCCGGGAGCAGCCCGCAAGAATCGGGACAACTTACGGGCGGCGTCCGGGCAGCTCACCGGCGAAGGCTGAAGCAATCACCGGAGAGTCCTGTAGTTGCCACCTCAGGCACGCACTCGTTCAGCTACGCTTAGTGGTAGGAGCGACCACGGCGAAGCGCAGTCCGATATTCGCACCACTCCGGCAGTCCGACCCCACCCAGTCACCAAAGGCCGTTGTTGTTGCACTGCCGCCCGGCCACGGCGTTCACTCGAGATCCCGGCTCCGGGGCTGCACAGGCCGCAAACTTCAGACGGACATTTCTCCGGCGGTACCGCTGCCAGAAACTTCGGGGTCACACGGCCGATTGCCGCTCGCGTTCACCAACACGGGTAGATAGCGCAGACTAAGGATCTCGTGCAGGATATCTGTGCGGGGTGCGGAGGTTCACGGAGCCGGGAGCCTACGCTGCCGTCCCGGTCGCCATCTTGGCTCCTCCCCTTTGTTTATATTCTTGTGGTGTTAAAAACATCCCCAGATTTACAGGGTTGAGCAAAGCCAGTTAACCTTGATTTACACCACCTTGTTCATATTTACCTTACCACAGCAGTCTACCACAGCAAAGAGGTGGGCAATTGGTTTTGGGTTCGACGTTCCACCACAACATCCATAGATTTGATGCAGCCCCAGATTCACAAATTTGGGGCTGTGTCATTTTTGACAGCTCTGTAAACGTGACATTAGAAAGGCAAGATCAGGAGACATGCATGTACTTCTCATATGTTTCAGCTCATTCCATGTGTGGTGCATGTTGCAGCACACATGGGTGAGGCAAATCCACGTTCTAGATTTTTTTTGAGCAGGAAGGTGTCCCTTTCTCGTCTACAGGCCCACCCTTCACGGACGCCATCGCAGACCTCATCGCACCCCAGGCTCTCATATGCACTGATTACATCCTACTCTGAGACCTCAATTTCCACCGGGACAACCCCAGTGACCAGAACACCGCATCCCTACTGGAGAACCTCGCCAACATCACACTCAAGCAGCTAGTCACTGCGCCAACCCACACAGCCGAACACTCTCTACCCCGTTTTCTCTGCCAGATGGAACTTCACCTACAGCCACACCACCGGACTCCTCTGGACTGACCACCACTGTCTACATCTCCCCCTTGCCATGCCACCACACACCACCGCCCTCATCGCCCCCTGCCAGAGCTGAAACAAGGCCACGAAGAACGTCTCGTCGACTTCCTCAGCACCACCACTCTGCCAACACCAACAGACGCAAACACCGCAGCTCACAACCTACACAGATGGATCTCCAACTGCACCAACACTCTGGCACTACTCAAGAAGACACCAAGAAAGAAACACTCCAAGAAAGCTCGCTGGTTCACTCCCACCCTCCACGCTTTCCGATGCACCTGCAGATGACTGAGAAGAGATGGAGGAACAACAAAACCCCAAAAACTCATGCAACCTTCAAATCTGCCATCAATGCTTACCACCTTCTCTTCAAATCAACAAAGAAAACGGCCTTCCAAGACAGACTCAACGCCAACGCACACAACAGCAAAGAACTCTTTGCCATCATCAAAGAGTTCACTAGGTCAAACAGCAGGACCACAGACATCCCCCCTCCCAAGACCTCTGCAACAAACTCGGCACCTTCTTCCACCACAAGATCAGGCAGATCTACGACAGCTTTGACACTCAAGACCCTGCCACTATGCCCGCCACCACCACAAGCAACCATTCCATACCCCAACAGATCATTCTCAACTATACTTCACTCACCGCAGATGACACACTCAAGACTATGAAGAGCATCCACTCAGGAGCCCTATCGGATCCCTGCTTGTACCACATCTTCCATAGAGTAGCCGTCTCCATCGATCTCCAGCTTCGCCACACCGTCATCTGCTCCATTGAAATTACAACCTTCCCCGTGACTGGAAACACGCCAAGATCAACCCCTTGTGAAAAAAAACATGGCTGACCTGATGGACCTCTAGAACTTCAGACTCATCTCACTCCTTCCCTTTCTAGCCAAGGTCATTGAGAAGGCCATCAACACCCAACTCTACGAGTTCATTAAAGAAAACAACATCCTGGATACCTCCCAATCTGGCTTCCGAAAAAACCACAGCTCCGGCACCTCACTCTTCACCACCACTGTCGACATCTACTCCCACCTCAACCGGGGCCAAACCTCAGTCTCATCCCACTGGATCTCTTGGCTGCCTTCGACACCGTCTCCCACCACATCTGAATCACGACACTCCACAACGCCGACATCTGCAACAAGGCACTGGACTGGATCCACTACTTCCTAACTGGTTGAAAAACTGTGAGTCAGACTATACCTGTTCCTCTCGGAACCTACAGAGATCAGCTGCGGAATGCCCCAGGGCTCCTCCCTGAGCCCAACCCTTTTCAACATCAACATGGCCCCCCTCGCAGACATCGTCAGAAGCCATGGACTCAACATTGTCTCCTACGCAGATGACACCCAGCTGATCCTCTCTCTCACCAACGAGCCCACAGCCACCAGAATCAACTTTTACAGTTGAATGAAGGCCGTTAACACCTGGATGAAAGACAGATGCCTCAAGCTCAACTTGAACAAGACCGAAGAACTCATCCTGGAGCCCACCCCCTCAGCCTGGGACGACTCCTGGTGGCACGCCACACTAGGAACCACTCCCACCCTTACAGACCACGCACGCAACCTTGGCATCATACTTGACTCTTCACTCACAATGAACCCTCAAATCAATGCAATATCCTCCACACACTCTGCCTGCTTCGAAAGATAGTTCACCCATGCACTCATCACCAGCAAACTGGACTACAGCAACGCACTCTATGCCGGCGTCACCCAGAAACAGCACAGAAAACTACAGAATATCTGAAATGCCGCAGCCAGTCTGGTCCTCGACATACCCCGCCACACCCACACAACACAACACCTCCAACAACTGCACTGGCTCCTAATCAACAAGAGAATCACCTTCGAGCTGTTCACACATGCCTACAAAGTTCTCCATGATGCAGGACCAGAATATCTGAACCACAGCTTCGCATTCCACACACCTGCCACACAACTCCGCTCCGCCCAACTCGCCTTGGCCTCCGTTCCACAGATCCACAAGACCGGAACTGGAGGAAGATCCTTCTTCTACCTCACTGCCAAGACCTGTAAAATGCTGCTCCTCCTCCTCTGCGTTGTTGGCCCAATTCAGGAAGAACCTCAAGACCTGGCTCTTCGACTGAACCTCCACACCCAAACGGATCAGCAACCCCCTCACCTTAGTGATTTGAGACCCTCACAGGTGAGTAGTCATATTATATAAACCACTGATTGATTGACTGATTTTGTGAAGGAAGGTGCCCCTTCCTGTACACAATCAATCAGCCTTGCAGTGCAGGCACCCTTGCACCATAGTGCAATGGTGCCTGCGTTGGGGCATGACAACCCATTGTGTGCCTGCGCTCAGGAAAAGAGCAGGAATGCACCATATCTTATAGGTATGGAGTATTCCTGCACTTTTCCTTTTCCTTTGATGCAGGGCAGAGCAGCAAGATTCTTTATTATACAAGTGTGTTAGCGTCATTATTAAGACCAGGTAATTCCTAGTAGTAAGAAATGGCTGCTAACGTGACTTAGCTGCAGTTTTTCTTTTTTAGCGTTGTATAAGGAAGTCCTTGTATATATTAAGGTGGGTGTTTTGCGGAATTGTTTTCGGGGGAACACCTACCTTGCATCTTATTTTCGGTAAGTCGTGCTAAGCGAAGTGGCGCTTTAAAAAAATTACGTTAATGCCTAAAAATGCCCCTAACTAGGCTCTGTGGCAACTTGTAAATATGGCTATAAAATAAACGCCACTGTAGCATCAAAAAATCCTTGTAAATATGCCCCTTAGTGTGCCCATCGCTCCTCACCATGCTCAGTGAGCAGAGTAGCCAGGCACCATCCCCTCAAAGTTGCTGCAGCAGGGAACAATAAAATGATAATAACATCAAGCTATTTTCATTTTGTTTTTCCTTTATTTCACTGCTGCAAAGCAATGGGGTGACTCTCCTCTGCCTTAGCAGAGGAGCTGCCACTGGTGGCCGCAACCAAAAGAACATTTTTGTGGCTGACATTACAGGACTTGGGGACTCAGTCCCCGTGACTTGAATTTCTTACAAAAAAATAGAATGAGGGAGAAGGGTCGAACACCCATACCACCTGGCACTTGTGGGTGAGGACCCAGAGGAGCCCCTCTAGGAGCTAAATATTTAAAAAAAATATTTTGTTCAGTGGATATCTCAGTGCTCTCATTGGACCCAGCTTGCCCTCCCAGTAGGTACCACAGTACTTCCGCAGCAACCTCAACATAAGTTTCATCCCATGGTACTGCTGTACTGTGACTGTTTCACGGTGGCAGCTTGCCATGCAGTACTAGTGGAAACAATCAAATAAATAAATAAATATGGGTTGGGTTGGGGATCCACAGCGGGTTGGGCACTTGTAGCAAAGTTGGCTGGAGGGCCTAGCTAGAGGTCAGGCCCTCTAACCAACCACCCCACTGCACAAAGCCATAGACCATGTGCATATGGGGCTGGCTGGCCACAATGGGTTGGGTGCCACCAGGCCCTGAGACAAACCTTGGGCGAGCCTGGCTGCCTGCCAGAGACCAGGCCCTATGTCCAATCCCCAGTTGTGCAAGGCCAAAAGCCATGCTCTATGGGGCAGCTGACTGAGTATGATGGAAAAAACCCAGAAATTCCCTGAAAATACTAATGGTTAAAGTGACTTTATAGTTAAGTATGGTATTAAGATCTTCCATTTTGCTAAAAAGCCTCAGAAAGCCATTGAAATTCAATTATGTCATTTAACATGTCACGAGTAATGTAATATGTGGGGCCATAAGCAGTCCATGGAAAGGGCGCAAGTAACAGCTCAGTAAACTATAACTTTTTTTTAAACATTAGGTTTTGTGGTATTTGAATACCTAACTATAATCCCATTATATTTTTAACTGAATTCAGATGACACGTATGTATCTATCTGGCACATGCATCAAGGAAAAATCCAGTCGGTAAAATACCGAATCGGTAAAATCAGCCGTTAGCGAGTGTCAAAAACCGAATCCCAATGCATCAACACTAATCGGGACAAAATCAAGAATCGCAAAATAATCACCCGGAAAAATAAAGAATTGCTAATAACCAACCTGCTAAAATAAAGAATCGCTAAATACCGAACTCGCTATCACCGAAATCACTATTAGCTACCGGCAAGTGCCAATGGCTAATAACGATTCGCTACCCAATGCATCAAAAATCGCAAATACCGAAAATCCCAAAAATCGCTATTTAGCATGAGCAGATTAAGGGGAATCAGAACCTGGAGGTAAAGTTACAAAAAAATAAAAAAAGCAGAAAAAAAAAATACATGTGCCACAGATGGTACCAATCAGTAAGCCCTTCAAATTGGCCCTGGAGACCCTGTTGGCTTGCACAAAATGGCAGCCCTCTGCGTGCTAGCAAGGAGGATGCGAATCAATGCAGCAGGACAGCGCAGGAGAAGGGTCCAGGAGAGAGTCTTCAGAGTGCGTATCACATTGCTAGGACAGAATGAGGATGAGGTGTACGACAAGTATCGACTGAATCGTGCCATGATCATGCGCCTAATTGCAGACCTCGAACCACTACTGCAGCACCAGACACATCGGACCAATGCAATTCCTGCGCACGTCCAGGTCCTATGCAGCCTGCACCCACTGGCCTCAGAAAGTTTCCAGGGGGTCATCGCCGTAGCCGGAGGCGTATCGCAAAGCGCACTCTCACACTTCTTCCACAAATTCATTGATGCCATGCTGACAATGATACACACCCACATCAGCTTCCCCACAACCCCACAGCAGTTGGACCGCAACAAACAGGCATTCTACCAGGTGGCCCATTTCCCCCATGTCATTGGATGCATCGACTGCATGCATGTCCCCATCTGTCCACCCTCTGCCAATGAGTACATATTCCGTAACTGGAAGTCATACCACTCAATCAACGTGCAGGTTGTGTGTGCGATGCCAAGCACATCATCACGGACCTAGTGGCACAATTTACGGGGAGCACACATGACTCCTACATATTCAGACACAGTGGCATCCACAGGTGCCTACTCAACTGAGAATTTGGAGAGGGACTTCTGCTTGGTACGTATGCATACCTCTTCCAAACATTAGCATCACACATGTATATACATCACCGTTGCTAAGCCTTTGCTTCCATCTTTTAGGTGACAGTGCATACGCCCTGCGGGAATATATACTCACCCCCTACATCAATCCAGCAACACCACAGGAGCAATGATACAACATGGCCCACATAAGCACCAGGAATGTAATAGAGAGGACCTTTGGGATTCTGAAGAGTCGCTTTAGAATCTTACATAAGACTGGTGGTGCCATGCAATACACAGCTGACACCTGCTGCAGGATTGTAGCTGTATGTGCCATGCTGCACAACATCGCAACAAGAAGGGGGATACCCATAGAGGTGGACAGGAATGACGACTACCGGGATGACCAACCACTCGCACAACGCCGACAGGCACACATCCCTAACACAGATGAGGGGCAAAGGAGGCGGACATACATCACGCAACATCATTTCTGATCCAGGTAAGAATGAACCATGACGATTGCATTTGTGATGCTACTGTTTAATGCACAGGAGCACTGAGGTATGTGCGGGCACACGTGATAGAAAATAAGAGCTCCCCAAAACAAGTGTAACAAAACATGCCCGTTGTAGTCACGGGTGTGCAAGTGTCAAATAGGAGAGGACCCTGGTTACCCCACCAAGGTCATGGATGGTTTTCAGTTTGTCTAGTGGCGCTTGCCACGAACGCCCAGCCTCCTTTCAGGTGTCTCCTCTACCTCACCACGGCCTGTCCCTGTGGCTGTGGAGCAGCGCGAACTGCGCCTCCTGGTGCTGGCCTCCGCCACGGAAACACTGCTCACACTTGAGGCAGCCTCACTGCCGCCCTCCCCTCCCAATGCGCTAGCACTGAAAGTACCGCTCTGCAGGTGTTCCACTGCAGCGGTCACCTGGCCTAGGGCCTTGGCAACATCACCGCAATAATGGCCCAGGTCCACCTGCAGTGACACCGAGCGGCGTGACAAAACAGCTGTGCCGTTGCACAGCCTAGTGATGGCCTTCGTAGAGGCTGCGGACCGGAGCAAGTTCTGCCGGTGCCTCCTTCTCTTGCTGTCATGCCCTGCTCTCATGGCACGGGTGAGTTCCTGGATGTCCTCCCTCAGGTTCCCATTACTCTCTGCCACCACAGTGGTCATGTCCCTCACTGCCGCAGTCAGGGTGCACATTTCTTTTGCTAGGCGCGCTATGTGACTGCTGATGGTAGCCATGTGTCTCCCCTGCAGGCGCTGGACACGGAGCATCTGTTCTTCAATGCCACAATTTGGGGAGCTTGCATCTTCGCCTACAGTTGGTGTACTGCGCAGAGACCTGCGGCGCAGTGGGAGTCGGACACGTGCTGGTGGTGCTGCAGGCGGTGGGACGAATGTTGGACTTTGGCCCGATGGTGTTGCAGGTGTCTGACATGCATCCATCACCTGCATGGGTGGGACTTGTGACCTGCGTCTCCGCTGTCTCATTGCAGTTGGCGCATCAGCAGGTGGTGGCGGTGGTGGTGGTGGAGGTGGTGAATGCAGCTCTGCCGGAGTATCGACGTCAGAATCGGCTGGCGTCTCTGATATGATTAGCCGGCCGCTGTCGTCGGAATCGCCAGGAGATGCATCTGTGTGTGAAACAGTGCATGGTTAGTGGGATTGTTACTACTAAGGTGTATTTTACTACATACATGTCCTTCTATGATTCACTGAATTAAAGTCTATTTCTAGCTTCTACAGATGTTTTGACTAAAGTATATTTTTTCTTCCTGTACATGCACACCGGCCTGACATGACTACGACTCCCATGATGCACTATTGTTATGAGTGAAGATGTGTGGGGCAATTCTGCATGCACACTGTGATCGTGCTGGGGGTTTGGGAATGGTTGTACGCAATGCTGAGTATGGGCACAGCCATGCATTTTACCTTGGGCACTTGTGGCTGCGCCGGAGGTGTCCATCTGTGTGACTCCCACGACGGCCTCTGGCTCGATGGTCCCTTCTAAAAGCTCCTCCAGGGCAGTGTTTTCTGGCACTGTTGATGGTCCCCCTCCTGTTCTAGATGCCTCCCGGAGCCTTTCAGCGATCCTCTCCTTGGCCCGCTTCCTGAGGTCGTACCATCTCTTTTTTAAATTGTCGATGCTGCGGGGCGTCACTCCCACCGCATTGGCCCTCTCTCTGATGCGCAGCCATATACAACGCTTTTCAGCCGCGGGGAACCTTTAGGGACAGCTTCCCGAACAGCCGATCGTGTTTGCTGCTCACCCCCTCGATCAGATGCTCCAGTTCCCAGTCGGAGAACTTGCGCTTTCTCTTTCTCGCAGATTCTGCGCTGGCTGGTGCATCTTTCTCCATCCTGGTTGGGTAGGGTGGTAGTCCTGTCAGTGGTGATTCACTGGGCTCAGGCTGTCTCCAGTTCCTGCTCCTGTTTGCTCCTCTGCTGAGTGAATGAGGGTGGGGCTGCTGTACTTCCTGGTTGTGATGTCATTAGACCGTTCCCAGAGCGACCCGTTTTTTGCGAAATCGCTATTACCGATTTCGCTAATACCGATTTCGCTAATACCGATTTCGCTATTAGCGATTTCGGTAATACCGATATCGCCATTAGCTAATTCGGTGTTTGCTATACTCGCTATTGTTGAATCGGTAAATATTAGCAATTTTTAGGAATCGCTAATTTTTGCCGAATCTGTTGATGCATTCGGAAAAGCGATTCCTTAATAACGATTCCTTATTTATCGCTATTAAGGAATCGCTATTGGATTTGTTGATGCATGTGCACCTATATTTTTAAAAGTTAGGTCAGAGGTTCCACTGTAAAGGCATTTTTGTGTTTCTTTATTAACTTTGCTACCATTTGACGAATTTGCACACAATGTTTCCCAAAACATGTCCTCCACTTTGGCTCCTTCATGGAAAGGTTTGCATGGATATTTTAAGCAGGGTGTATGAAAAATGGTGTGTCCCAAAAGTGCAGTTTCCCATGTTAATTTCCATAGGGAAGTTTGCTCTCAGACACAGAAAAAAATTACTAAGAGTAATTATAACAAATTTGGCAAAAAGTTAGAACTTTACTCAGATAGTGTAGATTTTGTTATTTGATGGGTAAATCAGTTTTTGAGAAATTAACGGTTGAAAAGGTGCTTGTTTTAGGCATAAAGGGGTTAACTTTGGTAAAATTGTGAGATATACGGACAATTGGTCCTTTCAAAGTGAATGGGTGGATCCTGATTGGCTGGCCACAGCATGGAGAATATATTGTGTCAGACATTATAGGACTTGGGGACTTGGCCCCAATGTCCTGAAAAATAAATCAAGGGCTGCATAATGGGGCAGGATGGAAACACCATGATACCCAGGGCCATGTGGGAAGTCAAATAAAAAAAAAATGTTGTGGGTCCTGCTGGACCAGCACCTGGTACCACATACCCAGCAAGGTACCATCTGTGGCACCGCAGTACTGAAAACATTTTTCTAGAAAAAGCTAAAGGTTTGGTCATAGACCAGACCCTGTGGCCAGCCACCATTGTATAGGCTGTGAGCAGTGGAGGTTAGCTGTCTGGAGTGGTTTGGGTGCAGGGCTGAAGAATATGCACAGCAGGGAGACGGGGCACCTGTGGGAGGTTGGGCACCCTCCAGCAGGTTGGGTGCAGGGTCTTGCCGGAGGATGAGCTCTGTGACCAACCAACCATGGTATACGGACAAAGACCATGTGCAGAAGAGAGCGGTCCACCATCTGGTTTTGGTGCCTGTGGGGAGCTGGAACAGAGGCCAGGCCAAAGGTCATGAGCAGGGGAAGCATTTGGCACAGGTTGCCTGAGTTGGTAATGTGTATGCTCGAATTTGAATATAATCTGAAAGACACAAAAATTCACTGAAAAAACACAAAGATTAAAGGGACATTATAATTAAGTATCGGAAGAGGATTTTAGATTATGTTAAAAAAAACACTGAAAAAACAAGGGTTAAAGTGACATTATTATTGGATGTTGAAATGTAATACATACAAACATAAAAATGAAAAACAAAAGAGAAATCCCCCAGGTATAATGTAGTCAACGTGCTCTCATCATGTGTAGCTGATGGCCTCACATATTACAGCACACGTGACATGTTAAATGGCATCATTGGTAACATCTCTGATGACCTTTCAAATGACATGATCGCTGTTACTGCTATACACTTTATTCTATAACCACTAATATAATTTAAAAAAAGAAAGCTGTTAGGAAAGGGCCTTCACTTATATACAGAAAATTATTACGGTAAATCGCATACGACCTGGAGGCAAGTGTGGTTGTGCATACTGAAAGTTGTATGCTCACCATTAACAAACTTGTAGAGCTTGAGGCACCAGTCATATTCCATGTGAAACAAGGTAAAGGTTGGGTGCACCTGAAATGGGTTGCAGAGGCATGTTTCAGAGTAGATTGTAGCTTAAAGCCAAAACCTGTTGGCCAAATCTGTGATAAAAGCTAAAGCTTCTTTTGACAATAGATTATTCACTAGTGGAGGTATGGGCACATGTCCATGTTAAATAGTTGTAATACAGTGCTATGAACAAATTCTATGTAATTACAAGCTTTGTATGTTTATTTCCAGAATTTTTCTGAAAAATGCTAAGCTATTGCAGATTGCTAAATAATGTAAAATGCATGGGTGACCCATTCAAAGGTAGTTTAACTCACACAGGGTTTATAAGCCTGCCTCTAAGGTTGGATGCACCTGTGCCAATTTCAAGAATGTGTGTAGTGTATTTTACCAAACTACGGACAGTTGTGTATACAGGGCCCGGCGGAAGGTGTCTTATCAGTGGCACACCTGTTAATCTCGTGACTTAAAATTAGAGGTCATGTGAAGTATTTTAGAGTGTTTGACAAATCTTCACCAAACTTTTCAAAAAAAGGTTAAACAACTTCAGCTCCTTCCTAGAAAGTTATGTGATGATCTGTCAAGCGGAGCCTGAGACAAGGGGTGGGATCCCAAAACACATTTTCCAAATGCAATTTCACAAAGGAAATTTAGTCACAGATACAGCAGAAATGGTTGAATGGAATTACACAAAATTTGGTAGAAAGCTAGATCTTTAATTAGAAAACGTGCTTTTTGTGGTTTGGTGTAAATCTATTCAGTAGTTTCTGAGAAAGTAAGGTAAAACATTTATAGATATTTCAAGCTGTGATAATACCGCAGACTGGTACATCAAAAGATACATTGATTGGCTGCTGACAACATCAGCAAAGATGTTTGGCAGCCATTTTAGGAGGTGGGGACTCCCATGTCCTAGAAAAAAGCAAAACACATATGGGGGCAATGGTAGGGATACCCTGGTCCTCTCGGGCTTGAGGAGTAGGGGGTTACCAGGGGGACCTCCTGCTGGGGTTGAAATTAAAAAACACATATTTCAGTACTGCTGTATTTCAGTAGAAATTTTAATAAAAGACTAGCTGTCCTTTTTTGTAATAATTCCCCCAGGATGGGCTAGGTTGATTAAAATCTTTTATCTAATATTTGTGGAAGTGGCATGCATAGGGGCCCCTCCCTGAGATAATACAAGCCTCTAAGATTCACCATCTCGCTGGCGGGCTGGGTGCCGGCTTGGCAGGCAAGAGTGGGCCCCCAGCACTAACACTATCATTAAAAATAAAGCTGTGAGTGCCCCAGGTGGGACTGGGCACCCAAACACAAAAGAATACTGTGGCATGAGGCAGCAAAATCTACAGCTGGGATCCTTGTTCTGCAGGTAGAAAAAAAAGCAAAAGAAATGTGTGGGTTCCCCAGATGGGACCAGAACACTACTATATAAAAAAGCCAAAAAAAATAGTTAGAGCCTCACCGCTTCATTACAGGAAGTGGCGAGGCCACTCATTACACGTTCACTGCACTCCTGCTGGAGTACCTCATAATGCCCTGCTTGGGATTTGTATTTAAATGTTTAAGTTCTTGTGCCCCAAAAAGGGGCCGGGTAACCACCAACTATTCATTTCAGTGTTGTGGAATGCTAGGTGGAGGGAGCCTGGCAGCCTTTCCCAGGAATGTTTTTAAAAAACAAGACTGTAAGTCTCCTAGGTCATTGAACGCATAACTCCAGGAGACCTTACCATCCTTTTTAAAACACTATGGGCCATATTTACAAGCCCCTATCGCCTCAGGAATGTCACTTTTAAAAACATTCCTGTGGTTATACGGGCTTTGCCTTATTTACAAGACAGTGTTAAGCCACATAACGTGGCTTAACACAATCCTGTAAATAAGGCACCCTTTTATGCTATGCTTAGAGTGAAAGGGGAGGGCATTGGGTGTTGCAGTGGGAGCTCCACCGCAACACCCATTGATTTTCATGCTGTCCCTATTTACAAGGTTGGCGTAAATAGAATGCAGCGCCAAAATGAAGACCAAAAAAAGATGGTCTTAACATGGCGAAACAAGGAGAAAAGCTTATTTCTCCTAGTATTTGCTGTTTTGTCATGTGCTGGATTGTGCAAGGGTGCCTGCGTTAGTGCTAGGAAGCTAAACTTAGTGCCAGGGAAGGGGGAAATGCAGGGCTGTACTGTATTGTTACGATGCAGCCCTGCGTTTCAGAAGTGGCAGAGCATGGCGTTAAGCCAAGAAGGCGAACGCAGCGCTCAGTGGCTTCTTTGTAAATATGCCCCTAAGTGTGCTAAAGAAAACCTCAACACATAATTATGGTATTTGAAAGTCAAAATACTTATTTTTTATATTTTTGAGACGGTTATTATTGAGCACTGCCTTGTGCTTAATATTAAGTAATATATTGGATTGTGGTTATTGATAACATATTGTGGTGATTTTTGGCAAAGTGAATAGTTTGGACGCCCTGATAAAGCCAAAAGCCAATGTCTTGTATATTTTTGTGTTCTAGTCCTTTGAAAAAAGCCTTCAGCCTACCTTAGTTTAAATGACAACCCTTTATATTGTTACTTTGTGGTTAAAATAAACCCCTCAGGAATCCACTGGAAAAACAATGGTTAAAGTGATAATTAAGTATCATAATAATATTTTATATTTACTTTACATTGAAATAACCTCAGATATTCACTGAAAAAAACAAAGTGGCGTTATAGTTAGGCGAAACATTTTAAACAATAAAAACACTGAAATTGACCAGTTATAGTTAGCTGAAGTAATCATAACTTGCGCCCGAGCCATGCACAGTGAAGTCATCAATGATGTAATTTCAGATGTCATCAGTGATGTTGTCAATTATGTCATAGAACATGTCATGAGTGATGTAATATGTAAGGTCATAAGAATGGTGATGATGCAAATTCTAGTTACCTCAGTTATAGGTGAGTGAACTTTATTTTTGGAAAGTTTTTTTGAAGATTTGTCAATCGAGTCCAAAGCTATTAGTAAACCCAAAAAATAATTAACTACGGTACCGAGGTCACTGCATTTACACACATATATATATATATATATACATATATATATATATTCACTGAAAAAACCATAGGTTTCATACATGTTATAGTTAGCTGTACATTTCACTCGTAAAAAACCAATGAAATTCCCCCGTTATAGTTAGTGCAGGCAACTATAACTCACGCGACCGCAATCCTCTGCTGATGCTAATACTGTATTTAGACACTTATTTGCCCCTGTCTTCTTCCATTAAATTTTAGCTATACATATATTACAAATATTTTTTTTTCATAAAGACACATATGTCATCAGCAGAAGATTGCGGTCGCGTGAGTTATAGTTGCCTGCACTAACTATAACGGGGGAATTTCATTGGTTTTTTACGAGTGAAATGTACAGCTAACTATAACATGTATGAAACCTATGGTTTTTTCAGTGAATTTGCAAGGTTTTTTAAATGCTAATTCCTAACTATAACGTGTGTGAAACCTATGGTTTTTTCAGTGAATTTGTACGGTTTTTTAAATGCTAAGTTACTTTACGCCATTCGTGGCGTGCGCGCCCAGTTAACGCAGTTCGTTCCGTGCCCGCACGGTGCGCTTCGCACACCGTGCGCGCACAGTGAGCACGCGGTGCGCTTCGCGCAACGCGCGCCCACTTTACGCAGTTAGTGCCGTGCACGCACGGTGGTCACGCGGTGCGCTGCGCGCACCGCGTGACCACGTTATGCGCGATGGGCCATGTACGCACGATGCGCTTCGCGCACCGTGCGCACATGGGGGACATATTATGCGCATCTTTGTGAAATGTATTTTTTGTTAATTTCATAGTTGTGATTGGCCATGCACAAATGGTGCCCTGCGGGCACCATTTGCACACGGGGTGGGGAGAATGTGGATAATTTTTTTGTAAAATTTTTTTTACCGTACGCATACGGTAAGCGTAATCGGCGAATTTCCGAAAAAAAAAAATTTTTTTTTTGGGCTTGGGGGTTGTTTGGGGACCCCTATATCAATCCTGGGTGGTTAGGATCTCAAGAAACTGCCTCTTTACACATTTTTGGGCTTCGTTTTTGCTGCCCAACTCAGAGAGCGAGAGAGAAAATGGCGGCCGCCGCTTCCTGGTTTCGACCGATTCGAATGTTTACTAAGATCTAACAGCCAATCAGAATCGCGCTCGCGCACGCAACCGTACGCGTACCGTAAGCTGGCTCAGATATATTGGTTTAAAGGCTATTTTCTCAGAATCTACTGAACAGATTTACACCAAACCTACAAAAGGCACTTCCTTGACCTGAGGACTACCTCTTTTCCAAATTTCAAGTAATTCTGTTCAGCCGTTCGGGCTGTAGCTGTGTCTAAAGGTCCTATGGAAAAATGCATGGGAAAAACGCGTTTTGGGACCCCCCTTTTATCTCAGCCCCCGCTTGACGAATCCCCCCGAGACTTTCAGGGTAGGAGCGGAGCGTAGCGCCCCACCTATTTTGAAAAATTCGCGAGGATTCGTCGACCGGCGCCAAAGTTATTCAAAATAGAATGTTGCGGATTTCCTATGGAAACGTGGTCCTAACTATAACTACCTACTGGCGACCGCCAGTAGGTAATATATGTATATATATATATATATATATATATATATATATATATATATATCCAAAGTATCTGCAAATAAGCAACGCACTCTCAGTAGCAGTAACGAGTAGCGAGTTTAATACACACTGTTACGCGTTTCGGGAGTCGCGCTCCCTTGGTCACACAGTGATACATTCAGACACAATCCTCTATAAGTAAATACATTTTGGTAGACATAGTCATAGGACTTAGGATCACAGTCATGTGTATACAAAAGTGACTTTGGCGGCCATCTTATAGTGGGTACATTCTGATATGCAAAGTGAAGCAACCATGTTATTTTGTTACTTGTTGTTATTAGTTTCCAGCATAAATGCACAAATGCATTGTCAAACTGAACACATAAAACTCGTCATAGTGACTATTGAGCACCGGAAGGCCACAAGGATCACCATTTAAGTGGCCGCCTTACAACTTATTATGAAACGCGTGCTCACACAGTAAATTATTATTATTATTATTTATTTTTTTTTAATTTTATTGTGCAGAGAAAAAGGGTACAAGCACGGGCCTACAACCACCCGGGCCGGCCGCTAGTATTCAGAAATGTTCAAGCAGTTCAAAAACAATGACTGGCCCGCAGGGGCTCCGCTAAATGACAGGAGATCAGGCTGCACATAAGGGAAGTCAGGATACACCCTATTTTACATAAATATCAACAAAAGTAAAGAAAAACAAAAAGCAAGGCGAAAAACATTCAAAGGGCGTCTAACCACAGCAGAGGAACTCCACATAGGACCACCCTAGGGTGGTCAATAAAAAGGGGGTCTGAGAGGGAGGGGGGGGCCACGGGAAAACCAAATCTATATTCAGATGAACAAATTAAGCAAGGAACCCTCAAGGATCAGGGGGACAAGGCAACATCAGACGTATCCACCAGGGGGGGAGAACAGATAGTCCCTCGATACACATTCCACTGACCCCAGATTCTACCCCACGCCCCCGGTTTACCACGAGCCACATACACCGTCTTCTCCCTGAACATGCACCAGTCCATGTTCTCCTTCCATACGGACACGGTGGGAGGCCGTTGGGAACCCCAAAGCTGCGCAATATCTCTCTTTGCGATCATGTTCCCAAGGGCCGCCCACCGCGCCTGGGCCGCATTATAGTCATTGGGCTCCCACACATTCAGAACACATCGGCGCACCTCCGGCAACAGAGCGACCCCAGTGACTCGTTTCATAACATCATGCACCTGGCGCCAATATTCCGCCACCTCGCGGCACTCCCAGAGGATGTGGAGAAAGGTGGCACTGAGCCCGCAGCCGCGCTTACAGAGCCCGTCGTCAGAAAACCCCATCGAGACCAAACGGGGACCCGTCACATAGACACGATGGAGAATCTTAAGCTGGACCAGACGGAGACGGGCCGGGACGGCAACCTCCTTAGGGGATGACAGCGCAGACTGCCAGTCCTCGTCGTCCAACTCAACCCCATCTCCCGTCCATGCCTCCCGAAGACGCACCAAGAGATCAGCCCGATTATTTATTAGTTTTTTATAAATCAGGGAGATAGTACTGTCGGGGACGTGTCCGTCGAGTATACGGTCCTCGAGAGGCGAAGAAACAGGGACCGTGGTCCCCTCCCCAAAGACCGAGAGTAGGGCGTGCCGAACCTGGGCATAGCGGAAGAACTCCCTTTCACTAAGCTCGTACTCGCTCTGAAGCGCCGCGAAGGATTTAACCGCGCCTTTAACCCATAGGTCCCCCACTCTGCTAATGCCGATCGTATCCCAGTGCTCAAAGCCTTTCGTTGTCCAGAGGCTTCCCAAGCGCTCTGAGGCGAATAGAGGAGTAGCACACGTTAACCGCTCACTCCAGCCCACAGCTACATTCACCGCCTTCCACACACGTACCGCAATCCTAGTAGGGCCCGTGAGGGTCCTTCCGGCAGATCGAGAGTAGAGCGCTCTGTTGTAGTTACCGCCGGGAAGCAGGAATTTATCCATCTCATATGCCGGGTTCGAGCCAGGAGCGTACGTAGCATGGTTAATGGCAGACAGCTGGGAGGCCCAATAGTACCTTCTAATGTCAGGAAGCGCGATGCCCCCGTCATACCAGGGAAGAGTCAGCTTTGCCAAAGCGATACGCGCACGACCGTCCCAAACCAGTCTCCTCTGCAAACTCTCCACTTCCCTAAAGTAGGCCGCCGGAATGGTATCGAAGGAGTTCTGGAGTGCGTAAAGAAATCTGGGAAGGGACATCATTTTAAACAGTGCTGCGCGACCAAGTGGAGACAAGGGCATCTTACACCACCGAGCCGTATCCGCCCTCAAACGCCGGAGGGGAGACAGGAGATTCTGCTCGTAGCGGACCGCCGGATCCAACGAAACGTATATCCCCAAGTATTTAAAGCCGGATTGAGATGTTTGGATCGGAAGCCAAGGCGGCAAGAGAGGGAGGCCACCGGAGATAGGATACACGCAAGATTTGGACCAATTAATTATCAAACCCGAATTTCTCCCGAAGGAAGTAAGGACATCAAAAAGCACATTGAGCGACTTCCGCGGCGAGGTGAGGTACAGAAGAATATCATCCGCGTACAACGAGACCCGATCCTCGAAGCCCGGGGCCCACCGGATCCCTCTGATCGAGGGCTCCCAGCGGAGCCAGGCAGCGAGCGGTTCCAAGGCGAGAGCAAAGAGCAGAGGGGACAACGGGCACCCCTGCCTAGTACCCCTCCCGAGAGCGAAGGGCCGAGAAACCCGCCCATTGACAACAACCTGAGCCATTGGACCAGCATAGAGGAGCTTCACCCAACTAATAAATCCCTCCCCAAAGCCAAACTTCGCCAATACGGCCCAAATGAATGGCCACTCGATGGTATCAAAGGCCATCGTGGCGTCTAAGGAAACCAATATGGCCGGTTCAGAGAAGTACTCCGCCCTAGCGAGGACGCCATGTAGACGCCGCAAGTTGAGAGCGGTATTACGATGAGGGATAAAGCCGCATTGAACCGGATGCATCAAATCACATATAACTTTCAGCAAGCGATTAACGAGGACCTTGGCAAGGATTTTCGGTTCGGCATTTAGTAGGGAAATAGGCCTATATGAGGCACAGCGGTCTCTTGGCTTACCGTCCTTGGGAATAACAACTATAGTAGCCAGACGCTGGTCGTCGGGAAGGGAACCCCGCTCGAGCGACTCCAGAAACATACGACGGAGGAAGGGCGCGATTTTATCCGGGCGTAGTTTATACAGTTCAATCGGCAGTCCGTTGGGGCCCATAGCCTTGCCCGAGCGAAGGGAACGAATCGCGGTAGCAATCTCGTCGACAGACAGGGAGGCATCCATCTGCTCACGGTCCTCGACGGATAGGCCGGGCAAGGCAATATCCCGCAGCAAGAGACGAGAGTCATCCTCATCTCTATCAGACACCGGGGAGTCCACCGCCCGGAGGTGGTCAGCAAAACACTCCACAATCTCACCAGGGTCAGTCACACACACTCCATCCGAAACCCGAAGCTCCGGGACCACACGATTCACTCTCTCCTTCTTATCCAACCAAGCAATCAATTTACCCGCCTTGTCCCCGGCATCATACAACCTACCCTGTTGCTCCCTATACATGATCTTGGCAGCGTCAGTGACAAGAGACTTATATTCAAACTGCTTCAAGCTGAGGGCATGAAGCCCATCCAGAGTGACACCCGTCTCCAAAGCCGCCTCCAGCCCCGATATTTCAGTCTCCAGCTTCACCACCGCCTCATTCTTAACCCTCTTAGCCTCCACTATCTGGGATAGGGCATGCCCGCGGAGCACTGTTTTGAAGGCTTCCCACAGGGACACTGAGGACAACACCGACCCCTCATTCTCGAGAAAATACTGATCAATCGACTTAACAAGGCTATCACGAATCTTGGGGTCTCGCAAGTACCAAGGGTTAATAGGGGCGATCCGCCCAGCGGACCGCATCCCGGTGTCGAAAAGCAACCACAGTGGGGAATGATCAGAGATACCCCGGGCCAAGTGCTTTACCTCTCGAATCCGGGCAGTCTGGGCCGCGGGCATAAGAAAATAATCCAATCTGGAGAGACTCCCATGGGCCCCAGAGTGAAATGTGTACTGACACTGTGTCGGATGCATTAACCTCCAACAATCCACCAGACCGAAGGTATCCAAGAGTCCGCCGAGCCACGCCTGGGCAGCAGGGAGGGCCCTGGGCGGGTGGCGATCCAACTCACCCGAAACAACCGAATTAAAATCCCCACCCATAAGCAAAAGACTGTCAGGAAGCTCAAGCAGCGTACGACCCAAGTCTGAGAAAGTGGAGTTCTGGAGGCCCGGGGGAACATAAACCGAAACCAAGGAAAGGGACTGTCCCTCCCACCTCCCAGTCAGAGCCACATAGCGCCCTCTATCGTCTAGGACAACCCTGGTGATCTCTAGCGGAAGTGAAGATCGTAGGAGAATGCCCACACCTCTAGAGCCAGTGGTGAAACTGGAATGGGCCACGAGTCGGTATCCCCCCCTGTTCATGGCATGACAAACATTACCAACCAGATGCGTCTCCTGTAAGAATACCACATCAGGAGTCAAACGACGCAAATACTGCAGCACAACACCCCGCTTGATACGATCCCCCAATCCGTTGACGTTCCAAGACATCAGTCTCAACCCGCCCCCCCCATCCCCTCCAGTAGATCAAGGGTCCCCCAGCAAATAGCGCGACACCTGAAACTGAGACAGAGCCAATACCTCGCCTTGAAAACAAAAAACACAAATCCAAACAACCCCTCCCACCCACCAACCCCCCCCCCAAATTCAACTCCCCCCACCCTGCACCCCTGCGGTCCAGAAAACCACCCCAAATTGCAGTGTGCCTGTCGCCCTAAAAACCCCATTCTACGAAAAGACCCCGGAGGAGGAAAGGGACCCGTCCCCGCCCGCCCCCAACACAGATCATAATTAAACAAAATGTACAAAAGAAGTAGAACCCAGCCGAACAAAACAAAATATCAAAGTCAAGGACCAAAATTCACTCCGAAGGAGGCCCGCCACCCTCGGTACCACCAGAAGGCCCAGGCCGGTCACCCCGGTCCGGCAGAGAATCCAGCCAGTCACTCACGGTCGCAGGACAGTCAAAAAAGGTAGCCCGGTCTTCGTATTCCACTCGGAGCCTGGCAGGAAAAAGCATCGAGTACTTAAAACCCAGGTCCCGGAGACGGCGCTTCACCCCCTGGAAACCCATCCGCTGTTTCTGGACAAGTTGGGTGAAGTCCGGGAAAAAGTTAACGGATGGGTTCTCATATCGGACCGGGCCATGTACCCGTGAGGCCTGCAGAATCGCATCTTGGTCTCTGTAGTGAAAAAGTTTTGCGACAATAGGCCTCGGGGGAGCTCCCGGTCGCGGCCGCCCGCCTGGGACTCGATGGGCCCGCTCCACGGCAAAGAACTTACTCAGGCCAGCGGGAGCAAGCTGTTTGAGGATGAGTTCCTCAACCATAAGATCCACCGGGCGATTGTCGGAGGTCTCCGGAACACCTATGACGCGGATGTTATTGCGTCGAGCTCGTCCCTCGAAGTCCTCCAGCCGCCGGGCCATCAGGTCGTTGGCCGACTTGAGGTCGCCGAGAGCAGTCTGCAGGTCCGACACATCCGTACCAAGGGTGGACGTCCGCAAATCCAGCGATTGAACCCTCTCATTGGTCTTAGAGAGATCCGCCCGAATTAGCGTCACATCAATGGCCACCGTGTCGATTTTACGGGCCAAGGCCTCGTACTGCTGAGCGATGGTCTCCTTGATGCCGTTAATGGCGCCCATGATGTCCTGCAGTGACAAATCCGGAGGGGCGGACGGAACACCCCCAGCGTCATCCGGGAGAACACCGGCCGTCCCAGGGGACCCCCTACCATGAGTGTAGCGGTCCATGTTGTTGGTCTGGACCGGTCCCCCACGCAGGGATGTCTTGGTCCTACGCCTCTCGGGATCTCCTCTGCCTCCCATGTGGAACCACGCTCGCCGAAGGGGACCACCGAGCAAGCGTCAAAGTGGCACAGGCGAGGCCGACACGAGCCGTACCAGGGACCGCAATGTGGCGGTGCGAGAGGATCAAAGTCAATGGGCACACTGGTTTCAGGCGGAGGCAAAGGCACGAAGCGAAGGCCGAGTGAAAACCCAGCCGCACGAAGCAACTCCGCTGTCCAGCCACTCAGAGATCCAAAAGTGAAACCGAAAGTGATGAGACGGCCGCTGGCACAGCCCCAATGCCGTTGTTGTTCAACTATGCCCCGGCTCCACAGTTCACCTTCGCACCGGGCACAGCCATCAGTTGGGCCTCAAAAGTTCAAACCACCATAGATCAGGTCTCCCAGGTCCGATTTGGTTTCTGAAAAGAGTTTAGGGTTCAGCCAACGTTCATCTTCCAGAATCCGTCAACCAAGTCAGGATAAGTTCCGAGGAGCAGCGAGGGTCCGGGGAGCCCTGTGCTCACGCGACCATCTTGGATGCGTGCTAGGCTCCTCCTCCTCACACAGTAAATTAATACTATTTACGTCATAGTGACATTTGGCCAATACGTATGCACACCGTACATGTACTAATAAAAGTCTTTCCATAGACTCCATACTTACACCATAGTGGTGGGACGTAACTTCTTAGAAGGACCAGTAACTGTACATTGTTACATTAAACACATATAGAGCTCGTCATAGTGACTCGTGTGCAAAGAAAAGCCAAAACAAAGGTTCCAGGGATCACGGCTAGGGTGGCCACATCTCAGCAATTTAAAGTAATTAATAGCCAACATTTTTTGCGTCATAGTGACCCATGGCCAAAAGATTAACCAAACAACGTATAAACACAATTGCATATACTCATTATCTTCATCCAATCAATACTCGCACCATAGTGGTGGTACCATTAAGGAAAAATGGTATTTGAAAGTCAAAATACTTATTTTTTATATTTTTGAGATGGTTATTATTGAGCACTGCCTTGTGCTTAATATTAAGTAATATATTGGATTGTGGTTATTGATAACATATTGTGGTGATTTTTGGCAAAGTGAATAGTTTGGACGCCCTGATAAAGCCAAAAGCCAATGTCTTGTATATTTTTGTGTTCTAGTCCTTTGAAAAAAGCCTTCAGCCTACCTTAGTTTAAATGACAACCCTTTATATTGTTACTTTGTGGTTAAAATAAACCCCTCAGGAATCCACTGGAAAAACAATTGTTAAAGTGATAATTAAGTATCATAATAATATTTTATATTTACTTTACATTGAAATAACCTCAGATATTCACTGAAAAAAACAAAGTGCCGTTATAGTTAGGCGAAACATTTTAAACAATAAAAACACTGAAATTGACCCGTTATAGTTAGCTGAAGTAATCATAACTTGCGCCCGAGCCATGCACAGTGAAGTCATCAATGATGTAATTTCAGATGTCATCAGTGATGTTGTCAATTACGTCATAGAACATGTCATGAGTGATGTAATATGTAAGGTCATAAGAATGGTGATGATGCGAATTCTAGTTACCTCAGTTATAGGTGAGTAAACTTTATTTTTGGAAAGTTTTTTTGAAGATTTGTCAATCGAGTCCAAAGCTATTAGTAAACCCAAAAAATAATTAACTACGGTACCGAGGTCACTGCATTTACACACACACATATATATATATATATATATATATATTCAGTGAAAAAACCATAGGTTTCACACACGTTATAGTTAGGAATTAGCATTTAAAAAACCTTAGAAATTCAGTGAAAAAAACCATAGGTTTCACACATGTTATAGTTAACTGGACATTTTACTTGTAAAAATCCATTGAAATTGCCCCGTTATAGTTAGTTCAGCTAACTATAACTCGCGCGCCCGCAATGCACTGCTGATGACGCCACATATTACATCACTCATGACATGGTCAGTGACATCACTCATGACATCACTGATGACATCTCAAATGACATCACTGATGACATCACTGATGACATCATCCTTGTGATAGAGTGGCAGACCTCCTCTTCCCCTAATATAACCTTTGATACACACAATCAAAAATAGAAATTAAAATTTTAAAAACAATGGACATACCAATACCAGTTACAACAACCTATACAGTAATTCTAAGATCCAAATACACATCCACTCATTCACCAACAGTCCTATACAGTCACTCATACATGTACTCACTCATCATATGTACTCATACACGTATACATCCTGTTACACAATGCCACTCATCCATAGAGGTACTCACACACATAGTTAGTCATGCTAATAAAGAATCAAACATACATTTACTTGCATATACAGTTATACACACACCACCACACTTACTTCTACGGAAACTTACATATACTTAGTCTTTTAAACAATCACTTATAGAAACACATACTTATTCATACAGGAACTCTTTCAATCTCTCACTCTCACATATACTCACATATATACACCAATAGTCACATATACTAGTTTAAAACATATGTAGTTACACATAAAGACACTATTGAGACAGTCATTCACTCACTAACACACCCATACATACACTCATCCACCCATACAGTCCTGCACACATGCTGTCTTCAACACATACAAACAATGAGTCACTCATTCATGCACCCATGCACTACGTAATACCCCTCACCGAACCAGACACTCACACTCATACTGATACTCAAAAAACCAACTAATAACCTATTTAGACACTCATGTAGCTACACACCAACCCATGCAGCCACTTATACACAAAGTGAGAGACTGATACAGATATTTACATATTTAAACATTACTCACTAAGCCATGTATTCACTATGATACACTTAATCAGTCAGTTACACAATCAATTTTTCAAAAACAAATCATCCATTTAGACACTTATATACCCATTTATTCTTCCATCGACCTTGAGATATACATATATAAAACATATTTAATTTTCAGAAAAACACACATTCACTGGATGATGTCATCAGTGATGTCATCAGTGATGTCATTTGAGATGTCATCAGTGATGTCATGAGTGATGTCACTGACCATGTCATGAGTGATGTAATATGTGACGTCATCAGCAGTGCATTGCGGGCGCGCGAGTTATAGTTAGCTGAACTAACTATAACGGGGCAATTTCAATGGTTTTTTACGAGTAAAATGTCCAGTTAACTATAACATGTGTGAAACCTATGGTTTTTTTCACTGAATTTCTAAGGTTTTTTAAATGCTAATTCCTAACTATAACGTGTGTGAAACCTATGGTTTTTTCACTGAATTTCTAAGGTTTTTTAAATGCTAAGTCCTAACTATAACGTGTGTGAAACCCATGGTTTTTTCAGTGAATTTGCAAGGTTTTTTAAATGCTAATTTTGTTTTTTTTCTTCTATTTTTTTAAACATATTTTTATTTAAATTTTCTATCCTTTTTTAAAGACTATGGTTAAATTTTTAAAATTCTATAATATGTTTTTTTTAATATATTTTATAAAATAAACATGTAAAATTTATTAGCAATACATTTTTTCAAATTTTTTTTTAGTACGCGTACCGTAAGCTTACGGTAAGCGTACGGTTTACGCAACGTCCGTAATTTATCTACGCTGTTTGCGTATAGTTACGCAATTTGCGTAGCTGCGCGTCCTCCGCGTGGGACGCGTACGCGTGTACGCTACACGCGCACGTTACGCGGAAGTGTCGGTTAGTGACTGTTATGCGCATGCGCGCAAGCGCGTGTCTTTTTTACGCGCATGCGCACTTTTGCCGTAAGCGTACCGTAAGCGTACCGTAAGCGTACGGTAGGTCATGTGATCATGAAACACAACTTTTGATTGGTTGAAACTACTTTCAGTTCTAGAACTCTCCTACACCACACCCATTCCCCTCATTTCTGCTTGTGATCCCTTGGAGAAGGAGCTGGTTTGTCTTTGGGATACGATGGCAGAACAGCAGAGCTCTTCTGAGAGTGAGGCTAGCACTAGCAGCACTGTCTTGAGGCAGAGATCGAGGAAACAAAAGCCCTCTTATGTATGGGATTATTTTACTTTTCCTGAAGGCCAGCAAAAGGTGAATGCACCCTTAGTAACTTGCAGGCTGTGTCAGCGTGTACTTTCTAGAGGTAATCCTGATAGGAAGTATTCCTTTGGGAATCACACCATGAAGAGACACCTCCAGGATGTACACAGAAGGACACATGGTCATCTTTTTGGAGGTAACTCTTCAGAAAGACAAGCAAGTACATCCACAGCAGCTCAGCCTGGACCATCATCTGCAGGGCTGACTCCTTCTTCTGCAGGTCAGGTGAGCCCTTCATCTGTGGGGGGAGCATCTCCTTCTGCTGGCCCTCTGGAAATTAACCCTCGTTTTCTGAGGGTTGATATTCGATGTGCCTCTTGTCATGATCTAATTTGTCATAGGGAGACCAGTGTTTCCCTAGTGAACAACAAAATAGATCAGCACACTTGTCACAGAGACTAATTTTTCCATGCTTTCTTTCCTCTGTCCCTGCATGAACACAACGGTTCTTTTAAGAGCCAACCTTATCTTTCATCTTTTTTTTACATATGTTTTTAAAAACTTTTTTTTTTTTTTTTACCGTACGCGTACGGTGCGCGTACTTTTTTTTTTTTTTTTTTAAAAAAACACTAAAAATCAATTATCACATTACAAGGTCCTTGAGAGACTACAATTATTATTATTGACTTACCATACCCACTCTAAAAAATATTTATTCATTTGTTTTTAAAAAAATAGCTTTAAAAATGGTTCTAGTTTTCGAAATTTTTCTATATCAATCTGAAAAAAAAGAAAAAAGTATTAACATTTTATAATACAGTACACATATTTACATATTTATCAAAAAATATTTTTGCCTTATTTTTGCTGTTTTCAGAATATATTGCATTTCACTATAAATTGTGAAAGCAATTGCATTCATCATTTTACAGCGGGCAAAAAAAAATAACAATCACAAAGATTGTATTAAAAAAGCCCAGAATCTCTTTTTACTTAAACTTAACATTATAGAAATGCATAATATTCTAAAAAAATATCATCTAATACCAATACTTATTTCTTTAAAATACCGTCTGATATGTTTGTTTCAGAAGTATAATCACAATATTATATCTCAAATAACTCCACAATACAACCAGCCTTAGTGATGCTGAATGTATTTGCATTACAGACTGAAACCTGAAAACCCCACTCGCTTGTAAATACTGTGCATGATTATACATGGCAAGCAGCTGGGTGTGTGTGCTAAGAGTCTGCTTCTTCCCCCAAAAAATCGCTCCCCCTTTCCATCTAATGCAACTGTGAAATCACCAGAGCAATACGCAATAAATCTCTGCCTATAATTCCTCTCTGCACACAGAGTCATGTTTTCACATTAGTCCCAAAACGAAATTTCTTTGCCAATTTGAAAGCCCACTTACTGCTCTTTTTTTTTGGGGCAAGTGAAAATCACTTTTACAGACTGACACATTATGAAACCACTTTTTTCGATTTTCTTAAATGCACATGTCCAAACTTCTTTTTCAGACCACCTCCATGTGTAACCTGGGTGGCTGCCTACACTCCAGCAAGGGCAACCAGCCTTAGTGATGCTGAATGTATTTGCATTACAGACTGAAACCTGAAAACCCCACTCGCTTGTAAATACTGTGCATGATTATACATGGCAAGCACATGGGTGTGTGCTAAGAGTCTGCTTCTTCCCCCAAAAAATCGCTCCCCCTTTCCATCTAATGCAACTGTGAAATCACCAGAGCAATACGCAATAAATCTCTGCCTATAATTCCTCTCTGCACACAGAGTCATGTTTTCACATTAGTCCCAAAACGAAATTTCTTTGCCAATTTGAAAGCACACTTACTGCTCTTTTTTTTTTGGGCAAGTGAAAATCACTTTTACAGACTGACACATTATGAAACCACTTTTTTCGATTTTCTTAAATGCACATGTCCAAACTTCTTTTTCAGACCACCTCCATGTGTAACCTGGGTGGCTGCCTACACTCCAGCAAGGGCAACCAGCCTTAGTGATGCTGAATGTATTTGCATTACTGAGTCCAACCTCAAACCCTTAAACTATTCTTTTTTTTTCCAGTACACCTTAATTTATTGTGAAAACATACTCCATATTATTTTACATGTTCCTCACATTTAAATTTCTCCCAAAACAGAAAATGATAAACGCAACTACAACAAAAAGAATTTCCATTTCTATTATTCATTTCTTAAGTTACCACATACATCCCCTCTCAAACTCTAAACTCACCTTTAAAATTAGTTAGTTGTGAAAGAAATGTGACACTCAAACAGCAGATTATCAGAGCCAGGATCTCTGTTGTGTTCACCTCTCTCCTCTCAGCAGAACCAGATAATGGCAAACTTTCCCTCTATTTTTCCACACATATACATGTAAGTTTCAAATCTCAGTGCTTCCCCCTTTTTTTCAAATGTAATCACACATTTCTATTGGTTGAAAACCAACCCTTTTCCAAAAGTACCCTGCCCCCAACTTGACTTCTGCCTAGTACCCTTCCCCCAACTTGACTTCTGCCTGCTACCATAGCAACAGCTCATGGAACACTGCTGTGTGGAGTTAGGTCAGAAGTTCGCCACACAATGTTTCAATTCCACAGAGCAAGAGTGCTTGACTTTTCAAACCTAACAGCAAATCCATAGTACTGTTCTTTGGTAACACATTTTTTTGTACCAATACAAAACATGCTTCTATTAGTTTACACATACAGCCTAGTTTTTATTCTAGAATGGTATGAAACAGCCAATCAGTTCTTTTTGTTTTGAAAAAAATATGTATGCCTCCATTTCCAAACTGTCTTTCTTTTCATATTGCCATTCTACTGAAAGACACCTCCTGAGTGCATCCAGATCTCCTTTGAAGATGTTCACAGTGTGGATTGTAGGGCACAGCTATGTCTTCTGGAGTGAAAAGTTTGCAGAGAAAACAGATATGGTGAGAGACCTTGCTTTGCCAAATGTAGACATTAAATGGATTGGTCAGAGAGGGTTAAAGTGGCACCAATTGATGCCATTGGTGAAATCCTTCATGCAAATCCAACACCCTGACCTCATAATAGTGCACTGTGGTGGCAATGACCTAGGCACTTTGACTGGGGTAGGTCTGGAAATGCTTATGAAGGACACCTTTGCACAACTGTTTTCACTTTTCCCTAAAACTGCCTTTGTGTTTTCCAACATATGCCAAAGGCAAAAATGGAACTGGTCCAATCATTTCTGTCCACAGATTGACAAAGCAAGAAAGCACGTCAACAAATCTGTTTCTGCTTTCCTCCGTGACTATGGTATGGGTGCCATTTACCACAACAACTTGCGTTATGACATGCAAGACATTTATAGAGGAGATGGTGTGCACTTCAATGATGAAGGGAACAGAGTCTTCCTTTTGAACCTTAGACTCTGCATCGGTACTTACTTGTAGGTACCACTAAAAAAATGACTTCATAAACACAACAGCTCTTTTTAGAGCTCCCTAATATCTAAACTCTTAAATCTGCTTTTCATTTATTTATTTTTATTTTTTTTACCGTACGCTTACCGTAAGCTTACCGTACGCGTACCCCGTGATTTTTTAAAAAATCAATAAATGGTTTTTTTGTACTTTTCTGTCCTTCTTTGACCCCCTTACAAATGTTAGGGGGTCTGTAACTCTCCTCATTGCCCCCTTTTCTTGTTTTCACTCTTTTTTTTCAGAGTGAAATACACAAAATGGCGGCCGCCGCTTCCTGGTTTCGGCCGATTCGAATGTTTACTAAGATCTAAGAGCCAATCAGAATCGCGCTCGCGCACGCCACCGTACGCTTACGGTAAGCGTACGGTAAGCGTACCGTAAGCGGGCTCAGATATATATATTGATTTAAAGGCTATTTTCTCAGAATCTACTGAACAGATTTACACCAAACCTACAAAAGGCACTTCCTTGACCTAGGGACTACCTCTCTGCCAAATTTCGAGTAATTCTGTTCAGCCGTTCGGGCTGTAGCTCGTTCTAAAGGTCCTATGGAAAAATGCATGGGAAAAACGCGTTTTGGGACCCCCCTTTTATCTCAGCCCCCGCTTGACGGATCCCCCCGAGACTTTCAGGGTATGAGCGGAGCGTAGCGCCCCACCTATTTTGAGAAATTCGCGAGGATTCATCGACCGGCGCCAAAGTTATTCAAAATAGAATGTTGAGGTTTTCCTATGGAAAAGGGGTCCTAACTATAACTACCTACTGGCGACCGCCAGTAGGTAATATATATATATATATTCACTTAAAAAACCATAGGTTTCACACATGTTATAGTTAGCTGGACATTTCACTCGTGAAAAACCATAGAAATTCCCCCGTTATAGTTAGTGCAGGCAACTATAACTCACGCGACCGCAATCCTCTGCTGATGACGTCAGATATTACATCACTGTATTTAGACACTTATTTACCCATGTCTTCTTCCATTAATTTTTAGCTATATATATATTACAAATATTTTTTTTTCAGAAAGACACATATGTCATCAGTGAAGTAATATCTGACGTCATCAGCAAAGGATTGCGGTCGCTTGAGTTATAGTTGCCTGCACTAACTATAACGGGGAAATTTCAATGGTTTTTCACGAGTGAAATGTCCAGCTAACTATAACATGTGTGAAACCTATGGTTTTTTAAGTGAATTTGCAAGGTTTTTTAAATGCTAATTCCTAACTATAACGTGTGTGAAACCTATGGTTTTTTCAGTGAATTTGTACGTTTTTTTAAATGCTAAGTTATGTATTTTTTTAAGGTTTTTCACCGTGCGCGTACCGTACGCGCATGGTGCGCTTCGCGCACCGTGCGCGCGTGATTTTTCGCAAAAAAATTAAAGGAAACTTTGGCCCTTGGGGGTCCTTCTGGGACCCCCTGACAAAGGCTAGGGGGTCAGGAACTGTCCACCCTGCCCCCTTTTCACGTTCTCTACCTTTGTTTTTCACCCCCTCAGACTGCAAGAGACAAAATGGCAGCCGACACTTCCTGGTTTCGACCGATTCAAATGTTTACTAAGATCTAACAACCAATCAGAATCGCGCTCGCGCACAGCAGCGTGCGCGTACGGTAAGTTTTATCGAACGCGCACGGTGCGCGCTTATAGATATATATATGCTTTTAAATGCTATTTTCTCAGGAAAGACTGAACAGATTTACACCAGACCTGCAAAAGGCACATCCCTGACCTGAGGACTACCTCTCTGCCAAATTTCAAGTAATTCTGTTCAGCCGTTCGGGCTGTAGCTTGGACTAAAGGTCCTATGGAAAAATGCATGGGGAAAACGTGTTTTTGGACCCCCTTTTTTCTCAGCCCCCGCTTGACGAATCCCCCCGAGACTTTCAGGGTAGGAGCAGAGCGGAGCGCCCTACCTATTTTGAAAATTTCGCGAGGATTCGTCAATCGGCGCCAAAGTTATTCCAAATAGAATGTTGAGGATTTCCTATGGAAACACGATCCTAACTATAACTATCTACTGGCGACCGCCAGTAGATAATATATATATAGTCCTCAGGTCAGGCATGTGCCTTTTGCATATATGGTGTCAATCTGTTCAGTAGTTCCTGAGAAAATCAAAAGTAAAATCACATACATATCTGGGCGGAGCCTAACCACACATCTCATCGTGAGATCTGATTGGCTGTCAGTACTTCATCCAAGAAGTGTTGGCAGCCATCTTGGGACCAATATACATGATAGCACCTCATTAAAAAGCATTGCAGTTAATAGAAGGTTTTAAGACTTTAGTTACATTATAAATCATTTGTTGTTGGTACCATACTCATTTTAGGAATTGTGGTATGTTCTAAGGTGATTTTACCATGTGAAAAAGCCTTCTGCTGTGATATCACGAACCATGTTTGAGAGAAAACTATTTTCTCATACTTTTCCCACAGAGGTTTGGAAGGTGATCTATAAGCTAAACTGAGAGCATATTTTCTGTAAATTCACATTATCTTTCTCAGTCATGTAAGAATGAAGTCTGACATTCTCAGTAAAACATGTACATCCAACAAGGGCAGAGATTGTCAGTTGATTCCTTTGTGTTCTACTGCAGCTTCCCAGAGTGTTCTAACGAACAACTAGAGCGCTAACAGTCTTACTTATGACAAAAGTATGGCACACCGGAAGCCATCTTGATTGGAATAAAGTGGTAACACTTACAACATTTAATTTACAAAGGAACAAAATGAGGGGGTTCATTTTGCCATAGAAATTATGATTAGTGCTGTAGAAAGAAAAATTAGGGCACATTTTGACTTCTCAAATCCTCTTCTATTTCATAAAAAAATTCTGACATGCAGACTGAAACATGCACTTTGAATACTAGCAGCAGACTTCCCTGGTGAGCAGTAGCTTTACTACAGTGATCTAATGAGCAACTAGAGTGCTAACATTGAGAATTTATAGCAAATGTGTGACACATCTGAATGCCTTCTTGATGGAACTAAAGTAAAAAACTGAAATTATTTCCTACTGAGGAGACTGCAGGAAATTAGGAAACTTCATAACAAATAAATCTCCCAAGATGGCAACCAGAGACAAAAGAGCCCAAATGTAGCCCAAATATCACCCAGATGTAGCCCAGGTATAGCCCAATGACAGAATGTCCCAGAGTGTTCTAACGAACAACTAGAGCGCTAACCAGTCTTACTTATGACAAAAGTATGGCACACCTGAAGCCATCTTGATTGGAATAAAGTGGTAACACTTAAAACATTTAATTTACAAAGGAACAAAATGAGGGGGTTCATTTTGCCATAGAAATTATGATTAGTTCTGCAGAAAGAAAACTTAGGGCACATTTTGACTTCTCAAATCCTCTTCTATTCAATAAAAAATTTCTGACATGCAGACTGAAACATGCACTTTGAATACCAGCAGCAGACTTCCCTGGTGAGCAGTAGTTTTACTACAGTGATCTAATGAGCAACTAGAGTGCTAACATTCAGAATTTATGGCAAATGTGTGACACATCTGAATGCCTTCTTGATTGAACCAAAATAAAAAACTGAAAGTATTCACACTGAGGAGACTGCAGTAAATGAGGAAATTAGGAAACTTCATAACAAATAAATCTCCCAAGATGGCCACCAGAGACAAAAGAGCCCAAATGTAGCCCAAATATCACCCAGATGTAGCCCAAGTATAGCCCAATGACAGAATGTCCCAGAGTGTTCTTAAGAACAACTAGAGCGCTTGCTGTCTTACTTATGACAAAAGTATGGCACACCTGAAGCCATCTTGATTGGAAAAAACTGGTAACACTTAAAACATTTAATTTAAAAAGGAACCCAATGAGGGGGTTCATTTTGCCACAGAAATTATGATTAGTGCTGAAGAAAGAAAAATTAGGGCACATTTTGAATGACTTCTCAAATCCTCTTCTATTTCATTAAAAACTTCTGATATGCAGACTGAAACATGCACTTTTAATACCAGCAGCAGACTTCCGTGGTGAGCAGTAGCTTTACTACAGTGACCTAATGAGCAACTAGAGTGCTAACATTCAGAATTTATGGCAAATGTGTGACATATCTGAATACCTTCTTGATGGAATCAAAGTAAAAAACTGAAAGCATTTCCTACTGAGGAGACTGCAGTAAATGAGGAAATTAGGAAACTTCATAACAAATAAATCTCCCAAGATGGCCACCAGAGACAAAAGAGCCCAAATGCAGCACAAATATCACCCAGATGTAGCCCACATGTAGCCCAATAACAGAAGTGTGCAAAACACTTATTTATTGAGTATTTGCAGTTTTATATAGTGCAGACTTGTCAGGTATTGGAGTGCTTTACATGAGCATTGGTTACATCACACAAGACCAAATTCATTTTGGTTGTAGACATGGGGAGATTAAGTGAATTGACCAGAATCACAGAATGTTGAGCTGAAGCAGAAACTCCAACCTGGTTCCCCAGTTGCAAAGTCTGCAGCTCTGGAAGTAACACCACATCCTCTCCTCTAGGTGCAACATTTAATCAAGTGGTCAACTGGATAAAAAAACATAAAGAATACAAATAATGTAAAAGTTCTTTGTCGCTATTTGAAAACTCAGAAAATATGTCCTCATTTTAGTTTTTTAGAGCACTAACCATAATTTTGATGCAAATAAGACCCTCTCATATATGTAATTTCTAAAGGATATACTCTAGGTATTACAGTTTTGATTACATCAAGATGACGTCAGGCGTTCCACACTTTTGTAATAAATATAGAATGTTAGCATTGTTGGGATACTGTTGAGAGGCAGAGGCCAGGGGCACGGACTCTGAAAATTGAAGGCAGGTAGGAGAGTGCAGATGCAACAATCTGACCACACTGGGCAGGCAGGAAGGGTAGTGGCAGCACAACAGACTATGGAGGGCAGTGGAAAGGGGGTAGGGGCAACAAACCAACAATACAGGACTGGCACGAGAGGCTGTGGCAATATTATACACCATTGTGGGCAGAAGGAAGAGGCAGTGGTAGTACAACCATACATGCCAACAGACCCATTTCAGCCAGGAAACGTCCAATGTTTTTAAGCTCAAATGGGCTTTATTTGATCTCTCTCCTGTCTACAATCTCCTCTTTTTCAATGTAACTCAAAGGGGAAATTCAATACCCCAGTTTTTTTTCAAAATCTCCCTCTTACCAAGTTCAAAATGTTCGCAAGTATGGTACATTGGATCATGGTAGGCAGGAGGAATTGGGGTAGGGACATGGACTCGGATAACAGAGGACAGGAGGGACATGGAGAGGTGCACCAAACTGACCCTACAGGGCAGGCATCAGGGTTTGCAGCAGCACAATACACCAAACAGCGCATGCCGGACAGGAGTGCAGCACAACAATCCATAGAAAGCAATAGGGAGGGGACAGGACCATGCACATGGACAACAGAGAACAAAGGGGGAAAGAGGCAATGGTAGCTAGCTGACCATAATGGGCAGACAGGAGAGACAGCTGCAGCATAACAGACCATAAAGGGCAGGAGGGACGGATCAGGGGCATTACAATGGAACAGACAAGCCAGGAGGGAAGGAATAGGGGTCTGCACATGGAAACAGAGGGCTGGGGGCAAGGGGGTAAGGCAGGAGCAGCAAGATGACCATGGAGGTCAGGCAGGTTGGGCACTAGAAACAAAACACCCAATGGAGAGCAACAATGAGACTATGATGGCATACACACAGACCATGGAGGGAAGGTGGGAGGGGGTCAGGGGCAGCTAGCTGACCACACAGGGAAGGTGGGAGGGGCCATGGCAGCACAGAAGACCATGCATGGCAAGCGGGAGGGTTAGTGGCAGCACAATGGCTATGATGGGCAAGAAGGAGGGTGCAGGGGCATGCACAAAGGACCATGGAGAATAGAAGGGAGGGTCAGGACCTGGGCACAGACAAGAGAGTTCAGGGGAAGGGGCCTCACAACAGACCGCGCGGGCAGGCAGGAGGAGCAGTTGCAGCACAACAGACCAGGGAGGGCAGAAGGGTGTGGCAGTAAAATGGACCATGGAGGACAGGAGGAAGGGGATAGGGGCATGGCATATGGACAGGCAGGGTGGAGGTGGCAGGGACAGGTTACAGTCATCTGACAATGCTAGGCAGGTGGGAGGGGAGTGGCAGCTCAACAGAACACTCAGAGTAGATAGGAGTGGCAGTTCCATGGAACATGGTGGGCAAAAAGGATGGAGCAGGGGCATGCACAAAGACATCGGAGGGCAGGGGGAAGGAGAATAGGGGCAGCAAGCTAAGCACAGAGGCTAATCAGGAGGTTAATGATGGGCCATAGAATTGGGCAATGGAGGGCAGGAGGAGTGGACTGGTACATCATGCTAAATGGAGGGCAGTGGCAGTGCTCCAGCGCGGAGTGCAAAATCCCTCTCTACCGTTGCGGACCAAAAGATCTCACACACGCACACTATCCATACATTCGCTGGTGGGGCCCATAACACCAACACACACTCACCATCAGTCCGTACGAGAGGCGATTATCCTTCCAAGTGCTGGATAATGAGGGAGGAAGACACCACTTTACCCTAATGAGCAACAAACCTACAAACCCTTCTTATACTCATTAGGCCCTAGATTCTACATTTGGTATTCCCCTCATGACCGGGATGGATCTGTTAGTTGTAGATTTAAGTGAATTTATAATACTCTAATTAACCTTTTCATTAACACATTTCAATGAATAAACAACCCAACTCATTTCTGTAGATGTTCAAATCCAAATTTATATTAATATTGCAGATTAAATAATTCATTTGATCAAGTTGCCATTCATATTTACCTATTCTGGCTAAAGTCGTTCTCTATGTCAAATCTGGCAATCTCGCAAATCTATGCCCATCAATTTAGCAGGTTAAGTTCATCAGGATTTTGGGCATTAATTCAGTCCGTCAAAGATTCAGGCTAACAGCTGTCCTGCAGTGTCACCGTCCTCTTCGTCAGCATATCATCAGGAAATCGAAGGAGCGACCCTTCAACCTCTCTATTCTATGGGTTTAATAATAATTTCAATAGCAAAATGTAACAATATTGAGTTTTAAACTGTTCTGATTGGCTGATCAGGGGTCAACCTCTCCGTTCCCATAAGGTTTAGTCCATGTTGTCAGCATACTTGCTGGTTCCGGTTCTTTAATAAAGCCTTTTGTCTGTAGCGCTGGCACCTTTCCCAGTGGCCTTGATAAGTACAGCTTGCCTGGGGTCAAGACAGGGCCATTGTTGCTCATCTTTTAGCACAGGCGCACTTCACCCAAGCCTGGTTCAGCATCGGCAGTTGGGTTAGGCACCAAAAGCAGCCATCATTTGATAGGCCAGAATAGTCAACTTAAGCAAAGAAACACAAAAACGTAATTAATACATAGAAATGACTAATTAAATGTTGTTCCCTCGCTAATACCCATATGTATGTGTATTTATCGAGCCAAAAGCAACACTCAATGCAGTTTATACTTACTAAATAAAGCACAAATCACAATTTCATCACCAAAGCGACATATATCATGCAATGTTCTAATTATCTATCATTAATATGCGTACGAAATTTAGTACACGTCATTAATTAGGCCATGCAGATGCAAATCCCACGTGTATTTCGGTCATTAATAAGGTTGATTAGTTATTTCCACATCACTCCAAACCATTAGTAAGATTATGATTAATTAATTAATCTAATTAATAAAACGACATGCAAAATGGGATGGGTATACAAAAATTTGGCATAACCCGCTCCAGCAGCAGCACATCAGACCATGCATGGCAGGAGGGAGGAGGCTAGTCCATGGATTCAGACAACAGAGGATAGGGAGGAGGTGGATGGGGCAGCAAGCTAACTGTTCAGAGAAGGTGGGTATTAGGAACTTTATTGTTTTTAAAATGTGTGTCTGTGCAAACTACTTAAAATATGAACAAGTATGCAGCATAATCTCACTTTTAGTCAGGAAGAAGAGGACGTTTGTGACTGTGACTCCGGGCTCACTTGACAGAAACACCCCCTGACCCTCCACCCCCCATCGCAAAATGTAATGCCCGGGAAAAGGGTAGGTGGACGCAGTGTTATATAGAACATAGTCCTGAGAGCACGATTGAAAATGAAAACTAGATATAGTATATGGTACAAACTATGCACCAAAAAGTGTGATATAAGATGAACCGGGGCGTGAAATATAATATGCAATACATTGTGCGTAATGACAGATTCATTGGAGAGCGCGAGATAGCACAGGCACTAGCGCATGCTATGCGATATGAGCCTTGGGAAGTGTAATATGCACAGGGCAGTGTTGTGTAACCTAACTAGTCTCTAAAGTTGTAATATAAAATATGTGCTGGGGAGTGTAACGTTGCATATGCACTGTGACAAAGATATGGATCTCAGATTGTAATATGTATGGCATAGCGCTGTGCGTTATAACATATATAAACAAAAGGTGGTATAAAGGAATAAATATACAAATTATTTTTAGATAGAGCACACTTAGTTACTCTGTCTCAACACGTCGGCAGGCGTCTTTGGGAGTATTGAGCATTGGTGCAGGACTCTAGCTACTATTTGGACACTATCTAAAGTTGTGTAACAGACAGAGTGGGAAGAACAGAAGAATTCCGCACGTATTCCTACAAGGAGGGATTTCTTAGGCGAGGAAGGCATTTCCCTATTCTTCGGGCATTGTGGATTCAGCCGATTTAATGAAACACGCGGCCGGAGGACCACCGTTCTAGACTGTCTCCCAGTGGTCCGTCCAGAACTATTAGGAGGACACTAGTAGAAACGATTTGTGATTATTTAGGGGTTAGTTTGTATGTACAAGTTGGTTTCCTTTCTTTTGTATGTTAGGATTTTGTGTAGGTACAATTTATGTGTATATTTGTATTGTTGTTCCCTTCCTGATTATATGCCCTACTCTATGTAGAATGTAAAAATGTGCTGATAAAATCCTTCTAGATTAATAAACTAGAGACAGAGTAACTAAGTGTGCTCTATCTAAAAATAATTTGTATATTTATTCCTTTATACCACCTTTTGTTTATATATGATTGTTCTATACCCAGGTATATATAGGGTCAATTGGGTATAACCCTGTTGTTTGCTTGAGGTGCGTTATAACATAGGCATCGAGGAAGGCACGTTAGATGGGGCAATATAACCCGTGCGAAGGCAAGTGTGGCATGACATATTCACGGGGTGGTGTTACAGTGCACATGGGCTAGAGAGTGTCATAGCATACGCACTAGCTGGTGGAATACAACACAGAGGTGTGAGGCACTCGGCGGGCACTGTTGGGTGTAACATAGCATTGGGCTCAGCCAGGAGCACGCTGTGACTCTCAAGTGAGGTTCGTCTCCTTTTCAGAGAGTAAAATAAAAAGTATTACACATCCGGCGGTGGATGTGTGTTTTATTAACCGTGAGGGGGATTTCTTGCATAGTTTGGTCGAATTTTTGTCGATTCCCCTTTGAATGGCTTGGTGTGCGTGTATATTAAATGTGCCTGTCAATAGCTACCCATGTTTGTATAAATAAACGACAAGGGTGTCTACTTGGAGAGTACCCACCAGCGGGGGTGCCGAGATTAGGCACGGTAGGGCGTCAGACACGTCAGAGCTTCACTAGCGGTGTAAATACATTCCATGTGGATTCATTCTATGCATAGTCGTCTTTTAATGAATATCACGCAAATCGTCATGGTGATAGGTACGTACGGTTTGTCCAGCATGTCCTAGGTGTGTCTATAAATATATAGTTTTTAAAAATAATAAAAAACAAAGGCCGGCCCCGGGGGATGGGGTCCCCGGGGCCATAAGTGGCCTGAGGAGGGGGGCAACGCAGCCCCCTCCTAAAGAATTTTTTTAAAAAAAGGTCATGACCCAGGGGTTGGGGTCCCCGGGGCCGATTAAGGCCTTGAGAGGGCCAAATTAATTTTTTTCAACAAAAAAAATTAGGGTGCAGGCCCTGGGGGATGGGGTCCCCAGGGCCAGTAAATTAGAAAAAGAAGGGGGGCCACACAGCCCTCCTTCTTAAAAAAATAAATAAATAAAAGACCGGCATCGCGCCGGAGGCCACGCCCCCTCCTTGCAGCACTCTGCAAACGCCCCCCTTGGCCAGTTGTAAGTTGGGGAATTAATTCCCCTTCAATACTGAGGGTCCCTAAAGGGCCAACTAGCCCAACAGGTTTCTCCAGTATGTGCCAAGGAGCTGCGTTGCAGACAGGTGTTCTGAGGCCACGCCCCTTTTTACACCTCTATGCAACGCAGCTCTGTGGCGCTTACTGGAGGTACCTAGTGGGCTAGTTTGACCCTATGGACCCTTAGGATTCAAGGGGACTTAATCTCTCAACTTAGAACGGCCACAGGGCACATTTACACAGTGGTAAAGGGAGGGGATGGGGCCTGAGGTGACGTGTGCAAACACGCACTGTGGCGCGTTTTAAGTTGGGTAAATAATTCCCTTTGAATCCTGAGGGACCCTGGGGGCCAACTAGCCCACCAGGTGCTTCCAGTAAGCGCCACTGCTCTGTGTTGCAGAGAGGTGGTGTAGGCCGTGCCCCTTTTTACACCTCTCTGCAATGGTGCTTACTGGACGTACCTAGTGGGCTATTTTGCCCCTAGGGATCCTCAGGATTCAAGGGGACTTAATCTCCCAACTTAAAAAATGGCCGCAGGGCGTGTTTACACAGTGGGGAAGGGAGGGGACGGGGCCTGAGGTGACGTGTGCAAACACGCCCTATGGCGCGTTTTAAGTTGGGGAAATAATTCCCCTTCAATCCTGAGGGCCCCTGGGGGCTAACTAGCCCACCAGGTGCTTCCAGTAAGCGCCACTGAGCTGCGTTGCAGAGAGGTGGTCCAGGCCGTGCCACTTTTTACACCTCTCTGCAACGCAGCTCTGTGGTGCTTACTGGAGGTACCTGGTGGGCTAGTTGGACCCTAGAAACCCTCAGGATTCAAATGAACTTAATCTCCCAACTAAAAACGGCCACAGGGCGTGTTTACACAGTGGTGAAGGGAGGGGACGGGGCCTGAGTTAACATGTGCAAACAAGCCCTGTGGCGCGTTTTAAGTAGGGGAAATAATTCCCCTTAAATCCTGAGGGACCCTGGGGGCCAACTAGCCCACCAGGTGCTTCTAGTAAGCGCCACTGCGCTGCGTTGCAGAGAGGTGGTCTAGGCCGTGCCCCTTTTCACATCTCTCTGCAACGCAGCTCTGTGGCGCTTACTGGAGGTACCTAGTGGTCTAGTCAGACCCTAGGGACCCTCAGGATTCAAGGGGACTTAATCTCCCAACTTAAAACGGCCACAGGGCGTGTTTACACAGTGGGGAAGTGAGGGGACGGGGCCTGAGGTGACGTGTGCAAACACGCCCTGTGGTGCGTTTTAAGAGGTAGTTTTAATCCACTGCCCTATTATATACTAGGGGCTTACAGAGGAGGTCATGCTGATCACAGGGGGACCCCAACGCATAGTGTTCCCTAGTGTATGTAGGTATTTTCACTGTATTCTGAGTGTCTTTTAACATAGCACTGGCTCTAGGACTGGTTAGTCAGACTCAGTTACCACCAGTATCCGTCTGAAAAAGTTGAGGGTACAGGATGATTTTGCAACAAGGCTTCTTTCTGCTCTTCTGTTTGTTCTTTCTGCACGTTATCCTTCTTCCTGCACTTTTCTTCGTCTTTGAGGACTTCTGTTGCTTCTTTCTGCATTTCTTTTTTTTCTTTCTGTGCCTTTTTTCTTCTTTCTTCACATGTCCTATCTCTGTAGGCATAGTTAGAAATTAGCATTTAAAAAACCTTTGAAATTCACTGAAAAACCCATAGGTTTCAGGCATGTTATAGTTAGGAATTAGCATTTAAAAAACCTTAGAAATTCACTGAAAAAAACATAGGTTTCAGGGGCGTTATAGTTAGCTGGACTTTTCACTCGTACAAAACCATAGAAATTCCCCCGTTATAGTTAGTTCAGCTAACTATAACTCGCGCGCCCGCAATGCACTGCTGATGACGTCACATATTACATCACTCATGACATGGTCAGTGACATTACTGATGACATCTCAAATGACATCACTGATGACATCATCCAGTGACTGTGTGTTTCTGTAAAGTTTAAATATGTTTAACATATATAGGGAAAGGCTTATTGAAGAATGAGTGGGTGTATAAGTGTCTGAATGGATGATTTAGTAGGTACGTGACTGACTCTATAAGTGAGTGAATTAACTTATCTTACTGAATGCATGGGTTAGTGAGTAAACTGTGTGAATGTCTGTATCCGTCTGTCTGTTGGTGTATAAGCGGCACGGCTGCATGGGTTTGCGAATAGCTACATGAGTGGCTATATGGGTTATTGATTGGTTGTCTGAGTATCTGTATGGGTGCCTGAGTGTTTGTGTGGGTGGGGTATATGTGACTCTGTACATAGATGTGTGAGTGGGTGATTCACTGTGTGCATGGTTTCAAGAGGGCATCTGTGATGGACTGTATGGGTGGGTGAGTGTGTGTATAGGTGTGTTAGTGAGTGAATGTATATCTCAGTTGTATATGTGTTAGTAACTACATATGTGAAAGGCAGTATATATGTGTGTTGGAGTATATAAATGGTTATAAGTGAGAGTGTGTGATTGTGCGAGTGGCTGTATGGATGAGTCTGTGCTTGTATCAGTGATTGTATAAGAGCACAAGAATGTGGTAGTATTTTTATGAGTAAGTGAGCTGGTGTGTGTATAACTGTATAGGTAAGTAAATGGGAGTGTGATTAATTATTTGCATGACTGACTAGGTGTGTGAGTACCTCTATGGATGAGTGGTGGTGTGTGAGTGTCTATATAGGTATATAAATGCATATGATAGTCCTGTACTGAGTGACTGTAAGTATGAGTGACTGTACAGTTGAGTGAGTGGATGTGTGTGTAGACCTAAGAATCAATGAGTGGGTATGTAGTTATTGGTGTTGGAGTGTCTATGGTTTTGAGAATGGCAGTCTGTAATTTAGAGTGGGTGTATCAAAGGTTATATTAGGGTGTGAGAAGATGCATCAATTTTTCACATGAATGATATCATCAGTGATGTCACTGACCATGTCATGAGTGATGTAATATGTGACGTCATCAGCAGTGCATTGCGGGGGCGCGACTTATAGTTAGCTGAACTAACTATAATGGTGGAATTTCTATGGTTTTGTACGAGTGAAATGTCCAATTAACTATAACTTTCCCTAAAACCTATGGTTTTTTAAGTGAATTTCTAAGGTTTTTTAAATGCTAATTTCTAACTATAACGTGCCTGAAACCTATGCTTTTTTCAGTGAATTTCAAAGGTTTTTTAAATGCTAATTTCTAACTATAACAGGCCTGAAACCTATGTTTTTTTCAGTGAATTTCAAAGACTTTTTAAATGCTAGTTTCTAACTATGCCTACAGAGGTAGGACATGTGAAGAAACAAGAAAAAACGCACAGAAAGAAGCAAAAGAAATGCAGAAAGAGGCAACAGAAATCCACAAAGACGAAGAAAATTGCAGGAAGAAGCAAGACATGTGCAGAAAGAACCAACAGAGGAGCATAAAGAGGCCTTGTTGCAAAATCATCCTGTACCCACAACTTTTTCAGAAGGGTACTGGTGGTAACTGACTAACCAGGCCTAGAGCCAGTGCTATGCTAAAAGACACTTAGAATACAGTGAAAACACCTACATACACTAGGGAACACTATGCGTTGGGGTACCCCTGTGATTAGCATGACCTCCTCTGTAAGACCCTAGTACATAATAGGGCAGGGGGATTAAAACTACCTCTTAAAACGCACCACGGGGCGCGTTTGCACACTGGTGAAGGGAGGGGGGGCCTGAGGTGACGTGTGCAAACACACCCTGTGGCACGTTTAAGTTGGGGAATTAAGTCCCCTTTAATCCTGAGGGCCCCTGAGGGCCAACTAGGTCACCAGGTACCTCCAGTAAGCGCCACAGGCCTGCAAAGCAGAGAGGTGGTCCAGGCCATGCCCTTTTTAACACCTCTGTGCAACGCAGCTCTGTGATGCTTACTGGAAGTACCTGGTGGCCTAGTTGGCCCCCAGGGGCCCTCAGGATTGAAGGGGACTTAATTCCCCAACTTAAAACGCACCACAGGGCGTGTTTGCACACGTCACCTCAGGCCACGTCCCCTCCCTTCACTACTGTGTAAACATGCCCTGTGGCCGTTTTAAGTTGGGAGATTAAGTCCCCTTGAATCCTGAGGGTCCCTGGGGTCCAACTAGCCAACTGGGTACTTCCTGGTTTGGAGTGTTGACAGCCAATGAGCATGAAGCTCGTGATCGGGAGGGTGCGCGGATCCTCCACGGCCATTGATATCACCATCTTTATTTCCTAAATTTCTCAAAAACTACTGAACGGATTTACACCATTTTTAAAAAGGTCGTTTTCTAAGCCGAGCAGTACCGTTTTGCCAAATTTGGTGTAATTCTGTTGAGCAATTTTTGCTATAACTGTGTCCAAAGTTTCCTAAGGGAAATTGATTTTTTGACCTCTATTTTTTAAATTTCTCATGAACTACTGAACGGATTTACACCATTAAAGAAAAAGGGCGCTTTCTGAACCAAGGGCTACCTTTTTGCAAAATTTGGTGTAATTCCGTTCAGCAGTTCGGGCTGTAGCCGTGTCTAAAATGTCCTATGGGAAATAACATGGGGAAAATGTGTTTTGGGACCCCCCTTTTTTCTCGGCCCCTGCTTGACGGCCCCAAACTTTCAGGATAGGAGCTGACCAGAGCGCCGCACCAGTTTTGAAAATTTCACGAAGAAGATTCGTCATCCGGCGCCAAAGTTATTGGGAAAAGAATGTTACGAATCTCCTATGGAAACTAGGTCCTAACTATAACTACCTACTGGCAATCGCCTGTAGGTAATATATATATATGTGTGTATATATATATATATATATATATATATATATATATATATCACGTTGTAACCGTTTGAAGATTCGTTGCTTGCTTTCTCCAAAGTAACGGACACGGACCCAAACTGGTGCTTAGAAGGTCTTTATTTCACCGTCGCCATTACGCGTTTCAGCTCCGTAGAGCCTTGATCACATGACGTGGTCGCTACCAATCATAACTTAAATACCATAATACACAACTACTACGAGAAGTCACATGGTCATGAAGACAAACGTCAGTGTATATTTTAAAACAAATGTAAAAACAGTTAAATATCTTTCACATTGTGACGTTTGTTGAAAAATATTTCACAATTGGTGATACATTTTTGTTTGTTCTGTTTGATCAATTTGTGGAAAAATTATGGTAAAATACCACATGTTCTCTATCACAATTTTGGGTATCGGGTTAAATCCCTATGCACATAATGCTTCCTCGACCAATATGATTTTTCCTGTATTTGTGTTGTGCAAAGTATATGCTGTGCAAAAACGTGCTTAAAGTGCAAACTATAAATAAAAAAAGTGCCTAGTGCTAGGTGCAATGAGAGTTCTGGGCGTGAGTGCAAAATGTATATAACATCTAAAATGTATATATATATATATATATATATATATATATATATATATCGTCACTAGGTAGTTATGGTTAGGTTTGTGTTTCAATAGAAAATTTGTTTTTTTGTGTTGCTAATAACTTTGGCACTATTTGATGATTCTCCATGCAGCTTATTTTTAAAAAATGTTCTTTTTTCTATAGTTTGTGAATGGAAAATTTTGTGGCGATCCATCAAGCAGTGGTCAAGAAAAAGCAGAGGGTGGCAAAAACAAGTTTTTCTCATTCATTTTTCTATAGGTGTTTTAGACACAGCTACAGCTCAAATTCCAATAATAAAAGTATGTTAGAAGAAAGACTCACAGACAAGTTAATTTTTCAATACACATTTATTAAACATTTTTAAAAAAATCGCTATCATTAAGCATTGCATTATGTGAATTACTAAAATGCACACTAGATCAAAAATATTGGTGATTTTTGGAGAAGTATGATGATAGGTTACCTTTTTATACTTTGGTGTTGTAAAGTTTTGGCAAAGTAAGTATCTCTCCCTGAGTGTAGTCACGATCAATGCGTGGCATGAGGTTGGCTGCTTGCAAGTGATTGTATGCAGGGTCTGGCTACAGTCTGCTCCCCGTGGCCAACTGCATGCTGTGCACATCCCAAGCTTATGCGTGATGCAGGGTTGGCTGTCAGCTGGGGGTTGGACGCAGAGCTTGGCCGCAGAGCTTGGCCGCAGAACATGTCATAGAACATGTCAGTAGTGATGTAATATGGGAGGCAATTAGCAGAGCATGGTGAGGGCGCGAGTTATAGTTACAGTAGGGAGTGAGTTACAGTTATTTGATGAATTTTAATAGTTATGTTTCAACTGATAATTTCACCTAACTATAACGTCCCTTTAACCTTTGTTTTTTTCAGTGAATTTCTATGTTTACATTTTTTTTAAGTAACATATTATTACAATTTCTAACTATAATGTCACTTTAACCTTTGTTTTTTTCCAGTGAATTTGTATGCTTTTTTAATAAGTAAGATGTATATTGCCAAGGAGTGGAATTGGGTGCAGGACCTGGCCTGCTGCCAGGCCTGGTTCTAAACCCAAGCACACATCCAACTCCCCGTCATGCATGGTCTTTCGCCACTTGCAGCGTGGAGTTGGGTGCAAGGCCTCACCACCCAAACCCCTCAACTGCGCACAGGTGACTGCTTCTTGTAACAACATAAAGGGTGTCATTTTCAGCAAAGGCAAACCTGCTGACTTTGTCAATAAATAGTGACATTTTAAGTAAGCAGACCTACTGGCTTTGTGAAAGGGTCAGAACATCACAATATAAAAAGCAACGGGACTATTGGTTTTTATCAAGGGGTTAGCACATCAACATATATAAAGCAAACCTTTTGGCTTTGTCAAAAGGTTACAAATACTTATAATCAAATGCATATATTATTAATTCACACACTGTGATGTTTAATAGGAATTGCCACAATATATATATATTTTTTAAACTGAACATATTTCAGTCTTTTTTAAACATTTTTCAGGTCACAAAGTGCAGCCATGGAACTAACCACCTGAACTCCAGTTGAAGATTATAAAGCTCCAGCTTGAAGTGCTTTGAAAATGTACGGTAATGGATTCAATGACCCAGGATACTTAATGTGTTTTTTAATGTTGCTACACTCCCTGGAATCCTAAACAAAAAATGCTTGATGGTGCCCCTGTGCCTTCTAGGGGCATCACCATCATCAAAATATAGTACTAAAAAGCTTTTACAGGGAATTCAGGGGTGCTCCTTGCACAGATCTTGAATAATGAATAGGCAGCTCCTGCTGCACTTTCATTATTTTTTTGTTTACATTTTCAAAATCGATATCCCGGTTCCCACCTGGGGCAGCCACAAGATGGCCAATGGTCCTGGCAATGGTTGGCTCTCCAGCCATGTTTTTAAACTGTGGATGCCCACCTAGAGCACTCACATCTTTTATAATGTTTGAGGCCCTGGGGTATGCCCCAAGGCCCTCTGTGGCTCCTGCCATCTACCCTGGTGGGAGCTGGCCAATTTTAAAAAGGGTGCCCCGTTGCCCACCCGAGCCACTCACTACATATGCCATTTTGGGAGCCACATGGCAAGCCCCAAGACATATGTGGCCCCTGCCAACTCTCCAGCCAGCATGCATCAACTCTGGGCGAGAGCAGCTTTTTTACTCTGCTTCCACCGGTTGGGAGCAAAATTGTGTTTTCTGCCTGGGAGAGTGCAGTTAGGGAATTAAATGTGTATTCCCTGCCCAATAACTCCCAGGGAGGGAATACCACTGTGTCCCGGGATGGGATTCCCAAGGACACTGTATGTCATAGGGCCCCAAGGTATGGGGCCCCTGTGGCCATAGAATGGCTCCTGAAGGGAGGCTGTACAACCCCTCCCTTTAAAAAGGGAATTGGCCAGGGGAAGGGTTTTTGGGGCCTATAAATCGGCCTGGGGGGGTTGGGTGGTCACATGCACCCTTAACAAAGCAATCAGTCCCAGAGGAGGGGGTGCCCGGTACCTAAAAATGGCCAAAGAGAGGGTCACATGCTCCCCTCTCCTTTTAAAATACTTGCACTGACGTCCCCCCAGGCCCTGGCCCCCTCCAGGGGGGTTACAATTAAAAAGGGCAGGATCCCACCTATTTCTTATCGACATAGGGGATTGGCAGATCCTTGGTGCTGCAAAAAACAATGTGTTTTTGGCCTCAGTGGTGTTTCCTCTGATACTTCTCCTTAGGTCTGGAGGGCAGGGTATCACTACTCGGCCCCAAATGATTTTTTAAAATTCTTTTTGTACTACTTACGACTGGGTCACCGAGTTCTAAAATGGCTGCCACCACATCTTTGTTAATGTGGTGACAGACAATCAGATCTTATCTTCATATTTGTGTGGATCTTTTTTCGAGGTGATATATACATACATTTTAAACCTTAAGTTCTCTAAAACTACTGAACGGATTGACACCAAATAACAAAAAGCACTCTTCCTGGACCAAACTCCAGCTTACTGACAAATGTGATGTAGCTTAGAGCACACTACATGAGAGTGCTAGAGATGAAAATGCAAAAACATCCTACATTAATTATCGATGTTTGCACATGTAC